>NC_133616.1:36219217-36819217 GCF_964106895.1 Numenius arquata
GAAGACCCATCTAAAACCCAGACTAGACAAAGATTGAAAAACAATACAAGCTTACAGCAGCAAGCTTAAATTTCAACTTCACAGTTCTTTTCCATTTCAAGATTCCAAGACTTCCGGAAACCAAACCCCACCTATTTTAGGCCACACATCTGTATAAATTTCCTACAAGAGAGAAGAATTTTTAAAGTTGTCATGCACTGAAACTAATAATGCTGCTTTTGGAATTTTCAGAAACATTCCCATTACACAGCATCAAAAGGCACTTGGGACTGCCAGAGCAACACTGAAAGTTCATAGCCTACAACGTGAATTTTCCATTTTGATTTTTTTTCCCTTGCCAAGACACTAGTTTGCTGGCAAAACACTTGATCCGTTATTTCCTCACTTCTCCTGTGCTACAGCATTTTTGAATGTATGTTAATACAATTGAGATTTTACCTATTTTTGTGTAGATTCCTATTTTGTGTTTAAAATTTTCTAAAAATCTACTGCTGCCAAGACTAACAGATTATATAACATCAAAATTTCATTTTGCACAGTAATTAATGCTTGAGATTAATCTTTCCCAGACTGGAGAGCTATTGGAGTTTCTTACCTACAGGCATGTTTTCAGTATTTTTGCAGTATATGTGGGTAACACTATTTGCCAACTACAATAACTAGGGCAATAAAAGCAAGAAATCTAGATGAGAGATCTTCATACCAACTTAAATACCTAGATGGAATTATTAAAACTTATGGAGGTCAGGTTAATTTAAACACAGAGGCTTAGGGATGTGCAATGCTGAATGTACAAGGCCGTAACCACTGCAATTGTTAAATTAATTCTTGTGGTTGTTATGTGGTGGCCTACTGCTGTTTTTAGTGACAGTTTGTTTTGGATGGTTTACTGCAGATCTACCAGTGGCTACTGCTTTGGAAAGACTGTCAAATATGTTTCACTCACAGTGTCTGGGTTACACAGATCTTCTGCTGACATGTGCACAACTGAAAATTCTGTACAAATTCCAGAGTAGCATCAGACTTTCCAAAATACTTGTAAAGACATCCCTTCCTGCAGATACGGTGTGCTAAAGTTCTGGTGAACACGAATGTAGCATTTTCAGGACTTTAGAAAAGATATTTGTTTACAATATTTGCACTTTGTATTTTGTAAGGCTCCCACACATTCCATTGCTTTAATGTGTAATGCGAAGTAGCATAAAGAACTTACCCGGTTTTCCTTAGCACACGCCAAACGAGTGAGTACACACAAAGAGTAGCAACCACTAATTACCAGTTCTAGTTATATTTTAAAATACAGAAAAGTTTAGAAAGTGGTGTGCTGGTTTGAGAACACTGGTTATAATGTCAAAAGCTCAGATAACCTATATATATATAATTCTTACTACCTCCAGATTGCACAAAAACAAACATAGAAAAACAACTGTAATCCAATTTCAGAACTTCTGTAATGTTTTCCCATTTTATGCAAATGGAAGTTTAGGTTGTATGGTTTAACTTTACATAGTTTTAACTCATCCACTTCACAAGCATGTTACTGATGCACTGAGCAGTGCATTTTCCTCACTCAGTTCTCCCACAGGGACCCAACCAGCTGGGAAATAATCAGGAGTGTTTCAATAGACACATACAAGCAGATTAGACCAAGGTAGTAAGCACAAAGATTAACATTTGCAATGAGGAAATACTGAGGACAGCAGGCATATTGGGTACAGATGGGATTGAGGAAAGGAGAGGATGGATTATCAGAAGGCCAGTGTTACTGGATTTGGTTTGTTTTGGGGTTTCGTTTGTGGTGGTTTTCTTCAACTATATAAGTCATTCTACCTAAAGTCCTAAACAAATTCTAATTTGTTCCAAGAAGATCCTGCCACCCAGCTCCAGAAGTACAACTCTGGAACAGTCAGTACATTTCAGCTGATAACAGCAGCCACAGGCTACACAGTTTTAGAAACAGATTATAAAATTCCTACCACACAGCTCCTAAAAATCAGGTAGTACCAGCCATTCTGGCATGGAAGCTATTAACCAATCATACATGTATCTTGGAAATACAGTTTAGAAACAGTTTGGGGATTCTTAGTAAACTAATCTAGCAGAGGCTGAGAAATTCCAGATGATGCAGGGCAGTCCCTAGGAACAAAAAGGGAATACTGCTCTCCAGGTATCTCGGAGATGCACTATAGGAGTCACATTAGTGTGCCTGCATACAGTACACAAAGGGATTTTAACAGTTTATAAACAGAAATATTCGTTTTGAACCCGCATTGTGCTGAAACTATGATGAAGTTCAGACTGCACCTCATTTTTAGTGTGAACAGAATGAACAATAGTAACCCATGACAAATGAAGGCATTGATTAAAACTGGAAAAATGGAGCCAACTTGAGTAAATCTTGTTTGCCTGGTTTCCTGCCTCCTTATTTGCTAGTAACTAAGAACAAAGCCTAACATAGCAACTAAATGTTAACAGAGAGATATTAACACAAAGAGTCCTCATCATGGCTGAGCAGTGTTATAAAATTCATCTTCTGAATAAGAAGTAAGGCATAACCCATCTCCTCCAACCTTGTGACTGAAGATGAACGTCATAACACAGAGCAGTCATCATGTATACAATACACATTCTTTCTTCTCCCCCTCATCCTGAAGGAAACTGCTTTATATCATAGAAACAAAAATTTAAAAGTATTTGAAATAGAAGGAAACTGCAGATACTGGGTATTAAATAACTTGTAAATTATTACAGCAGCATCAAAGGAACACGCACATATTCTGAGCCTTCACTCACCGCTCATAACGCACTTTCTCTTTTGCAAGGTGCACCAAGATCAGAGTAGAAAAGTTTTGATAAGGACTAAGTACTTTTAATGAATCACACATCCCTGTAGCCACCAATTTCATTTTTCATGAAACATGGGTATTGAGTCCTGCATTCCAACCAAAATAGCCATTTGTATAAACTTAGCACTTACTGAATTTACACTACAGTTTCATCTAAACAGCTGGACACTGTTCACTTTCCCAATCTACTCTCCAGTGCCTTACTACATGCAATCTGTCACTTTATACTGTTAATCTGCTTTCTGTTTTTCACTCCAGAAATTACTCCTATTTGTGATATACCATGTGCACAAAACGTAACTGTATTTTTCTAATTATGGGGTATCCTTTGGGTAAGAAGCAGTACAGAATGTAACAGGTTGTTAATAATGATATAAAATATTACTTTTTGAAGAAAAATCTATACTTATATACTTGCTTAACTGTACTTTGACATATAAAAGCTACTAGGGAGGATGTGTGTCCAGTGGTTAGGAAAGCAACTGGCTATAAAGACGTATGCTTACTCATCAATCTCAAATGATGTGCTATGGGATATTGAGTAAATAATTTCATTTTGTGTTCTCTTTATCCACATCAAGTAATAATATGTAACTATGCACAGGCATGCTGCAAGGCTTACTTACCTTATGGTAAAGATGCTACAGATAAGACAAGTATTTGCTATTTTAAATGCTTGTATGTAAGGAAATTGCAGTTATGCAACACTCAGTTCACTCCCTGTTAGACACCTTATATATACCTTTTTTTTGGTAAAGAAAACCAAGCAAAATTGCAAAATGCATCATCATTCCTTCCTGGACTTCTTGCATACTTTTTAGGTGACTTCTGCATAACGCATGGCTGCATCTCCTTAGCGCAGCAACCTGTACTCATAAAATGACACTTGGCACTGCAGCTGGGACACTGTAACCTCCCTGGACTAGGAGGATTTGATTTGTCTCATCCCTTCTGATTAAGCAGTGTATGATAGGAACAAGAGTCTGTGGCGACACGGATCGATGGACTGCACCCTGTGTTTTCTGGTCCCGCTTGTTTCTACTCTTCATTTCTTGTTTCATGTACTACCTTTAACATCCCTCATACAGGAAGGCGGGAACCATGCATTTTATTCACTATACTGTCCCAATAAAAAGAAAAAACCCTTTTAAGGAAAAAAGGATTTAGAAGTACTCATGAAATTCTAACCTCCTCCTCTGATACTGTAAGCAACTTTTTTTCTAAGCATTGGAGGTGAATATGAACATACATGACTTACATCTACAAAATTGCAAAGAAGGGAAGAAAGATATTTAATCATGTATTTTCATCCTTTGTCTTCTATTTGTCCCTCTCTGTTCTCCACCAAGAAAAGAGAATAAAGGAAATCGCAGGCACAGATGATGACAACACTTCAGTCAAATGACAAACACGGCAATTTGTAAAGAATATTGTAGAAAGAAGCCTACTAAAAGATCTCCAACATGAAATTTAACAATCTGTCAAGTACCACACCCAGAGGAAAGTTGGGAGTCACTCAGTATTGTATCATTTGTACTCCTACAGTGAATTACCAATGTAAACCACATAGGTCCACAGGGACATACTAGTGCCTTCTCACTGCATATTAACTTTAAGTCCTAAGGCATTCGGAGGGATAATGGTATTCAGCATACAGTCAGGTCTCAAAGGAAACCAAAATGCATCACGTGTCAGCTGTATGTGTGTTCCTTCTGATATTTATGTAACATATATGATGCATATACAAATACAGAAACATGTAATTATCTTGAAAGACAAAGAAGAGAATCAACTGTTCAGAGACAAATTATTCATTAAATCCTTATTTCACTGACTGCAGTAACTAACTCCCATTGATTTCAGGAGAGTGACTTCAATAAGAATGTTAAGACGTCTGTGCTGCTTGCGCATTCAAAAAACCTTTCAAAATTTTGTGCTATGCATAAATACTAAGGGTAGTTGGTTTCAGCAGTAAGGAAAGCAAAAATAAATGCACTACATGCACAAAATCCCTTAAAATTCATGGTACTCTTTCTTGCTTTCTCATTACACTCTGAACAGGTATACTAAGAGATTCCCTCAGAGGGAAAGAAAGCAACCTAAATTTGGGTCATCTTCTTTAAGAAGCCATCTGCTGCTGCGGTCAGAGCTCATCTTCCTACCACTTCTCCTTTGGAATATCAGAAAGACTCCCAGGGTTTCTGAGGCTCACAAGCTCAGAAATGCTAGCATAAGAGAGGGCATATATTGCCTCATCATAGCAGCAATCGAGGTGTGTGTGGAGGAACTATTTTTCTGAGGTACTGCTAAGATAAATATTTTTGTCTTCAAAATGTCAATTCCTACGACTGAAATTGACATCCTTCAGTCTCAATTCCTACTACTGAAAAAGTTACTGTGCGTCACCTCAGGTTGCATCTGCTCTCTTAGAAGGAGAAACATGGCTGGCCATTGTTGGCCATATGCCACCTTGCACTTACATGAAACCAAATATAAGGAAGCAGAATCATCCAGTATACCGGCACTGACAGCATAAGCATACCTCTCAAAGAAAAACAGTTATAACTAATTAATATTCCTCCTTAAAAGGCCTGCCTGTGCATGGCATTCACCACCAAGCATGAGAGAAACATATAGTTGAATAAAGACTGCAATTTGCAAGCAATCATGACATCATGATGCCTCCGCAATGGCAAAATGAGTGGTAAAAGTGTTGTTAGAGCTCCAGGTAGCATCTCTTTAAATCTCAGGAATGGATATAGTCAACACTGAGGCAAACAACAGTGGTTGACCTAAGGCTGAAAACACATTAACACAGAGATATCTGAAATCAGAGAGGGAAAGGGGGAGGCAGGAGGTGCACAAATACTAGGGCCTTGATCTCCCACCACTTTAATCATAATTATAAGCTACCAGAAGAGTAGTTTTCATCAAAAGATACCCAGCAAGATGCCAGGCGTACTGGGAATCAGAGCACTTCACCAAAAGACATCCTAATCAGTCCAATAACTGTGGTATTAAAAAAAATTATAAAAAAGAAATGCCTATCCCATGTGGATGCACACTGGAGATGGCTGAAAATGCACTTAAGATGGTTTTAGGTCAAAACATTTTAGGATTAAAAAATAATCCATAATCATATGGGTAACAAAGACATGAGAGAGGTACCACCTTCACAGTAGTTCATGTGAAAAACATGGTTCACGTGGTTGCTTTTGCTACTCCTGCTGTTCTTTCTGCTGTTGCTGAAAAATATCACTGGTTCAGGATAAGCAAGTTGAGATTTAAAGCCTGGAAGCCACTCATAGTATGATTTGGAAGGATGTGAGGTTTGGGTGTTAAATCTGTGAGAGTTCGCTGTGAAACAGAGTAGAAACAAAGGCAGGGTGCTGAAGTCAGAACTGCCTCAGCCAAGCTGGAGCCAGAAGTATCAATCATGTTATTTCTTGCCTCACCTTGGGGAGGATTGTTAGTAGAAGATGAGTCAGGGAAGCTGTGCTTAAATATATTTCCCCACAAGATCAGGAATACAAAAATCTTGGAGCAGAAGCACTGGCATTTCTTGTTGACATCTGAAGGGAAGAAGCAGACCTCAGGCTATCCTCTGTCCTGGAAAGCGGCGCATAGGGCATCATCCTTCTTTTCCCATTTGTGATCTGCTGCATATTGAAACAAGTAAATCCATTTGGCAATTAGTTACAGGCTCCAGACAGACAAGAGGCACATGGATGTTCTTGGAGACATCTGTTCTATAGACCACCTGCTTTCCCACAGAAAGGAGTGGATCTCACATCACCTTGTTAAGATAAAGCTTGGTAGTCATGCTTTCTGTCATCTGTTCATGATGGCCTTTCTATGTAAGCTGAAGGCTGGTCACAGGTATCTTCCTGCTCTGACGTCTCAAGACACTGGAATGTAAATTAAGGCTTTGATTCTGAGATGTCCAGTGAATAAGCAAGTCTAATAGAGAGGAAACTTTGCCAATCTGGGAAGCAATGACGAAGGGAAAAGCAACCTTTGCCAATTCTTGCCTAATTTTTGCTTTCCACTTACAGAGGAAGTTATGCTGCACAATAATCACCAACACGTCCATCAAATGGGGCAATCAAAGGTGTTCAAATGATATCTACATTAAATGAAAGTGCAGTGTTGTATTTGGTTGCATATAAGTGCAGGATGTCCTACAGCCAAATATGGCCACATTCCATTCCAAGAGAATGGAGGTAACCTGAGTCACTTTGTTAGCTTTGTCAGAGCTTATAAAATCAACAGTACAACTTTTGGCAAGAGAGAATTCCAGCACAATTTTCAGTAAGTTGCACCATCTGTTTTATGAGCCAATCTTACAGAGATGGCCTGATGACAACCCGGTTTTTTTGAACATCTTCAAGATCTTCATGAAAAGGTCCAGTAGGAAGTGGTATCAGAAGTGGCAGAGGCCTACCACAAAGAAAAGGCGTAGCAGAAAGAACCTAGCAGGTTAAAATGAAAGCCCTGCTGGAACAAGAAGACTGTCATCAGTGTGAACTTTAATTCTGGAGTTCAATCCCCTTAAGTCGAGGACTGATGGATCTCCTATTTTTTTCCTGGTTCTCAGAAATAGCTGCTGTAAAACAGGTGGTCACATCATTCTCCTAACAATTTGATGAGTCTCTGAGAATGATTAAGAAGGGGGTTTGGAGTAAGACAGTGTTGAATACTGGTGAGGTACTGTATCACACTCCTATAGACTGTTTATGAAGGTCTGAAGAGTATCTGACAGCACAGGCCCAAAGAGATGACTAGAAAGGAAAGAAAAAATAGGACGAGTAACTAAACATTTTTTACAGAACCATTTGTGAAAGTCGGTTTGAAGGCTCAATTGTGCATCTTCATGAAAATTCACGCTGATGAGCAGTGCTAATGGCTATCTTGTCTTTTTCTGAGGGAATCATACAGAGTGTAATCTGCTTGACAAACAAGAGAAAGCTGGCAAAATTAACTTGGATGCAAATGAGAAACTCGTATTTTTGACAGCTGAATGGAAGACTCTAGAAGAATGTAAGGTACATCAGGAATCCTTGACTAAGCATAAAAATTTCATCTTCAGAAATGATTACTGATGCCAGATATTCAGGACCAGGCACTAGATATTCTGTATGATGCGAATTGATTTTTGTTGAGATTACTTCTTGCCTGGTCAAGACCTGAGGCCAAAACCCTCCACAATCCCTCCAGACCTTCCAGATGAGATGGACAACTGATTATTTTCCTCAGAAGTTATTAGTTGAGATGATTCTCATAATCCTTTCACACTGTGTGCTTTCTCCTCTTCAAGTAAGGGGGACAGGGCAGAGTAATCAAATGATAGATGAGCCCTTTCAGTGAAGTGACTATCGCAAGACGGGCAATCCTGGAGATGGGACACCTCAGACAAAATAAACAGAAATTCTGAAGAAGAAGAAGAAAAAGTAAGATAGCATCTAAGACAAACAAAAAAACCTGATTAAGTTGCAGGAACACCACTACTGAAAATTGCTTCACTCAGCCACATGAGATTGAAAAAAACCAAGGTATGAGATGTACTGGCCTATATAGATGCAGTCACGGCATACATGCATGTCTAACAAATATTGCTGAATCAGAGAACATTCTACAGCCCTCCACAGCAGGGTATTTACATTCAACCACAGTCTGAATGTACATATATATAAACAACAGAGAGAAAACTAAAAATATGCATCACAACTTACTTACATAGGAAGATCAATTGTCCCGCAGGGTCTCTATGAATACTACTACTCAACTTTGGTCCTGTGTTAGGGAAAGGACCAGAATCATAGTAATTATTTTATTAAAAGTACCTGACATCAGCTACATTACTATCTCCATACTCTCATCAGTCTTGGTGGTTTTCTTAGACTTTCCACAAATAGAGATTGCCAGAATTGCACGGCCACCTCGTTTTGGTGGATGGCACAAAGCAGGACTTGGATAATAACTGTAAGCCTGTTTCCATTTTGACTTCAGAGGTTTCAAAGTTGTTTCTCCAGAGAGAAAAGATCAGTTAACGGTGCACTGTGATGCACAGCTCCCTACCCATAAATATCTTATTAGTACAATAAAGTGAAGCAGGCCTCTTAAATATATGATGGGGATAGTAGTATATTAACACAGGATCCACAGCATACAGAGAAATATGCATTAACATACACATGTTAATCTAATGTACCTCACCTGATCTATCTAATTCCTATCAGCACATCTAGGTAACTTCTATGAGCTCTGAGCAGTCCTACGTTTTCCAATACTTAGATGAGAGTTTGGTAAGAAGTCTAAGTTATAGACACAAGCCAAAGAGTGAGAAGCTGGCAGAATGTAGACCACAGAAAACAAGTTGAAAGGCATCATTACATCCTATGCCATTGGTGAGCTAATGGATAGTAAAAAGTAAAGGAGTAGTAAATCTAGGTCTTCGAAAAAAAAAAAAAAGTAATACTGTAGGTAATGTCTGCATATTATACATTAATGTGTTAAAGGGTGTAAGGGTGTCCACAAACCAGGGAAATAGAGGTAGCTCAATGGTTCCCCAGACTTCTACTGTTTGATTCAGCATTGATGAGGAACAACTTATGACACACCAAGATTACTTCTGGAGTTTTCTAGTAATAACACACAGCAAAAAAAAAGAGATTACAAGTAGCCTCAAAATGCTTTCAAAATCTCTTTTAAACACAATGTAAAACCTAGCGGTAGCTAAGCTGGAGTCAATGAAATAATCATTCTTGGCCGATGGTCATAAAATTAAATTCAAGTACAGGCATTCTTTCCTTCTTTTTCCCTCCACCTCTTTCTAAAATTATTTACAGTACAACTTGTTTCTATCTATATTAGTCAAGCTAACCACATTATTGTATTTAAGTTCCCTACAGAGCCCAGTGTGCATCATGCATACAGGTAACTCGTAGCCATTGCTCATATTCTGATACTTATCAGGTTCTGTTTGGGGTCCTGTAAATCACTAGTCATTCAACAACATTTGTAAATTATACTGGTAAACAATAACTTCCCCAGAAATCATAATATATCATTATATATCATGAAATATAATACGATATATATAAATATATCATTATATAATATACTTTCAATTTTCTAAATCCTACCCAAGACAAGTGAGACTGAAAATGTAACAAATGATGATTTGATCTGGCATGAAGCACATAACAAGAGAATTCATGATAAATTAACTGCTGGTTGTAACTCTGCTGCACACCCTCTACCTACAAGATAAGTATATCCAAACCAGGCAGGCACTGTGAAACAAGTCCTTCTCCCACAGATGAGGACAGGACAGAAGAGGACTGGTCCTAAGGCATGCTGAGCTAAAAGTTCCCAGTCTCCCATACAGCAGTTCACATGTGACAGGCTCTGATTCCGTCCCCAAGCACTTCTTCATCTTCTTCGTGCTCCAGCAATCCCATAACGGCACCCTGACTTGTACATAACAGAAGATTCACCACATCTTCAACAGAGCTACATAGATGTGTCTGAGGGACAGAGTGTCTTAGCATCCATGAATTCATATGCAAACCTTAGCCCCATATGTTTGCCTGCTACATAAGCCTTTGACAACTTTTTTTTTCCCTTGTTCAATTGGAACATTTATTTTTTATTTACAAGTAATTTTTAAAAAAATTACTTTAGGTTGATACTTCTTTTTCCTTTAATTACCTGACAAACAGTAGTGTAACTGCATAAATTTTGCCTGAGGTGAAAGTTGGAGCTGAGCCTAATCACTAGCTGGAGACATTGTTCTGGCTAACTTAGGCAGAACACATTTGTACTGTATGCCTGAACAATGGTTAGGCACTACAGTTAAGGATTCCTTTTAGAAGTTGTCAATTTTGATTAACCCTTTTCTAGATTATCTAATAATGCAGTTTTTCTGCTTTACATTATTTAATTTGCATTGGAGTATAAAGGCAGAGGCAGTGAGTAGAGTCTGAGCTCAGCAGAGCATAAACATACACACAGAGACATGATTAGCCTTCAAAGAAAGTATATGCAACTTTCTGAAATACAGACTAGGACCTCCTTGCACACTATACAATTCATGCAGCAGCACTGGTTTTATTTCCAGAGTAAACCACAAGTTTTCCTATTCTCCTGTCTTCAAGTAAGGACTCAAGAGTGAAGCCATGAAAGTACAAGAGGGTATCAAAGTTGAAGAAAATAAATACAGATATTATAAATGTATGTATTAAAAAAGATACTATTACAACTGGATGTCATTGGAGAAAACTGACCAAATATTATTTTGGTCAGCATTCACTGAAAGACAAATGAATTCTACAGCAAAAGGGACTCATAGTTTTTCAAAGTTATATGTAGTTCCTAAAAGCCTGAAGTTATTTCATTCTACTGTTTCATGGTGTTTGTGTAAGCTGAAGTTTCTCATGTTATGCCACTATGTAGGTAGGACATACTTAATTCCAAGAGGTCATCAAAACTATCAAAACATTGCTAAAACAAAAACATTTCACTGTTGTGACTCCCCAGCATCCTGCATGATCTGTCCTTGCTGATTTCCACCAGTGTCTATTTATATATAAGCCTTTAAACATGGACAAACTCAATGCCCAATCTTGAACTACTCCTCAGTCCTCAATAGCGTCACTGGACAGAATGTATCCCGGTATGTTTAGAGATGGTCTTATCAGATTTTCTGATAAATTACAGAGGAATTTTTCCTCAGGTAAGAGTGTTCTCATTAATTTTCTCTCTAAAATATACACATCAGTACTTAACAAAAAAGCAACTCGTATTTGCTCATTGCTTACCACTGAAAGAGACCTGAATGAAACCACAGTAAGGACCAACAAATCTGCAGAGCTTCAGAGCTGGAACCCAGATTTAAAGCTGGATTTTCTAGCTGTTACTTCATCTGTACAGGACACTGAGACAATCGAACACATGATGATTCTGCAGATTAGGCCCATCATATGAAAATTAACTCATTCTAAAAAATGCTTAGCTCTTTTGGCTTAAAAGAGCTCTTCATTCATGCTAGAGATCTCTAAACCATCAACCACTTAATCTGGACTGCTCCTAAAATGAAATGTCTCTACTCCTGATAGTATTATTCTCTGTTAATCCAGTCAGAACTCAGTTTTTACATGCACAGCTAATTTGTTTTGCAGAGATCATCGTGTCTCAAAACTTCCCACATTTCAGCCATCAGGTTTGTTTGTTTGTTTTAACATACTAAAAGACTGCATCACCATTAATAAGGTGTTTGTATGCCTGCTATAGGCCTTCCAAAACCCTGAAGAGACTCATCAAGAATCCGTAGAACATCAGAATCACTCAGCCTCAATTCATTAATCTCTCATCATGAAAATGCACAGGAGACTCTCTGATAGCAATGAAGGCTCCTATTGGCATATATAAACATAAATGACAGAGGTCTCTCTCCTTTACATCAAACAGCATTTCAAGAAGGAGGAAAAAAATGGAGGAAACATAAAAAAATTACGCTTACTAGTGAAGAACACGTCCACTGTTTCCAACACTAAAGTAAACATTAAACATTTTTCTTTTACCAAAAAAGTGTGTTTAACACTGCCAAAGTCAGCTTAGGAATCTGTACTGGGGCACTTCACTTGGAACACATAGTGAGAGAGACACATGTTTTTCACAAATGCAAATTTCTCACAATTGGTCCACTCTGCCTCTCCACTCCCCCAAACTTACAGCTTAATTAGTAGTTAAAAAAAAAAAAAAACATTTGTAAAAGGTAAACAGTGACAATTTCCTCTTCGCATTAGAGGACAGGTATATTCTTTCTGCCTTCCTCTGTTTTGCATTGCTACATCTGGAAATAAATCATTAATAACATATTAATGTAAATATAATATCAAAATATTGGCAAACTTGTAGCAGCATACCCATAACCCATATATGCAGTAGTGGCCTTCTAAAATTACTTAACTTCAAATCCTTAAAAAAGCAATCCATTAAGAACTTTACAAGGAAAGTGCCCAAGGCTAGTTTAGAGGCTGATTGATGTCACTGAGACACATTACAAAAATAGAGGTTAAAAAATATGTAATAAAAATCTTATGCTTGATAAAAATGTAATACTGTGACACGTAACTTCCAAATAAAATATGGTATTCCACTGTATTTTTTTACTGATCTCTGCTATTATGTTTTTACTAAACTAACAGGAGTAAGAACTCTGTATACGCCATTTCAGGGAAAATATTTTAGAGGCCCATACTACTCAGTAATAAACTTAATAAGCAAGAACATTTTGATTCTGTAACACCTTAATAGTCATATTTCTATGTTTCAGTCATATGTGCTTTGCTACAATTGTTTTACAAAGAAACACAAAGCACAACTAGAAGAACCACAAAAGCACCCTGTTTTACAAGGTAGGTGGGAATAAATTTGAGGACGTGCGGAAGCTAGGGAGAGGAGAGAAGTGAGAAGCTGGATGAAGATTTTAGGTCCTGGGTGGCCTGAAGTTGAAAGATATGCACTTAAGCGCCCAACTGAAAGGAGGGGGGGGAGAGGGGGAAGCCTACTTATGTGCACACACACATGGAATAAAGCAGAACAGTGAGCAGTGTACAACCCTGATCTGCCCTTGATTTTCTAGGAGTTTCTTCTGGAAATCTGGTGAATAAAAGAACACAAGAATCAAACCTCTGTCTCCTTAGCTTTTACTGAGCACACTCTGCACTGGCAAGCAACTGTATACAGTACTTTCAAAGGCATATTGCTGTGTAGGAGTGATGACTGAGTGCCCTCCAGGCACCTCAAATGCAATGCTGTCACTTCTAGTCACTACTCAGCAGGGCTAATGCCATACCTGTTATGACAAGAATCAGCCACTTAAAGGCACCACACCTCTGCCCCCACAACGCATACTTGGAAGAAGGTATGAGCCGCACAATAACGTTTTAGGTGTTGCCAAGGAGAAGCAATCTTTCCTATAAACACTGAAGAGGTGAGAAGCACAGAAAATTAATAAACTCAGAGAGACTATTAAATGGAGGAGGAGTCCTTAGTCGGAGTCCAAATAATTGGTATGATTTTGTAGTAGTTCCTCTTGTGTACTGTCAGAGAAAGTAAAAGATTAAGATGCCATTTGACCAGACTAAACTGGGGTTTAGTTGTCAGCCTAAACCTGCCATCTGGTGTCAAGATACAGCAGATCACACCCCACATGTGATCCTTCAAACAAATTGCATTTCTACCCCTTCCCTCTCTCTCTGCAGTGCGAGCAGAGAAGAGGATCTATGCAGATTAGCAGAAGTTTATTTCTTAGTAGAGCAACTGTTAATAAGAGCAATCACATCAACAGATAAAATTTCTCACATATGTAGAAAAAAATTAATTACTTCTCCACAATCTCCATCTGTCAGTATTTGGTGCCATGGAAATATGTCTGCGGTTAAGGAAGGATGTATGAATTTCTTGCTAGCAAAATATGCAGGTTGGCCCACCTCAACCATCTGAAAGTCTTCTGAAAACCCGGTGTTTGTTTCAAGGCACTGTAAGTTTTGAAATCTTTGTCTCATTTCTTTACTTCTTTCTGTCGCAATATCTCATTCCACAATTGGGGTGGAGAAGGGTTATGCAGCGCTATCATTTGCACCTCATTAGTCTTGGGCTGGAGCTTTGAGAAAGCTGATACTCCCTCTAAATTTTTACAGATGCTTCTAGTTTACCAGTTCATGACTGCACTACTAGGAAAGACTTCCTGCCACTAAACTGCTTGCTGGCATGTAAGCTGAATTTCAAAATCCCTGAAAAAAGTAAAGCTCTGTGGTGCTCACTTGCCTTATTCTTGAGGAAAAAAAAAAAAAAGTATCCTGAAAAAACACAGTAAAACTCTTCACTCCTAACCTGTGAGACTAAACCCCTTGGAAATATTTCCTTAAAATTGCAGCACATCTTGATTTTGAAACTCCCCACAAAAATGTTCATTAACAGGAAGGTATTTGTGGAGGTGTTTGTGGTGTAAATTAGTATTATGACACATTAAATAAGTAGGGAGAATAATTCATCAACGGATACCTTGTGTTTTGCCAAAATCTAGATATTTTGCTTTATTTCCTACATGTCACATGCATAATCTTTCACTCGGTATTAGATTTATATGAGAGATTCTTCCTTCTCCACAATGTCATGCCCTATACTCCCTTCCCTAAAGGGTGAGAACTCTTTTTGGTGGTTTGTTGTTGGTTTTTTTTTAATTACTTTTTATTTTGCTTTGTTTATAATGGTTTTGGAGAGTTTTCTGAAGTTCTGAGCAGGTGACACAGGTCTGTTCTTAATCTTTAGTGCTTTAGTAATGTTAAGGCTAATGACGAGGGACACAAATCCCCTGATGGAACTGAATGCATTCCAAGCTCCCCGACCCACTCAGAGCAGTAATCCCCTGCAGCTGGAACTTACTTACCACCATGCACAGCTAATACATTTTTTAAAAGCTAGTCACTAGTGACAAATGTAAACTGGACTGAGCAGCTCTCATCTCCTATCCCCAATCTTGTCTCATAGCCCTAAGACTTGCTATTTCAGTGATGGATATGATCTGCCTTTTAAAGCTACCAAACCCGAGTTGAATAGCTCCACTCTAAGTGGGCTAGAAGGTTTTAAAAGCATCTTCAGCTGTCAGACTTGAACAAAAACAAAAAAGGTCATTCTTTACACAAACATTTCACAACTGGGAAAACCATCTTAGTTGGCTTTATCACTACCATTCTGAACCCACTATTTATTTAGATGTTACATGCAAGCCATCTGTACAACACAATTACAGTATCTGCTTGATGCTATTAAGCTGCTTGCTGCTTTCTGTTGTCTTAATAAAAATGCTGCTTGACATGGGAATGAAATCCAAGACTGGGGTTCAATTCTGCTGATGGTAATCTGTTGCCAGTACAAAAGCACTCTGAAGCTCCAGCCTCATAGTACAAATCCTGTGTGCTATGGTACAAAGGCAGACTACCATGCAGTTTCTCCCAGCTAACTGACTGCAGAGGACTACTCAAATTTACACATGGGTAAATTACAACAGAACCCATTTTGCTAGATATTCCAAGGGAAGGGAGGATTATTTCCAAATAAGCATCCTCTCCACACCAACTTCAACAGAAGTCCGCAGCTGAACAACCCAACATTAAAAGTATGTTCCAAAGAAAGCAGTGAAATGCAGAAGGAAAGCTGCAGCTTAAATATGAAGAAAAAAATTATATCGCTTGGAGGAAAGGGGGGGGGGGGGGGGGGGGGAACTCCCAGTGATGACATAATTATAACAAAATATCCCTGACAGGAATGAAAATAGAAAGGGCTTGATGGTAGTATAATTGTTTGATCTAGCCTCTTTTAAAATAAGGGTTAGTACAGCACCTTGCTTCTGTTTATTAAATTTCCCAGATAACTGGCATTAATTATCATGATTTAAGTGATATTACCAATAGGACTTGGAAATAGCTACCAAAACACTGACTACAATACTTAAATTTCATTAGATTTAATTACTGCAAAGTTACATCTGGTGAGGGAAACATAATTGTATAACTGTCCTCAGCATTCTAACTTGAGTTCAGCCTCTGCATATTACATACTTAAGTATCTAATTTAGTTCCTAAAATTCACTCCAGTTAATAACGTGTAACTAGCAGAAACATAAAGAGACAGTGACAAACAGGTCTCTATGAATTAAAATCAGGTCTAATTATGTGACCTTTCTGTGTCCCTTAGAGCCCTCCTGAGGGCAGGTATTTCAAGCAGTCTTGGTGACCAGCCTCAACAGTAACCATGCAAATGGAATGTGTAAGATGGGGAAAAACCTTCTCCAGTACTAATGAAGAAAGCAGAAAATCAGTTGCTTTATAATCAAGGTACTGTTCTATTTTCTTCCATTTCCTTCTGCATGTCACTGTCATATTTCCCTAATTTAAAAGCAATCAGACAGCCTCCAAATAATTAAACAAAAACCTTTATCTCTCTAATTTTCACTTTGAATACAGTGCCATGGGATTTCAACACAGTGCACGCAATTATAAATGCACACACTCTTTTCGCATGTAGTTATGCTCAGAACTCATAAATTAATCCAGCACCAACACAAGATTCAGAAATAGACTGGACTGCCAACACGCTAATGAAAGGTAAGTGGTGTTTTATGGCAAGAATATCCCTGCTCTGATGGGCACTGCTGTTTGTTAGTGTTGCTACTGCTACAAAAGTTTAACAATACCAAGTATTTTTAAGGGCCACTTTCTAAATTTATGGCAATGTGTACATATTTATAACTCCCATCATGATCTTAGATAACTTACTGTAATCCACATATTCTCTCCAGTGTTGCAATGCTTACTAATCAAGTATAAAATCTGGCACAAATCTCATCATAATGGAATTGAGCTATGGCAACAATATTCTGCAAATACACACAAAAAAATGCAGTTGGTATCACATTAGGAAAATGAGATCAAAGTAAACTCGGAGCTTTTATTAACAAAATGTAATTTAAAAATAGCATCCTATGCTGTGCTTTAATCCACAATAAAACTGCTAATGTAAACAAAATAGAAAGTGTAACAAGTACAAAAATGTAGGAAACCTTCTAAGAAAGCTGAAATGTAAGATTTTCTAGAACTCACAACTAACATAAACAAAGAGGTGTAAAAAATGGGGATGGCTCTGAAGAGTTCCTGGTACCACAGCAGAGGTATCTGACAAGAGAACCCTCAAAGCCATGACTTTACTAGTAAGCTTCTATGTGTTTCCAAGTCCATGCAAACAGTGAGAAGCAGATTTGCAGACACGCAGAGAGAACAAAATGGAAATTCCTAGCCCTGTATGAAACCCCACACCGCCACTGGCAGACCTTGTGTGAAATGAGTACTGTCTCTTTAAGCTGGAGGACCTGCTACACTTAAGCAGTCTGCAGCCAAGGAAAAGTTCTGAAGTTAAACTCTCAGGAGCAAACATTTTCTACTTGTGAAGTAAACTCTGTTGAAAGACAGCAGACTACGGTCCCACCAGTAAAAACAGGAAAGTTTTCAGCCAGTGACAGCTCTGCCTACAGACGAGGAAAAAAAAAAAAGTGTCACAGACTCACTTTATTAAACCATATGCTCATTGCCCTGTGAAGAAAGCAGGGTCACTAATTAGTTCATTCTGTGAAAGAAGCCCCTCCTGATCCCGTTGACTTTTGTCCCCCCGGTTAGCTCAAGCTATTTCTGTCATGCAACTTGAAAATCACTGGAGGGAAGAAGATCGCCATAACAACCGCTGAAATGATCTTGTGGAATGTGTCTAGTGGCACTGGAATAACCTGAATATGTGCTCCAGATGTGTCGGCTGTCACGGAAAAAGTAAACACATCTGATGGACAACGTATGACTGGATGGCCTCACGGTTGACTCCAGAGAGTTGGGATGGAGGGGAGGGAAAGGAAAGGAGGCAGGGAAATGGAGTCAAGGGCCAGGCAAGAGTCACCCTGTGGACCTGTGCAGCCTGGCAGGCTGAGAGGGGCGAGGACTGGGCTTGATTGTTCCATTTCTGTCCCTCCTCTGAGTGGCCTCTGTGGGACTGCTGCAGCCTCTGTGCGTTTCTGTCTGGCACAGACTTGTGAGCTTTTGGGAGCAAACTGAAATATGAACTTCGAGGGGGAGGGGGAGAGGAAGAGGGGTTTCATGATGCTTGCTTCCTAAAGCTTGTGTGTCAATAGACAGTTTTATTTTTTTTAAGGCATTCTGCTTCTACATTCCCAGTCCCTTCTCGCAGAAATAATTTGGCCTGTCGTCTTCACTATACTATAAAAGCAACACATTTATCACATTGCTGAAAAAGGCAAGCCTGAAGATAAGTTATATTTTCAGAAGTTGGGCTTAGCTTGTGCCCTGAACGCAGACAGGCACCCAACTTTATCCACCTTTTTCAACATTGTTTCTAGTTAGTAATAAATAGTATCTATTTACAATTATCAAGAGCATGTACCTATATTTCTAAGGAAAACAAAATGTAAGGAAATAATCTGGGTTGTGGTTAGGGTTCCTTTCCTACCCATTTAAAAAATAAAATAAAATAAAAAATGATGCAGCTGATAAACAGGTACGAATATGTATCTAAGGGGCAGTTTTATTCTTTGGGCTTTATGAACCCCATCTAAAAAGCTGTAATTATGATGCATATACACAAAATTTGCAAAGAGAAACACACACCTGTACAAGGCATTTATGAAGATAACCGTAGACTATAAAGTGGTCTGCCTGAGTTGATGAAGCTGTGGCATCAGGAGACCCGTACAAAACAGCCCTAAGCAAGTATTTTGCCATAATTTACAGACGCAGGAGTAAATCCATAGGCAAAATATCATGAAAAACTGTCTTGAATTTATTCTGTATAGTCAAGATTGGCTCAGCCCAAAACTTCAGACAGGAACACACACAACCTCTGCCTTTGGAAGAAGTACTCTATGTTCAGGCACTCTGGGACTGGATAAAGAAAACTTAACAGCTGGGGCCAATTTCTGCTAAACTCAAGTGAAATTTAGCATGTCATAGGAATTCCTCCATACATTCCATAATAAAAAGAGAGAAAGAAAATCTCAAAAAAAAAATTATGTTAAAAACTTTACAGGAGATCTCCAAAATACAGTCATGAAACAGATCTGTGTGGTATTTTAAGAAATAGTTTATCTATTTGTTTGCTAAAAAGGTTTTAAAATAAATATCTACGTATTGCAAGTCAATAATTTTATAATTATGCCTCAATTATGAATTTACAATAACAGTGGGTGTTGCCAGTTCCCTTACTGCTTCATTTATCTGGGTTCACAATCTCTCAGACAATCTAAATCTGGAAGAGAGAAGCAAGCATCGACCCCCTCCTCCAAAAAACACATACCAGAAAATTTATTACAAACGTATAGGAAACAGAATTCAGTTAATTAGAGATAATTGCACTTAAAAAGTGCCTAACTGCAAACAATTCACAGCACTTGTTTGGTTATAAATGAAGCAGGCTTCAAAACTCGACATTTTAATTAACTGTAGAGAGAAGATCAAATGGTGGCACTTCCCAAGATGGCTGACATGAAGAGGTTCCAAAAATTTTGTAATTGCCTCTTTTTGAGTGAGATATCAGCAAATTTGGGACAAAGAAACATTACCAGTCGACAATAAGGAAAGTAATGGTGGACTAGCCTCGATACACAGCAAATTAGTGAATCTTCAGCCGGGTTCCCTCTTTCCATATTTAGACAGAGTTTAACAGTATTACCCAGACAACCAGAGAACTAATCATCTGGAGAGATGTATGGCAAGAAGACAAAGTTGCATCACTGCTGATCTCTCCACATAATCTTCCACGCAAGGGGACCTCATTGGGAAAGGACTGCAGACAGCCAAAAATTCGCCTTTCATAGGAAAGTCTTTGCCTTCCAAGCAAATACAGCAAAGCTTAACGCTGCCAAACAGCAAGCCAAGCAATGTAAAAGAACGCAGACTTCTAACAGTTAATGACTATCTGAGAAAAAATACCTAACTCAACAAGAACAAAAAAAAAAAAAAAATCTGTCTTATGACTTTTTTAGCCTAGTATGTTTGATGTTAAATTATAATCATGGTAACAAGTCCTTAAGGCCCTGGATACCATGCAGCACTAATGGGTCAGACTCTTATATTCTGTAAGATAGGAATGAACCACATCATTTTTTGTATAATTAGGAATACTAGATTCTAAGCATGGAGTTTTTCTTCATTTAGGACCTACTTTCAGTACAAAATACTCTTAGTTACACCAAAGAGTTCTGCTGCTTAAAATCAGAGAATCGTTATGCTTGGTAGGAATAGGACTGTGCTTACACGTGGAGTGTCTACTCCAATGATTGACTGAACCAAGTCCTAAAGTGAGGACTCATATTGTTGTAAACTATACCTCCACGAACTTTGTTGCTTACATACATGCCTGGCTGCAAACGTATCCTCATATCAAAATGCTTACAGAACAAAAAAATACACTTTTTCCGTGGAACAAATTAGATTCCCTCCATGTTAATCAGTGTGGGCAACCAATCTATAAATCACGTAAGCTAAGGAATGACTCAGAAGTTAAGCAAAAAAGCCCCAAACTACTCATATACACCACCACCACAAAACAGTAACAGTTCATAAACTCTCAATCTTAAAAGTAAGCATAATGCAAAAGTAAAAAATTAACAAATCTTAATTTGAAGCAAAGTACTGTCATATTGTTTTATTCAACTGCACTGATGTAGGTGTCAAAGTGTTGGCAAAGGGCAGGCTGCAGGGCTGGACTCTGTGAAAAGAGTTAGGGTCTGCCCCATGCTGGACAGCACTGACTTCAATGGACCCACCACAGGACACAGCTGAGCCCCTCAGCCAAGATGGTGGTGCCTCAGGGGAAAAATATTTAAGAAACGGCAAAACACACTGAACAGAGAGGGGGAGGGGAAAAAGACTAAGAAAAAGCAGTGTGAACACCAAGGTCAGAGAAGGAGGTGGAGGAGTTCCAGGTGCCAGATCTTCTTGCAGCCCACAGACAGGACCATGCTG
Organism: Numenius arquata; assembly: GCF_964106895.1. Lineage (NCBI taxonomy): Eukaryota > Metazoa > Chordata > Aves > Charadriiformes > Scolopacidae > Numenius > Numenius arquata. Next base: position 36,240,654 of record NC_133616.1, read on the forward strand.
GAACAGATGTCCATGCTGCAGCCTGTCAAGGACCTCACACCAGAGCAGACAGACATTCCTTGAAGTAACTGTGGTCCATGGAGAGCCCAGACTGGAGCAGATTTACTGAAGGTCTGTAGCCCATGAAAGGATCTATGCTGTAGCAGGGAAAAAGTGTGAGAAGGAAGGAACAGCAGAGAGGAGCTGGTATGCACTGACCATAAACCTCCCATTCCACATCTCCCTGCACTACCTGAGGGCAGTAGAGGAGCCAGGAGTAAAGGACTAAGTGAGCAGGTGGGTGGGAGTTTGGGCCTCAGCCAATGTTAACTCATCAAATCAACAAATGTAATAACCATCTCATGAACTGAACATAGGACAAGAGAAGTGCAAGGTATCATTTTGCAGTTGGGCTATTTAGTCCTTCCTAAGCAATTCACAGAACCCATCTATCTAGGTTGCATTGCTTTGATTAAGCATTTCTCAATATCCAGCATAGGCTTTATTGGTAATCATTTCCACCTATAACAAGCAATGGAAAAGTCTTTCACTTAGTGAAGCAGGATTAATATGAACAAATGTTTCTGAGTAATTTTAAGACCCAGTCCCAGACTGTTAACTTACTATATGTTACACTTGAGCATGTTTTGGTAAGCTCAGGAACTGCCATCTTCACAAAACTCAGGTTTATTACTCAAAAGTAATTTTCTAAGCATTTTCACCTAATTGAAGGTAGTTTTCAGATAATGTATAGAATCCTGGAAAGAATTTCAGTTGCTTTATACAAATGTTCTGCAGACTACCTACTTTTTTTCCCCTCTGTCCAGTTTTGGCACACATATATTTACTATCCAAAGCAATAATAAAGACTGATTGTTTCAAAGTTTAGCTAGGACAATGGAATAAGAGAAATCATGCTTCAAATAAACAATCCATTTTGATTAAGAGTTCAGAAGAAGCACTTGAAAGAGGCTCAAGAAAACGCAAATGCTCCTAAGGCTCCATCTGGTGAAGGAAACATTTTCATGTAGGAAAACCACAGCTTTAACTGGTAAAAGTCCACATTCTTACAATGATGTCAATTAGACCAACTGGGAAGCTGTTTACATCTTATAAATTTGTGTGCTAAAAGTTCTACTTTTTCCACATGGGATTCGATTCAATCAGTAATATTCATCTGATTGACATCTTCTGAGAAAAAGTCAATGTGTCCATATTAGGCATTACTGAAAACAGAGGATCATAAAGCACAAGAAGCATATGCAAGTTGTAAGAAGGTACCTCACACAGGGCATGGCTTGGCAAAGTTCTAAGGACAGATATAAATCTCTGTTGAGTCAGTGAGACAAATCTGTGTTATTATTGCACTGACACAAAATCTGCCACAATACTGCATTCTACAGTATTTTACATCGATTTACGGACAACATTAAGGACGGTTGGACTATTTAGTTGTTGGATTGCTTTGTTTTTAATTCACTCTGTTTTGAACTCTATTCTTTTACTGAAACCAGTGAAGACACTTGCTCCTGCCTGCACCTGTTGAATTTACTATGGTTCGTTTCCACTGATGTAAATATCAAGGCTTCAGGGAAGCACTTTTTCATTTAAAATAAATACATTAGATGTTCCATGTCACTAATTTGGTTTGTTCCTACTGCCTCTTGCTTACAGACACCTGAAGTTTGCTCATCTCTCTCTCACAGCTCATCATTTATCAGAGGGGACGCAGCTGGAGTTCAAGCACTCCAAAATACTAAATATGAACAACACATATCATAGTCCTCTGCAGATCTTCAGAGTAAGTCTGATCACTCACAGAACCAGATGTTTTGTTATCTCCAAATTAGGCACGGACTTCATTTCGCACTGGGGAAGGGCTTCATCTTACCATCTATCATGTTTCTGGAATCCTTCCTTTCCAGTCCAGACAGCACCAATCATGTTCCTGAGTCTGTTCTCAACTACATTTTTGTACTGTATCACAGGTCTGGCAGGCATTTGTGGGAATGGGAAAGGGGAACAAGTATTAATGGGGAGGATCAGACCCACACTCTCCCCTTGAGAGACTACTGATATGGTACTGATGGTACTGATAGGCATGAAATAACATACAGCACTTTTCTTTTACAAAAGCATAACCTTCCTGCGCATGATTCTGGATAAAAAAACTATCCTTTTAGTTTCACCAAAGCTCTTGAAAAATGAGGGGAATACAAATGTGACACTGAAAAACCAAAAAAAGTTACATTCAGTAACTATGTCAGACAAGTGTTCCTCCGAGTTCTGGATAGTGGTTCTTTCAACCCTTGCAAACACACTAGGGACCTAGCTTATGGTGAATACAACTCTTCATCTACATGGGATTGTTTCCTCTTGATACAATCAGAGCAGATGAAAACCAGATGCTGGGGGTCTGGTTTGATGGGAGTTTGTTTTTAGGGATTTTTGCACAACAAAAGTCATTCAACTTTGTGGAGCTTAAAAATGCTTTCTGTCTTCCCAAGAGACATAACTCAATAATATGTTGCATACTCGCAAAAGGCAACAGCACTGTGATACACACAGGTCTTTGAGTTTTTCCATCCAGTTTTTTTTCATGTATATTACACAAAGATATTATATGCTCTGGTATTTATATGCAGTAAATACGCAATGATAAGTAAGATGTCATCAAACAGGATGTTTCAAGATTTACTACTTTTTTGTATGTTATGAAACATTCAAAAAACTATAATAAACTTTCTTTAAAAATTGAATCAATGGGGGGAGTAAAATGTAAAGCACTACAAGTTACCCTCCAAAAGGATGCTGATACATAGGAGAAGTTTTCTCTGTGCATATCAAAAGTTGTTCAGAAGCTTAAAAATGAGACAACAGATGACAGAGAGAAACCAGCAGCAGACTGAGTAACTACCAGTAAAACACATCTGTATTTTTCTGTTTCTACAGCATTCGTAAGACCAGTGCTGCAAAACCTCCTTTGGTTCTTCTAAGCTTGTAACTCCAGAACTAAGACATGGAATATGGCTACAACTCAAAAATCAATCCCATTTCACATAGCTGAATTCATTTCTGCATTGTTCACACATGCTTACCTCAAAATCAAGCCATATATGTGCAAATTAAACTGAGTTCTCTTTTGCACCAGGGATCTTGCCTTACTCTCCCCTAAGAAAAGGTAGTGTAGAAGAAATGGCAATTACTGCACTACTTACTAGATATCATTGCAGTAGCTGGAAGAAGGAAAAATTTTGTATCGCAATAATGGATATTATCAACTCTTTGGTTTTATAATCGAAACATTTGACTAACATAACAGTGGTAAGGTCTACCACATGAACAATGACAAAATAAATCTGGTATTATGTTCAGCTACATGTTACAGAGAACACCACTAGGACAAACGTTCTTCTACTGCCATGTGGTTTTTACATGGCAAAAAAGTAATTTTTCTTCCAGGCAGCATTTCTCTACTTATTTCAGATAGTTTAACAGCTTTATGTTCCTCTCAACTAGCAATTAGTTTACTGAGAAAATGGTTTCTGTTATTGTTAAATAACATTTACTTTATCAATACTGCTATTAACTGTCTCATTCTCCTTTACTGGACTGATCAACTTACATTCTAATTCTCTACACAGAAACCTTGATATACACTAATTGCCAGGACTTGAAGACCTATCTCAGATTTCTGGGCAAGTAGGAATCACTTTCAGGCAAGAATCACTTTTAAGAAATCCAGAGCTTGTACTTCAAATTTTAGTCTTTGTGGCATGACAGGCCTCGCAAACACAGAAAGAACAGAAAGGATGCAGAATCTATCTGACCCTTCGGACTGATAGCTCCATGGCCCTCTGCTACCGCTTGTAGTTTTGTTTACATTGACAATCAAGATTTCTGTGACCAGAAGTGAAAAGTCTCTGTCATTTTCTCTCTGCTACTGCTCTGGAAATCGTTTCCAGAGGAAAGATGAGCTTAAAAATCAGAAGCACAAGGAGAAGCCATAAACCATAAATATCTCATCTGACTGAAAGACGGCTAAAACAGTTACATTCAAAGTGACTGAAGGATAGGGACAAATGTGTCTTCTTCCTTTACAGCAAACAAAGGGGAAAAAAAAAAGATTATCAATGAGGAGAAGAATGAATGATAGGTACAGAAGACAAATTCCCCAGACTGCGGTACGGGAAAATACTCAGTCTCCTTTCTTCCCCGGTGACCGAGTAAGATGTGTTTGTTTCTCAGACAACTCTATCTCCAATTTTCACATCACTGGAATAACTGGATTAGTTTCCTGTTAAGTGTTTCAAATCCATGCATGAGAGGAGAGTTTAAAAACAAGAGAAAGAAACAGAATAAAATGGCATAACTTCAAGCATGATAAGAATTTAAAAAAAAAAAAAAACAAACAAAAACAAAAACAAAAAAAACCAACAAAAGCAACCTGTATATGAAGTGTGCTCTTTTGTATTGGTAAATAACCCTTTATTTTTCTGAAGAAATTGGGACATTAGATTTTTGCATATCTTTGAACAAGAAAATTGAAGTTTAAAAACCATTGAAAGCTCTTACATGCAGTACACTCATCTTTCTTAGCAAGCAATATTAACTCAGTTCTGAAACCATATAAAACTGGAATGTGGGGCAACGTTATACTTTCCCTGGTCAGGCTGACCCAGTCTTTTCCTCCCTTGAACCTTCTAAGAAATACCTATTGTGAAGAGGAAAGTGGAAGATAAAAATGCCTGACAAGACACTGGAACTGCTTAAAAATATATTTTGTTGTCAAAAACTTTCAGAGCATGTGATTTAATACACATTAATTTTGAAGATGCCACAAAGTAACAAACTCATTTGACAAAATCATGTTGCTTTCTGAACACAGAAACCAAGAGATAACACAGAAACTTACATAACTAGTAAGTTATCTAAGAAACCTTTAATTGGAAAAGAAAAAAATACCCGAAGTTTCACATAATGAGAGACAAACACTTATTTCCTTATCAAACAAATACAAAATTATGTTTCCCAGTAAAACTATCATCATTATCATAGTCATATCCATTATTTTTCTATTTTATCTAAAAAAATTAAATCTGCCTTTAGGATAAATTGAAGCACTGCTGTTGTAGTTTTAGTAAAACAAAGATACATACTCTGTGAAAGTAACACAATTTTTAATGCACAACAACAAGTAGCTATGCAACTCCCATAGAAATGTGGTCTTATAATTCAACAAGGACCAAAATCAGAACACATCCTGACAACACTGTAATCTATTGTTAGCATTAAATGCTCAGTCCTAAGACTTTAATTGCGACAAGACATGAAGCTCTGAGACTTAAGACTGGCAAAGTGTTCATTCAGCAGGCATAGACAAGGAGCACATATTTTATACATGCTGGTGCGTATAAGTCATTGTTTGCTAGCTCTGAACATGCAAAGTAAAGCTTTACACATAACCACAAGGCTCCTCTCTTTCTGGTGTACCTAGGAAAATTTCTAGATAGACAAATACACATATATGTATATATAAACACTCACAAAACTCAAGCAACGGATGCTGCAAAGAACATTAAATGAGCATTGCTTTTCCCTATAACTCTTCTGTGCTTTTTTCTTGATCAAAATGCCAGTCTCTCTCTCTCCAGTTTTTTTTTTTTCCTTTGTTAAAGGAACTGAAAACAGCATTGCAGCCAAGCAGAACTTAGCCAGGCACCGTGCACAGACACATTTTGGGGAAGTTTTGAACAATCAAACAAAATTTGCAGAAAGACAGTATGGCAACAAGAGGCCTTCATTTCAAGTGGAGACAACAGACACTTCAGAATACTGTGGTTGAAGACAAGTAGGTTATAATTATACGCACGCAGAGGTACAGTTCAGAAATACCCTCTCCCCAAGTTTAAAAAAACACACACAGATGTCGAGAAACAATCATGAGATGATGCACTTAAAATAGTAATATCTGTTTACAAATTCAAGTTGCTGCTTGGTGGAAACTTGATTTCTGTAACATGTCCCCAAGATACAATCTAATATAAAACTTATCCTGCGGTAGGTCTACTTTCCAATTACTAGAAGTAAGCATACAAGGTATATAATTAGTTATGACACTGGGACAGGCATACATGTTTCAACACAGACAGAGCTCTGAACAAACTTTTTGGCAGTATATGACAGAAGACTTAAATTGAAAGCTCAAAGGCAGGGTATACTGTATTTAGAAAAAAAAAAAAAAAAAGTAAAAAAAAAAACCACCCTCTAACTTAAAAAGTTCTCACACCAAATGATTTTTAAAGGTATGAGCATATTCAGCTGAAATACCCTTCATAAGCTGGAAAGAAAAAAATATTGCCCTGCAGCACCAAAATGGGCTATATTACAAATTAAGAAAAAGAAACTCAATCCTTTGAATGGTTTCTTTTCTTTTAGTGAAAGGGTGTAATTCTTCCCTAAAGACTACATTATGACAAAACATTTATATAAATCAAAGAAGATTTCTTTAATGACTCTGGGCATGGGATCTTAAATCTGGGATGAAACACCAAATTCTATCAATTCTAAAATAAATTAGGCAAGGATTATACAAGTAGTACTTATCTTGGCATTAGAAAAAAAAGAACATTTGTGTCAGAGACATACAATCAACATGCCTTCAACCGATAGCCCCTGGAAGGGCCTTTAGGACTAAATTCAGAATAAGTGAACTATGAGCTGTTCAATTAGGTATCTAGTTTCTGAACATTTTCATTTAAGAAACCAACAAGACAATGAGATATAATGGGAATGTCCATAAGGATTAACCTTATGGATGTCTTGTTTCATTCTACAGAAAGAATTAGACTTCAACTAGTTTAAATAAGCTTTCTGAGATGTTTGAAAGAGTCTTCTTGCTCTGCCACCTTCCCTACAAAGAAGTACTTTTAACGTCAGTTTTTCAACAGGAAGTCCCATGATCTTCTATGTAACAGGAAACACTGAACCTGTCTCTGTAAAAGAAATTCCAAGTAAAGTAATTTCTGGGGCAGCTATCTTGGAATGTACACCTTAAGTTAAAATGATCATAATTAATAAGCTTTTCCAGGCTGAAATTCATGAAGCTAATTCCTGAACAAACACACTAGCATTTTTTTAGGGTCTTGAAGTGTTTAGAAAACAATTTACATATTCATGATACACTAACAAACCAAATACTTCAATTTTGGTACCTATCTTAAAAAAAAAGTTAACAGCATAACTTCTTTAATTCCAAGCTCTTAGACAAAATTTTAAAAAAAAAATATACATTGCCTTTCCAAAATGAGTATAGTAATACTACCTCCATCAACTTAGCTAACATTACTTAGAGAAATGATGTAGCACTGTTGGCAGAAATATTTCTTCTGTCAGCATATACCACGTCCCATCTAGACAAAACTTGACAATAACTCTTTTTCCTCCTTGAGATACTTAAAAAAAACCAAACATGGCACTTGCCGAATACTTGGAAAGACTGTGCCAGTGATGTCACACACTATATTTGTATGAGGGAAGAAATAAAATTTTCAAAGACAGGGCTTCCAATGAAGAACACACAGCATCAGACGCCTATTCTCTCTTAATCTGAAAGAGTTGTTTGTTCGTTGATTACAATTGTGGTAATAGGGCTAACATGGCACTTGGGATTAAACCATTTAGGTCGTACTCAGTTAAAACCAGTACCTTTAACATCACCCCAGAAGCAGTCTGCTTAACAACCTGCACAGTAGCTGGGTATGTCACATTCAGCATTAGTTCAGTTAATGAAAATAGCAGGAAGAAAACCAACCTAATCTTGGGGAAGAAAGAAACATGCCTGACTGTATCTGAATACACCTCAAAAATACCAACCCGTTAGTCTTGTCTTAAGTTGTGCCTGCCTCAGAAACTGCACCCCTACTTCTCTCAGTCTCACAAACACAACACATTTAGAAAACTAGCTTCACCTGCAGAGAAGAGAAGACTTCATCTTGCATACTTTGTGGGCATTGATCCTGCATGCAAAAGGCACTGGTGCATTTCAAGTGCTGTAAATAAGTAATAGTGTAACACTAGTATGAATAGATACAAAGATACCACAATTCAGTGATTCTGTGAAGTTTATTCATAGATTTTCTCCTATTTAAGACAGACTTGTATTTTGAGAATGTTACAGTATACCACAGAATTACATTATTACCCGTATTTCCATCCTTCACTATCAACATATGACTAAATGCTAGAGATGATAATATTATGCAGACCTCATATTTACTGGTATGTATCCAGTTGTGGGAGTTTTTAACTCTGCAACTATCACTTACAATAAAATTGCCCCCCTCTTTCAGTTCTTACAAGTTGCTGCTCTAGAAGGATGACTGGAGTTCTTTTCCAGACAATGTTTTTCCCTCAGTTCTATGAGGTTTTGGACAACTAGCTTGGTGACTCAGGTACTATTCATGGAGTGGCTGTCTTTAGCATAAGACATTAAAAAAACCTCTTGAATATATGCCATGATTCAAGTTCCCATGATCCTTTCAGAGCAAAGTGTTAATACCACGGCCCTACCATTTTCCTGCTCTGGAAATTATGACTGGGCATTAAGCTCATGAAAGCCAAAGGCAAAACATCCATGAACTATTAGAAAACAACCACACAAAGAAGTAGCCATTAGGTGATCAGGACACAAACTCAGAGTGTATCAATTAGCTTGCAGTACACACCTAGCTTTGCCGACACTGAAAGTGAAGTAAACTACATATGACTAGGACAGTGCAAGTTAGTTGACAACCTGTAAATTCCTACTAAAGATTACCTTGCAAGAACAGTCTTTGGTCAGTATACTCACAAGAATCAAGAACTTAAAAAGTTTTTTGACGTTAGTGTGAGATCTGGTACTGACTGCTTTGATAACAGGGGATCTGTTCTATCAGCCTATTTTAAATACACAGCAAATGAAGTTTGTTCACTCCATCCTGAACTGCCACACCTGTACCATGTTTCTGTTTGAGAAAAGTCCTAGAATGGTACATGTCTGTGGCCTATGATTCAAGTTTGTAACACATTTTCTTGACATCCTGGCATGAAATTTTAATATGCTAGTTAACTGAGAGATTTTTAAGTACCAAAGGGCAGCACTGAGTACGGTGCAAACCCTCTAACAAAACACCCAGTACCTCCAATGAAACTATCTAATGCCTCTAATGCACCAACGTCTGCCTTGCCTGAAACTGTGTTAAATAGCCCCTGTGTCTGTTCACACACAGGACTCGGCAATTCTGCATACCCATCTCAGTGACTGGCAACACCGCAATTACAAGAATGGTAGTACAAGAAGTGATCTGCTAAGTAACATGACTTAATTTCAGCTGAGCTTCCATTAACCTTTATGTAATTTATGAACTTTTTCTATGCTTTTTCCCATCCTGGCACCACATTTTGCCAACACCTAATATTTCCCATTAGTTTATATGTAGCCTCAGTTATAAACAGTTATTTTCCCAAGACCATCTTACTAGGAACAGCAGGTTCCTACAATCTTCACAGTCCTGAAGCTTTTTCATGGAGTATACAGAAATACTTTCTATACCATAACAATAACTAAGCCTGCACATTGTGAAAACATTCCCATGATAATGTAATCACAATATACTACAATGTACATTGTAACAGCAATAGAACCCAAGATAAATGGACTGAAGATCCTCTTTTGCAAGCCAATCAAATGCCAGACCATTTTTGGTCGTTCTTTTATAATGTGTGACAAAAAACATAGTGTTATGCCTTTCATGTAATATTGTCATCATAAATGGAAGCCATCAGACTTCTTAAAGGAGAGGAGATCCCCAATTTAGGAGAAAAATGCAGGAATTCTTCTACAAATCCAATCCTACACTGCTTTTCCAGCAAAAATATCCACAAGACCTGGTACAGTCATCTTTAGTTCCCAGAGTTAGAGAGATATCAGAGGCTTGGTTGTTAGCAGGTCTCATTATCATTACTCTAATATATTTGTAAGACATAGGTTCACAATACTGGCTTTGGTTTAAGTAATGCTTATGGAAACTTATTCAAATCACAGAATAAGATAACTTAATATAAGGAAACACAGTGGATTGTGTAAGAATGTTAGAAAGAAGCTTTATAGTATACAGAACAGATAAGAAAGCTGAGAAACAATGAAGATAAAGTAAGAAATACAAAACTCCAAACAGAAAACAGTATTTCCTAAAATCTTCTCCAAAGATTAAAGGGAGGTGGAATATTTGGTTTCCCTTCTAGCAGCACACTAATTTTCACAGACACCTTTTAGGATTGATCTATGTCTTACTTTTACTCAAGAACCAGAACTGCCCAAAAAGTCTCCCTAGTAACAAAAACGCCTGTCCAGAAATACAAATATGCATTTATATATATGTATGCATGTATGTATGTATTATGTGTGTACTATGTATGTGGGTGTATGTACGTATGTGTATATTATATATATGTTAATGCATTTAAAAAGACATACATATTATGTATGTATATACCACAATATATTGTATATATACATACATACACACACACAAAAAGCTGCAGCAGAATTTCTGAAAGTTTTTTTCTTCCACTACATCTGTAGTTCATCTTTCCATACATGCCACTGATACATTTTTTTTAAAAGCCCATTAAATCAAAATCATTCTTGCAATATGTAAAACATAAGCAACATGCATACTTTGCTTGTTGTGAGGCTAAATTTGTGTTGTTTTGTTATAAACTAATCACCACAAGAGCAAAAACAATCCTGAAAACAAATTACATTTAAAACCTAAGTCTGCAGGTGAATAGTTGTATCACGTCACATCCTTGAGGCTTAAATCCATAAAAGTGAGAACAAGAGCAGTTGTCTTTGACTTCAACACTCAGCAAGTTTCTCTCTTGCAACTGTTCAGTCTACTGTGATTAAATGCTTCATGGGTTTGACAACAACTGCATGAGAAGAGTGATTTTTTTGACCCTCAGTGTTTGACAGTGGGAAAACAGGAACTGCCTGTATGTTCCACAGGTTTATCAAAGATGCTCATGAATCCTCTGTTTAGCCCAGTGACTTCCAAATGCTGCATGCAACTCACACTTTATGCAAAACTCATCCCATCATTCCGCCCACACCTGTAAACCATTTAAGAGGAAAAGGGCCTTGAAATTCCACACACAGATAACAGAAGAGACAATAAAGGTGTGCAGAGTAGTGAAGAGGCAAGCCTCTTGCCCTGATGCTATGGTGACTAGAGATATAAGCCTCTTCAAGCTCTTTCAGCATCATATTATCAGCCTCAACCAGCTCCTTCTCTGCCATCACCAATATCACAGAGACGTTTTCCTCTTATTTTTAATCAAAAGACTATTACCAGAGTATTCAAGAAAGCTATCGATTAGGACAAGGTGGTGAAGACCTTGCCACTTTCTGACCCCCAAGTCAAACCATGAAGAAGCAAGTAGCTCACTCCCATCCTTGCTGCCCTCATAATGCCAACAGCATTCCAAAAAGCAATAAAGAAGGATGTGTATCTCTTCTCTGAGTGTGCACTCACCAATTTAAGAACTTCCTGCTTATGGAATAAACATTTGATATCATAAATCATTTAAAAATACCAGCTGGTAAATGAGATTCACCACTGATACACAAAGTAGTGCAAGTTACATGTCAATAAGAAATACAGAAGATTGGAACTTACATTCTCAAGGCAAAAGTTAAAAAAGCAGCACAGTGTAAGTAAAGGAGTAGAAACCTTTAAATCACACATCACTTATCTGCTACTGCTTCCTGTTCCTACTTAACTTTCTTGCTGTCTTATCGTGTGAATAGTATCAGCTTAGGCTTAAATTCTCTTAGAAGCCTTTAGTTATATACCAGATGCAACTTCACACGTTGCTTTTCAATATTCGCACCAAAGCATGGAGAAAAACTTAATGCCATTGTACTGAAGAACATGAATTCCTCAGCCTCTTCACATTGCTTATATAATCACTTAACCAACTGGCTTGTAGTGTCATTTATTTTCATCAGATATACTGTATGAAGCATCAGAAACAAGGTATCTTCAAAAGCCAACTCAAAATACAGCTGCTAACAAGAAATACAGTCATGGCCTAGCACAGAAGAAAGCTGCAAGTTTTCACTATTACTTGGCTAATTTTTACTAAATCTTAGCATCTTCAGCAGAACAGCAAAACATTTTCCATGATGCTCTCTAGATCTCTCTAGATGCTCTCTAGATTCTCTACACAGAATCTCATTCTGGAAAATTATCAGTAGGCTTTTAGAAACATATAACTGGCACCAGATCAGTATGAAAGTACTGCCTAACTGTATTGCAGACTATACATTACTGTATATAATAATAACTGCTGAAACATACAGATGGGCTATATGCCCAATTGATTAGTACTAGGAATATACAGGTAACTTCACGGTGAGGTGAATAACAAAACCTTTCTTTAATAAAACTGGCACACTGCCACAACAAAGCCAATGGAGCGAGACCAGTAAGAGTCTACCAAAACAACTACAAAAGTAATTACTTAGCAATGAAAATTGGCATGTATTAAGAATATAAGGGGAAAAAAGTGCTGTCAGGGAAATACTTCCTTTAGTTCAAAAATGGCACTAATCAGGACTTCCAAATTAATTTACCTTAAATTTACTATGTCTCAATTCAATTTCAAAGTAGTTTTATTGCAAAAAATCACCAGGCTAGTTGCAGTAAAGAGCAGTGGTTCATCATGCTGAGCACATCTTTCTAAATGTCAAATGCTACATTTCAACAGGAAAATTTATTTGATTCCTAACTGGCCCTTTCATCTTTGATTTGGAAACCATGTAGTAAGTTTTAGATTCATCAAAGCTAATATCAGTCTAGTAATGAAAGGATGTTTTAAACTAAGTAGGCATTACTACATTTGTTCCAGCTCATGTCTGAAGATCTTGTTCCATTTAAATATTTGTCTAATTCAAATAACAAAATATAACAATATAGTACATTTATATTATATAAATAATATAATTTGAGGAAAGTGGAATTCAGTGTCAGTGTTACAAATGTTTCCAGTGTTTGAACAAGACAAATAAAAAGAGTATTTTTGCTGAATTTTTTCTCAAACACGATTTTTTTTGCAGGCACTTGTTCCTAGAACCAACTACTATATTGCTGGTCACTTTGGCTTCAATGTTCTAACTAAAGCAAAAGGTGCAGTCCCACTTCACTTCTTTCATATCAGAAATGTAACGGAAAACTAAAACGTCCAGCATTTCTATTAATCAGTGATGACCACTCACACTTTTTGAAGATGTCAGTCTAAATAGTGCATCTGAAACAAAGACGTTCTAAGAATCTTCCTGTAGCCCACTAGATTTATCATCTTTAAAATCCTCTTAGCATGCCATGTGGAAAGTGCAAAGGAGATGAATAGGTTTTATTCAACAGTTTCATATAACTTTAATTCCACTGATTTCAATGGCTTTACTCACACTTTACTCACCTTGCTATGAATAGGACCAACATGACCCTTATCCTTTATGTAGAACTAAGGAGAGTTATTAAATTACAACTTAACTATAAAACTATAGAATCATAGAATGGTTAAAGTTGGGAGGGACCTTGAAGATCATCTAGTTCCAATCCCCCTGCCATGGCCAAGGACACCTCCCACTAGTCCAGGTTGGTCAAAGCCCCATCCAACCTGGCCTTGAACACTTCCAGGGATGGGGCATCTCAGTCCCATTTTGTTTTGACCAAACTATTCTTAGGTAAGTCATATGAAGTTCTGTATCATATTGTTATAATACTACTGACAAAAAGAAAGTAATTAAGATGCATTCTAAAAGGTCAACTTTAGAGAGGTCAGGAATAAGCATGTATTTTTTACTGTTGTAAAAACTGAGAGCTCAGAGTTCAGCTGGATTTGGTTAACAGGGTAGGTAAGCTGGACTTCACAGGAACTTTAGAAGTAAAATGTATGTGAATACTGCACTGGATGAAATGGAAGATGTGCCTCAGTAGAGTAAGAAAGCAGTGCCATAGCTAATAATTTTGGCTCTTTGGGTGGCAAATGTAGAAGAAAATACTTAGATGCACCTATATATTCCCAGCCAAATTTATGCCTCAGACAAGACTATGTCAATGCTTTTACAACACCAAGAGTGATTTTGAAGCTTTGCTAACAGGAATATTTTAAAATGTATTGTAATTCATATTTGCAGAATTTTTTCCAAGTAATTTGGAGGATTTGTGGGTTTGATCCAAAAACGAGTAAATAGAAAAAATAGCCATAAAGTGTGTTACTGAGGACTACTTCAAGTACACTTTATCCTGACAGCTTAAAAAAGCAAAAGCAATACATTTCTTAGTCATAGAAAACATTTTCTCCCTTGTAAATGGCACTTAAATGAAACTAACATGATTGACAAGTACCTCACAAGGAAGCCTTGGCAACACTTAATGCAAGTCCATCTCTTCAGCGTTTTAAGCAAAATTCCTTCACAACTGTTTGTCTTTGCAATAACTCCTACAAAGCTCATTAGTGCCAGCCTTGGTTTATCCCCCATGTCGTGCATTTATCCCTGGGATGCATTATCAACATGTGGCACATGTCCTTGACATGCACAGAAGAGTTGCACCCCAGGATAGCAGCATGCATGACAATAGTGTTGACTCTTACTCCTTTATGGTTGCTGGGATGTAACCGAGAAATCTAATAACTGTGACAGTAGGCCTTTAGGTTTTTCCTTGCCTTTCCAGACAGTGAAGCTGCACAGACACTAATGAAAGGTTAAATGAATAGGAATAGCTGACAAGAGGTACAATAAAGAAGGGACTTGGTAATCCACAGACACTGAGCAGAGATCCTTGGCTCAAGCAGAGAAAGGACAGCACATCGTCGAGTCACAATATTTAAAACAGCTTGCTATACACAGAGGCTTTTGTGTCTGGGTACATGTCTGGCTTTGGAAGAAAAAAAGATACTGAAAAGAAATTTCAGCATGGGGCACTTTGGCAAATGTCAGGTCACAAAAAGGGAAAAATGTTTTTTGTTTGCTGTTACATCTTTGTATTCAACATTAAAAAGCATTGACTAAAAGCACAAATTATAAGTTTCAAAATAATACATATTTGACAAATATGATAAAGTTGCAACACTAATTCAGTGGGATTCCAGCTGACAGCATGATGGGTGTTGTACATACACTCAGCTTCATTTACAGCTGATAGCATTTCATAATATGCTTTGCATACCATTTAAAACTTTCCCCATAACTGAAAAATTCTAACAGGCCTAGCTTCTTAAGTTTTATATGCAGCAGAACTGTAGATGTAATCAATTGTAATACACTGCAAAAACAGCTAAACTTCCAGACACTGCACCAGATCATGGTGACTTAAAAAATTTTAGTGTTTAGCTTATGGCATTTTGATTTCTTTTGGCTTGTGACTTAAGAATCAGTACTATGGACACTCTGTTTTTCATAATTAAAAAGTAACTACAACACCCAGCATGTTTTAAAACTTCTCCAGCTTTTTGTAATTTTCTACAAAAATCTGATTCAAGTACATACTAGAAGATTTTTAATGCCATGAAAAAAAAATTTAAAAAGAAACAGAAAGAACTCTCTAAAGTAATAAATCAGAAACAAATCCAATTAAGTTATCTGAATTTGTGGGATTTTACATAAAGTATTTCAAGAGAGAAGTACTGAAATAGATGCTGCAGATAAAAATAATTCTCTCTCAAAAACCTTGATTTACCTGGAATAAGAAAAAAAGTATTTGCATATGTATCTGGAGTATAAAATATATATATTTGTAACATGTGGTGAGAGTACTATGGAAAGATTCTAGAATGAGAGAACCTCTTTGAACAAGCACATTAAATTACAGCAGAACTCCTGTGTGTACTAAGATTGTAATAATCAACAACTAAAGGCTTTAACTAGTACGGCACATAATGAGAGCTACCATGCAAGAGATAAAGGAGACAAATCTGGTAGTTTATCTCACTGGATTATATCATTTACTTAAATGGTAAATAAGTTTGTTCAAAGTAATGCTTGTAAAAGCTGCCATATAACTATTAAGCAGCAATTATGATCAATGCATTTTTAGAACAAATATGTCAGAATTTAGGTGGGATGAAACTGACATAGAATACCAGGTTGAAACAGATGCTTTTCATTAAGCCATGTTAAATGCTATTCCTCTAAATTAAGTACAAATTCCTGGCTAGATTAGGAAGTGATACACACTTTCAAAATGACAGATATACTCTATTTGTTTTGTATTTGATGGGGAAATTTTTGTATTTCCAGACATGCGCATTTTTTTCCTAACACATACTAATAGTGGACATTAACTCAAATTAAATCATGAAATCAAAAGACCTATGCACACCTGCAGACTGAAAGTCAGAACTCTTTCATTAAACAACATTCAGCGAAGACAAGATTTCAAATTCTGGTGTGTCCAATGTGCAAAAGGAAAAGGGACGCTGCCAGAAACTCCCATCTTTGAGGGGAAAAAAAATAAATTTTGCTTTTGTATAAAATCCAATGTTTTACTTGGACTTGTTTTAATACAATTACTTTGCTGTTGGTCATTTCTGTTTTGCTTGAAATTGACAAGATCTGTAGTCAGCTGCAAACCCCACTGACATACATGTATATGTAACATATAATAAAGCCACCCCAAAGTCTCAGTTCCAGATCTTTGGCTCTGAAAAAAGGTTAGCAATCAGTCCTTCCTCATCCAGAATAGTTTGCCCCTTTTTCTTACCTATGTCATATCTAATAAAATCATGAAGCTCCCTCTAGCTCTGCAGAGGAGCTTAACTAACCAATGATCCTTTACAGTTCCTTCCCATTTTCAAAAGCAATACTGAGAGAGAACGAGAGCAGTATTTCCCCTACATAATAAGTGTTCTTGTTTTCATTCAGCAGTGTTTTCAATTCTACAACTTGAAAGGACATGGATAATATGTGAGAACATCTGCTATGAAATACAGAAAGTTAAATACTGCTTATTACCGTGCAGCATACTAAAGACCCGCTTAATTATTTCCAACTTACACTTTATTTACCAAATTCTTGTTTGAAATCTTACATTGTTTGACAACCTAGGCATGTATGTATTGAAACACACACATACATACACCCCACACCTCCATTCCACTTTCCAATTGCTAAGTGCAAAATAACATAAAAAAGAACGATAGATAACACCATAGCCCCATTTTAGAATCAATATTTTAAGTGCAGAGTGTCTTAGTTCAAATCCAGTTTATTTGTATACACTGGTTTTCCAGAAAACCAGTAATGCCAGTGGTAATTTGCTGACTGTATTTTCACCTACCATAATATTTACACATACCATTTGTAATGGCTTGTATTGTTTAATCTCCACTGCATTTCAGTATTGGATACTATAGAATTACAGTTATTTAGCAGGCTATAAATAATGTAGTTGGCATGTGCAATTGATATTTAAAATGTCTTATGACAACTGTAAAAGCCTCATTACAGACTAGCAAATCATTTCTAACAAGCAAGTTCAACTGACAAATACCAAAGCAAACCTGCAGTCTATGCTGCAAGCATGTTTGTTTTATTTCAACGATACACATTTAATGTGCAATGGACCATCCATACAGACTATAAATAAGAAAGAAAGCGAACTTCCGAAGTAATACGGCTATTGTGAAGTTTTCTAAAATAAAACTTAAAAAAAAAAGGAATTCTGAGTAACAACAGAAAGAATATCTTAGTTTCCCCTCCCCCCTTTAGGAGCTAGTGTCCAATTTCTTCTTTTCTGAACAGCTGTATTATCCAACTTAAGTTGCTCTGCTAATTTCAGTCCCACAAGGACTAACTTGGAAGGCAAAAAAGTACTAGAAAAGATCAATTTGCTGGGAAAGATCAAATGAGAAAACTGTGGGGACAGCACCAGGTCAGAGTGTGAAGAACTAAGCAGACCTGTTCTTCATTAACTTAAGCTCTCTTGGGACGTCACACACTACCTGTCCATGGGCTTATTGAACCGCCTAACCCTTGTCTCTGTACCATTCTTCTGGGCCCAAGTGAATCATATCCTGCTGCTGACAAGTTAGCAGGGGACTGCGGCTGCAACATGAAAGTACTTTTCTTTCTTGTCTAAATCAGGCAGATTTTTGAAAAGACGACACAGCACTGACTCGTGACATGGCAAGATGAAATGAGAGGTCTGGGCTGGTCTTCGAGCTGTGCAGATAAAAGTAATCAAATGACACTCCTGGAATGCAAATTGGCATTCTTGACTGCAGCAATTGCACAACCATGAAACATCTCTGACAGCAAGCAAGATTAGGACAAAATGTTATGTAAAGCACTGAACTCAAAAACTCACTAGAAAATTCAAACTGTAACACTTACATTTTAATATAGCAATAGTCACCGCTGCTTTTGTCCGTTCCTTGACTTTGTTTACTGTAATACATATCCATCTTTCACAAATACCTCAGTAATAAAAATGCAATGTGATTAAAGACATAGAGCTGCTCAGTTTTTTCCCCTAAAATGCTACAGTGTTGTATTTTTACAAAATAACGTACCAAGGCAGGGGTTTTGTGTTATGTGTATAAGATGTGTGCTTAAGGAATTCTTTCACAATCCTAAGTCTTAAAAGGAGTTTCAAAATTTGCTCATAAGAAATTAGTCTATAATTTACATTCAGATTTTCCTGCCTCTGTATCAGGTAAAGATGGATCACCTGAAATATTTAGTTAGTAAATTTTAAAATTCACGTGCTTTAGGAACTTAAAGCAGAACATACATAGAGCTAGATGGTTCATTAATACTGGACAGCTTAAAATGAAACTACAGTGTATCAGACAGCTCATATGCCCCATTAAATTTCAGATTAAAATTTCCTGCAATTTTTAAGGGCAAGGAAAGTTCCACATACTTTTACAGGAACTTGGTATTCTTGTGCAGATCTGCTGATCAGGCTTATTAAATATTACTGTCTGAAATGAACTCAGTAATTAAACTGTGAACATTTGTACTCTGAAACTATGACAAAAACACTACCCCATTTTAAAATTCATCTATGGAGATGGGTTAGAATGCAGAGGGGAAATGGAAGATAATGAGAAATAAAAGCTCACTTCCACTAAAAAATATTTCAGCGACTGCAATGTACGGCTAACATACAGGTTAAGAAAAGAAATATGTAATATCCTGCTTTGATTTCTTACTTAAAAATAGCTTCAAACCATTTTAACTGTCGGCCAGACACACACACAAAAAGACACTCGTTGCCACTTTAATCCTGGGTACACCGGATTATTACATGATGTCTTTTGTGCATCAATTTTACAACAGCTTGACTCTAGGGTAAATGGGAACCATCATAAATCGCATGCTGCTTTCAAAACCACTTTAATTTCTGTCAGCGTTACTGTAACCACAGTCCTGGGCACATGCTGCTTTTTCCCCCCTCCTTTTTTTTTTTTATTTTTTTTTTTTTTATTGTTGCCTACATTTGACAGTTGCATCTCCTACACTCCAATTGTGGCTTTGATCACTGAAACAAGACATGTCATGTTAGGGAGAGAGGGGAAAAATACAAACCCTCCATCTCAAGCTCTCCCTTCATTCAGATATACATACAGATAACAGACATACACTGCATCTATAGTTCGAGTGCTGGATATACATACATGTATGTATGTATGTACATACACATACATGTATAGACATATATATGTCTATACATATACACACACGTGTGTGTGTGCACGCGTGCCCATATGTATATTCAAGGCACACAAGACAGAAACGTAACATCCCTGGAGTGAGGTGACAAAAGCTGACTGAAAGCAAGACAGTCAAACAGCGATTGAAAATATACTACTTCACCGACTATGGGCTGATTGAATACGGACTGTTCATCACTAACTGAGGTCAGTCCACTTGTTAATACGACCAGTTATCATTAGGCATGCTAAGTTTATTCATGGCTCTAAAAGTGCTTGTTCTTCGCATGCTGTTTAGCCTAGCCTCACATCACAACCCAGACAAGTGGACTGCAGTCAAATAAGGTCCTCAGTCATTTCGATTTTTAATTTTTAAATTAAGAAGTCGTGAAAGCCTAAACCCTACTTTGCAAAACCCTTGCTGTAAAGACGTGCATTTGCACAGCACATGAAATAAGCAACAAAAACTTGTTCAAAGTTGTTTTCGGGGGGCTTCCCCCCCTCCCTTTTACGGTTAGGGCATCAGCATAACTCTGCAAGTTCTACTAACAATCGCTGATTGGAGAGGTGCAAACTGCAAGCACATGCACAACAAAAAGAAAAAGAGTTACGGAGGGAAGGTGGATTTACACTTCTATCTCCCTGCCTCAGGCGTTGTTTCACACGCAAACACACAGCTCCTTCCTCCGCTCTCAAAGGTTACCTTTACATTGTGTGCGAACCTTACTCATTTCCGAGCAGAAGGTGGTGTCCAAAAAAGATCAGACCACCACCGTATGTCCGATTCAACCCCACTCCACCTTCACTCGCCCTCCCTTCACACGCACACACGTTTTTTACACTTATCCCTTCATCTTCAGTGGAGGCAGGGAGGCGGTAAAAAAGCATGTGGCCGTCCCATTTCAACCCCCCAAACTCACTTAAAGTTTAGTACAGCCTCTTAGTAATTTTTTCCCCCAATCCACGCAGCACGGGGCTGATTTATTTATTTATTACCCTCCTCCTTCGCCTTGCCCGGCTGCTTGTTTATTTGAAGACTGAAACACACCGGATAGCTATAGCAAGGGCTGCTTGTGTTGCTGCACCATTTATTAATCAAATCAAACCAGAAGTAAAGGCTAGAATGAAAACGCGAAAGGCTGCTGGAAACTTCTTACCATCTCTGCATGCTGGGTTGTCAAGTGCACCCCCTGTCTCTCGATCTCCTCTCAGCGGCAGTGCCTGCACCCTTCCTTCTGCCTCTGGGCTCTTACCGCCTCTCCCTCTCTTTCCCCTTCTCTCTCTCCGTCTCTCTCTCTCCCCCCCCCCCCCCCCACCCCCCCCCGCTTCCTCCTCACTCTCTCTAACCCTCACACCTTCAGGTGATTTGAGCTAAAAAAGTAGAGATGTAAAAAAAAACCCTCAACAAAAATACTCCCCCCCCCCCAAAAAAAAAAAAAGCAGCAGTAGCGAGACTCTCTTTCTCCCCCCCGCCCTCTCTCTGACTCCTCCAAAACTTCTGCCCCCAAAGTTCAGCCCGAGCAGGGAGAGAGAAAGGAAAGAGACAAGCGCTTTCAGCGGAGAGCTGGAAGTGATGGGAGGAGGGACCCAGGTTCGGGTCAGAGCCTCCACAGGTTGGTTTGTTGTTGTTGGGTTGTTTGGCTGGGGAAGGGGAAAGGGAAGGGGAGGCGGCCGGGTGGGGTGGGGGTGGGGGTGAGGCTGCCAGCGGCTTCGAGAGGGCAGCGTCGGCTCCTCCGAACCCCCCACTCCGAGCACGGCCGGCAGACGGGGAGGCAGCGGGAAGGGGAAATCTTGGGGGGGGGCGCGGGGGGTGCGGAAAAGTCCCCCCCCTCCGCCTCCTCCCTCCACCCCCAAAAGTTTCCGTGCCAGGCGGGGGCTGCGGCAGAGGCCGCCCGCGCCCAGCTGTCAAAAACGCCCAGCGGCCGCCGCCAACTTCGGCGCGGCGCGGGGCCGGCCGCCCCTCTCTGCCTTCCCTCTTCCCCCTTCTCTGCCCGGTTCCTCCTCGCAGCGGCTGGCAGCCTCCTCTCCCGCTGCTTCTCCTCCTCCTTATCGGCTCCAGGCGCCGCCGGAGCGAGCGAGAGAAGGCGGCAAAGAGAAAGGTGGGGGGGGGGGGGGGGGGGGGGGAACGCTGAGATTGGGGAGAGAGACGGCGGAAAAATGAAGCGTAGCCCAGAGGAGGGGGGCGAGGAGGCCGGGGTTGGGGGGGGGGGGAGGCAGAGGGGAGAGTGTTAGAAGGGAAGCGAAAAGTTAGGCAGACGGAAAGTTTTCGCTTGTGGTGCCGGTTTCCCGCTTCCCACCCATTGCTCCATCAGCTCCCCGGTCTCGGCGGCGGCGGCTGCTGCTCGATGTGGGATCTGAAGAAATTTTTTGTAAAAGGGTGGTTTTTTTTTTTTTTTGTGGTTTTTTTTTTCTGTTGGAGGGGGGGTGGGGTGGGGGGGGAGAGAAGGGAGGCGGGAGGAGGTGAGCCGTCACGGTTGTACGTTCTCAGGGAACAGACACGAGTCACATCTGTGCGCGACACGGAGCCAAGAAAACCCCGGCCGAAACCCGGCCCCGCCGGCGCCGGGGGAAGCGCGGGCAGCCGCGGCCCTCAGCGCGCAGGCACACAACGGCCGCCGCGCGCGCCTCCTGCGGGAGGGAGCGCGCGCGGCGGGGTGTTGGGGGGTGTGTGGGGCACGGCCGTTCGGCGCCCGCCCGCACCGCCCGCCTCATGGCTCTGCTCGCCGCCCGGAGCGGCCGTTCCAACCGCGGCTTCGCCCCAGCTACCTTTTCGGCCGGGCCGGCCTCTTGGCGGGAGAAGGCGGCTGCCCGGGACCGTCAGCCCCCTCTTTCTTGGTGCCTTCCCCCTGCGAAATCTCGCCTCGCCCCTGTTTGTGTCCCTGGTTTAAAGCGCTCCTGCCGCATGTGGCCCCCTCCGGACGCTGAGGGGGTGCCAGGTGCTTCATGCTCCACAAAAGGGAAGGTGACGGCAAGCTCTCGTTCTCTATCTGCAGGTACCGATAGCCGAGCCCATCCGGCCATCCCTCGCGTCCTGTCTGTGAAGGCGCCGGGGGTCGTTAGCGCTACCAAAATGGGCTCCCTTCCTCAGGCTCTGTGTAAAACACCAGTTGATCTTTAAAAAGTGAACGTGAGGAGAACCTTTCAGGTGACGTGAAATACAAACCCTTGGACGTTTTGCCTCCTGCTCCCTCATGGTGTGACCGGGCACTTTGATGACCCAGCAGGCACTGAGAAGAATCGAGAGGAGGCGGGTCGAATGTATGAAATAGGTAGCTGCTTGGCACTCCTGATTTTTCCTGCACGTGCTATGGACTGAAACCACAGCAGGCTCTTAATGTAAAGCACGGCATGTCCCTGTGAATTACCAAGTTTCCAGGCTTTTTACCAGATTTTGCCAGCTTTGTGCATTTCCTGTGCCTGTTGGAAGAGGGAAGGGTAAATGATTGCTATTAGTATCAAGCCCCAGGTTTTCACAAAAATTAATTGTATATATATCAACGTTATCTGTGTTTCTGTGGAAATGTAATTCTGTATTTTCCATATTTGTCAGACCTTCATCAGGCATAACACATATCAGCTTGTGGACAGGATTTGCAGTGTCCACACTTCTTCAGGATTAGTTTTGGTCTTTAAGCTGTAGAGTGTGTGTTTCAGGCTCAGACAATGATGCAAAAGGATTTTGCGTTTTTTAGGATTTTGCCTTTTTTTTTTTTTATGCAAGTACCTTGACCAACAAAGTTTTTGAGTAATTTGTGGTCATTCTAAAGAATTCAGAGGACTGATTAAGCCATGATTTGATGCGTTCTCTCTCGAAGGGGAGAGATTAAAAAAAAAAAACTAGTTAATTATTTCAGAGTCACATTTTATTGTACATAAAGCTGCATTTGCCCTTTTGAACCAGTGAAGGGCCAAGTTGCCAAAAAATTGTGTTCACACAGCCCCCTAGTGGTTAAAGCATTGGCAACTTCACATCCATGTCTCCTCACATGAAGGAGGGAGAATCCAATCTAGCTAGATGAAGATTAAAAGTGCTGCAACTTTGCTGCTAGAATAAAGCAGCTAGACAAAGTGCTGCTAGAATAAAGATATTCCATGCCCATTGCAAGGCTTATCTTTACTATGCAGTTTCACAGAAGTGAGTCAAAGGCTCTAAACATTTATAGCTTTGTGAAAGAAAAGGCTTTATAGTAGGTAGACAGCCATACAACTAAATTTAAAACCAGCTTTCCTTACTACTTTGGAAAAGTGAGATTTTTTTTTAAACTGGGGCCAGGCATTTGAAGGAGATATTCCTATATGCACTAAACCAGTAGTTTGCACTGATAATAACCCATATCACACACTGAAAAATTCTACCTAAGCGCTGATCTATTATTTCAAACAAAGAACCTCTTAAGTGTAACACAATCATTAATAGCTTCAGTTACTTTATTTTTAAAGATTTTAAGTAGTTTTTTATGAAAACTAATAATGCCTCATGGAGTCATTCCTTTGTTGTCTTGCTTGATATTTAATTCAGCTTTTTTAAACCTCCCTTTTTTTTTTCTTCCACCTGTCAATAAGCCAGTGGCTTTTGTATTGACAGTATATTACAGCCTCTTGAAAGCTGCTGAGGAGGTAAAATAGCTAGAGGCAAGTTGGCTGTTGGGAGTTCTGATTCTTGAGTTGACAGTATGGGATTACAGGATAAACATTGTGGAATAAGACATTTCTGCTCAAAGGATCAGCAGCAAAATAGCTAACTGGTGACATTTGAATATACATCATCATTAGACTTCAGACAGAGCAAGCTCCAAGCTTTTCCGAAATTTTGCATCTTTCAGAATCACACTTTCAGGCCACATACACAATAGTGTTTTAAATTTGCATCGAGATCTTGCTTTCAAATTTGTCTACTATGTGGTGTATCCTGAGATAATCCTAAGAAGGTAGGGCCTGTGTTAAAATACTATACAATCCACCTGCACAATGACTTTTGTTTCTTTATAATGCTGTGGTGACTGTGACATCAGCACACGTAATAGATACTGCGGAAATGGCAACATATCTTTACTTACTTACTTCAATTAACACCTCAAGACAGCGTACAGACTCAAGCTGTATCACAGGACTGTCTTAAGACTTCTCAAATGTGTGTAATTATGTTAAATTTTGGACATCATATGCAAGATTTTAGAGAGTAAGAGCAAAGCCTAAACTTTTCCTTGCTTTTTAGACTAATATTTTTTCAGTGAAGGGAGCAGCATCACTAATAATTTTAGCTTCATCAACAGGAATATCTATCCTATACAGCAAATACTTTCTCACTGTAGTTTCCCTTGAAAGCCAGTTAAAACTACCATAAAGAATTATTAGTACTCACTGGGCGGAGATTAATTAGCATGAACAAAGTTAGTTAGAAATGTGTTTTTCTTCAGTTTTATTTTGATTTTCTGGATTGGAACACTGCGATGTTCCAAGTTTGAGATAGAGTCTGAGCAGGAACTGCAACTTGAGAGGAATGGAAGTAATTGTAATGTCTCCAGAGTGTGGTATTTTTCTGCTGTCTTGATCTTCCTTCTCATGGAAGTAATTCACTTGAATCTTCTGCCCATTTTGCAAATCTGGAGGTGCAGTCCAGAGGATGTGCCGAAGCAACAGAACGGAAGCAGGATGTAAAGCACCAGTAGCCTATACGGGGCTATAGCAGCAATTTATCAAACTGAAATCCATATTTTGTTGGGTGACAAGGTGAGAAAGAACACTTCTAGAGAATAATATAATTTAAACGTAAATGAAAAAGCAGTTTACGAGTAGAAAAAATCTCTTAACAGAGAAATTATGCCCAGTCTTGAGTATAAAACCTAATTTCTGTAATCCACAGTGAGTAAAGAGGAAAAGAAACTAATTCAGCATAAAAATAACCATCAACATTTTAGACCAATACCATTATGAAGACCTAATCTGGTTATTCATTTTATTCAGAAACATGGCCATAGCATCCATATGCATACTGAACATTTATATTAAGTTCCTACGCAATTACTCTGCAATAGGTAGCATGCCTTACAGCACAATTTACACAAAAGGTAGGCTCCTACTTCCTATTAGATGTTTATCTTTTTAGTGGTTTTTTTCTTCTTTTTAAACATTTTTATTTGAGTTTTATGCTAGTTAATCTTTCAGATTCTGACATTTTGAGAGAACAACCGTTTTCAATAATCCGATTAGGAAATAATATCTGGGCATTTATTATAAAAAAAGAGTCTAATGCTTTCCCTGGCAAACTGTAGTTTCCTAGTGATTTAGAGGAAGAGTTTGAAATTTGACATGGTGTAGGCAGAGCATCAAGGATACTACTTCTGATGGAGTTCACCTAAACTTAGCTGTGGGCCACAGGGACCTGAGCCAAAAAGTGAAAAAATAGTGACCAACTGTAAACATTTTGTTTAAAGTGAGTTGCCCGGGATTACACAGGACCTGAGAGACAGGGGTAGAATCTAATTCAGGATGGGATTTTACTGCTTCGTTTGCTTTAAATGTAGGTTTGTCTTTCTGTCTCATTCATCACGCACCTTGAAACTTCAGCAGTAGATTAAGCAGCAGTCTTAACAAAGAAGCTTCATTCATTATACAGACACTAATTTTCATTTAGAGAACATCAGCCATTCTGTGTACTTGATACAGACAGGTCTTGCAGGGAGAAAACAGTACATGATCATATAATTTCAGACACCATGTACTCATCACATGAAAGGGCTGAATTAATGTTGTGTAGACACTTGTAATGATAACATTTCTTAACTTCTGCACATGTAACTTTCTCACCCCTGTTAACCAACTGACAAAATTCACTATAAAGTTCATGAAAGTTTGTCAAATAATAGTAGAGGTACTTTAGCGTTCTGAGACAAAAAGCATTTTTGTCATTCAGGAAGTGAATTTAAGAGCAGCTAATTATGTTTGCTTTGCCTCTTGCACTAAAATTCTGAAGGTGATTTGAAGTCTTTCCAGCACCTAAGTGTTGCTAGATCCTCCCGGTCATAATGGTGTTTTTTGGAGATGAAAAAAGGTTGTCTGCAGCATATCCATCTTTTTTCTTTTTGGACCATATCCTCTGTACCCAATCTTTTCTAACTCTCTTTTAAAGGTTGCTACCACACAGTTTGATTTATCCTAAACTTTCCCAAATGCATTAGCAAATGTTCTTAAAGACAAACGTGCTTCCAGTATTTTATGAGCTCGGCTGAAAGAATATATATTAAAAGCAATAGATATAGATGTTACTTTTTAGTTCTGCAACTGCTTTTGTAAGGCACATTAGAAGGTTTTAGACATGAGCGAAGAAACAAAACTGTTAAACCCACTTCAGAGATGAAAAGAATGAGGTAGAGTAAGTTTCAGCAAGTTGCTTGAAGTAGTAAAGAAAGTAAAAATACTTATTTCGGATCTATTTACTAGTTCTGTGGTCATCCTTTCTCCAATAAGAATACACACGTTTACATTTAAGAGCTGTCTAGATTGAAGTTTCTTCTTTCTTTGTTGTCACTTCCAATCTCTGTCCATCAAAATGATTTTCTGTAACTTAGTAATTGCTAGTCAGAGACCACACGTGGTGTTCTATATGCATTCTGGAATACGTCTCAGCTTATCTCATATAACACTTGAGGGTATTTTTCCCAAGAGAATCTCAATGTTTTTCAGTTCTCTTAGTGTTTTACCATTTGTTTTCCTTATGTTACTCCAGTCAAAATGATTGCCTTGGAGAGTTAGTTATAAGTATGATGGGAAAGTCTCTGTTTTTTCTTATGCAGTCTAACTGCTTTAGTCTTGAACTTTAATTGTTGATGTGATTTTACTTCTTTTATCCTAGTATTTTACAATAAGCATTTGTGCACTTAGCTTGCTTTCATAAATGACCTTTAACAAATAAAATGCCCCAGTCACAACTAATAGTGATTGGTGGCTCAGTATCTTAAAAGCAACAAAAATGTCAAGTGTAATATTGCAGGGAAAGTCACAAAATCTGTCATGTCGAGTCTTGAAAGATTACTGCTAAGATTTCCCTGGTTCTGTTCCCCTGTTCTGTTTTAGCAGAACAATTATTCTATGATTTACACCTTGCTTAAATGAATGTTTAAAATGGATGTGGCAACCTAAGCTGAGTACAGTACAGAACATTAAAGCAAGCTTTAAATAATGTGGCATAATGATTCCTCATGCATCATAACTTCTTTATTCCTTTTTGATTTCTTTTATAATTGCTTCAAATATTAAAATGAAATTTTATTTTCATGTCAAAAAAAAGAAAAGAAGGCAGAAGATATGACAGCTTGATCCCTGCCATATTTCTGAAGACCACCTTTTAGATTTTGACCTCTCCTAGCAGAGGATTCAGATAGTCTAACAGCAGATACTTAATAGAGCTTGTTTGAACTTGAGCTTGGTTCTAAGCCTCACATCCAAAGATTTAGTTAGAATGCTGGGTTCTCTCACTGCTCTTTAGTGTATGTACTTTGTTGAGGACATCTGCTAAGACTTCTTTCACATATTCTGGCCAGTTGCAATTGCAAAAAGAAGGTATAGACTTTGCTACAGGCATTGCTTAAAATCTGAGGAACCTGGAGAAACTAGGAAGTGAAAATACTGTGTCCAAAAACTGCTTAGCTTTTTTAAGTACTTTTTCATCCATGCACTTCTACCACTGGATCATAAGCCAGATACTGTTTGGAATTGACAGTGCTATCCAGATAGAACTCTGAATTTCCTTTCTTTTTGGCTGCCCCACTTTCAATTAGTTTGATTTTACATCCAAAGGGTATGGACCTTGGACCATTTTCTCCAAGTTTGTGGATTTCCTAGTTTATTTTCTGAATTAAAAATACTAAATTGACCGCACCTGTATACATGCGCATATATATATATATAAAATGAATAAAAGGCATTTATTCCATGTGTGTATCAATGACAAAGAGAATAAGGGAAACAGTAAACTCTTGCCTAAATAGTTCTTTTTAAAACCTAAAAATGTTTTAGAGTCAATTCAAAATTCAATACAAATGTGGATCTTCTAGCATTTGTAATCTTCTAGTTCATAAGTCTCAATTGTGCAGGGCAGGAGGGTCTTTCATTATATTTTATTTCAATGATAGAAAAATGTGACTTTCTACTACGAAAGTTAATTTACAAATATGCTTAGAGAGACTTTCTGTAATCCACCCTACCAGTACTGTGACTAAATTTCTCTCTCAGAGCAGAGCTATGTGTGAGGAGGACAGGGCAATGGCTCTAAAGAAGAGACAAAGGAAGTTATCATTTGATGGAGTGCAAGAAACTCTTCTTTGTGAAATACCCTCCCAGAAAGGAGAACATTCTTAGAATATGGCATTGAGTCTATAGCAACTGAGGTTCTCTTCATAAAATTATGCCGTATATGGTGAACATTTTAATGTGACCTTCTATTTCTGATTTCTTGGGTGCATCTGAAAAGCTTCTATATGCACATATCCTCTGCCCTATGACTTCTGCAAATGAATACACTGTGTACAAGCAAAAGACTTGTATAAAGTTTGATACACATAAGTAAAAGAAGTAGCACTCTGATTGCCTTTGTGATCTAGGCACCATGATTTCAAATGTTCTATACTCAGAAGCATCAAATAGTGGCTGCAAAAAAGAAGCCATACAATAACACACACCCCCCACACACCATCCCGTCTTACTCTGAGAAACAGTTTTAAAACCTGTCCGAGTCCAAGGTGGCAACATTGTTCCACAGAGCACTGCGATGACCTCTGGTTTCTTCTGCCTGCACTGTTACTGCCAATTAGTGGGTATTGCACTGCTAGCAAACTAAATTTATTACTACTAAAGAAGAGATGTAACAAACTGTTAGATAAGAACTTTGACAACTGTTACACAAACAAGATCTCAGTAGCAGTTATTTGGCATCTTCAGTTTGGTGACATGACTAGCAACTGAAATACTTGAACTTAAAATATCAGTTTTACTAATCTATAGCCTGTTACTGAATAATCACAGAATTAGTTGAATCTTCAGATACATATGCCTAGCAGCTACAGTCTTTTGGGTTTTGGTGGTGTGGAAAATACATGAATCCCAAGCTTTATTGTCAGTGCCTCCCATAACATTATTGCTATTTCCTGTTTCGGTCTTTAATAATATAGGATAGGTTAGGGTTTCAATATGTTTTCTTCTCTTCTCTTTTTTTACCTCTGAAAGAAGAATGGTTGAAATACAGTCCAAGTCACATTTTTGAAAGGAAGCTGGATAGTTACTGTCTGCATTCTTCTAGCTCATTTCACATATTTCTCTTAAAGGACAAAAAGTACTTCCTTGTAACTTCTTCACCTTCTTTGGTTTTTTATTCCTTTACAGACAAACACTCTCTCTCGCACACAAGCATTTCTTAGTGCTCTGTAAGAGATATTGATAGAATAGAAATCATTACTTAAAAATGGGACCTAAAAGAAGTTATATATGACAGGAAGGATGATCTTTAATTGGAGTGCCACATTTATACAGAGGAAAGATGCAGACATCTGGTCCTCCATGTATAGTTTTAGGAGGCATTTATTCAGGAAATCTGTTGTAGAACCATACCAATGCATACATTTTTCCGGAGTCCAGAGGAAAATGCTATTCATCAGGAGTGCAACTAGTTCAGAATACCCCATTTCATAACACACAGGCATCAAAACAAATACATAATGAGCTACTTCTAGCTCTTATAATACTTCACTCTCTATTTGCCTTATTCAAAACAATTTTACTGACCTCCAGCCTTTAAAGCACTTTATTGTATTTTTATAAAGGCTAGGCCAATAACTTTGGTTCTAAATTTGATCACTAATACCAGGAAAAGTAAATCCATCACTATAAAGTAGCAAAATGTTACTGGTATTGTGCCTTTTAGATGAAAAGTAGACATCATGATGGTGAACAGGAGGCACAAACCATTCAGCGTCAGCACTGTGTATGACAAACAGAGACATGTTACTTCATTTTAAACTGGATCTGTGAGGTCTGTATGTCACCTTGAATTCATGGAACTGCAGAGTTTTGGGTCTTGATGAAATCTCAGCACTTCTATCTATTTTGAGATAAGATTAGCATGCGTAGAACATCTCTAAAAGATGTTGGTCCAGAACTTTCTAAAAAAATCTCACTATACCCTCCATATGTGGCCTACTACAGTACTTCACTACCTTTTGTGTCAGATTTTCCTAACAGCTAAACAAAATATTTTTTCCTTATAATTAAACTGATTCTTGTCCTATTCTAGTCAGACTTCATAGCAGACTTTTGAACACTGGAAAACCTTTATCATGTTCTTTTCGGACTTCTGTCTCCCCCATAGACCAAACAATGCCTTTTCCTTCAAGCATTCCTCACAGGTTGTATTTCTGAAAATTATTAGCACTCTTGTTGCTTTTCCCTGAGTACTACTCAACTTACTATGAATGTCAGCAAGTTCACTGGACTGATTTGCAAATAGTTCTCTAGCTGAAGCTTCACATGATCCATAGACAATAGAGTAATTACCTCGTGTTTTATATACAGTGATTTTGGTAATATAGCTCAAAGTGACATTTGCCTTTTAACATCACACTGGTCTAGTCAGTTTATGTTCCACTGTAACTTGATCTCCCCATCTGTATTACTGTGGTACACAGTATCCAAGATGCTAGTCTTTTATACTTTTACCTTACTGTGGTGTTCTTTACCAGTTACTTTTAAACAACCCCTTCTTATATGCTTTCAGTTTATCAAGACCATATAAAATATGCTTTACTCTGTCACAGAAGTTGTTTCTAAAATTATGATCAACCTTGTAATTGTCAAAATTCCTCTATTCCAATAAGCCATGCCATGTGTTTCAAGAGGCAGCTGAGTCAAGTAGTTGTGACTCTGCTGATACAAAGATTGCCAGCACATTTACAAAATCAGAACAGATGTTATCATATAGGACAGAAACCAAGCTAATAAATGCTTTTACATGACTTTTGAAACCTATCGTAGATAGCCTGGTAGCTCTGTGCAAAATTAGCTTGTATCCTGTAAAGCTTATAGGTTCAGGTTAAACTGCAGCCTTTCCAATAGAGCACAGTGGAGTTACATCAACAAACCAGTGAAGACCTGTGCATTCTTCTCTGAAGACTACCTTCTAAGACCTACCCAGGATAACAATTTTTGAGGATGCTAAGCCCCAGTTGGCTTGACATAGAGCTGTACATTCACTTGAAATTTATAGAAACACTTAACATTAGTAAAAACTAGATCAACCGTAACAACATATTCTCAAGTTTGAATACTTTATTTCAAATTTCTTGGTATTTCATGCACGGCCCCCTTCTTTGTAAAATCACCCTAAGAACAGCAACAGTTCAGCTTGCTATGCATCTTCAGAGATTCTTGGATGAAAGATGTTACATAGATGTGAACGTAGCTGTCTGGTCAAGTATGCAAATGCAGGGAATCAAATTGAAGTCTTTTGCACTGTCTTGCAGACCACTAACCACAGTAAAGATATTTGGCTGGCCCAGAACTAACATGTGATACTTAAGTCATATCCAGACTGGGGATTTCTTAAATCACTGTATTCTCAGGAAGAAATAATTTTTCGACTGAGGGCAGGATGATTGTTTTGTCTTCTTGTAGATCTTTTCAGATACTAGTTGTGATTACAGTATGAAATAAGAGATCTCTCCAGTGTGATATTCACTAAGTGCATCTCAGATTGTGACCAAAATTAGAAATTTGTGAAACTTATAGGACTGTCTGTTCAGAGTAGAGAAGTATTTGTTTGTAGAAATGTGTTTATGTAAGCAACAAGAATGAAGTCAAAACAGCAGAATTAGACAGCTTTCAGATAAAGGCTGCCTAGATATGTAATACTTGCAAAGCTCTAAAGCCTATAGGTATATTAGAAGAAATTAGTTTTTCTTATGCAGACAGTACTAGGCATCTGAATTTGACTTTTAAAAATTGTTCCGCATTTAAAATTGGTTACAGTAGTCTTTATTAGTACAGAGTCTCAAGAATGAAAGCTTTCAAGACATGCGGGAAAATGCAACACCACACAAAGGAAAGTTTGGATCTGTGAATTAGATCTGGTAGGTTGAGAGTAATTTCACCCTATGGTTTAATGCAGAACTCGGGCACCATTTAACGGGGAATTGGTATACATTATCCCCTCTTGGTAATTTGTGTTGATGTTTGTGTGTCTTGTGAACTTCCCTCAATCATTTGTCATTAAAATCAGTTCTACTGGCAGTCAGGTTTCCATGCTGAGAGCTAGGAAGGAAAATAGTTATGATTAAAGAGACATACAGCTGCTATTACTGACCCTGAATAGTTTATTTTGGACACCCTAGAATATAACTTTCTTTTCTTTTTATCCCACTTTTGGGTAAAAGCTTGGGTGTGTGCTTGAAAAAACAGGTCTCCAACGAGGGTGGAGAATGCCTATTTGTTATCTGATTCGGCTGTTTAGGAAGTGTAGCATATTTGAGATAAACAGTAACATTGAAAACAATGTTGTTGTTGTTGTGATTACTTAAGACAAATAGATATATTTACTTTGATTTCCACAAACATAGGGCTCTTGTAGTGAAAGGGGCCGCAATCAAATTCAGACTAAGCCCTTTTCTATAGCTTAAAAGAAATTTCAGACTCTACATATTTTTATTATCTTATTTTTTGTGGTATAAAATAAATTCTGTCTTTGCTTTCCCTTTGAAGGGCAAGTAAGTGGAAGTAGATCATGTTCAAAATTCTGCTGAATGCATGAAGTGAATAAAAGTAACTGCTTTCAGTTCTCCTAGAAGGAACCAGTAGCCCATCTCAGGGAGCAGTTAACTACTTTTCACACTTCAGAGAAGTTTGTGTTGACACTGTCTAATAATGCAGTTTACATACCCTTAGCAGATCATCCAGGTATGAAAGGTGTATTGATGTTTAATTATAAGCAAATATTTTAAAGAACACCCGTTGACACCAACCATTCAATCCTATGTAACACTGACAGCTGCACTTCTAGACAGTCTACCTGACTTAGGCACTTAGTTTCATCCTACCGCAGAACTTCTTCTGTGAGTACTTGGACTTGCTTGTCCCAATGTATTTTGCCTTCAATACTGATCTAATACTTCCAAGTGACTTCTTTAACTAAATGCTTCCTCTCCTTGTTCTAGTTCTGCTGTTTTCTCATGTTATCACTGGCTTCCACTTCTCTAGTCGCCATAGATGGCTGTATTCTCAAACTCTCTCCACTTCTTCCTCTGCTGTATGTGTTAGATGGTATAATGTCCAAAGACTAGTAACATTCAGTACAACCTCTCTTTTAACCCTCAAGCCACTTACCTTTCACTCTCTCCCCTTACATCCTGAGACGGAATTTCTTCCATGAATTAAAAATAAGGAAAAGGATTGACTATTTAAATGAAACAAAACTGACATGGAAATATATAAATTACTCCATTTTCCACATAAAAGAATTTATATAACATATATAACATTAGTAAATGTAATTCTTACTTTGGAGTGCCTTTTAGTAGTAGCAAGTATGTCTTCTGGATGAAAGATACTGTGATGTTAACATATATTATAAATTCTTTGTATCAAAGGATGTACTTTTCAAGATTGTACTTATTTTTACAAATTAACAAAGATGCTATTCACAACAAAAGGTAGGTATCAAATATGTAAATACTAGAAGCAGTTACTCTGGAGGAGGAATGTCTCATGGGCCACCCCAGGGATTCTTCGAAAAATTGGGTTCAATTTTGTTTTCCTTCTTACTCTTTTTGTGTGACCTTGGCCAAGTTACAGGCTCCTTGTGGTTTAGTTCCTCCTGTGTAAAATGGATGTTATAAGAAGTTTCCAACTTTCAGGAGTAGAGAGATGTACACTCAGCTATGAGATGAAGACAGTGGTCATTAAATATACTCCACTGGAATAGTGCAGCTTTTGACAAGAAGAAAATATTTTCACCTGTATAGGAGATCAAACTTTCTTGGGACCATGGAACTCCGTGCAAATCTTACCAATTTCTGCTCCAAGTACAAGGTGCATTTCCTGACTTTGTTGGATCTAGTGTAAACATTTGGCACGGTAAATTTTTATAAAGTTACAGAAATATTCCAGAGCACTCCAGTGTGTGTTTTTCTGCTGCTAGGAAGAGACTGAGAGGGCAAAATAGATGATAGATATAAATTACATTGCTTAGACACTGCTGAGATGCAATTGTGAGAAGAGTAATGAAAAAGCTCACTGTACAGAATCCATTTAATAGCTTGTAGCAAAGGCAGGCAAATGAAGATTATGATGCAAGGCAACCTAGTAATGTTTGTGAAGTCCCCTGTTAAATGAAAAGAAAAAATTGAACATGTAGAACAGAGATAAAGAAGTATAAGAGCTTGCATATGAAATAAAGAAGAATGGACAACAGAGTTGGATGCATCTATCTGTCGCTTACCTTTCACTTTTTATGTCATTTTTGCAAGTAAAAAGTAGTATCTGATCACTCTATTTCTAGTATAGTAAATCAGTCCTTTTCCACACTGTATTTACACATTTTCTTTCCTGATTTGAGGCATATATTCAACTGTCTTTCAAATCTTTTACAGAGTTTTTTTACAGTATTTCTTGTTTTCTACTGTAATTTTATTTTCCTGCCCTCAAACACCTTTCTTCCATTTGCTTCCAGGCCAGTCTTTGATGCTTTTGAATTTTGTTTTCATTTAGTTCTGTATGTTGATGAAATATTTCCCTTGAAATTTTAACACTACCAAAAATTATACTAAATATAACATACTGCTAGTGAAAAGCAGTCAAATTATTTTACTTTGGAGAACTAGCATGCACAATGCTATGAGTTGCATCATGTAGTAAAATGCGGATGCTTTTCTTCCTTCCTGAAAAGAGCGCTCTTAAAAACATTCAAATGCAACTAGCAAATTGTATGCCTTTCTAACATTTGGGAGCAAAAAAGACTGCCGGTCAATTTACTATCTACTTTAGGTCTATTTACTTTATATTACTTCAGAGTATGACCAGCAATGAAAAAGCATCAACACTGAAAGTTTTGTAATGAAACTCCTGCATCACTACAGGACATCCTTCCTTCCTTTATGAAAGCAAGTCATTCATACAGTACTCTTGAGAAGGAGCTGAGTGTGTGGTGGACAGTACCAATTCACCAAGGTGGGGGGAAAATTTGGATATAAAGGCATTCAGCCTCAGGGAGGGGAAAATCTGCAGGGCAACAGGATCCAAGTGGTTAGAAAGAGAAGTATTGGTAGAATCCAGCAAAGCTGAAGGAAATAAAGTAACAAATCTCAAAGAGATTGAAGAAGAGAAAAATGGCCCATCAGGAAATCTGCAAGTGGTGTCACATGGCAAGGATAGGCAGGAGTCACAGACAAGACACCAAGATGACACCAATTAGTTAACTGCTGAGAGAGACTAATACCGGCAGAAAAAAAGATCATGTTAGGGTCAGTTGTAGGGTCAATGATTATAGAAAACAAATATCTAGAGGAAAATACACATGGAAGAACATTTAGGCTTTTAGAAAACCTAGAAACTTGTATCCTGTTACTCAAAGAAGCTGTGATCACAGAAGTTATGTAGTTACTAAATATCAGAGTGAAAAATAGCATAAAGAGCTGCCACAAACACAAATAGTAAGCCCAGAGCACCACCACAGAACAAGTTCAGGCCTGCAGAAATAAACTGAGAGCCAGAGAAGATTCAGCTTCAGAGGGAACCCTAGACGCCCATGGGATTTGTTGTGTATTCTTTTGGACTGCCTATGTAGAGCATGAGTTGAAAATAATCCTTATTTTACAATAGGTCTTTCCATCTCTGTTGAGGTTGGAAAATGTTATCCTAATTTAATAGATTATTCACTTACTAGAAACCTCACAAATGTCAATGCAGCATTACAGGAGACAAAGCTGCAAAGACATAAAGTACCAGGCTTTTACTACTCAAGACAGTGCTGATTCTACTCTTCAGGCAGTAGATCCCTGTTGAGTGCTAGGTCTGAAAGGCCTAGTCTTGATACATCTCTGACCTCCTGGTTAAGCTTTACTCTTCTTTCTCCCCCGTCCTGAAAATACTTTTTTCCATGTATACCTTCAGATTGATTAGTCTCTAGTCAGAATAAGTGGTAAGAAAATGGAAACAAGAGTTTCTCTCAGGTATTTGTTCAAGTTTTTCAGGGAGTGGTGAAAGATGTTCTGAATATGAACGTCTGCAGCTGTGCCAACAGTTCAGCTACTCCATAGTTGCTGCATCCAGCAAGTCCTTCCACACTTTTCAGCAGTATTGCACTCATTCTTGATTCCATAAGTTAAAGTATGTCAGTATAGAATAGCGGATTCTTCATTTTGGGTGAGGAAAAGTGAGTTTAGTGAGACTCTCTGTAACCTTTTATGGCACAAAGTGATATTCAGTCACCTTATGTGGGAGCAGACAAGGAAAACAATGGTGATGGCAGAAAAAGCATGTTTGGCAGAAGTCTGCACCATCGACATGGGACCAACTGCAAAAATATATACTTGTGCTTAAGAAGAAAAGGATGGACAGTAAAATGTCTTTTGTCCCTGTGATTTTTTTCTGTTTCCTCCTGATACTGGCTGGGAAAGGGCAATAAAGAGATAGAGCCAGACAATATCATTGCAGTGGAAAGAATGGAAGACTGGAAGGCGACATCTTTGGATATAAGTACAAGATTGCATAGCTTGCCCCCTAGGGAGCAGATATTTTTACAGAAGGAAAAAAAAAAAAGGAAAAAAAACAAATAAAAATAAGAAGCTCCTTAAGGATCCCAATGACAAAGTTACCCTGGTTTTAGAAGCTTCTATTTCTCACATCAAAAACTAACAAACAGAGTAGTAACAGAGGCTCCTGAGGGAAGTGAGTAAACTGAGACCCCCAATGAGCAGTATCCGTACCGTTCAGGGAGAACTAAAGATCATCCAGTTCAGTGTGCCAATGTGTTTATAGCTTACATCCCAAGTTTCTCCTCTGCGCTCTGCTGAGGCTTTTGCCAAATCCCTACATACATTAAAAATACTAACCACACTCCATACTTGCTTGACAGACTGCATATCAGTGGAGAATACAAATTCAGCCTGTATACTAAGCTTTTCTGGTGCATAAAACAGTCATATATAAGGGTGACCAGTAGTGATTAAGCTATGGTACTACACAGAAGTTCCTCCATGTGAATTGAATTAATTGATTTATTAGTAGCAAAATAGCCAGGTGGGTTAGGCTAATTAAGACTATGATTGCTAATTGCCAACACTGGGGACAGTATGAGTGGTTGCAGAGGCAATAGATGCAGTCTGCTTGTAACAGCTCTATAAACTGCTAGGTAGTTAAGACTGGGGAAAAAAAATAGGGGAGAAGATGTAGCTGAGGATGAGCGTGTAACTCATTGTAGGCTCCAATCAGATGAGGTGAAAGCAGCCAGTCCTATAGAGAACTTCTGTCATTCCTCAGCAGTCTGGCCCAGTGGTCTCCAAAGTTGGGTGGGCACAAAATAATCCACTGGATTGCAGGAAGAAAATATTTTTTACCATTAATAAATAAGTTAATAAAAGTAAAGTATTTAATTTCTCTTTATCTCATCCTTTTGTAGTTTCTATTTTTTGAATATTATATAATGTACATAATCATATAGTAATACATGTATATAATACAGACATTTTATTATATTTGGAGTTCACTGGTATAGTTTAAAGTTCAGAATACGTTTCCTTCAGATTTCCAATTTTCTGTACATTTAAGTCTTTTGGGTATACTGGATAATGTCAGGTAGTTTGGCTGCCAGGTTTGGGTGTTTTAAAGAAAAAAGCAATACAATGTGGTTTTTGGTATTTGTAAAACTTAATATTTTAACTTGACATTCACTTGCATTTAAAACTGAATGTTTCTCTATAATGCTTCATAAACCATGCAGTACAACTGTAGAGCCAAATGAGATCAAACGATTGTTATTTTCAGATTGACTAAACAAATGCTATAGAGAAAGTGCTGGCTCAGAATGTATAATCTAAATTTGGACAATCTATTTTAATAAGTCTATATGACCATAGCTGTATTAAACCTAAAGAATTCCAGATAGTTTGCATGTTGTAGAAGGCTGAGGTTTTTAAACCTTAGATTTTTTAGGTCAGAGAAATGAAAAAACACCACAACAAATTTCTATCTATGCTATGGAATAGCTATGGAATTGCTATGGAAGGTGTTTTAAAGCAATATCAACATTGTGATTTTTGAAGCATTTCTTACTCTATACTCATTTGAGTTATGCTAAATTAATTTCAAAAAAGATACATCATTTTTTATACAGAACATTAGGTTCCTCGTACTTCTTTCTTTATCAAGCACTTCATAGTTCTGGATGTTCCTGTTCTTAACATCCCCCTCTTTTTTTTTTTATCACTAGTAAATGAACCAGAAAATTTACTCGATTAAAACAAGATTCTTGTTCCTTTCAGTTTGCCTGCCAGAACTGGTAACCTCCTTGGATGCTGACACAGGTACCTTAGAGTGAACCAATTTCCAAAACTTACTCCGTGTTGATAGTGGCACTCAGAAAAGGCTTATTATCCTCTGTTCTCTATTCTCCATAGCTTGACTCAAGGACTATAAAAATAAAGGCTTCAGATAAATATTTAAGCTTGTTCTAAAAGAAACTTCTGCATGTGTGATTTTTTTTTCTTTTACCATAGCTCAAAAGGCAAAAGTGAAATGTCACATTGTGTTAAAGAAATTCTGGTTAGTAACCAATTCCAATGAATAACGATATTTGCAGAATTGCTTACCCAAATATAATTCAGTCACTATCACAAATCATTTTGTCTTGTCAGTTTTTGCCAACATACGTGGCAGGCTTGTGGGAGGAATATTTATTTCCCCTTCTATTTATTACCAGTTATATCTGTTTAGCTGGGGTTTTTCTAAGTCACTTGTTTCAGTTCACTTAGCCAGCATTGGATCTTTTCTCTGTGGTGCCTCCACCTCATTTAATTTTCTCAGTGGGAGAAATTCTGGTCCTGAAAAAGCTGCTGGGATCAGAATTTCCCCAGCAGACTCTTTCT
Organism: Numenius arquata; assembly: GCF_964106895.1. NCBI lineage: Eukaryota > Metazoa > Chordata > Aves > Charadriiformes > Scolopacidae > Numenius > Numenius arquata. The sequence goes on from NC_133616.1 coordinate 36,280,520, forward strand.
GATTCTTTGTATTTTCTTTAACATCACATGCTTTCCCTAGACAATTGTAGTAATTTACTTATATAAATGCTATTTGGTAAATAATAAACATTTTAAGGATTATTTCTTTTCAGAGAAGTTAACAATATATAGCAATTCTGTGGAATTCTCTTTTCCTTAGCTTCAGTCTGATCTTTATTCTTCTGAGCATAAAATGTTAGGCAAGTTTTTTTCAATGAGGTGCCTGTGGGAATTTTAAGTGCATTATTTCACTAAGCAAAGTAAATGAAATTTAATATCTATATGTATACCCTTTCTATCTCAAAACATTAGTTTTCATTTAATTTTTGGATCTTGTTTTGATAGATTGCTGCCAAAGGATTTGTGTACAGTCTTTCCTAAGATCTCCCCCATATGTCATTATGTTCATGTTTCTACGCTGCCACACAAGTTGTCAAAGATGCCACATTTTTTCCTTTTCTTCCTATCTGACACATCACTGGCATTTGTTTCTAGTTCTGTTGTTTTGTTTTTTTTTTAATGTTTTAAATTAGATGAATTATATGTCTTTTTAAAGCTACTTTAGTATTCATTCCTCACTTGATTGATACGCTGCAGTAGATTTTACCCCTTCTGTACCACAAATGGAAGAAATGTAAATGTCACTTTCTGACCTCGTGTCAAGAGCTTGTGGGTTTCTTTTGACTTGTTCCTTTAGAAATATTTTAGTTAGCTGTTTAGGATTAGATACTTCTTGCTTCAATTAGGGACACATCAACAGTAATATCCTTGCTTTGTAGCTTAGACGTATTCAGTCTGTAGCCTGAACTTTCTGCTGTTAAGCTGAGTGTTGTATGCTTTAGGTGCTCTATAGGCATGATGTGTACATCCTTGAGATATACCCTTATATATCAAGGGTATATCCCCCTTCAGCTTGTGCAAAATGCTAAAATCAGCACTCTTGCTAGTGCTTTGGTCTCACACATTGCTTAAATAGTTGTATGGGCAACACATTCAGTTTTACTGTTCTTGCAAGAACACATTTTGACTTGCAAAACAATACTGCAACACAGAACAGCCACTTCCTGGGTCTGTTGTCTAACTGTGCCTGCAGTTCAACTCCTGAGGTCTTACACTGCTGACCTATGGCCTGACAACTCAAATTTATTTGAAACTCTTTTATATATCTCTTTCAGCTGCTATGTTCCTCAAAGATGGAACCAAGTGTTGTCTATGGAAGGACAAGATGCATCACATTCTTCAGGTTTTAGATCAGAGCTCAAACCTCACTGGTTCCCTTTGGCTTAAGCTTCTTAACTGAGCTCTGCCATTAATATTTGTGAAATGTCTTGGCAGACCTATCTGAAAGGTATTAAGTACAACGTGTATTGTATATGCAAGTTAACTGTATCAGAGTTATTTCTCTGTAGGAACAAACATATTGGTTTTTAATTGTTATTTTTAATGGATCAGAGTGAAATATTGTTTGGTTTTATTTGATCTCTGTCCCCTGTTGGGCTTTCTTTTTTTCTTTCTTTCCAACAGTGTGACACTTTCCTCTTTAGACTTTTAATTATGTCTCCAAGGACCCCCTGTATTAGCAATGGTGGTGGCAGATTACCATTCTGAGAGACAACCCAGCTAGTTACTCCCAGGCTGTAGCAAGTTTTACAAAGATGATTGTTGTATATTTTTAAAATCCAATAGAGTTTGAGGGTTTATTTGAATAAGGAAATGGCCGAAATGGCCAAACCATTCTTGTATTTGGCTACAGAAGCAACTGCCACATGTATGGTTCAGGTCATAGATCAGAGCTGAACATGGAAATTCAGACCAGCTATTCCACAACAAAACTGCTAATGGCTTTATCCTCATGAGGTGATCTGATCACATCCCTCTGTTTTTTTGAACCTCTGCAACAGTACTTGAATAGCCCTTAAAACCTGACACTTTAAATATCTCTTTTCTTCCTCTTCAGCATTATTATAAACGATGCTGCATTAACTACACTGTATTTTCCTACTTTCCATTCATTCTATCACTCTTTTTTATCACATGTCTAGATGTCTTTCCATGCTACTGTAAGAAAAAAAAATACAAGTTGTGCATCTTCCTTTTCTTTCAAAAATGCTTCCCAGAAACCAATTTCCCCCTCAAGTCCAGACAGAAAAAGTCAGACGTTCCTCAGCACTGCCACACAGCATATTTGTAAGAGGATTATAGCAAAGGTGGTGTTAGTTATGCAACATTTAAAAAATCAGAATTAAATATAAACTCTAAGAAGATAGCCTTAAGAACCTACCAGTAACCTATTATCTCACTATCAAACCATGTCCTTAATTTCTTATTTTCTCAGTTCCTCTTACCTCCCCCTCATAATCAGAACATCATGGCTAATACAGGGTAGTTTTTAAGGAATTTGAGGCTGGTACTGGCTTTCCAAGGTTGTTACAAAAAAGTATACTGTACACATGTATAAACACACAGACTTAGTGAAAGTACTTAAATTTGGAAGTCACATCTGGAATGCTATGTCCTTTTTTTTTTAAAAAACAAAGGTTCATTCTGAACAAACTGTGAAAACAAAGGTAGTCCAGCCCAAGACAAACAATTATTATGCCCATGTAGTTGCGGTGAAAGAGAAGACCCCCCTCTTCTGGCATAAGCTGGAGTAGCTCTCAGCAGAAGACTTGATAAAATATGTTCAAATCCATGTTTTGGTCACAAATAGGAATACACCTAGGAATAATATCTGTATAACAAGTATTTCTTCCTCAGCCATGTCCTCTGAAGTTTTCTTACTACACACTTAGACACATACCAGCTCTCTGAATGCATAGTTAAAGTGTTCGAGCTTCTTTGCCAGAGACAGAACACGCAGTGTGTCACGGTCAGATTCTTTTTATACAGTTGTTTTCTGGTTCAGGACAAAACGTATGAAGAATTCTCTACTCCAAGCACAGAGTGGACTGAACACTGGTGTTAAAAATATGCCCTGCAGTCTTGATGAGTGTGGAAGGAGAAGCCTTTTGACAGACAAATTCTCTTTGTTCAGGCAGTATTATTTGCTGCATTCTTCCCTGAAGGTGACCAGCAATTCCAGCTGGTGAGAAAATGCTGAGGCTAAAGATGTTCAGAAATCCTTCTGTATCCAGCATTTCAATTGTTCCTGTAAATACAAGGTTATCTCTATCATAAATACGGCAGTGAGAATTCTGTCCCAATCAGACTTCAAAACAGAAAACTGTATGTGTATTTATCATTATCTCTTTTGCTGCCAGAAATAAAGAGGCATTTATAATGTTTCCTTTTGTTTGTTTTTAAATTTTGCATTACTTTTTATTTTTACCAGCCTTTACAGTTCATGAGTTAATGGTAGGTAGATGGAATTCTTCCCCATTAGACCATGTATTTCACTCTTTGTAAATGCAAGATAGACTAGCTTTCCCTACACCCTAGTGGTTAAGAAAAAACTAAAGAAGTGACAGACGTTCACATTCCTCCTGTCTTGCCAAAAGAACAACTGTTTTGCTTTGGTTTTAAAAACTGAAATCATAGATGGAGATAAACGTAATGCTGTTTAGTGTAATTCATCTGTAAGATAGCATATTCCCTAAAAATGGACGGAGTTTTTAAGACCAATGCTATATGGTCTCATTTCTATGCAGTAGTACACAAAATAATACATTTCTTTCCAACACACAGATAAGGTATAAACTCAAGCATCGTTACTCTGGTAAATGCTGTAAATAGAATGGTAGCCATTATGAGAGATAGTGAACTGGTATAGCAATTTATCTTAGAAGAACAGAAAAGCTCTTAGTTTTTAGTATTTCTGTCCTGTATTTCAAGCATATTGCAGATCATTTTAATATGTTTTATACTTTTTAATTCCAGATTCCTATGTGAAAACTAAGTAAAATAAAATGACAGGTTTTCATTTTTCTGTTCTCAGTGTTTTTACTTTTTTTATTTCTATTATTCATGTCCAAATATTAACTAATCTTTAACTTTTTCTGTGTAAAATCTGAACAAAGTATGGAACAATATCACAAACATAATCTTTGCAACATTTCCCTAGACTTTTCTCACAACTTGCTCAGACTGTGCAGTACAGTTTTGCATTGTAAATTTGTTTTATAATTGTAGCAGTTTTCAACCTCTACTACGAAACAGGAATTTGCTCTGGAGCTGCTATACTCATGGGTAAGGAGAGACCTTCCTTTTCTTCTGGGTACTTTTGCATTTGGAGATCTTTACTGAACTTATCCACTACATCGCAAATAAACTCTGTTTATGAACCACCCAGAATGATGATATCAAACCTTGAGAGTCACAGAATCACAGAATTATTTATGCTGGTATATAAACGGGTGGTACATCAACGATGTCTCTGAATTCTTCAGTTAGGATTGTTTAACAGTTGCTGTTGAACTACAGTAAAGTTAAGGAAGTCATGATTTATTTTTTTTTTGCTGGGGTAGAAGGTTTCTTGGTGTAGAATGGTAAGCTAGGAAAGAAATTAGTTATGTATTTTTAATTATTTCAAAGTATGCTTTAGTTTAGAACAATCTTTGCCCTGGGGAAGCCCGTGAACGACAGACTTACAGTGTGGAGTCTAAGAAAGTTGACAATACTGTATTAATGATGATTCTATTATAAAACCGTAACTGGGAGAAAAGAACCTTGATCAGCAAAAATCTTAAAACTGGTTAGTCATTAGAGAACAGCGGATTAGTAATTTATTATATCTGTGGTTTATACAACTTCTTGAGTGATTATATGAAGAACATGTATTTTTAGCTGCAATATTATCACAGAATCACAGAATTGTCAGAGTTGGAAGGGACTTTCTAGAGATCATCTAGTCCAACTCCCCTGCCGAAGCAGCATTGCCTACAGCACATTACTCAGGACTGCATCCAGGCGGGTCTTGAAAATCTCCAGAGTAGGGGACTCCACGACCTCCCTGGGCAACCTGTTCCAGGGCTCTGTCACCCTCACTGTAAAGAAGTTCTTCCTCATATTTGAGTGGAACTTCCTATGTTCCAGCTTGTGCCCGTTGCCCCTCGTCCTGTCACTGGGAACCACTGAAAAGAGTCCAGCTCCATCCTCCTTCAACCCAACCTTTAGATACTTATAAGCATTAATAAGGTCTCCCCTCAGCCTTCTCTTCTCCAGGCTAAAGAGTCCCAGCTCTCTCAGCCTTTCCTCATAAGGGAGGTGCTCTAATCCCTTAATCATCTTAGTTGCCCTATGCTGGACTCTCTCCAGTAGTTCCCTGTCTCTCTTGAACTGGGGAGCCCAGAACTGGACACAATATTCCAGTTGTGGCCTCACCAGTGCAGAGTAGAGGGGGAGAATGACCTCCCTCGACCTACTGGCCACGCTCTTTCCTACGCAGCCCAGGATTCCATTGGCCCTCTTGGTGACAAGGGCACATTGCTGGCTCATGGATAATTTACTATCCACCACGACTCCCAGATCCTTCTCCTCAGAAGTGCTTTCCAGCAGGTCCACCCCTAACCTATATTGGTGTCTGGCATTCTTCCTCCCCAGGTGCAGGACCCTACACTTTCCCTTGTTGAACCTCATTAGGTTCTTCTCTGCCCAGCTCTCCAGTCTGTCCAGGTCACGCTGGATGGCAGCACAGTCCTCTGGAGTGTCAGCCAGTCTTCCCAGTTTGGTATCATCAGCAAACTTGCTGAGGATACACTCTGCCCCCTCATCCAGGTCATTCATAAATATGTTGAACAAAACTGGACTAAGTGCTGACCCCTGGGGTACACCACTGGTTACAGGCCTCCAACTCAACCCTGCTCCATTAATTACAACCCTCTGAGTACTGTCACACAGCCAGTTCTCAATCCACCTCACTGTCCCTCATCTAGCTCACGCTTTCTCAGTTTCCTTATGAGGATGTTATGGGAGACAGTGTCAAAAGCCTTGCTGAAGTCAAGGTAGATGACATCTGCTGCTTTCCCCTCAGCCAGCCATCCAGTTATAACATCATAGAAGGCTATCAGATTGGTCAAGCACGACTTGCCCTTGGTAAATCCATGTTGACCACTTCCAATAACTTCCTGTTCTTCAGCATGTTTGGAGATGACATCCAGAACGAATCGCTCCATTACCTTCCCAGGGACGGAGGTGAGACTAACTGGCCTGTAGTTTCCTGAGTCCTCCATCTTGCCCTTTTTGAAGACTTGAGTGATATTTGCCTTCCTCCAGTCCTCAGGTACTTCTCCTGTTCTCCATGACCTTTCGAAGATGATAGAGAGTGGCCCAGCAATAATATCTGCTAGTTCTCTCAGCACTTGCGGGTGCATCCTATCTGGACCCATGGACTTACGGATGTCCAGTTTGGCCAAGTGTTCTCTAACCCAGTCCTCCCCTACAGAGGGAAAATCTTCCTTTCTCCAGACCTTCCTCTTTGTCTCCAGGGTCTGGGATTCATGAGGGGCAGCTTTGGCAGTGAAGACTGGAGGAAAGAAGGCATTCAGTAACTCCGCCTTCTCTGTGTCTTCCACCACTAGGGCACCCACCTCATTCATCAGTGGGCCTACATTTTCCCTAGTCTTCCTTTTTCTGTTGATATACTGAAAGAACCTTTTCTCATCTTTAATCATAGTGGCCAAGATGAGTTCTGCTTGAGCTTTTGCCGTTCTAATTTTCCCCCTGCATAGCTTTACTATGTCTTGATATTCCTCATGAATTGCCAACCCCCTTTTCCAAAGACCATAAACTTTCCTTTTATTCCTGAGGTCCAGCCAAAGCTCTCTATTTAGCCAGGCTGGTCTTCTTCCCCGTCGGCTCATTTTTCGGGACCTGGGGATGGTCTTCTCCTGTGCTTTTGAGAGTTCCTCCTTGAAGCATGACTAGCTTTCCTGGGCACCTGCGCCCTTCAGGTCTGTCTCCCAAGCAACACTCTCAACCATGCTCCTGAACAGGCCAAAGTCTGCCCTTCGGAAGTCCAAGGTGGCAGTTCTGTTGGCTCCTCGTCCTGCTTCTCCAAGAATTGAAAATTCTGTCATTTCATGATCACTCTGTGCAAGACAACCTCCAACCTTTACATCCCCCACAAGACATTCTCTGTTAACAAGCAGCAGGTCCGGTAGGGCACTTTCTCTGGTTGGCTCTCTTACCAGCTGTGTTAGGAAGTTGTCTTCCACACACTCCAGGAACCTCCAGGACTGTTCCCTCTATGCTGTGTTATATTTCCAGCAGACATTGGGGAAGTTGAAGTCCCCCATGAGAACAAGGGTGAGCGATCGCGAGATCTCTGTCAGCTGTTTATAGAATATTTCATCGATCTCTAGGTCTTGGTTGGGGGGTCTATAACAGACTCCCACAATGGTGTCTGCCTTACTGCCCTTCCCCTTGATTCTTACCCATAAACACTCAACACTGTCATTCACATTGCTGAGTTCTAGGCAATCAAATCCGTTCCTAACATAGAGGGCCACCCCTCCACCTCTCCTTCCATGCCTGTCCCTTCTAAAAAGCTGGTAGCCATCAATTGCAGCACTCCAGTTGTGTGAATCTTCCCACCATGTTTCTATGGTGGCAACTATATCATAGTTTTCCTGCTGTATGATGGCCTCCAGCTCCTCCTGTTTGTTGCCCATGCTGCGTGCATTTGTATAGATGCACTTCAGCTGGGCTAATTGTCCTGCCACTTTTTTGGGGGGACAAGCCCTAATTCCCACCTGATTATGCTCAGACACTTCTGTAGTCGCCAGCCTATCATTACCCCTCCCGTCTTTGCTCCCACATGGGTCACCATCACCTGCCTCCACTGAGATGACAGACTGCAAGACCTTGCTAGTACTTTTACCCACAAGCACTGGCATGCTGCTCCCAGGCTCCATTTTAGTAAACCTGGTTTCATCCCCATCCCCCTTCAAACCTAGTTTAAAGCCCTTTTAATGAACCCTGCTAATTTTTGTCCCAGGATCCTTCTTGCCCTTCGGGTTAGGCTTTCCCCACCTGTTGCCAGTGAACTGTTTTAGTGAACAGTTTCTCAAACCTTTTGAAAGCCATTATGAAAGTATATAATGAATTTCTACTTGTTTATCTACTGGTAGGTCAGTTCTCCATTTCTCAATGAAATGTCATGCTGGAAGCTGTTTGTGAGCAATTGTCAGCAGGTGGGTTACAGAGGGAGAGAAGGGTTTTATCTCCTATGATAGTGAGGCTAAGCCTGTTGCTGTGTTGCTAACCAGAGGTTTAAAAGGTTTGGAATCTATATTCCATTTTATTGGTGACTTTAAGTGACTTTAAAGCAGTGACTTACAGCTAAGTGGCTGACTTACAGCTAAGTTTTCCAAGGATTTCAATACTTGTCCATCATCGAAATACTTCAAAGGCAAATGGTACCCTGGGCTGCATTAGGAGGAGTGCCGCCAGCAGGTCGAGGGAGGTGATCCTGCCCCTCTACTCAGCACTGATGAGGTCACACTTAGAGTGCTGTGTCCAGTTCTGGGCTCCACAGTAAAAGGCAGATATGCAAATACTTCCAGTGAAGGGCCACTAAGATCATGATGGAACTAGAGCATCTCTCCTATGAGGAAAGGCTGAGACAACTTGGTCTGTTCAGCCTGGAGAAGAGAAGACTCAGGGGGGATCTCATCAATGTGTACAAATACCTGAGAGGAGGGTGCAAAGAAAACAGAGCCAGGCACTTTTCAGTGGCGCCCGGTAGCAGAACAAGAGACCCTCTGAACATCAGGAAACACTTTTCCACTGTGAGGGTGACCAGGCACTGGCACAGGTTGCCTGGGGAGGTTGTGGAGTCTCCCTGCTTGGAGATATTCAGAAACTGTCTGGACATGGTCCTGGGCAACTGGCTTTAGGTGACCCTGTAGGGTCCCCTAGACCAGATGAACTCCAGAGGTCTCTGCCAACCTCAACCATTTTGTGATTCTGTGATTCTTAGCTCTCATTCAGTAAAGAGACTTTTGGTGGAAAATGTACTCCTTGTAATAATTTCTGAAGATTTTTTAAAAATTCACACCTACATTTCTGAATAATAGCAAATAACATAGTGATTGTGAATTGATGATATTGTGCACAAATGCAGAAAAGAAGTTATTACAGACAGTAGCCTCAAAGGATAAGTTGGCATTTCATGGTACTTGTGGTATGGCAGGAGTATTAACTGTATATTAACTCTATACTAAGAACTGAAGCGGAATTATTTATTTAAATGTAAGGGGACCCTTTATTAAAATGGCCTTTTCCTCCTTTCCTCCCCAGACTTCTTCATGGTTTTGGAAGCAGAGTTAAAGGAATTAACCCTGTCAGTAAAACATTAACTTTGAGAAGAGTTCTAACTACAGAAGTAAATACTATATTGCTATTGCCACTTGATGTTACACAGAACTTAATGTTAAACTGTATAAAAGTTTATTTTATCTTTGTACTAGCTGTTAGTCATGATTAAATGAACATCTGATGAGATATTTGAAAAAAATATGTACAAATACATATAAATACAAATATCAAATACTTACTTGAAAATTTAGAACTGAAGCTGTGTTTAAAACCTCTCCATGTAGTCACTAGGCAAAGGCTTTCTAATCAATGTAATGCCCTTTAGGAACGGTTCACGATCTCCGAGGGCTGATACTTTGAAATCAGTATCTACTGCTCATGCTTTAGGTTCCTAGAAAAGCAATTGCTAAGAGATGGAAAAGTTACCTCAAAATAGCTGTAAACTCTCCATCTCAGTAGGCACTTATTACATGGATAAGATCAACAAAAACACATTGGAGACCTAAATATTCTGCTGGTGGTGTTAATTCTCTGTCCTTCATTTAATCTTACTAATTAACTGAGAAAAAAAAAAATACATTTTCAGTGCTAGTATAGAAGCATATTCAAAGGGCTAGTACTCAAAACAGAAAATAACCAAACCTTCAGCAGCCATGTTATAGCTCTGTTGTGTGTCTAACACTTTACTTTCGGCATTTTTGATTTAACTTCTCCACCTTCTTGGTGTACCTAAGTGATGCAGGTAAATTATTATAGCCCTTGTCCCCTCAATTAGAGTGATGTTATATTGTTACAGCTCTTCTTTAGCAGACAACAGCCTTATCTATGTAAGGCAAATTCGTACAGATATCATGCATTCGCACGAGAGGGGGTTTTTTGCTAGGAAAAAAGCTATTTCAGTTAAAGAGTCTTCTCCAAATGCGATAGTTTTATTGACCTTTTTCAGATTTAGAGTAGACCTCTATTCAGTTTGAAATAATGCTAGTGCTAAGGGCGAGCAACCACTGAAAAATTTTACCTCTTCCAATAGGTCCCTCATGTTCTAGCTCTCAGCGTATCATAGAAAAGGCTCTTTATTTCCCATCACATGAGCAAAAAAAACAGAGGGAGTGACATGAGAGAAGCTTAGTGCCAGGGAACACCAGGATGAAGTGTGTTTGTCTTCAGATTGTTTTTAGTAGAATTAGGCGTGGAACAGCTGGAGAACTTCTTTCCTTCACTCACAAGGAGACACCCTGTTGAAAACACTCGTGCCTTCCTCTTCTCTTGTAAACAGACACATGGTAGACAGCACCTGAGAGGAGGCATTGTATGTTACTCTGTATACTTATAAGAGCAGTTATTTACACCAAATGAACAATTTCCAGGGTTTAGCATATTGTCTGCTGCTTATAACATACAGCAAAGCCAAAGCTAAATCTTCCATAGAGTAACCGTTAGCTCTTAAGCTGATCCAGCGGCCACTTTGTAGAATCATAGAACGGTTTGGGTTGGAAGGGACCTTTGAACATCATCTAGTCCAACCGTCCTGCAGTGAGCAGGGACATCTTCAACTAGATCAGGTTGCTCAGAGCCACAACCAGCCTGACCTCAAATATTTCCAGGAATGGGGCATATACCACCTCTCTGGGAAACTTGTGCCAGTGTTTTGCTACCCTCCTGATAAAAATTTTCTTCCTTGTATCTAGTCTAAATCCACCCTCTTTTAGTTTAAAAACATTACCCCTTGTCCTATCACAAGAGGCCCTACTAAAAAGTTTGTCCCATCTTTCTTATAAGACTCCTTTAAGTATTGAAAGGCTGCAATAAGGTCTCCCTGGAGCCTTCTCTTCTCCAGGGTGAACAACCACAACTCTCTCAGCCTGTCCTCACAGGAGAGATGCTCCACCCCTCTGATCATTTTTGTGGCCCTCCTCTGGACCCACTCCAACACATCCATGCCTGTCTTGTACTTGGGACTCCAGAGCTGGATGCAGAACTCCAGGTGGGGTCTCACAAGAGCAGGGCAGAGGCGCAGATTCATCTTCCTTGACCTGCTGGCCATGCTTCTTTTGATGCAGCCAAGAATATGGTTGGCTTTCTGGGCTGTGAGTGCACACTGCCAGCTCATGTCCAGCTTTTCATCCACCAGTACCCCCAAGTCCTTCCTGGCAGGGCTACTCTCTATCCCTTCATCCCCCAGCCTGTATTGATACTGGGGGTTGCCCCAACCCAGGTGCAGGACTCTCCACTTGGCCTTGTTGAACCTCATGAGGGTCACATGGGCCCACTTCTCAAGCTTGTCTGGGTCCCTCTGGATGGCATCCCCTCCCTCAAGGTGTGTCAACCACACCACTCAGCTTGGTGTTGCCTGCAAACTTGCTGAGGGTGCTCTCGATCCCACTGTCCGTGTTGTTGATTTAAGATATTGAACAGAGCTGGTCCCAGTACAGACCTCTGAGGGAGACCACTTGTCACTGAACTCAATCTGGACATTGAGCCATTGACCCCTCCCTTCTGGATACGACCATCCAGCCAATTCCTTATCCATCAAAGTGTCCATCCATCAAATCCATATCTCTACAATTTAGAGAGAAGGATGTTGTGTGGGACCCTGTCAAAGGCCTCAGAGAAGTCCAGACAGATGACATTTGTCCTTCTTCCCTTGTCCACTGAGGTAATCACTGCATCATTGAAGGCCTCTACTTTGGTCAGGCAGGACTTGCCCTTGGTGAGGCCACATTGGCTGTCTTTAATCACCTCCCTGTCATCCATGTGCCTTAACATGTGCCTTCTAGGAGAATCTGTTCCATGATCTTCCCAGGCACAGAGGTGAGGCTGACAGGTCAGTAGTTCCCAGGGCCCTCCTTTCTACCCTTTTTAAAAATGTTCCTTTTTTGCAGAGACCCTTCTTCCCTAAAATCTACTACATCCCACTACCTTTTGCTTTCATTTAATCCTACTTATTCTGGCTTCGAGTTTTATTGATTCCCCTTTTATGCATGCCTCTAAACAGCCATCTATCTCTTCATGTATAGACTTTCACCTTCTCTGCTGCGGCCTACCTACCTTATAAACTCAGAAAGCAAGTCCTTTGCATCTCCAACTGCACATCCCCAGTCTTCCAAAGTCTACATACCCCTATCCAACCGTCTTTCTCTTCAGCTTGTTTTCTGTCTGGTTTCTGTAATGTTGTTTTCTTTCATCTTTCTCATAATGGGTTCCGTTTTGACCACGTCTTTTTGTCTGGCTTATGCAGGGAGAAGCATCTCAGACATGCAACATTCAGCTTCAGTCCCTGGCTCTAGAAATGCGAAATGAGAAGTGTTTCTTGGCCCAAGACTTGAATATACTTGTTTCTGAGTTACTCATCACATCTGCAAAGTTAGTTAGCTGGTTAGTTAGACAAGTCCAACTTCAGTCTTCTTCAAGAAGTCTCCACTGAGCATATGTTGACTGTGGCTCCTTCTGGAAGCTTATAAATTGCCAGTTTGCAAAATATAGATTCCTTCTCTAAACCCTACGTGACTAAAGCTCCTCAGCAGACAGGTTATAAATGTTATTGGGGAGGGAAGGACATGGGGCAGACAGTAGTTTCTATTCTTTTTCTCAGAAATTTGGTCTTCCCAAAAAAATAAATCTGACAGTGAATGTCGTCTTGAATGGTTAAAGCAATTATAGAAATCTTGTTGCAGGGATTATAGGTCAAATTTATGTACAGGATAAAACTGTATTTAAAAACAGGAATAAATCATGTATTATTTTTTTTTCCAACTAATTTATTTTTTGGCTTCCCAAAAACCTTTTAAAAATAAGGTTGTAGTATGTGCACATGTGTGTGTTTGTGGCCTGATAATGAACTTTTCCCTTTGTTTGCAGTGTGGTCTGGAGTGTATGTTTCCCTTTGCTTTGGCTTACCGTGTACTGTGTAAACAAATACACTTTTACTCTTTTAAAAAAATGTAAATTGTTCTGAGAACTGTTATGTGCTCACTTTTGTGACTGAACTTTGTCTTCTTGAGGCTTGGGTGCAGTGTCATGTTATTTGTGAGGACAGGCTATGCAGTATCAAACAAAAACCCAAACCAGAGCAGCTTAACTGTAGTGACTGCAGTCAGCTCTGACCACAGTGGAAAGCCACTCTGAGCACAGAGCAGCCGTGGGCAATGTGTGCTCCAGCCACTGTCGGAGCAGCCCTATGCAGTCCTTCTGGATGTACCAAGCCCTTATGGTGCTGGAAGATGGGACAAGGAGCTGGAAGTAGTTAGGAAAGTGGATATTAGATATAGAAAGGATATTAACACAGAGTAGCAATTTATTTCCATCACAGACCCAAAAAAATGCCATGGATTTGCTTTCTAAGAATCCTTCTACAACATTTAAATTACTCTGACTCAAAATCTGTCTCTTTTCTTCGGAAAACAGAATGAAAATTCATTCATATAAGCTAAATGATGGTAGACAAATATTTGAAGGTAGATAAATATTTTACTCATTTTGATAGTCATTTACACCTTAAACTAGGAGGGCATAAATAGGTTCATATAGGAAGAGATCAGACAATACTACAATAAGCATTGTGCCAAACCTAATTACATACCATGTTCTGCAATTATGGATTAGTCTTTCTGCACTATAGGTCACAGTTCAGAATGAATGGTATATTGTGGTTGTGGAAAATTTCTGTTCGAGTGGCAGACATACATCAAATTATACAATGATGTCTAGACACCTTCAGTGTATGGTATTCTTTACAAGACAGCACTGAAATAAGAGCATGTGCAAGTTCTAAATTTATAAACCCTTAGTCATTATACAAAGAAAGAGATAGCCTCTCTCTAGCAATTTACAAGTTTGTGTTAATTCTTTCTAATCATAGAATCACAGAGCAGCCCAGGTTGGAAGGGAGCTCAAAAGATCATCTGGTGCAACCGTTCATGGGAAAGGGAGCCTGGATGAGATTATTGAGCACCTTGTCCAATTGCATCTTGAAAACCTCCAGCAATAGGGACTCTAACACATCTCTGAGGAGGTTGTTCCAGGGAATGATTGTTCTCGCTGCAAAAAATTTTGTACTTACGTCAAGATGAAGCCTCCCTCAGTGCAACTTGAACCCATTGTCTCTTGTCTTCTCCATGTGGCTCCTTGAGAAGAGAGAGCTTCCGTCCTCTTTGTAGCTGCCCTTTTAGTGACCATCTCCAAATCACACAAAACCAATACATTCTGTTTCATCCTGAGTGTAATCACATAACAAATGACAGCTGTGCTTAGTGGTTGTTAGCATGGCATACAAACATATCTACAATAAACCAAAATTCTGTCCTGATAAGTTCCAAGACAGAATTTCTCCTTTATTTGTCATGATGAAACAGACTCTGTCTGTTGCATATAAGAGAAAAATTATGTACAGTACAAAATTTTCTCAATTAAAAAAGTAGGTTCCAAAAGATACAAAGGCCGATGACTGAGTTACGCCCTGGGCAGCTTTAGATTAGTCCTAGATCATTTTAGTCATGTCCAGCAAAATGAGAAATTTACTTCTCTCATTATTTGGGCCACACTGTCTTTCATTTTAAACTGCAGCAAGTGATTATTTTTCTTCAGGTGCTCAGTGGTAAAGGATGGCTGATATGGTTTGTTGGCAGCTGCTTTGCCCTGTTTTTCTAAAGCTTCCCAGAAGAGATCCATCTTATATACAAAGTCATGTCCTGAGTTCCAGCAGAAAATCTAGACTGACAAACTTCTAGCTTATTTTTTGGGTTTAGGGAACATCATTGCTTTGATGAAATGGCACACTAATTTAAAAAAAAAAAAAAACCAAAAACATCTCTGACAGGAAAAGGCAAGTATTTGTTTAAGATCAAACACTTTGGTTAAGTGCCTTGCAGAATTAGGACATGGAATAAGAAATACAGATTAACATGTGTCTGTCACCAAGAGCTGGGAGCCTATGCAGTAAATTTAATGTCCTCAAACAGATACATACCTATGCCTCAGGTTCTGCTTTCGAGGACCAGAATCAGATTTCTAAGTGATTTAATAGAATTACATTTATTCATTTACTGTATCTGTGGTGAGACATGAAAATATTTGACTCACTTGTTAGAGCAAAGGACAAATATACAATACATTCAAAGCAATGTGGAAGAAATAAGGTATATGCTAGCTACATGCCAAGAAAAGTAATACTGGGTGTAGAGCTGATCTATATGCACATGAATAAAATACAGGCATCAGGACCGAAATCTTCTGTTGTAAAATGCCGTGTATCAATGCTTGACATGGAATTAGAAATTCAAGCTGTGGCACTTGATTGCCCTCTATGCCTTGGCATGCCAATCTAGGGCTTTGCTACAGAGAGTTGCCCATTGGGAAAGGAAAATTATCTAATAGGTTTTTTTACATAGTAAATAAGCAACATATTATGTAGACAGAGTTCTTAAAATGCTTTGTTCTGAGATAAATTCCAAATACAGATGTCAAAGGCAGGAATACTTACTGTATTGGTAGCACTGTGCATACAATATTAGGAATTATTACTTAGAAATGACGTAGACTAATTCATTTTCATTACTTCCTTTTCAGTGATACACATTTCCCAAGTAGAAAGCATGTCAGACAGATACATGGAAAATCATTCTGGGAGCTAAATTGTGTATGGCATGCACAGATTCCTGTGGGATGTTATCTTTGCTTTCAGTAGCATTAATTTACTTCCAGGACAATACATTACATTCAAAACTTCAACAATTTCTTACTATTAAAATACGGTGCTGATGAGAGGTGTTATTACTGAAGTCTACTGCATCCCTATCATTTCATGGTCAAAACATGACGGAGGAAATAAAATTCTGTGCAAGAATCTAAAGCCCTGTAATATTTTGAACTGAGAGAGAAAACTGTGAAACTGCATCCAAATTCAGAGAAGAAAATGTGAAACTCTACACCACCCTTCATGGTTAAATAAGAAAACTCCAAGATTTCCTTGCTACAAATTATATTCTCTTTTGTACACACTTCAAGAATTATTAGTGTTCAAATCTCCTCTACTGCTGTTACCTCTACCAGCTGCAAATGTTGCTCTTGTTACTGTCTGACCAATCTGTTTTCATTTCATGGTCCAAGCAAACATAGTACAGTGTTTACAGCTTACATTTAAAAAATATTTTTGGCGTACACCATTGCTCTTTCTTCTCAGTTTGCAGTCATCCATGCTGAGTATTTCTGCAAGGAGAATATAATTCATGAAATAATTCAGCAAATACATAAATAGATCTTCATGCAAAAGAAAAATTACTTTCAGTGGAAAATGCTGATTCTAGCAGTATACTTCCATGAATACTGTAAAATAATAGACAACTTTTGCTTGGATAGTCTGAAAAAATATATTCCGGTTAATTGTCATATCATAGCACATTCTGATGAATTTATGCAGTCTTCAGTCATCCAACATTTTCAGCTACTCATCCCAGATTCTTTTTTACCTTCAGATTGAACTTCCGTTTCCATTACCAAGCCATTCTCAGCATGGAATGTAATCATGATCCAATGACAGGTGTCGCCTAAGCAGAATGATGTGATGTCTTTTACCAGGACTGTACACTTGTTAGGATGTAGAAGAACAATCTGTTGTTGTTACTGCAGGACATTATGAGTTACAGAGGATAGGATGGAATAGAATAGAATAGAATAGAATAGAATAGAATAGAATAGAATAGAATAGAATAGAATAGGTTCCAGTTGGAAGGGACCTACAAGGATCTAGTCTGAACTCCCTGACCACTCCAGAGCCAGCGAAAAGTTAAGGCACGTTATGGAGGGCATCGTCCAAATGCCTCTTAAACACTGACAGGCCTGGGGCATTGACCAACCTCTGTAGGGAGCCTGTTCCAGTGTTTGACCACCCTCTCAGTAAAGAACATGTTCCCAATGTCCAGTCTAAACCCTCTTCTGACACAGCTTTGAGCCACTCCCATGTGTCCTGTCACCGGACACCAGTGAGAAGAGACCAGCACCTCCCTCTCCAAAAGCGCAGCATAATGATTTTGAAGGTCGTTCTCCTGCCTAATGTGCAGAATGTCAGAAAAGCCAAGGGGTAATGATGCATTGCAAAAAAACTCTTTTCTGCTGTGACTGTCCCTTGCAGTAGAAAAGAAGCACAGTTTATCTAAAATTACCAGAAAGTATTTGTTATTGAGGATGACAGCACTGGTATATGTTGAGGTTCACACAGCAATATATTCTGGGGGCTGCTCAGCTGGAAAACAGCTTTGCAGAAGAGGACCTGGGGATCCTGCTGGACACCATCTTAAGCATGAGCTGGTGTGCCCCTGTGGCAAACAAGACAAATGGTACCCTGGGCTGCATTAGGAGGAGTGCTGCCAGCAGGTTGAGGGAGGTGATCCTTCCCCTCTACTCAGCGCTGGTGAGGTCACAACTAGAGTGCTGTGTCCAGTTTTGGCCTTCCTGTACAAGAGAGACATGGACATACATCATACAAGGAGAGGCTGAGACATCTTCATCTGATCTCATCGATGTGTACAAATACCTGAAAGGAGGGTGCAAAGAAGACAGAGCCAGGCACTTATCAGTGGTGCCCAGTGGCAGAACAAGAGACAATGTGCACAAAGTGAAACACAGGAGGCTCCTGTTGAACATCAGGAAACACTTTTCCACTGTGAGGGTGACCAAGCACCGGCACAGGTTGCCCGGGCAGGCTGTGGAGTCTCCCTCCTTGGAGATATTCAGAAGCTCTCTGGACGTGGTCCTGCACAACCAGCTTTAGCCCTGCTTGCAGGGGGAAGTTGGACAAGATGGTCCAGAGGTCCCTTCCAACCTCAGCCAGTCTGTGATTCTGTGACTGAACTGATGTCATCTGGTTGACCTGCCATTTGGTCATGCTTTAGGATGTCATCATGTGTTGCACAGTAACAGGTTTTTTTATATAGTCAGGAGAAAACTACAGTTCAGGTACTTCTCTGCAATTATATATTCTTGATATCATAATTGATACATAGGATATATAAAATAACACTCATTAAAAGTTCAAAATGTAAGACAGTACAAGATATAATTTCATTTTATCAAATTTTACAATTCACAAGAATTCTGGTAATGATTGGACTGATGGTAAAAGGAGTTAACTGTGGGAATGAAGGCAATGATACATAATCTGGACTTCTTTAAGTTAACACTGATCTAATGTGCAAGAGAATGCATGGTAACCTGGTTTAGATAAAAAGAGAATGCTAATAAAAAGTAGCTATTACTTGGCCAACCTTCTTCAGAACTAAAGCTTACCTTCAAAACCAGTCTATTCTCACACAGTGCACACATATCTCCTTTTGGAAATTGAACTGATCATTAACACATCTAATAACTAAAATACTGAGTAACCCCAAAACAGTGCAAGAATTCCACTCTGAACTCTCTGGATTCCAATGATGGCCAAAATTAGGAAAGAATTTTCTTTTAATGTAGGGAGAAAATAGTAAGAAAATAAGATTATTTTATCCAATGAAACGCATTCCTCTTTTATTGTAAAAATCAGAAATGTATGCAATTTGAGACAAATGTATAATTTCCTCCCCTTAAAAGGGAGGAGGAAGTACTGTACCTTAGGTTAATTTGACCGGCATCTAAAGTCCTCCTTCCTTGGAGCCCTTCAGTTTGTAAGAACACAAGATACGATATCCAGCAGCAGGTGGCTGGTTCCTCCCGTTCTCTATCCTGTAACAGCAGGTATTGCTGAGCTGCAGAAACACAGAACAAAGCCCATTCTGATGGGCTGATAGTCCACAACTCCCACCGGATACCAATTCAGTTGTGAAATACAGAAATTCTAAGGCAATTAGTCCAGATCTACATAAAATTTGATTGCCCTATGGTTAGAAGGCACCACTGTAAAGGCTTCTATTGGTCATAAATTTATTTAGATTTTAATAAGGCTCAGCCACAGCATTTGGCTCTATGACCTCATGTAATAGTGAATTTTACTATTATCACACTATATGGTTTCCCTCTTTCATTTTATATAATTTTGCAGTTACTAATTTCAAGTCAGTTATTAAATTGTTCTTAAAGACAAAATAAAATTCAAACTGTCATGCTGGAACTGATCCAATGAGTTGTCTCCAGCACTGATATTATAGAAAATGGAAAAAAGTATTTTCTTCAATAGTTGAAGGCTGTGAATAAAAAGCGTGTTCTATTCAGCCCTTTTTTTTGGTCAGCTTTACCTGTGATGACTTCTGTGTTTTCTTTATTTTTATAAATCACCAGTCCCTTTCAAGTCTTAGCCAAGTTCTTACTTTTACCAACTTTGTGTGGCTCTGAGTCCCACACTCTAATTTTTTATCATATAAATAAATCTCATTTTAATTTATTTGAATTTGCCAAGATTAAACATTTTCTATTTCCCACCATCGTTTTCAGTTACTTAATGGGAAAATGCAAATTTATTTTCTCCACACCTTTCACATGTTTATACGCTTTTATCGAAGTATGTATATCTGATTTCTGTAGAGATTTTGGGCATAGTCATCTACTGTCCTGCATTTTGTAAGGGCACTTCTGACTGCATTCTGTGAATATAAAAAATTTCCAGGCTAAAAAACTGATTTTGTTCATATTTGTAGATACATAAAATGTAGGCCAACAATGTACTGTTGTGCAGCCACTGCTGTCTGACTCAGTCACAATCCTAATAAAAGATATATAAAGGTTCAAAATATTTTTCTATTACTCCTCAAAATCTTAAAGTAATTATAATGAGAATTTAATTAATATGGTTCAGATTTCCTGGGAAGAAAAATAAATGTGTATTTCATAGGCTGTAGGCTGGAAATTGATTTTTTAAATGCCTGTTTGTCTTATTTCTATTGGTATGTTGTTGAAACAAGAGGAAGGCCAGTCTTCTTCATTACCATGCCATAGGTGAGAATGAAATACAATGTGAATTCCTGACATGTAATGCAGGATGTTTGCACACTTCACTGCTTTGAGCAAGAGGCTGGATGATTAAGTTGGAATTCCTGCCTGTGACGCTCTGATCAGTGGATCCTCTGACCCACTGGAAACAACTGGACTATCCCCCTCAGGCTCTGTTGTACTTTTTTGCCTCCATTTGCAATTATTTAATTTCACATGGCAATATTGCTGCATTTCGAGGCAAGTTTTGGGATCCACGGCCACCAAAAATGAAAATTTTCGGCAGGAGAGGGGAGCTCCACTTAGGCTTTGGATGTGTCGCAGGCTAAGCACTCCTTTTGAAGACGGAGAGGTGAAGTCGGCTGGAGAAAACACCAATCTGTTCGTTCTGTCTAAAGGAGTTCCTTTGCCTTGATATAGCAATTATGGCAATCCGATTCAGACCCTTAAGGAGCCAGCTGCTCTCAGGAAGCAGGAAGGGGTATCAATCAGCTGATAAAAGTCTCCTTCTTCCTTTAACTGTGCCTGCTACTGCTGCCTGAAGCCTCCTTTTGCAACTGTCTGTACCGAATTGTACTCCAAAGAACAGAGTAACTGGCAGCTCAATTTGTAGTTATGAGCCTGGTTCAGCTGTAAATGAAAATACACTAAATCCTGCAGATCTTGCAGGTTTGTGTGTCAGGAGCTTTCTATTGTTATCTCTCATGCATTGGAGCTGTTGCACTGAACACATGTATAAGGCAAAGAACCACTTACCAGAACGCTCCTTCAGAATCTCGTGCGCACCTGACTGTGAGTCCACACGAGTGCCAGGGTTTGGCAGACAAGGATAGTGAGACAGGGAATTGGGAACAGGCAGGCAGGACTTTCAGTGGAGTTGAACTCAACTGCGCTGGCTGCACTCCATGACTGTACCTTGTTATGCCCACAAATATCTCTTGAAAAATGTGGGAGTTACTTTACTTTTCAGCAACACCGGTGTACTACTACAAATCTGCACTGCTGCAGTACAAAATGTGTACAGCGTATATCTGAGCGTACAGATCTGAGTACAACCACGTGGGTTACACCCCAGACTCTAGCAGCCTGTAAAGGCTTGTGACATACATCCATACGATGTGGCTTAGGTACTAGAGATTCTGCACCAGAATCCCCGTCTCCAGCTATGCCTCCAACTGCGGCAGACGCTCCACCTTCAGTCTACCCAGCATTTCCAGTTACATGTGCTAGAAAGTACTATAAGAGGGCTTTTATCATCACTGAATGTATGGTTTGTATGAATTGATACTGTTTTATCTTATTTTTGTCCTGACAGAAGGTAGAGGGAAATGTGAACGTCTGCCTCCCCTCGAGTGCACGTACACGCTGTGCTGATGCAGTTGGGACCTATGGAGGTGACAGCGCTGGGCAGGTGTTGGGACAAAATACTCTTTATCCTTGGTGAGCACCCACTGCTTTTGCAGTGCCTCTCAGCCAGGACTGGAGTGCCATCTTTCCCAGGTGTGCTGCCATGCTCAGCTCTGTAAAAGGGATGGTGTGCTGCTGGAAAGGGGTGTACTGTACACAGAAGAAGGATGCACAGTAACAAATAAAAATTTGTTACTTCATGGCTAATTTAATATTTTTGGGGGGCTACTGTTTTTACACTCAAATTGATGGTAAACATTTTCAGTTGAGTTTTAGTCCAGTGTTAATGGAAGATTATAAAATATGTACCTTGTTGGTGCATATATCCAGGCAAACTCACAAATATATAAAACTCCTACTTTAAGTCTGACATGCCTTCCTGGCTGAAGGATTTGAACTGGAGGTAACAATTACGTGTCCCAGCTGGGGATGTTGCTTTCAGGAAATTATATTCAAAATGGCTTCCTAATTAAAGGATATGTTACATGCCAAGATTAGCCAAATAAAGACCATTATCAATCCTGCACAAGCGGGAGATTCACAAAGATAACTTCATGGGTGCTCTTAAAAGCCATCAGCTGAAGAGAGAGATCTCAGTGTGGTTTTGCATCTGTCACAGAAAAATGAAGTAGGATTTATAAACAAATATGTCAGAGTACATCATAGAATCATAGAATACCAGGTTGGAAGGGACCTCAAGGATCATCTGGTCCAACCTTTCTTGGCAAAAGCCTGAGCTAGACGAGGTGGCCCAGCACCCAGTCCAGCTGAATCTTAAAGGCGTCCAATATTGGGGAATCCACCACTTCCCTGGGGAACTTATTCCAATGGCTGATATATGATATGCTGCAATGATTTTATAGTAACATAAAGTGCATGCTACAACCTGGAAAAAACCAACATAGTAAGTCTACATGTTTTGCATTTTTGCATTTAAAGAAATGTAGCAATTAAGACATATATTTGGCTAGCCATAATTTTGTTGCAAATTAAATGGTCAAAGAGAAAGTTAAAAAAAATAGGTGGCCACTTGTTTTGTATCCCTCTTATTTAAAAAAGCAGCTACCTTTATTTCTTTGTTTCTTTCTTTATTTGCAGGTGAAGCTTTCGGGTATGTATCTCTGTAGAGCTTATTTTTTACTAAGTGCTTTTAAAATAGAAAATAAACAAATATAAACCTTTTTTGATGATACTACTTACTTACCCTTGAAGGCTATAGTTTTTTGATTGCTCATCAATTCTTTCCTTCTTTTATAATTATTTTGATACAATCTATGGCTATCTAACATTTTCCATGTTTGCCAGCTGACTTGCTGATTACTGCCATGAAATATTTCACCCAAAGTTTGGCTCTGATACCATGAAAGTAGGAGATATTTTGGTGCATACTGAATAAAAAAAACCTTTAAAAACAAGTTTCCTTGAAAGTCAGCTTGCTGTTCTTAGGAATAGAAATATGGTAATTAGGAGAAAGGTACAAAAAGCATCTCCAGTGAAACACAGAAGTGCAGGTTTTGTTCTAGCACTTTTCAAAATCCAGAGGGCTTTTACACGCTGGTGGCAGCATAGCTCCAATGGTCTTATGATAACAAAGTGGTTAAAACACACTGAAGACAATGTGGCCATAGTGCAGCAAACTGAATTTTAATATCCCTCACCTCTTGCCAATCTCAGGGGAGTAAGGAACTCAAAATTCCTCCTTCCTTTGCTGGCTAGCAGGGGTCTGGGGTCTTGCTCTGTGTCATACAGCGGCCAGAGGAAATCTCTGCCAAGGATCCTTGCAGAGTTCTGCTTTTATGAAAAAGAGACAGAATAAACCTGGCATTTTAAGATTTTAAGAGCCAGAAAACTCTTAAGGCTCCATTCACAAATACCTCTCCATACTGTATATGGAGAGGCTGATATTCTCCAGCTGTAAACAGTTCTGTTCTGCCATACATTTTCAGGTAAATTTAAAGTGTTAGTAGCATACATGTT
Organism: Numenius arquata; assembly: GCF_964106895.1. Lineage (NCBI taxonomy): Eukaryota > Metazoa > Chordata > Aves > Charadriiformes > Scolopacidae > Numenius > Numenius arquata. Next base: position 36,304,067 of record NC_133616.1, read on the forward strand.
AGAAGAAAACAAACACAATTAGTAATGAGGTCATAGTTTGAAGTTCTTGTTCAGTATTTATTCAGTGAAAATTTAAGCTTTAGAAAAAATTTCAGAATTTGCCCCATAGTATTGTAATATTTAGGCAATAAAGAAAGGTACTCTATTTTTACATGCTTATGCACAATATTGGTTACAACACATAAATGCAGTATCTTACACTTTAAAGTTTATTTTATGTGGAAAATCTTGCAATGAAACCTGTCCATTTTTCTGATAAAATAAAAAAAAGTCTTCACACTTTGACAAAGATTAAATCATCCTTCAGTGCTTATCTGTGTGCTGTGTTTGTGAATATGAATAGGTCATTGTCTTCAAAGTTACTGTTCATGCATGAAAATTTCAACATATGCATGAGTTTATGTAGGATCTTGACATGAAATAAGCATTAAGAATGTATTGGGCTTGTATTGCTATGTCAGTATCTTCTGGATAGAACTTAAGTACATTCCTGTTGCAACGTGTAGCATTCTCTACCTGCCTCTTATCCTGTAATAGTTTTGTGATTATGTAGAAGACAGTCTGTAATGCAGTCAATCTTTTCATTTTCATTAAACTTAAAATTACTTACAAGAAAGTGAAATACACTACAAGGTAAAAATGTTAAAAGTAATAAAATGCTAATCACTTGTTTCAAAAATTCTCTACTGCACGCTTCAGGTGGTAGCTACTGAACCTCTTCTTCATTCAAATCTTCCATTATCTTCAACCAAATTGGTCCTTTAAGAGATCAGAAGGTGTGTCCCATTGAATTAAGGTGAATTTTGCCGGAGAACTATGTTAAATGCCAAATTCATAACTCTGGATATTGCTTATGTTTTCTAAGTGCTTGAGGTTACATTTTTAGACTCTATGCACCTACAGTCTGAGATAGCAAAACCAGAGGCATTGAAAAGAAAAGGCTGAAAAATCACTTTTTAGAGTAGTCTACAACTGGACTAACTGCCTTTAAGTATCATCCTATACTGCAAGAGCATGTAGCGTAACCAGGCTGGACAGTCTTGGCAGATAATTTTCTTAGAGTAAGAAATAATTCCAACATTACAAGCAACTTAGATAGGTGCTATGATAGATCTTTAAAAAGGTGCTGCTATTCCTCAAATCTGACAGAGTTTGAGGTCTTCAAAACCAGTTCCCAGACCATTGTTAAGACTATAAACACAAGTTTGACATGATCTTCTTGAGCTCTAACTTATGTGGTAGCTGACCAGCCTTAATGTAGCCATAATCGCTTTCCATCTGTGCTTTGTAATGAACTGGAATATAACTTAGTGGAGCCCTAGTGCCATCTTCCCTTCTAACACACCCAGATTCCATTGACTTCAGTGGGAAGTGAAGGGTGACAGCTTTTCTAGTAACAGAAGTTGTAATCATTACTCATCAGTCTTTTTCTATTCATTCAATTCTACAGGACACGTTAACACACACAGGGCTGTAGTTCCAAATGCAAGAAGAAAATAAAGTGTTTGAGGGCAAATACTGTCTGCCTGGCTCTTTCAAATCACTGGGCTGAATTCTACTTTTGGTGTAATCATAATTACCAGATTGCTTTCAATTTGCACGGGAGTATTGGAGACAGGAATTTGTCCCACTGATGTAACAACCCATCAAGATTAGTAAAATAGCAGAATTTGGCTTACAAGGGAAAAACCCTCAGGATTTGTAGTGCGACTGAGAAAAGTAAGAGTGTATAGAATGCCTAATTACACTACAAATAGAATGTTAAACATCTTATAATTTCTGTTTTTTCTGTATTTTGTACATAGAATGCAATAAAAATCCCATGTTAGATGCAGAGTAAAACGAATGTCACTAAAAAATTACTTTTTCCTAAAACAACAACCCACCCCTCTAAATACTGTGACATTTATGACTATGGTGAGGGTGTATCTAGCCACTATTTATATTGTCTCTCAGCTCTCAGAGCAAAATGCATTCCATGGAAAGCTGAATGTTGGAATTTTTGTTACAACATAATTTTCCAGCTGTTCATAAAAGGCGTATCATGGTATATATTTCACAGCTGCTGAAAAGCAGTAAAATTAACTGATGAATATCCACATGGACCCAATCCTGGAAAGTGTTAAGGTCCTGAATTTCTGCATTTCTGTTGAAGGCAATGGGAGTCTGGGGTTTGCTGAGTATTTTGTGGTCAAAATAGGAGGAGAGAAGATCTTTCACCATCTCAGACAGGGGCCAACAGCAAATAATATCAAACTGATCCTACCATCGTTAAACTAAGTCCAAGACACATCAGTATGAAACATGGTGCCAGTGGAAATTTGCTGTGCATTGGATGATTTGTGTCTGTTTCTCTAACGCTAACTTTGGAGGTCTCTTGGATCAACAGCAAGAAAGAGCATGAAAAAAGCTTGTTTTCTACATCCCAGTGGAAAAGAATCATCTGTGTGAACTGCTGTTACAATGGTATAAAAAATTCTAAAAGTATTTTATTTGCAAAATATTTGTGCTATCTCCTAAAAAGAAATGAGGATTATCTTAATCTTTACATCAGTTCTTATTTTAGAGCCAAAAAAAGATTGTCTGCTTTGGGAGGATAACAAATCTGACACTTTTCATCTGTCTAATAGACTTTTTTTTTGGTGCCCTGAGGAGCAACATCACAGCTGGACACATTTTCTGAGGGCTGTAACTTCTTTACTTCTTCAACTGGAATCTTCCACTGGATTAACGCTTACAAGCCTCTTTCCACTTGCCAGTCACATCTCAAGACCAACCAGGTTCCTCATCCAAGAGCTTTGTTTCAAGTAATCGCCTTACTCAAACACTGAATTGTACCACCTGAATGGCACAATGCAAATGTCCCATTGGTTTATTTAATGGTCAAGACCCTTCTCCCTCCCATCCCATACCAAGAACATTGTCTTGATTTGACACAGAGTAAAAAGAAACAATTGTTGCCATAGGCTTTCAGCCTGACTTCTTCCTAAAAAACAATTTCTTCCAGTGCCAAGACTTTTTTTTTAACGGACTGTTAAGAGAAAAGCAGCTAAGATCTTATTAAACTGCTCTGATAAATTCAGTATCAATTAGAAAAAAACGCAGGACATTCTAAAATGTCTCAAAAATGTGAGATTATCATACAATTAAAACAAAATATCTATTCAATGGAGAAGATGAATATTCACCTGAAGTCTGAGTCTGCTTCTACAAAATTAAGCCTCCTGAGTGATCTTTGGTGTCTGTAAAGTTACTAATGTCAAAAATGATTACTGCTGTCACTAAAGCTTGTGGAATCAGAGCCTAAAGTTCTGCTAACAATTTTACCATTAAAATTCTTATTATTTTCTTACAAAATATTTTTTTACAGTGCCATCCATGTTGATGCTGCCTGTATACCAGGTCCTTCTGCTCCCTGTGTCCATTCAGGTCCTGGGACTTTAAAAGCACAAACACAAAAGCAAGACGAAACAGAAACTCAATTACTCTCCAGCAACTCAAACCCCTTATTCCTGAAAATGGCTGTACCTTATGAACCATGAATTTAAGAAAGTCAATAAATACATCACAGAATAATTGTGACCAGAGTAGCCTGATTCTGCAGAGATGCAATGAGGAGCTCGTCAAATAGAAAACTCATAGCAAGGGAACCTAGCATAAATGCAAAAGGAGACACTCAGGTAGCCAGATACCTATACACTATTACATACCCAGACAGGACTACTCATGACGGTTTGCTCACTGAATGAGTCCCAAAGTGAACATTCAAATATTTGCTTGAAGCCTCCTTTATTCTGTAGTTTGTAACAACCTTTTGAAAGAAATCTGGGGAAATTCCTCTAAATATGTAATTTCCTTCTAGGAAAAATGAAGAAAAAGACATCTGCTACAAATACTGTCATCAACAGATACGTTACCTGTCTAGCCCCTCTGATGCTCTTTCACTGATTTCTATACTTATATTTTTCTGTGACTATTCCTATACTAGACCTATATGTACTGGCATATCTTTTCATGAAAAAGAGCTTATTAATGGCAAAGGAAGAAAAGTAGAATTCTCAATCATAGGTCAGATTCCCTCTCATTCTTCTGCCTTTAAACTAAGTTTCCAGAAGTTGTGATTGTGCAGAAGTATTTCAAACATAGTTTAAGAGATACAAAATGTATCACATCTACCTTTACTAGCAGTGAGCTTGAACTAGCACAACTGCAGGGTAACTGCTCTGTTCATTTTCATTGTCACTAACATCTAAAATCTGAGTTGGCACTTCAGAAGTGAACATTAACAGCTGCATTATTCAAAACCTTTAAGAAAGCTGCAATAATCTCATCTCAGAAAGTACTTTAATAATAGATAAACTATGGAGAGAGCTTAGCAGTGGGGTTCCACTTGTCTTGGTGATATGCATGATTTGCAGAAGTTTGAGAAAAACTTTTCTTAAATGATCATTATTCCAGGCTGGTGCAACACGACTACCAAAGAAAGAAACAAATAACAGTATTTGAAGCAAAAATACTAGATGGTATGCACATACTTGATAATCCACCTTTATCCATTCTTTAAAAAATAGGCAGTTTAACTGCTACTGTGGCACAATCTTTATTACATTTTTTCACCCTGACCCATCTACTTATTTTAGACATGCTTATTAGCTTTAGAACTTCCATCCCAAAATATCACTTTATAGTTATCAATAGTCAACAGCAGGAACAGAGAGTCAAACAAATGCTATTAGCGTTTCAAACCATTATGATATAGATGATGAGAGAAATGTTAGATGTCATAATGCTTGCAACACCACAATCTAGTTGTAGCCTGCTCTGCCCTAAGACTCTTCCCAGTCCGTACTGGTAACACTATACGGATAAGAGAAATGATAGAAAACTTGAAACAAAATTCTAGTGTCAGTAGATCTGAGTGGACTCCACAGTCAGAGAGACACAATGACTTTCTTTTTCTTATCCATCCTCACCAAATAGGTAGGGTATTCTCAAATAACTGTCCTATGAACTGTAAACTTGAGAGGGAGCAAGGAGTACAGAAATAAACCCCTTGCAAGATGTGACCTCCCTTCTGACTTCAAAAGTTCATGTTCCCTAAAATAAGAGGTCATTCAGCCTCCCCAGGCTCATTGCCAAGCCTCTTTAGATCAGAGGCTGCTGGTCCTACTGACTGGTGCCAAATTATGTGTGATGGTTTTCCTGATATACTCAACTGTCTGCTAGGGACTGAGCTGAGACCACTAAACTAATTTCATGTAGGAGTTCAGGTTTAAGTCATTTTTAAACAACATTAACATATTTCATGTATTTTCTCTCCAGGAAAAAAAAAGCCCTTGAGAGGCCAAAGCAGAATAGTTTCTATAACATAAGGTAATCTTAAATATGATAGATGTAGGATCTGCCTATGACTTGCCGTCAATTACAGAATTTATCCCATATCAGATGAAACAAGTTTAATAAACCACTTAAGTGTTATAAGGTATGCTTCCTACCAACATGAATTATGTATCTATCTGCAGCCAAATGTACGTGTTCTATCGCTCTGAATATTAAATACAAAAACTATGTTTAAATAATGTGAAGGGTCTGATTTAAAGCAACAAAAGCCAATAAATTCAAAGTTTATGCTGGCACTCTATCCTTAACTCACACAAATTGTTTCAAACAGGTATAATGGCATGAATTACACCCCTCTTACATTTATGTTTCTACTTCCACATTTGAATTTCCTGAGTTTTGTCAGCCTAAGTCTCTCCATGAGTGTCTTTAAATAGAGTTCTAAAATGTAATTTATTAGCTTTGTCTTCACTTCTTATGGCAAATGTATGCCTTATACAAAATTAAAAAAATACACATTTTTTTGTTTGAGGATGGTATAGTTCCTTTGGAACTATTTTAGTTTCTCTATTTAATACACAATTGGAATGTTTAAAAATATTTATTAATTACTTTATTAACTTTCTATTATTTACACAAGAGACTGTAATGGGTCCATCACAGCTTTTCTGATCTCTTGGGTTACCATGGAACTGGCCAGATATTTAGTATGCTCATTAAAAAATAATTTTATAAGCTGTTTATGTCATAGAGTCTTACCAATATGGATAATAGCAAAGTGAAGGTCTACAGTGTTTATGTTTCAAATGGTGTACAGGTATATGACTACTTGTGCATTCCTGAAGACTGAGCCAGACAAGCAAGGACCAATACCTAATACAGAAGTGAACAGGTACTGAATGCAAAAAGTCTCTAAACAACAAACCCTTCATAGTTTTACAGAAGTAGAAAACATAACATCAAGCAGGTAAATAATGGTGGTTATTGTAATTTTAATTAATTAGAGTAATTAGTGTCTCAAGGATTTATTAATTTCCTTTTTAATCTTTAAAGAACATTGAAAAGGAAGATGTTCTGTATTTGGTCTTGAATGCCACATCTGATTCTTCAGAATGGGATAGGGCAGAATAAATTCCTTTATTGCTGCTGCTGATTGACAAAAGGGATTTGTGTAGTTTTAGCAAACAGTGATCAGAAACAGAGGGAAAAATGAAGCAATGAATCTTTTTTCTCTATTTTATGATACAGAAAAAAATATTTTAGTTCTTCTTTTTCTCCTGTTTTTAAAGACAGCTAAGTCTTGTGGGTCTTTGAAACCTATGGGCTTTAGTTGAACCATAAAAGAAATTTTTGCATCAGTAGAATCACAAGTTGAGAAGTTAAGCAAGTGAAGGAAGGGAATTTCTGCTAATCTTAAAAATATTGCCTATGACAGCATATGCCTACCTTTAAACAAGTAAGGTTTAGCAGCCATATCTTTACAAAGCCTCCTGTGAGCAGCTTTTATTCTTTAAAATTCTAGATAGACCTGTGATTACTCAACGTTCCTCAAGCACACCTGTTTGTTTTACATGCATAATTTCTGTTTTACACGCATAATTTCTTAGCCCTTTTTTTTTTTTCTCTTTTGAACTTTTGTTTTTAATTTTGCTTTCACAGGTGATGATTTCTATGCTATTTCTTGAGGTAGCTTAGAATTTTGTTATAAGGGGAAACGGGTTTGCTATTGCTGTTTTTACTCTAGTAGTAACTAAAAAGCAGCTGAACAGATTTGTTCAGACAACCCAGGAAACTAATTTCTTGGCTAGACACCAAATAAAGTCTACATTTTGACCTGGCTCAGAATTGCTTATGCCTGCGTTTAGAATATTTTAAACAAAAAGCATCAAGATATAAGTAGTAACAATTTAAAATGACAGTACTCAGTTGTAGGAATTTGGGATTTTAGGCATTTATGTACAATTTATGAATTTGTTGGTTATATTAAATTGACTTAGTATTGAATTTTCACTGACTCTCAATTCACTCATCTGCTATCTGGATTCCTGAAAAATATACAGGGGGGCAATGAAAGGTGACTACTCCAAATGCTTCTCAGTTGCAGAACAGTGTCTTAAAATAACACTGTGTCTGAAGCTGCAAGTCCAGCTTGACTCAACTTTTTTACAAGCTGGGGAAGAGGTACATGGGAGTAAAGGTGTCCTAGGGATTGCCCAGAAGGGGGAATCGAAGTTATTGGAAATTTTTTAGTTATTAAAATTTTGGTACGCATTTTTAGAACTACACAAGAGAAGCAGATAGAAAGGACCCTGCTTAAAAGGGAACACACAGAAGGTAAGAAATGCTAGCATTTCCAAAAGAAGGCATGTTAGAGGAGTTCAGCTCAGCAGAAACAACATGAAATGTTCCAGTGACAGGTATGAATCTAATGAACATCATGCCTGGTAAGAAAATGAAAGCTAGCAATATGCATATTTGTTGTTTTACTTAGACCTGAATATCTCTTTTGCTTTCTAGAGTAAAGAGTGGTTGTTCTTATCAAATATGTTGAAAGTTTTTGTCTGCTTGTTCTATTGATCAGATGATCGTGAAGTGGTGAAATTTCAGAGAGAAGAGCTCTAGGAAAGACATTGTTTAAGCTACTGAGATGTTTTATGAGATATTCAGCACACAATAAGGTACTGTGTTTAGAAAACGTGTTGGTAAACTGAGAGCCTATCCAGATCTTGGAAAGCATGGAAAAAATATCGACATGGTTTCTAGCTCCAAGCATATGAAAACTCAAAACATAGAAATCTAATACTGTAAGGGGTTCTAGAGGAGTGGTTGGAAATGACAGATTAACTGTATTTGTTTAAATTGTGTCCCTGCCCGTGTCAGAGGACTTGGAACTAGATGACCTTTAAGGTCTCTTCCAACCTAAACCATTTGATTGTTCTATGATTCTATGAAATCATGTATCTCTTAAATGCAAAAGAGAATTCCTGGAATATTTTCCATATCTGCAAAATTGTGTTGGTTTACGTGTGTCATTCCATGCAAAATAATTAGTGGGTCAGGTTATGAAAATAATTTGTATATCACCATAAGCATCATTTTATTTTTTTTAGCACTGGTAAAAGGTGAGTTTTTTATGTATTTATAGGAAGACTGCAGGGCAAACTACAATGCACAAGCATGTCCCTTCACTGCCTCTTTGGAATATCTCAAGCAATCCATTTTGTTTTCTATCAGGCATCTTTAGGGAACTACAGCCTTGTTCAAAGCAGGTTTTCCCTGGGAGATAACTAGATCTAGAACACTGGAAATGTATACATTTGCAGGTGTTACACATACTGGACTGCCCCATTTAAGTTTTATGCCCTGTCCCTTCTCAAGTTTCATCCAGCCTCCTTTTTCCCTCTGGACTCTCTTACTTCTCCTCTCTACTAATTCTTAGTTCTGTCAACCAGATTAGTTTCTCCCCTTCAGGTCTTTTTGCTGGTTGAGAGCCAGATTATGAGGAGAGAAATACACCCTGGCCTCTTATAATGACGGAAAAATTCCATTCCCCACAGTTCAGCTGAGAACATGAAGTTTCAGTTCAACCAAGGCAATTATGGCATGGCTTAACTGTCAAGCAAGATCTGTAATATTGAAGAATATGGGTTTTCATTTTAGTTTTTTAGGATATAGTGTTCCTAATGGACACCATTAGGCAATGCATTTCTGACCACTTTCATGGTCTCTGATGTTTGGCTAGGAATCCTTCACCTGTATTTGCCTTTTCAGTCTTGGAATAATCAAAAGTGAAAAAAAGAATGAATTCAGGTTTCTGAAGTGGAAACTCAATTGGAGATTGAGTTGTTGGGATTTGTTGTTCCAGCAACTGAGGTCTGCTGGAAGAGTATGGATAGGATTTTTGGTAGAGTATGGATAGGATTGTATGGCTGATGGAGTTAACTGAGAGTTAACCACCACACTGTTGTGCAGTGAACTAGACAAGAAAAACTGTTTTAACTTCTGAAGGTATTGCAACTACGTGCAGTTGGTACTGCATATTCATAAGATCAGATATGAAACAGAAAAATGAACCAACTATGTTATTGATGTCTGGGAATGCTGGCCTGTTACTCTTTCCCATCTAGTAAACAGATATTTAATCTTTTCCTAAGCTCTCCTTGGATACTTCAGTCTTCGTTTAATCAAGTGCTGCTTTAGGTCAGCTATCATAGCTGTGTGGCTTTTACTAAGAAACTTTTGGCTCTTTCTGGCTACTCTTACTCATTTGATACACAGCAATAGAGAAGAGACATAGATTCAATTCCCATGAGTAGGCCAATACACAGTAGCAACTTAAAATAGCATCCAATTAACTACACAACAACAACAACAGAAAACCCCAAACAAACAGTAAAGCAAAATTTACCAGAATAAGAAATTCCTATATTAGAGTGAGATGCTGTCTCAACCAATCCTGTGCTTAAATACCAGAAAAGTAGCTTTAAAATTCTCATGCGGAACACAGATTCTGCTGGTTCGCTGTGAATAGAAACTTAGTCACAAATAATCCACTTAATAAGATTCTTCTAATGATCTGGATGCAAAGAAAGAAAACTGTGCTTTGCCATACACAGGTACTGCTGTTGTCAAATTAAAGCCGAACTGGAGCAACTGAAGTGTGAGCAGTATCTTTCAGACAGCAGTGGGGACATGCGTTGTGGGAGGTGTCCCCGCCCATGGCAGGGGGGTTGGAACTACATGAGCTTTAAGGTCCCTTCCAACTCTAACCATTCTATGATTCTATGCCTGTCTCCTGCTGTTTTCTTGGGAGAGGGGGGAACTGGTGAATCTGTAGCTGTATGATTTGCACAAGGGAACAGTAAAAGAAGATCCAGTCCAAAACCCAGTAGAGACCAGGGAGTCTTTCTTACCTTCATGGGCTGTAGATAATGCACAAATGACTTGCACTTACCCTGATATGGGGATGGAGTACAACCATTCCTAAGTGCAGCAGCAACAGTATCCATAGAAAAATACAAAATCAAATCGACTGTGAGAAGAATCTTTGTGCTGTTTTAACATGAATATCTAAGATATTACATGAATGGGGGTTGTGTTTGAATATTTAGCTACTTTATTCATGAAATTTTCACTTATTTTTAATTACATATAGAAGTTCCTTACAGCACATACATAGTAGGCATCTGTGAGTTATTTTCTCTGTTATCATAATAATTTATAGTTGAAAAAAAGAAAAGAAAAGCTATAAATGACTTTAATTGTTTCCCTTTTATGCTTCAGCATATTAACCTGTTTGGATAATTTATATAATTGAGTTCTCAAAGAAGTGTATGATTATAAATGCTGTCATCTGCATGACCAAGACTAAAATATGGATGTATAAAAGTAGACATTAAAAACAGAGAAAAATAAGAAGAGCTGGAAAATTCCTTCCTGACCTCACCCTTCTGCAGATATCACCAGTGGTATTATAACAAAAACACTGAGCCAGAAATTACAAAGTCATTTGTGCATAAAAGAAGGAGTGATCTGATCAGTGTCACTTTTGTTTCTGAGAAGAACTAAACTGATCCTCGCAAGAGGTTTGGGAATTTTCATGACTAGAAAATAATTTTCTACATGTTTTCTAGCATGTAGATATTTACTGCTTTAAGAAAGAATGATCACAACCCTTTATAATTTTAAGGTTTTTGCACTTTAGAGTCATTGTGGTTAGGTCTAAATACAAGGCAAAGGAAAAGTCCAACCTTTGATTGGAGCATCATTCTGATTTGGAAAGTGTCTGTTGTTTGAACATTGCTCCTTTTCCCATTATGTTGTGACTCATAATGTACTCTAGGCAACAGAAAAGAAACAATACTGAACAAGTTTCTGAAAAAAAACACCTCAGAAGCTGAAATGAAAAGTAAATAAAGGTTTTATTGTCTTTAATAGCCCTCTACCTTCTTTGACTGTTGAATGTGTGTGTTTGTTATTTACCATAACACAATTTTTTTTCCTATTTTTTCTTCCTGCCCATCAATTTTCAAGGAAGTAGTAATACTAATACTGCTGCTGCTACTAACAATACTGATACTACTTCTGATACTGATAAACGTAGTATTACTACTATTACTATTACATATGTACTCTTCCAAATTTGTAAATCAAATCTGCATTTTTGCCAATTTTATTTGGCCTTAAATGATAAAATTTCAGCATCTGTGGTGTATTTCGGGGCAGAACCACTCAATGCTTTGTTACCTTACAGATGGTTCATATAGCTCTGTCCTGTTAGGTTATTTTAATTGTCTGTACTAAATTGTCTGTATATGCCAACTGCTATTGATAAATACAGCTTGTTTCAGGGACAGCATAATAGTTAAGAAATTGTACAAGAATATCATTGCAAGAACCTTAATGTTATTATTAAACTCTTGTGTTCTTGTCAGATGCATGTTATTTTGGCTGCTTATCCTTTCTGGAAATCAGAATATTTATGGAATACACTAATAACAAGAAAGAATCTATTTATAGCTGAAAGCCCATTGTGATCTTTAAACATATTGGCTAACAATGAGTGAGCTTTGGTGGTGACAGTTTTATAGACATTTATGAAACAGCAATCAAAGTTTTAATTAACCTTTAGTTGCTTAATAGTATGTTGTTTTCAGGCTTTCCATTTGGAATGCCCAGTACTCCTTTGTCTCTCTTGCTTTTTGTAGTGTTTGGTAAGAGGTATAAAATCATTTAAATAAACTGAGATCTTACATCTGCTAAGTTACTAGACTTCTGTTTATTTCTTACAATTGGATGGTTGTTTTTCAGTTGTCTTTTATAATCTCAGTTTATTTCCCTCAGAGAAAAAATATGGTGGAGTTTCTGTGAAAATTTCAGATATCCTGATGATTTGGTGATAATAGTGTTGAGTAAAATTTATTATTTTTTATATTTTTAGTTGAATAGAAAGGAAAATCCCATTACTTGAGAGACTGAAAAACAATCTGTCTGTTTATGTTATGCTATGCTGCCTATTAGTGCTGTCTAGAGATCTTGGAATACCAGTTCGAAGGAGGCCCTGAGATTCACTCTGGGGCTTTGATGCTTGATGCTTCACATCTAATGCACATTTAATGTTCAGGTCACACAAGCACGTTCAGACCAACTTTACAGTGCACGTAATGTTTGCCCTACTTGGACTGCAATGTAGCATGGACGGGTTTGTGTTTGACAAACTGGATTTGCTGTGCACATACAGGGCTGTAGTAGCAGTTGCTATACTAAGGTCCCTTAATAAGGCCTGACAGTAATTTCTTAAAAAAACTGGACAGAGGTGAGATCACCTAAGCCCTAAACATAGCGCAAGAACTCTGTACTATCAAAGGAAATCACAGTATGTTATGAGATGTAAAGGAACAAAGGATGTAAAAATAGTAACAGGTTTGTGTAATAGAAACAGTTGGCATTGCCACATTAAACAGTACAATATATGATTCGGATCCATGCTCTTTCACAGATGTTTTTTGTTGAAATTAGTTACACTGTTTCTTGCCAATAAATGAAAGGATCCAGGACACACCTGTTTTCTTCCAACACTGCTAATTCATAGAGGAAAGCCTCTTTGGGATATGCTCTGAATACCTAAGATTACTCAAGATGACAAGAAAAAAGGCTTCCTCCCCCCAAAAAAAACTCCAAAAAAACCAAAAACAACAAAAAAAAACCCAACCACAAAAGGCAATTTGTAATTGACCTATTTTGACTACCTCACACTGGCAGTTGCTGGCTCCTTTCTATGTGTCTTTCACTTTTTGTGAGGAGTGCCCAAAAGTTTTAATTTTATTCTTACTGAACAATAGCAGTCAACATTACAGAATATGCTAAGGCAACCCCTGTTGACTGTATGTATATTATATCTAGCTTTTGTGTTGGGTCTTTGCACAAGCCTTCAGCATAGGCTCCTAGCCAGTATGAATTGGCTAAAAAATGCATTTGGTTATGGTCTTCTGCCATCTGGATTTGAAGGAAAATTCAATTCTTAGAACTGTATCAGCACAACAGTCATCTATTAGCCAGGTCATTATCATTGCACCATCATAGATAAAAACAAATTAGAAAAGCTGGCCAAGATGGTAGTAGTAAAGGAGACAGCTTCGCTGTCTTTCTGGTGAGCTGTTCTTGTTGGGCATTTTGTTCAAAGCAGATGGTACTTCTACTATGTTCCCCTTCTTCCTAAAAGATATCATCCACTTTCCTGTTGTATTGAGCTCTATGTGCTTAGCTCTGTGTGTTCTGCCCAGGTTTCTGTCTGTGAAGCCCACAGAAAGACTCCTGGGAGGATACGTGGCACCGTATCTCCACATGACCGCTGAAGAAGAGGAGGCACAGGGGAAGAAGTAGTTGGCAGGGATGGTCCTATTTCCAGCAAACAGATGATACTGGTGAGTATGTGTGGGTGAGCGCTACTGCATGGGAAGACCCTGGCTCCTCTATACATGCCATTTAGTGAAATGAAATGTATGAGAAATATTGTGTATGAAAGGCTTTGAACAGACAGCATGTGCCCTCTAAAGTCCCAAATAAATTTTATGTACAGTCTATACAAGGATTGCCTCAGACTGAATAAAACAACCATGTGGTTGAGCAGGAAGGCCTGGAGAAGGACAAAATTTCAGTACTTCCCACAATACTGCTCTTCATTAGTAGCCACTATTCTACGGTTCTGTTTTAACTCCTATTTTAACTCCATTCAAGAGATCAGAAGGCAACAAAAATTCTAAGACGGACTATAGAGTTGCAGAAATTCATGATAGCTCATCAAACTGAACAGAAGGAGACCACTGGTGTATGCTGGATGAAAAAGTACTTCCAAAGTAAGGAACAGGCAATAGCCAGTAGGATGACTGGCAAGGCCACATAGTGACTGCCAAACAAAGGTGACTGTGTGCAGACACTGACAGACTGTTTGGAAGACAGTCTGAAGAACAGAGAAGATGGAGATAAGACAGTCTACAGTGTAGGTTAAAAGGCCTAGAGGAGGATGGAAGACAGCAAGCTGCCAGATTACCTAAGTATTTGTCAATACTGCTAAATAACAGGACATGAAGGGCCAACTCCTAGAAAAGGATGGCCCATTAAACAACATAACCACAGGGATGTCAGAAGAAGGACCTGGCTGAAGAAGAAGAAACACAGGGGCATGTAACCTGCACTGATGATCAAGATGAGAAACAAGCCAAAGGTGGTAATAAGGAAGAACTGGGATTAGAGACAGCACATTTCTAATGTGTAGAACAGCATGCATTTTTCAAGAAAGGAAAGTAAAAATCAAGGAGATTGTCAAAGAGTATGTTTGAATGTGCCAGAATGAAGGAAATAGAGAATGGTGGGACCTTTCACTTGGAGTCTAATGTCCCCTAGTCATCAGGACAGGGTTATTATGGATGGAGATCTTTGCAACACACACACACACACACATTTACTTCTGAGGGGTTTTAAAAGTAAATAGACAGTATTGTGTTTCCTTTGCTCAGAGTAAAAGGGACTGATGAGCAGAAGAGGTATCAAGGGCAGGGATAACATGACAATTGACAAGTTTCTAAATAAAATTATACAGTTCCAAGGATCTGAAACACATAGCTGAAGTTTTGTTAGCCATATAAAGAAAAAGAGTGTGAAAGAAAGCAGTGGGCCTGCTGTTCAGTAGAACTGCAACTTAATATTGTCTAAACGTGGGCCCAGGATTCAAGAAAAGTACTCTCAGCTTTCATTATAGATAATGCAGTTGCTAGGGGCAAGGGCACTACACCTATTGGGGCTGAAGAAAGTGGCAAACAACTACTGTTCCAGTTCCACAAACACTGTTAGATAAGGGGGGAAAAAATTAACGAATTAATAACATGCATGCACACCAACCTGCTGTAACTTTGGTTCTGTAAGCCATAATTTCTGGGACAACTCCTTATCAATGTAACCGATAGTACCTGAATGAATAAAATTATTTAAAAATCAGCACATTTATATTCTTTTACATTCTGTTATATGTTTCTAACTTTTCTGCTACCCTGAATGCTGATAAGGATGAATATATCCAGAATTTCCATTTGTTAAATGAGTCAGGCACTGCATATTTATCTGAACCAATGTGTGAAACACATTGTTTTTTATTACTTGGGTTACTACAATATAAAAGAAACAAGTAACAGCACTTCTGTAAGCAGCACTCCACTGTATATAATCCTACATAAGTGTATAATCTGTACAAAGGGAATTTTCACCTAAATAAACTTTAAAACAGTATTTGAACAGAGGTATTATTCAGTAGGAAAAGAAATCCATTAAAGTGATGCAAAGAAAAAGCAAATCATGTTCTCTCAATAACTGGACCAGATAGGATGCCAGTTATTGATTTAGTCTGGGATACTGGAATACTAAATCTTCTGCTGTATCCAGGCACAGTATATCTTTTGGCACTCTCATGGTGATTTATTTTTTATGTTTAAAAAATAAGAATCCTATTTAAGGGCAGAGACCTATCTTCACGTAGTCACATTTTGTTTATCTACTGGGAGAAATTACTGGGTTTTGCTGAACTTTCCTTGCATAAGTATTGTCTTTTAGATATAATATTTTTTCCATTGATGTCCTCCAGGCATTCAAGCATCGTTATTTTGTGCCTCTCCAGTGTGACTTCATGATTTGCCCAAACATAGGCCTTCTAATTTCTCCTACTATTTCAGATTGTTTCCAATGTGTATTTACTATCTTGTAAAATATTTCCAAATAGAAAGGTCAAGCCACTCACTACACAATGGTGGGATAGGGAAAAAGGACAATGACTGAGAATGTCTGCTTGCTGAAGTCAGTCAGGGGAGCACAAGCGCGACCTTGGTCCCACAAATAACATTTCATCTATAATATAAATCAATATAATAGCTATTTCCCCTACGATGAATGTTGCAAGAATAATAGAGTAGGTTTTTTTGTGAAGCATGAGGTCAGAACTACCCCCTAATAAATATTGTGCAATCGGGTAAGTACTTATAGAGAGCTATTGGTCCTCGTGTTAGGTTACATTTCCTCTGTGCACTCTGACATCAAGAGGTTTCAGAATGAAGCAGGTCTCCTTGACTTGGCAGGCTTATGTCTGATTAGGACCAACAAAAATATTCAAAGTGGTGTCTGAGCAAGGTGTAGCTGAGACATTAGCACCCCGCTTCCAAAATTTACAATGTACCACAAAATACAAGATAATGATCCTGTTAGTACTATATATGAGAGATTCTTCAAATATGCCAGATGAGTATACCCCATTTATAGTAGACAAAACCAGGATTATACACATAGATAATAAGAATTCAGAGAGTCCAAGTTCTATTCTTGAGTATTCCTGGAGGGCATACAACTATTATAATCTAGCCCATAAAGCTAAAACGTTTTAAGAAGCTACTGTCCTCTGTTGCTTGCTCTGCTCCTTGTCTAAAAGCTTCTATGTAAGATTTGTCCACCCGCAGGGAGCCAGAGATGATTAAGATCATATTTGCAACTGGTGCTGGATTATCCAGAAGTTTTTTGTCAAAGCCATACCATCTAAATTAACTTGGTTCACTGGTAACTTGGATTCTCAGAAATGACACCTCAGTGAAGACAAAAGACTGAACACCACAGAAGATTTTCTAAATCATGAAATACTGCCAGAGAGCACATGCAGAAGATCAGAGCAACTCAGGGATCAGATAATTTTGAGCATACTTCTAAAATGGAATACATGGTCAGGAGCCATGTGGTCAGTATGCAGGATTGGTCAGAGGACACAGATGACAACCTGACACTCAGTAGGATCACAAAGCCTAACCCGAGAATAAGGAAAAGGCTGAGGTAGCTGCAACATGAGACTACACGTATTCTTCTATTTGTATCTATACTTCATGACCTGAATAAAGTGAAGGCAAATCAACACATGATCTAATGTAATTGCTGCCTCAGCAATATATTTCCTTTAAATTTTTCACAGCCTCAATACATCACATTGTAGTAAGTTCAGACAACCAAAGCAGTGAAAAATATCGTTATCAATTTTTTGCTCTTTGTTTCTAGTCTTCATTGGCATATTCCTACCATTGCTTGGGTAGTGAAATCAAATTAGCTTTTTTTTTGCTGTTGTTTACAAGAGATAGCTAGTGTTACCTATACTAAGTGTCCAAAAAATAAAGGTCAGAATGGAAATAAAATAGTGATTTCTAATAGCTATTTTTATTTTATTTTCAGTTTTTGAGTTCTTAGATCACATTTGGGTCATATTTCTATACTGCTGTGAGGGATAGAAGTGCTAAAAGCAGAGGAAGAAACAACCTAGAAATTCTTATGCAATCAAACAACTCCAGAAGGGGTTTAAGGAAAATAACAATAACAGGGAGCTTGCAATAAAATTCTGAGAGCTGGCAATAATTAAATTTTATTTTTGTGACAAAAAAAAAAAAAGGAATGTAATAATTCTTGGCAAACCACTCTAATAGAATTTTATTTATTTTCTTTTCTACTAGAATTTAAAATAAACTGTAGAAAGAATTCTTTTCCTATGCTGTTTTGTGAATATGAAACTGAATATGATCTGACAACTGCCTGTCCACTCCACAAATGGGTAAGCATGAAAGCTTTCTTCTGAACCCTCACTGTCTGACTTCAGAACTTAATAAACTACTTTTACATGCTTAAATCAATGCTTGTTTTGTACCATTACTAGGATACAACTGCTGAAGAAATTAACAGAAGCAAACACATTTATCGAAATTCAGTATTAAATAGATTTTCATTTCTGCGAAAATATCTTTTGTTCTTGAATTTATTCCAGATAATTTTACTTGCAGTCTGCATTATATTTATAATATTTCTGTTTATTGGAAGATACAGACGTTTATGTAGTATTTATTCTTGTATGTTTTCTATCTCTAGAGGAAGCAGTTCTGTTGAGTAAAAAGTGAGTCTAAAAACTTAAATCAACAGACACAGAGTCTCACTTTGTTACTCTAAACTCAGCCACAGTAGGAAAGGAAAGTTCAAAGTTACAACTTTGCATTGCTGCCAAAGTACACGAGCCCTATCTCACTGGATTGAGTCAGTCGAGTCCCACTGTGATGATGGAGTTCAGGCTGCAAGAAGAGTTCATGTTGGGCTGACTCTGCAGTACCACCCTAGAATGCAATGTGCAGTATCTGTTTTGTATTCCCTTGGGCTGGGAATTTATAGCAAACACTGCTTTTGGGAACAGCGTTAGCAACTGAAATACTGCTGCACGAAGTGGCCTCCCAGTAACTCTTAGCTACTGCCACAGCACACACACATAATAAAAATAGAATCTTGCTTGTTCATCTGAAGTAGCTTCTGAGTTGTCAATTTAAGTGATTGCAAATAACTGTAACTTAAATCTGATAGTCAACTGTGACAAACACAAAGCCATCTAGCTTAGAATTTCAAGTAAAAAAATTCAGCAAGTTAATTGAGGCAAAATGGATATTATACCAAGATGTCAAAACCCTCTTAGAGTGGGAGCAAGCACCTTTTCTTCTTAAAAAGCTAGCGCCTGTAAAATAATACATAACAGTAATGTAAGTACATTGACAAAACTAGAGTGTTTTAATTGCTGCAAATGTTTTTTGACTAAACTACCAGTGCTTATATTTTGTTTCAATTTGTTTGTTTTCCTAAGTTCTTTTTTTTTTTTTTTTAAAGACAGTATGAATTGTAAAACAAAGACCTGAAAATCATATGCCTTGGCTGTGTTCTGAGCAAAAACATTGCTGGGTTCTGATTTATGCCCTGTTTAATAACTGTAGCTTTATCAAGGCTACTGCTGTGCACTCTGCTGTGAATTAACCTGACTACACCTTAATCCCTCCACCATGTAAAAGGAGGTAAGTTACACTTAAATGAATTTTGCAGTTTGCCCGAGATATTAAAATTAAAACTTCCGTTCAAAATCCTATTATTTCTAAATAAAAGAAGCTTAAAATGTAGCATTTTTTTAAATTTCACTGAATTTCACTGAATTTTTAGAGTTGGAAGGGACCATAAAGATCATCTAGTCCAACTCCCCTGCCGAAGCAGGATTGCCCAGAGCATGTCAGAGCATGTTACTCAGGACTGCATCCAGGTGGGTCTTGAAAATCTCCAAAGAAGGGGACTCCACAACCTCCCTGGGCAGCCTGTTCCAGGGCTCTGTCACCCTCACCGTAAAGAAGTTTCTTCCTCATATTTGGGTGGAACCTCCTATGTTCCAGCTTGTGCCCGTTGCCACTTGTCCTCTCACTGGCAACCACTGAAAAGAGTCTGGCTCCCTCCTCCTTCAACCCACCCTTCAGATACTTATAAGCATTGATAAGGTCTCCCCTCAGCCTTCTCTTCTCCAGACTTAAGAGTCCCAGCTCTCTCAGCCTTTCTTCATAAGGGAGATGCTCCAATCCTTGAGTCATCCTCGTTGCCCTTCGCTGGACTCTTGCCAGTAGTTCCCTATCCATCTTGAATTGGGGAGCCCAGAACTGGATGCAGTATTCCAGTTGTGGCCTCACCAGTGCAGAGTAGAGGGGGAGAATGACTTCCCTCGACCTACTAGCCTTAAAGCTGAAATTCTTATTAATTCCAGTACTTACTCTTTTAATCTGTTCACAGCCAGAAAATTAGTACGTTCCAGTGCGTTGCTAAACAGTGTACAACACTAAAACACACAAACTGTCACAAAAGTGATATCTAATATTAAAAATGGGTAGATTGCATATGTTTGCAATATATATTGCACTTGCATATGTTTGTGGCTTTCGTGTTGTATACATGTGCATGAACATAATGGTCTGGTAGGAGTGGGGATGTGTAGGTGTATATTCTCAGCTGCTATCCCTAGGGTTAGGGAGAGTCTCATCTGTGTCCTCTGCATACTCTACAAAATTTGGGTGGTCGTGGACCGTGTTGCCCCTTCCAGCAACCACTCCTTGGGTTAAGAAGGGTATCATGTCTTTTCACTGAGTCTGGGTGGCCACGTACTCTTCACACCCTCTTTCAGAGTGATGAAACTCAGCTCTCCATTTTCCGTGCAACCCTTCCATAACCAGGTGACTCTCCCAGTTAGTCTATGACACAAGCTACACACCACATGCAGGGTCAAAGCTCAGCTCCTTTCTAGGCTTTAATTTCACTAAGAAACAAATGAACAATGAAACAATCAACTCCCAAGGCTCAGCTAAACCCATCTCCCTCATTTTACTGCAACACAAACCTAATCTCCCTCTGCCAGGACAGCCAAACTCTGGAATCTGCTTCCTCCTCTTAATTGCCTCCAGCTGTTGGACCCTCCCTCTAGGCCTCATGTTGCTGGCAGGTGCTATGGGGTGGGGTAAACACCATCCCCATAACCAGGACACTGTTAACTACCTCCTTCCTCCGGCCTTTGTTCCGTTGACATGCCCAAATTTATATTAGCGGTGTCCGAGTCATTTTGATAAATTTTAGGTTGCTATTTGGTTCCAGCTCTTGTCTTTTCAGGGGCACATCAGACCTTCACTACCTTCATCTCGGTTCGTGACATGAAAATGACACTTTCTTGTCCCTGTGTGAAAAGTGAGTCACGCTAGCAGTGGAACTCCAAGTCCCTGTGTCAGTGAATCTATCATGCCAACTATTTCCCGCTCTGCTTTTTTTAACTGTGCAAATTCAGTTGGATGCATTATAATGGTAGGAATGGGGTCTTTTATTAGATGCAGTTGGAAAAAATTGGTAGTTTTGGTCGAGTACACTTTTCACCAATTTGTTCCATCTAAACAGTCTCTCAGTTATGACAGTTATCTCAGTTATGAGATGCTACAGACCTTGCCACTTTTATATCCCAAAACTATTCTTCCTACAACTATAATCATGTTATTATTAACAGCTGTCACAAAACTGAAAAGAATGTCCCTCGCAGCCCTGAATGCATAGATAAACTACCTTATAGTTAGTCAGTTACAAAAAAACCCCAAAACAAACCCACATCACAAAACCTCCAGAAACCTTGGCTGGAAGCGAGCATGTTTTGAATTATTTGTCTGAACAAGATCTAACATATTTCTAGGGTTATAATACATTACTAAAATATTGAAGACATTGCCAAAACCTGCTACAAATAATTTCAGCAATTTTGGCACCAGCTGTTGCTAAAAAGCATCTTCCAGAAAGTACCTGTCTGATGATGGACTTTCCTAGCAAATTACTGGCGACGAACAAGAACAATCAACAGGAGATACGCAAATTCACTAGTAGAAAATGTTAAACTTCTAATTAAAATCAGAATAGCAATGACATCTTTTGTTTAAAAGAAAATGAGAATGCTCTATTATGTACTTATGTTTCTTGTCTTCTAATAATGCAGTACTGTGGGTTGCCACAATAGATGGAGTAATGTTTTAACATTTAGATAAGGAGAGGAAACAGAGAAACAGGAAAAAGAAATTATGTGATCAGGATTAACTGCAACATATATGGACATGTTTCAAAGAAATATGTGGAAATTCCCAACTCAAAATCAAACAAAACCGTTTATGTTTGCTGCCACTGAGGCAACTTAGGGAGCACTTTTATTTGTGTAACTTTCGTAGACACTGTAAGTGACAAAAGCCATAGCAACTAGATTTCAGTTGTGTAATGTATTTTTAATAGACCTCTTACAAGTGGAAAAGCCACAAAAAATTGCATGGTTACTCAACAGTTGCATATTAGGAAAATTTCTTCTGTTGACCTAATTTGAACAGAATGTTGTTTCATTTGAAAAAAAAAAAAAGTGAAATCCAAAGGAAAATGTTTAGGCTTGGAAGAATTCTGCCTAACAGTCTCATACATTTGGTAGCTGTAAATGCAGGTGTTCCAAAATGCAGAAATTTGGGAGAACGGTGATGTACAAAATTCTCCAAGACAAGGCAAGGTCTCTCAATTCATCAAAACTTGCCAACTAACTGCATGTTTTAGGTTTTCTAAAATATGCTAAGAAATATCATGAAAGCTGTTTCGGTTAATAATAGAGAGCCAATTTATGAAATGGCAGGAAAAGAAATGTAGACAAAACTGTAGACAAAAATATGGCACCCATAAAATAAGTATCTGGCTATGGGGAAGTGTTGCTTGTGTGCTTATTGTGATAACATGTTGTGCCTACACTAATAGCAAATGCACAGATTTCTCTTTTAAGTTGTAAAGTTATAGGGATTGTGGCCTTTTGTTTTGTATTGTGTCAAGCTGTGAACCTAGCCCCTGTAATAACTCAATATTTTCAGCTAAACTTTGAACGACCTTGTACTTGGAAAATGTTTTTAAATCCCATTTAGTCATTACAGTTGTTTAGCAGTTAATCCAAGTATATTGTTTTTAAGTAAAGTAAGCTTCTTGTTGCCCACGTGTAATAGGGAACAAACG
Source organism: Numenius arquata (assembly GCF_964106895.1). NCBI lineage: Eukaryota > Metazoa > Chordata > Aves > Charadriiformes > Scolopacidae > Numenius > Numenius arquata. The sequence goes on from NC_133616.1 coordinate 36,326,819, forward strand.
GTCAAGGGGACAATGATAAAAATATTAGGAAACAGATGAAAAGTAAAAAAGATGGTTATTAAAAGGCAGTGAAGGGGGGAAAAGTGACTGGATAGTTTAACGGAAAAAAGAAGCAAAAATCCCTCAAAGCAAAGAAAAAGGTAAAAATGTAAACATGTTAGAATTATTATAGGGTGGTCATTATGGTTAAATGAACACCTAATAACACACAAAGATAAATAATTGAAAGTGTAAGATCATGAATATAAGAATGATTTAATATACAAGGAGTGATGAACAACAATAAATATTATAAAGGATGTTCCAAGGAGAGACACAGTATTGATCAGATGATTCTCCTTACAGATGGAATCCTGTACAGATGGAATCTCCTTACATCCTCATATAACTGGACAGAGTACTCAAATGTGGTCTCTCACCTTAAAATTTGCATTCATAATTGTGCAGATAACAATTGCAGTCATAATAAAAATACTTTTATATAAAAATAGATAGTTTGGCCCTGAGTAGCATAGTCACTTTCTTCTTCTGAGAAGGGACTCCAGAGCACAATGTGCTGCAAAAAACAACTTGTATGGGTTTCATCCATAACTGAGGACGCTGGAATCTTTCTGTCAGAGCCATGGGTGGAAAGGTTGGACATTTTAATATATAATTCGCATGGTATATAAATCTCCTCTGCATGCACACACAGTAAGAATTCTATTTCTTGCCATAGTGGCACATTCAGGGCAAGTTTTCTGAAATCTGTGCAAAAGTTACAACGGCGGGGAAAACATACTTCTGCGTGAAAACACATATGATATTCCTACAAGCCCCTGACATTGGTGAAATGCAATTCAGCTGGTGCTTATTTCCAGGCTAAAAAAATATCCTCACCTCATGTTTCAACTTCTTTCTTTGTTTCAGAAAATTCTAGTTTTTTTATGAGTATTTCGCTTCCCACGTAGGCTACAGGAAACATGCAAAGATTTGCTTTGGCAACATCGTTTAACCCTTTTTTCCAAAGCCAAATACTCTGCATATCACAATCTTAAATCCAGTACATTTACATAGCAGCCCAAATATTTAATGTACGATAACAGAACTTCCATGCCTTTCTTAACTTTCAGTTGTAGGCTCTCAAATCCAACTCAACAATAAATCTGAATAATCTTCCTGTGCAGAAAGACAGTTTTGGTGCTTGTGCATCCTCAAGTGCTATCAAGAACTACTCTAAAACCAGGCTCCTGACTCTTAGAATGGTTTATGTTGGAAGGGATCTTGAAGGTAACCTACTTCCAAGCCCCCAGCCATGGGCAGGGACATGTCCCACTAGACCAGGCTGCTCTATCCACAAATGTTAGTACCTAATTCAGAGAAAAGAAAAATAATTCCGAAGAGGCATGCTACATTTTAGCAAACTAAACCAGGCTGGAGCCTCAGCACCCACAGCAGAACACCCAGGAATATCTGCACCGTTCATATGCAAATCTCCAGTATCACCAAGAGAGGTGTGAGACAACTAACTCTAGGAGTTAGGACGACGGCTCGGGAAGGGCAGAAACCTGCTGGATTCCCAGGCATTTGCAAAGTCCTGCGCTCAGCACCGTAGCTAGAGCGCAGCTGCTCCCGGTTCGTGAGGAAAACGGCAGGCTCCCACCCCACCCTGGGCAGGTGCCACATACCGCCCGCGCTTCCGAGGTGCGAGCCCCTGCCGCTGAGGGGTGTATCACCCTTACATCCCCCGCACCGACACCGAGCGCCCAGCCGGCCCTGTCTGCGGTACCCCGCGACACGAAGACGAGCCGTTAACGGCCGCTACGACCAACTAGCCGCCTCCGCGCGCGCGGCAGGCGGTCGGTGGGCCGGCCGGCCGGTACCTCGGGCCAGGGCGCATGCGCGGCCCTGCCACTCGGGCGGGCAAATTCAAACCTGCCTCTCGCCCCTACTCTTTCTCGGGGCAGCCGTTGCTCTGACGTCATTGCACCGCGTCCTTCTTGTCTGCGGTTTCCGGCGCTCGCCCGCGCGGTAAGTGCAGCTGAGAGGGGGGGAAAGTTTTCATTTGTGCGGTTGACGGCACCGGTTCTCTCCCCTTTCCCTCAGGAGCGGGCGGGCAGGCGGGGGCTTTCCGCGCCCTCTCCACCGGGCGCGGAACCCTCGTCTCTCCTCGCCGCCTCCGCAGAGGGGGTGAGGGGCTCTCACCAAGACGGCAGCGATGGCTTCGGGGCGCGCAGAGGCGGCGGCAGCGCGGGTGGCAGAGCTGGAGGAAGAGCTGCGGAGCCTGACGGAGGAGCTGAGCCGCTGCCAGGTACGGGAGAGACGGGGCCCTTCCCTCCGGGCGCGGCGGTGAGAGGCAGCCCGAAGCGGCGCGGCTGGGGTCGGGCGCGCACGTCCGTCCCCCCGCCTTCTGCGGGAACCCTCTCCTGCCCACAGCTCCGAAGTACCGCGAGTTCGCATTCCGGTTCTGGCGGACGCGGAGGGCAAGAGGTGGGAGCAGAGCCCTGGGCTGCCCCGTGTGGGGCAGGAGGACCGGGTGGCTGCCGCGGGGATTCGCCTCAGCATCCATCACACCTTTGGCGGGCGCCCCACGGCGCCGAGGGGGGTGCGGCGCCCACCTGTTGGGCGGCGGCGGACCCCGGGTCCAGCATGGCGCCTCCGCAGCCGCGGTGGCAGTGGGAGAGCAGTTGCGTGAGGTGAATTTAACGGCCCCGGGCTCTTTCTCTGGCTTTAAAGCAAACACTTGGCCTGGAAGCTTTTTCTTTCTCCCCATTCCACAAGAAGACACCATTTACTTGCTTGATGTGTGATGGCAAGAGTACTGAGGTGCTGCCTTGCGCAACTCCTGGAAAAATGAATGAACGGAGGGATTTTACAGAAATGTAGGTCTGGAAGGAACTTTTAGAGGTCATTTAATTTCTTTCCCTACCTTGCAGCAGGACTAAGTATGCCCAAGCTGTCCCTGGGAGGGAGGGCTTTATGAGTTATTACGGTTGTACTTTCAAAAGTTCCCCCAGATTGTCACCCTGTCACCTCCCTTCACAGGTGCACTTCCCTCATTTTTCCAATTGGTCCTTCATGGCTTATTTTTAGGTACATTTAATGAAAATAACGAAATGTGGACAATATGAGGTCTTGTCATAGAAATCTACACTAATTCTCTACCAAACAAGTGGATTACACCTCAGGGATGCGGCAGAGAAGAAGGTGACATCTAATGCTGTGGTTGCTTTCTCACTTGCTTCCTGGTGGCCAAACCAGTATTTTCGTGTGGGTCGTGGTCTGGTTAAATCCACAAAGGGCTGGGCTGATGTAATCATGAACAGAAAATAGTGTCCATGTTAGAGTTAGTAGTGGTTTGTTGCTAAAGCAGCATTGGTACACCTGGCAACTGGAACTGGATTTCTGCTGTGGGCAGAATCCAGATTTCTTACAGAAACTCGTTGCAAAGGAGAACTACAGGGAGAGGGAACTGTCAATAAAAATCCTTTTTAGAAATACTAAACAGTGAATGGTTTGAGGATATTTTAACTTTCTTGTGGGAGAAGTTTAGGAAACTCTTTATAGTGATAATCTAGTTACCTCTTTTCGATATGCAGATGTGCAGTATCAGACAAAATTTGGTGGAGGCAGAAGGAAGGCCCTGTGCTCTGCTCATTTGCTCGTTGAACATAAATTATATATTACTAAAACGTACTAGCATGAAGTATTTTTGAAGAGCATTATAAATAATAGAAACTTTGAAGTAAACAGTACAAATCTGAATTTCTATTCACTTTGATAATATAACTTGATGTACACAAATTGTTGTTAAGTATCTGATTTCCCCTTTAGATTCATTCAATTACGTGTGCATTTCTACTTGTTCCTTGATCAACCCATTCCAATCATTTTGAAGTCAACAATCAGAAAATACTTCTAAATATATTTATGTCTTATGCATAGTATCTTGCCATTCCTATATTTTTGTCTCGTATCATATCAAGTAGCTTCCTGGGAGGGAAACTAGTGAAAAAGAACATGGAAGTAAGTAGTTCCTGTATTTGAAAACAGAACTCAGTCTGTGTTCTGCAGTAATTTCTCCAGCTCTGGGTATCTAGAATCTAATACATACTGTCCTTCTAACAGGAGATGCATGTCTTCAGGGTTTATTTCAGGTTTTTAATAAAACAAAGGGAATTGAAGCAGTAATCTACAAGCGGGGATTCTTTTCTGAAAGCAGTGTTGTAGACATCTACATACTTCATCATTTTACTAATCCATCATTAAATGTAAAGAGACATATTTAAGAATGTATGTTACGCAAAGAAGAGGGAAAGCATATTTTAGTGAGTAAAAGAGGTGATAACCTAGTCAATTATGCAGTTTTTCAAAAGTAGGATTTATCTAAAATAATTAACCTGTTTTGAAGGTTTGTGAAGTTACTCTGAATTTGGATAGGAACTAAAATAGGCTTCACTAAGCTTCTTCAGCTGGTTTAAAGGTCAACTGATAAAATTATTCAGGGATGGTTAATCCATTTTAAATTCATATTTCATATGAAAACTTTGTGCAAAGACAGGCCACTTGAAAACATAAATATATATGGGCAATGTTAGCGTAATGCTTTTCTAATTTCTTCACAGTTAAGATATAAAGTTTTTATAGACCAACTAATTCCTTTACTGGAATTATATTTAATCTGCTGTGATTTCCTTAGTTTCATTTGGATTTGGTTCTTGTCTTAAATTGTCATCTAACATTTGTGGGTCTTGTTAATCAGAATCATGAAACTATTTAAGTTGGAAGTGACCTCTTGAGAACATTTATTCCACCCCACCCTAGAGCAGGTTGCCTAGGATGGTGTCTAGTCAAGTTTTGAGTATTTCTGTGGCAGGGCGCTGCAGCTCCTCAGGGCAACCACTGCCAGTTTGTGAAGTCCTTCACAGTACAAGTGTTTGAGCTGCTATTAAGACTTTCCTTATCTTATGCTCTTATGTTCTATTCTGTTGGGTAGGGTTATCTCTTCTGGAGACTACTTTAGCAGGCACTTGGGATAGAAATGTTATGTGTTTAAAGACATTAGTGAGAGTATGTTAGCTTTTAATCCAGAAATTGGATAAAATTGCCTAAGGTTGGCTTTATTTATTGGTTTTTTTCTTTGGAGAATTACGTTCACAGGCATATAAACTGTACTTCCAAAACAGACTTCCCAACTGAAACCTAGTTTAACAGTGTACTAGAACTAAAGGATTAGCCTTAATCAAAGAAAAAAAAACCAAAAACATTTATCAAATGATTGAGGCTGAAAGTTTCAGTTGGTTCTAAGGAACACTGAATGAGGTTATGGAAATAGATGTATATATCCAACAGTTATCTAGCACCTGAATAAAACATGCCAAGGTTTTTTTCTACTTCTCCAGACCTACTTGGGCTATTCTATTCACTGTCATATAAACTGAACTTCTGAAATGAAGTCTTTCCAGTGGGAGCTGGAATCTGTTGATGATGTGGTGTCCATTGGCTAAATATGTGGAAGCCTTCTCTGGCTAATGAAGCTCCTCAGTCTTAGTGGAAGTATTGTGCATGATAGCTTTGCTCTAACCACAGGTATTCCAGGCATCTGCTTTTGGCTATTGTCTCTTTTCTGCAACAGGATCCTGGAGCTGACATTTTTCTCATCTGGGATGGTGGCCTTTATGTTCAAACCTATGTTCTTTTTCTTCTTCGCATTTCTTCTGTCATTTAAGGTAACACTTTCCACCATGTAAAGGTGTCTAGAGAGTCAAATATATCTTGAAGATTTCCTTTTTTTTCTCTCCATTCTTCTAAAGCTAAGATTCTGCTGGTAAGTATTGACTTCTGCAGCTTAGGTTTGCAGTGTTTGGTATTTTCCTTAAGACTCCTTAAAAACATTGTGGGAGCTTGAATCATAAAAAGGAAGATCTTGGAGGGGGGCCTGTTAAAAGCACAACAATTTTGTTGCAGTCACTGTACAAAAACTCATGTTATCTTGTAATTCTGTGATGGAATTTGCAAAAATGAGAAAGCCAAATTAAGAAGATAGTCCAGAGCTCCCAGATTGATTTTTCTTTTTTTTTTTTACTTTCTCAGCTTTGTACAAGTCTCCTCCATAAACAATCTGAAGAATGTTTGCCTCTGTATTATACTGTTTTGGGAAAATTATTATTGCGTCTGCAGTAGAGCATTGTATAATTATTTTGATAATCACTTAATAAACAACTTTTAATTTGAGTGTTCCTTTTCTAATTTTACTTGAGAATTAGTTGATAAGTTGAGTAATTGTCCTGAAAACAACTGCAAAGGAAACATGGATTATTTTTTTTTTAATTTGTGTTTCCTTTGGGACCTTGTTGTTCCATTTCTGTGACTGGCTTAACATTGTTGGGGGGCAGTGGAAAGGCAAAGGTCAAACAGTATCTGGTCTCTGTTACTTGCTTCAACTGCTGCATTCTATTTTAAGGTTTTACGCTGCTGCCTACCATCTTAGTATCTCAAGACCCTTCCATGGAAAATCTTCGATGCCTATGTTCTTATTACTTGCTGATCTGGTGTGTGTTTTACTCCCATCTCATTGTCTCCTGTGATTCTTATTTTTTGGGGGCAGATGGAGGTGCTGCTTTTGTGAGCATAGTTGCTCCTGGTGAAGGAAATCAGAGTGGTTTGTTTATTTCTGTTGTTTGGGGTTGGTTTTGGTTTTTGTGTTTTATGTGTGTGGTTTGTGTTTTTTTGTTTTTTTTTTTTTTTTTTTTTATTTTGTAAGATTTGCTGTATCTCTGGAAGCTCATTCTGTGAGTAGAGTTTCTGGGCCAAGAGTATTGTTCTTTAGCTTTCAGGTGCTTTCTTTTTAATTTTGTTTATTTAAACCACTTGGTAACTATATTTTAAGAATTCATTTATAGCATATTCTGTAGTTGGTTTCTTGCACTCCTTTTCGTTGGTGGAAGTACTTCATTTGGTGCAAAATAATGTGCATTCCTAAAGCAGAAGATACGTATTTGGTCTCCTAGCGCTCAGTCGCTTAAGTGCTGAACTACAGGTGCTTTTGCTTCCTATTCTGTAACTAAAAAGATAGGAAAGGTTCTTTAAAGTATCGTGTGGTGGAAAACTTCATGGAAGCCTCACTTGGAACAAAACAGTGTGATTTAAGACTCTTTTCCACATCTAGTTGAGTGTCTTATGTTGCTGGAGATACGGAGAGTTGGAAGAAGCATGTCCTCTGTTTTTCCTTATGCTATTGGTGATAATTCACAAAGTGACTTTGGTTTGATTAGCTTCATTTCATATTTTGAAGCCTAGGATCACTTCCTCTATTTGCCAAAAGTTCTGTTTTCTGTTCAAACAAGTGTTTTAACAATTTACCCATTATTAGTTTAAAAAAAAAAAAAAACACCAACAGGCTTCATTTTTTTCATTGCAGCTTTCATTTCAGAGGTAACATGGCATCCCTTGCTGCTAAAAAAGGGTGGTATTTTCCTAATTGAGGGCTTCCTTTCTAACTTTATGGTTCAGCAAAAAGTAAGAGTACCCTGCTTTTTGTTTTTTTCCCTGCAGTTACATGCACTGTTTTTAGGGTGCTCTTGTTGGTGTTTTCTTCTCTAGCACACAAGCTTTTCCTGTCAGTGATGGCTATAATGCCTGTTCCTTTGCTATGTTAGGAATTTATGGGACTATGTGTGTCCGTAAGTATTTTTGGGTAGAAGAGGAAAAAGGAAGGTGGGCTGTTTCTTTGTGGAAAGTGGAGTGATAGGGGCTTCGCCTACTGCTGGCTTTGTTTCGTGTTTTATGTTTCCTGGTTACTGTGAAAAGCTGTGCATAGACCTGTTCTGGTCTTCATGTCTTATTTTATACTGTGTTTGCAGGAAAAGAACAGTACTTTGTGGACAGCTGGACTGTCTTGTTTTGACCACTTTGTGGATCAGGGAGCAATGTAAAATACTCTATTTGGTATCACTAGCATTGATAACAAATAGGATTGCTATAACAAACTCTTCATATGAAAAATATTTCATTAGCTGGAAAAACAGATGCATTCTTTCATTCTGGACCAATTTAATATCCAGGACACCCACTGAAAATCTAATGTAGCCATGATAACATTGACTTATAAGTCGTTTTAACTCCCTCGCTTTATTTACAAGTAAATATTAAAAATATATTAAATAACAAAAAAAAGTTATATTGTTTCATGATATGTAAATAGCTATTTGACATGCATGTTGACAGTACATACAAGATATGTTTTTAAATCAATAGCTGAGCATTGAAACTAATATTCAATTTAAAAAGCCATAGTTCTTCCTTAGTGATGTTACTCTTCTGACTTTGTGATCAAAATTTAAATGTTTGTGAACTACCAGTGTGAGAATTTGAATGCGTTGGTATTTCTTTTGGTTGAATTGTTGATATCCATACTGTCCTTTCAAAATGGGGCGAAGTGTTTAATGCTCCCATTCATTAAATAGTAATTTCTTTTATTAGTGATTAAGCCAAGACCACATATTTATTGGTGCCAAGGGATGCCAGCTGTTTAGTGCTTTGGGTGGATTTTTTTGTTATTTTATACTCTTATATTTTGCCATAAGGAGTCTAAATCACATGAGTGATTAGTACAGGTGTTGTTAATAAAGGCTATATTCTTTATGTATTATAGACAGAAGTATTGTTGTTGAATAGCTAAGTTTGTTTAATTTCTTTTGCTTTTTTACTTGTGATAAATTAAAACTAAATAGAATGAATTTTTGCATATCTTTCCTTCTGAAAAATACTTGTTTGGAATATTTGGATAAAACTGAAAAGGAACTGAGATTGAAATTTACAAAAAAAAAAAAGACTATTTTTGCACTTCATAAAAGTAGGTACCTTTTGACAGTATGTCTATGTGCAAATATTTCAAATTGGTCCCCATCATGTCATTGGGAATCTAAAATTTGGTATAGAGATCACGGACTCAAAGTGATTTGTGTTGGAAAGGACCTTTCCCGACCATCTAGTCCAACCTCCCTGCCATGGGCAGAGACATCTTTCAGTAGATCAGGTTGCTTAAAGCCCCGTCCAGCCTGACTTTGAACACTTCCAATGATGGGGCATCCACAAGCCCATTCCCGTGCCCCACTAGCCTTGTTGTAAAAAATATCTTCCTTATGTCAAGTCTAAATCTAGCCTTTTTCAGTTTAAAACTGTTGTCCCTTCTGTCACTACAGGCCTTGGTAAAATGTCTCTGTCTCTTTCTTAGAAGCCTCCTTTAGGCTGCAGTCAGGTCCCTCAGGAGCCTTTTCTTTTCCAGTTTGAAAAACCACAACTCTCAGCCTTTCTTCAGGAGGGGTGTTCCAGCCCTCTGATCATTTTTGTGGCCCTACTATGGACCTGCCCTGATGGGTCCATGTCTTTCTGGTGCTAGGGTCCCTGTAGCTGGATGCAGTATTCCAGGTGGGGTCTCATGAGAGCAGAGTAGAGAGGGAGAATCATCTCCCTTGACCTGCTGGCCACACTTTTTTTGATGCAGTTCAGGATACAGTTGGCCACCTGGCCTCTAAGCACACATTGCGGGCTCATATCCAGTTTTTCATCCACCAGTATACATTTCTCTATATACCATAGTCTTTCCTTGCAGGACTCCTCTCAATCATCTCATCCTCCAGCCTGTATTGATACTGGGAGTTGTCCTGACCCAGGTGCAGGACCCTGCACTTGGCCTTGTTGAATTTCATGAGGTTCACATGGGCCCACTCAAACCTGTCTATTTCCCTCTGGATGGCATCTCTTCCTCTGGTATAGAAACTGCACCACTCAGCTGCAAACTTGCTGAGGGTGCATTCCTTCAATCCCACTGTCTCTGTCATTTATGAAGGTATTAAAACAGTATTGGTGATGGTATGGACCACTTGTTACTGGTTTCTATCTGGAGATTGATCTGTTAACTGTAACTCTCTGGACAGAGCTATCCAGCCAATTCCTTATCAGCCTAACAGTCCGTCCATCCATCAAATCCATATCTCTCCAATGAAATGGAAAGAATGTTGTGGGGGACTGTATCAAAAGCTTTATAGAAGTTCTAGGTAGATGACATCCTTAGCACTTCATATGGCCACTGATGCAGTCACTCCGTTGTATAAGGGCGTTAGTCAACTGCTATTTGCCCTTGCTGAAGCCATGTTGTCTGTCTCTAATTACCTCCTTGTCATCCATATGCCTTGACATAGCTTCCAGAAGGATCTGTTCCATGATTTTACTGGGCACTGCAGTGTTGCTGATTGGTCAGTAGTTCCCAGGGTCATCCTTTTACCCTTTATAAAAAAGGGTATGATATTGTCTTTCCTCCAGTCACTGGGGATTTCATCTGACTGCCATGAGAACACACTAAGATGTCTATATTTACCCTGTAGTTACATATTCAGCCTGGAAGAGAATGGCTGCAGCAGGTCTGGTTTTCCTGTCAAACTGTATTTTGATTCAGGAGGAGGTTTGCTGTTCTTAGAGAATGACTTCAGATAATCTTGTTTTTCTTTGTTATTTTTAAGTGTGCACTGTTTCAACTATTTCAGGTACTATTTAGCTCGTGACTTAGATATGCAAAATTCCCTTATTTGTCTGCAATTTTGCAGGATTTTGAAAGTACTACAAAGTCATTTCAGGCAGAGTTGATGCAATGGACCCAAATTCTACTTGATTAGTAGTGGTAATTCAGGGTGAATGTACCTGAATGTATGCGTATGGTTATGTTGTCTGTAAAATAGAACTATTTGTGCATTCCTGTATTCTTGGATGCATTGAAAATCACAAATGAGTTATGATTATATTAATCAGAGCATTATATTTAAACAAAAGCTAACTCTGGGGTTTGTGCTGAACCACTGAGATTATCCTGTGCTCTCAAATAAGTGACTGGAGTCTTAAAAGAACTCTCAGAATTGTAGCACTTCCAGAAAGCAGCTGTGTAACTTAGAAAATTCATGTCCTGTTCCTTTCTGTGCATCTTCCATCCAAATTATTTCAATGACTATGGTTAGTTTTAATTGAAGTAGTTTAGATACTTATAGATAGAAATGAAAGCTCACAGATGTATCTTATCCTTCATCTATAAAGTGATTAAAGCAAACCCTTACCTCTGGAACTGAACTCTTTGCTTTCTCATATCCTCCCCTCTAAAACAAGTCTTACATCAACCAAGTGTTAAGTTTTCAATGTTAGATACTTAGAAAAAAGCAATTGTCAGTGTAATGGCTGTACCAGTGAATGAAGGCATGCAAAGCATTCTGACCGTGTGTTTACCAAAGAGCAGAGGAAGTAATTTACTTTTAGTTACTCAGTGAGAGTGGCATTGTTTGTCGTAGGTCCATTTCTGTGTCATAACTTCTTTCTGCTGTTTAACACATGTTTGTTTCTGTCCTGTCCTCCTGTAATGGTACTGATCTGTGATGTTAATTTATTGACTATGTCATGACAGGCCAGGGAATATCTTGTATTTCTTGTCCGTTTATGCCACAATGAGTTAATTATTTATGTCAATGAAGAATGTATCATAAAATTATTCAGTTAAGTGCATTGCTCTCTTTTTGTCACACTGATGGACTAATCTGAGAGTCTGTTTATGACATGGTGCGTAATGACAGCATCTTTTAGTATCAGTGATGCAGTATTTTTGCTTAGACCACTGTTAGTGCGTCAACATTGTAACATGGTAACGTATTATTTTTGTGGTGTCTGCTTTTAACAGAGGTCTGAGTGAGGCTGTAATCACTTGGGGGGTATGTGTATATGCTTATCCACACATGATTTTTTTGTATTCTACATATATGTGTAAGTAAAGCAGTATACTGTCTTTTTCCATTTTTGATTCAAAGGTATTTTTGTGGCCAAAACTACCAACAGGATAACAGGAAATTCTATAAATAGAAAATTACAGCTGGAAGATACATTAAACTATTTTCCTAGTATCATAAAATTACATGTTGGTTGCATACCTCTTATACTGCAACATTAAGCAATTGGGGAGTAAATGGGAAAGCATTTTAAAACCTGGTCTTTATAAGACACTAAGTTTTCTTGTGAGTTACTGATCAGTCTTTCAGTGACTCTTTAGATTGTTGAAAAGCGTAGCACCTCAAAGATATGTTCTGTGAAGTCTAAGAGCATTCTGTACTGTGACCACTCAGTAGGACTGGGTAGGTTGTAGAAAGAATTCCACTTACTTAGGAATATAATACATGACTGGAAATCGCAAAGACACACTGGCACAGCAGGATTGAAGTCTGCACTGGAAGCGTACAACAGTGTAGGTTTAAAATTCTTATGGGACATCAAGAAGCAAGTCTGCCACTTGCATGTAAAGTGTATATGTCAGCTTGATTAAAGGCTTGAGCTCTTCAGTCAGAAGTATAGTTAGATGTTAAGGGAGTCCAAAACAATCCATGTTAACAATTTTCTTGCAGGTGTTTCTATGCTTAAACCAGCCATTTTATTTCATGCTTTTCCTCCATTCCATATTGTGTTTTGAATTTGCATACAAACTCTTCCAGGCTGACAGTCATGAGTATTTCACTTTGTATTGAAATCTTCACTTCATAATACAGAAAATTTTCAGTATCTGATTATTGTAGAGTTCTTACTAAAAATTACCAGTAAACCAATGCTCCCTCTGTCCTCACAACTGTTTCATTTTGCCTTTTTGGGGCATCTGCTAATTAAAAAAATCTAAAATGAGAATTTGTGTCCTGTGCTTTTCTAGAATTATTGGGGTGGGAGGGGTGGGGGGTAGGGTAGATGGGAAAGAGGTTGGTTTCTTGGGATTTGTGGGTGTTTTTTCCTGTTCTGAGGGTATTCTCTTCCAGGTTTCAGAAGATGGTTCTTCCTAAATAGTAAGTAATAATTTGTAATGCTATAAAAATTTAAGACATGATATGAACATTACTAATAGTTAACATGCTTTGAAATAAATACAGTGAAACATCAAAAAGAGTTCTGATTTCAAACTGTAGGTAACTGAGATGCTTGTTGCATGAATTTATACTAAAGGAGGAGGTTGTTCACTTTATCCTTGTTCTCAACACAGTGTGTGACAGACACATAAACAAAAATGAAAACCACCTGTAAATTTAATACCCACACTGTCAAGGATGTATAGTTCCTGTGAACAAAAAAAAAAAAGGCTGCTTTTGGCACTCCTCTCACTGCTAATTTAAGTTTTTCCTATAGCAATTCAGTAGCATTACTTTAAAAGAATGCCAGTTAATTGCCCTTGATAAAGCAGTGTAAAAATACTCAATACATTCTATGTTTAGATCACTTTAGATAAATAAGCATATGCCATATAGATACAGTTTTACATACTTTTGATATCTAATGTCCAAAGCAGTGTTTATGCTTGGATTTCTCTTACAAAAGGAAAACAAATTGTTTCAATTGAAATATTTGTCTTTCCCTGGTTATAAGCCAGAGAGATTCTTTATTTTGTGACTTAGACTAATGTTTAATAAATTCTCAACTTCACTTGCAAGCAAATACTTTTGCTGTAGCTAGTCATGCCATATAACCTTTGTCAGTGGCTCATCTTATGTTTGTCCCTGTTTTTGAGCTTGCTGCTGTTAAAAATCAGTGAGAAAAATCCATTTTGCTTGCAAAGAACATGTTCAAGGCCTAAGGTACTCTTCATTTCTGTATGTCTTTCAGTATGATGATGAACTACAATTTCACTGTAGCCTGAGAGAAAATCCCACTTTTCAGGGGATACAGAGTGTGCTCTCTTTCTTTCATAATTCTTCAGTTCTGATGTGAAAACTTGATCACAGCATAAACGTCTTTATCTGACATTAAATGTATTGTGAGTAATCTTAGTTTTAATGAGTAATTTTCACTATCTTTCAAATGACATCTGTATTCTGCCTTGTATATGTAAGTTCTCAGCTGTTCAAGGTACGCTCTTGCTGACCTCTTGAGCTGTTAACATACACTTGAGTAGGCAGAATGTTCCTTGGGTATGCTGAAGATTGATACATCCCAGGCCCTGACAGCTGCAGTGGTTTTCTGTGCCAACTTCAGGCAAGCTAAGCAGCCCTTTTTCGGAAGAAATTGTTTGGCTCCCAAGACCATTCAGGGAACAGCCTTAGTAAGCCCATTAATTGTGCCAAGAGCTTAAAAAGGCTGTTCAAACTTCTTTTCATCTTAAAAACTGTAATAATTTCTGGCTAATATTCTGTTATACAAAATGCTTGATTACTTATGGATTTAAATGAAAAGGTTTTAGCGATTAAGAAGTTTGGCATGTTAAAGACAAAGTTACATTTTATGATAACTTACCATTCATTGTTTAATGTTATATTGTCATAATGACAAATTTTGTACATTTCCATGTAAACTTTGTTCTTATGTAATAAAGTTCACAGACTTTTGACTGCAAATGACCTTTTTGTTTGTTTTTGGTTTTGTTTTGTTTTTTTTTACTGGTAACGCATATTTGAAGATACATTTGTGTCCTTATTCTTTTGGCAGAAGTCCACTTAGGCAGGACACTGCTTCTTTTTGTGTGCATTTACAGAAATACAAATAAGTAGTGAAAGGCATTTATTGATTTACATTATAATATCTGTAGATATAATTACAGCATTGCTTTATAGTTCTGTGTGTACTTATTCATAGGTTGTAGTAGTAACTTTAAATCCCAGTTCCTGCCATCATAAAAATGAAACAGCATTTATTGAAATGGCATTGTTTTGTGGTTCTGGAAATTCCAGTGATTTTTCACTTATTTCCAAATGACTTCGGAAGATTTTTGTTAGGTATTTTTCTTTTTTTTTTCTTTTTTTTTTTTTTTTAAATGGGCACTACCTAGCCTGTTCTGTTTAGCTGTTTCTTTGAGGTTTATTTAGTGCACACGGTTCGCATGCAATATTCCTTCCTGCAAGCAAGCTTTTTAGTTTTAAGTTAGGATGGCTTTTTAATTCCTACTTCATCTACTGTTCTTTCAGCACAGAAAGAAATGTTGCAGAACTTAATTGTATAAGGAGTGGCAACTTCTCTGACGTAAGTACATCTTGGAGTTGATTTCACTCTCCCTTGGACAACTCTTGAAAGTAGTCTATGAAATCGTTATAGGTGCTCTGAGGTTAACCTGAACTCCTTATGCAATTAAGAAAGATCATTTGTACCTGAGTGAATGTGTTCTCATTAGGAAGACAACATTCACTGAAACTTCATGTTTTAGATATTATCAAAAGGTCACTTTCTGGGAGGCTTGGTGCAGTTTAGGTAGAAACTAGATTGCCAGAGGCTCAATACATGTTGGATACTCAGCAAAAATCACAGGACGTATGTGAATGTTTCCCTCTTGTTGTATCATACATATATATATGTAGTGTACATATTGGTTCATTAGGCACCATTCAGTATATATTACTGTAGTTTTCCCTTTTTGTTATGGAGGAACATTGTGCTTGGAAGTATGTGTCTGAAAGTTGAATGCTATTCTGTTGTCTTGTCATGCCTTGTGCTGTTCTCCAGCTGCAACCTGGAGTGTGTAGGAATCTGCAGGGTAGGACAATGGGCAGCTGCTGCTGCTTGTAGTGAGTCTCATGATATCTGATAGGGCTTTTTGTAGTCATGCAGAAGCCCAAGTGTCTCAGCTCTTCTAATAAATAAATAAACAGAAAACCCAACAGCTACTTCTGTGGTCTTGCATACTGGGCAGTAAAGGGAAAAGCTAAGGAAGCGTGATGGTAAGCAAATCCCAATCTTTAAACAGGCAAACAAAACTCAACTGAACAAAGCTTGTGAGCTTATAAATCAGGATCAGAAACTTTGATTGTTTGACTCAAGATTTCTGAGCGTTTGCAGGTGGAATACTGTTGGTACTTTGTTATATTTGAGCCTCTGTGCTGTAATGACTTCATGACTCTTAGTCTAATTTGTAAGGGTTTTTAAGTAGTTTAGTGTAAAAATACGCAGTGAATTGTGTATTAAAGATATTAAAGTGTAATGTATAAAAAGATATTAAAGATATAAAAAATATCCAGGCACTATTATCAGTTCAGTTCTGCTCTCCATGTTGCTGATTAACTGATAGATTTGAATTGAAATGATTTTAAAATTAGTTAGACATAGTTTATAAGATACAATGGTTTATTTCTCCATTATGGTTCAAGGATTTCTTTATACTCAAAGTGGTGTCATTTAGAGAGTAAGAATTACTGCTTTCTGTCCTACATAACTGAAAAGAAATCACATTTACAATTACTATTAGTGAGTTTTTGTTTGGCTTTGAGTTTTTTTCTTTGTTAGGCTCCCAGCATAAATAAATGATACTTTTAGGTGTTAAAATACTCAGAATCTGTGTTCTGTATAGATTTCAATGCTTTTTGGAAGCCTGCAGCAACTTTTCCAAATCTGAAAAATATTTTTATTTTTCATTCTGCTTCTACCTCAGAAGAAGCAGTAGGTCATGCATGGTTCACTGTGTACACACACTGTGACTTTTCAGATGGCATGGTAAGGCATTTTTTAAGGAGATGGTGGCTTTTTTGAGGACACATGAAAAAAGTGCACACTTTTTGTATAGTCTTTCAGACTAGATACATAGAAATCCAGGTTATTAAGTGGCATAAGGTGATAGTATGCAATGAGAGGTTGTATTTATTTTTTTTTTAATCAAAGAGATGGATATATCTAGTGAGGATATATCAAGCTGTAGCCCTGTATGTAGTACCCAATTGGTCTGATCAACCTTAATTAATATGATGCTTACTATATGTCTTTTAACTTAATTCCTAGCAGAAAGTGAACTTACATTTAGCATTTCTACTGAATAAAGTCTTGGATACTGATGTGAAGTTATTTCAGTTCTTATTTATATGATGTATGGCTTAGTTTTGGTATTCTGTTTCTTCAAGAAGTGACTGTGGCCATGTATCATAGTGCACCATAAGCCAGTTAGTTATTATCCGCTTGCTTGCATGCAGCGGTCATTCAGTTTTGAAGATACGTTACACTACTATCCCAATTCAATTAAAGAAAGGGGATGTTCCTTTCTAGTGTTTTTACATAACATTTTGTGCTTCATTTCTTTTACACAGTTTTTTGTTAATTTTTTAGTTTTGTTTGGAAATACCAGAAATAAAGTCTCCCTGTCAACACTTTAAAAGTTGTATACAGCCTACAAAGGCAGTTGGATGAAATGTCTCTGGTTTTATAAAAGACAAACTTTTTCTGCTGTAATCAAATTTGCATAAGCTGATAATAGTCTTGAATGAGAAGATCTTTGTGGCCAGAGTCTTTGTTTTATTTACTCTCTAACTCAATCAGTAAGCTAGTCGGATTTGTTAGTGGTGTGCATTCTTACTGTAGGTGGGTGAATTTTTCTGGGTTTACAGCAATACCTTCATAAGGCATCAAATCTCTATAAAGTTTTCTTCCTGCTTGGTTGAAGAAGTTGATAGCATTTAAAGATTTAAATAACTGTAGACTAGAAATTGCAATAGTTGAGAGGAAGATATTTTTTTAAAACAACAATCATAAAATACTTCTCACTTCCTCAGCATTTTTCTTAATGTTTTCTCAGAAGTTCAACGTTGCCTCACTTCATGCAATTTTGAAATTCAAAATATGTGCATTTCTAAATTTGAAGGAAAGACACATCAGAACTTTAAAAAAAATCTCTGAGGCTTTCCTCATCAATCATGGAGAAAATAAGTACAACTATCTCTCATATTTCTTCTGTAATCAATGTTAAAGTTTGTTAAATCCATGATTCAATGTATTTGGCTGTTGTGGTTTTAATCTTGGTAAAATAACTTAGGTTCAATACACTGATAAATCTTGATGAAAGTCTGCTAGCTTTAGAGAGATTTTTTTATTTCATATTGAAGATAGTTGTTGTCTTGTTCTGAAGAAGGAGAAACCTTGATTGTCATGTACTGAATCTGATACTGCTTGTAAAGTTCAAGCCTGCTTCCTATAATGCAAAACTGATAGGGAGCAAATGAAAAGACAGCAAAAATAGAAAAATCAGTTTCAGCTCCTGAAATGTGCTCTAATCATACAGTATGTGGTCTTTATTGACTCTTGTGAGGCCTGTCAAACTTTTAGTTCTGTTCAGCTGCTTTGTGTCTTAGATGACCTTCGCTTTTAGCTGTTTTAAGTCATGGGCTCACAGTACTGGGACCAAAGGTGCGATCTGTTCTTATTCATAAAAAATGAGAAATCAGGGAAAGAAGGAATTAAGTGGGAAACCTTTTGAAGAAACCAAACAGTGGAGGTGAAGATAGGAGCTTGGGTCTTCTGTTTCATTTGATATAAGATAGAGTTGTGCAGAGATGAATTACTGTGTTTAGCTGATTTTAGTGAGGTTCTGGTTAACTAATGATACCTGTGATATTGTAGTAGATTAGGTTCCAGAAGCTTGGGAGATGAATGAAGCAGGGAAATGGATAGTTGTAATAGTGTTGGCTTGCCTTTTAGGTCATGTATTGTTCTCATGCAAATTTTATTTCTCTTTTAATTCAAAAACTCGTAGAAGGTAGACTAAGCTGCACTCTTGTGATTTTTACCTGTTGAATAGACCTAGCTACTAATGTGATGGTCTTGTCTTATTCATTTCAAATATTGTTAGGCTGTTCTTAGCAGGTTTGGTCTTAGTTCAGTCCATGGTTTATGTATAAATGCTTTCTTATTCACCCAAGGGTACTCAGAGAGCTGGCGGGAGAGCTCACCAAGCCTCTCTCTGTTATCTATCAACAATCCTGGTCAACAGGAGAGGTACCAGATGACTGGAGGGTGGCCAATGTGATGCCCATCTACAAGAAGGGCCGGAAGGAGGATCTGGAAACTATAGGCCTGTCAGCCTGACCTCGGTACCGGGAAAGATCATGGAGAGGATCATCTTGAGTGAGCTCTCATGGCAAGTGCAGGGCAGCCGAGGGATCAGGGCCAGCCAGCACGGGTTTATGAAAGAGGGGTCCTGCTTAACCAACTTGATCTCTTTCTATGACCATGTGACCCGCCTTCTCGATGCAGGGAAGGCTGTGGACGTTGTCTACCTGGACTTTGGTAAGGCCTCTGAGACCGTCCCCCACAGCGTCTCCTGGAGAAGATGGCAAATCACGGCATAGACAAGTGTACTCTTCACTGGGTAAAAAACTGGCTCGATGGCCGTGCCCAGAGAGTTGTAATTAATGGGGTGAAATCCAGTTGGTGGCGGGTCACCCGCCAGCCCAGTGGTGTCCCTCAGGGCTCAGTTTTGGGGCCGGTCTTGTTTAATATCTTTATTGATGATCTGAATAAGGGGATTGAGCGCACCCTCAGTAAGTTTGCAGATGACACCAAACTAGGTGGGAGTGTTGATCTGCTTGAGGGTTGGCAGGCTCTACGGAGGGACCTGGACAGGTTGGATCAATGGGCCAAGGCCAATGGGATGAGGTTTAAAAAGGCCAAGTGCCGGGTCCTGCATTTCGGTCACAACAACCCCAGGCAACGCTACAGGCTTGGGGAAGAGTGGCTGGAAAGCTGCCTAGCAGAAAGGGACCTGGGGATATTGGTGGACAGCCGGTTTAACATGAGCCAGCAGTGTGCCCAGGTGGCCAAGAAGGCCAACAGCATCCTGGCTTGTATCAGGAATAGCGTGGCCAGCAGGACTAGGGAAGTGATCGTGCCTCTGTACTCGGCACTGGTGAGGCCTCACCTCGAGTACTGTGTTCAGTTCTGGGCCCCTCACTAGAGGAAGGACATTGAAGTGCTGGAGCATGTCCAGAGGAGAGCCACCAAGCTGGTGAGGGGTCTAGAGAACAAGTCATGTATGAGGAGAGGCTGAGGGAAGTGGGCATGTTTAGTTTGGAGAAGAGGAGGCTGAGGGGGGACCTCATTGCCCTCTACAACTACCTGAAAGGAGGGTGTAGAGAGGTGGGTGTTGGCCTCTTCTCCCAAGGGAATAATGACAGGACCAGAGGAAATGGTCTGAAGTTGTGGCAGGGGAGGTTTAGATTAGATATTAGGAAGAATTCCTTTAGTGAGAGAGTGGTCAGGCACTGAACAGCCTGCCCAGGGAGGTGGTGGAGTCGCCATCCCTGGAGGTATTTAAGAAATGTGTAGACATGGCACTTCAGGGCATGCTCTAGTGCCCGAGATTGTTGGGTTGCGTCTGTTTGTGGGTGGGTGTGGTGTGGGGTTGTGGGTGTTTGTTTTGTTTTGGTGTTTGGTGTTGTGTTGGGTTTTTTGCTTGTTTGTTTTTGTTTGGTTGGTTTTTGGGGTTTTTTTTTGTTGGTTGGACTTGATGATCTCAAAGGTCCCTTCCAACCAAGATGATTCTGTGATTCTTGTTCTTGTCTTCATCTTTTGCTGATTTTTTTTTTTCCCCTAACATTTCTATATAATTAACACAATATGGTTTTAGTTTGTAACATAGCTACATCAGTATTGGTGCTTCCAGTAATAAAACTGTATTGGATAAAAGTACATCAATGCAAAGTAACAACGAATTAGAAAATATAAATCTGGAAAAGCTTTTAGGTGACATCTAGTTTTCACAAACTTTAAGTGTGTTTTTCAAGAACATTGTTTTCTTACTCTCTCGTGAGAATTTTTTTAGAGGGTTTTATATAACACAGGTTAGCCGAATGTATGTTAGAAGACTGATTTACTGTCTATTTTGAAATAAAATCTAAGAGCTGCATACGGTAAAACTTAATGTTGCAGCATGTATTCCAGGCTTAATGTTTATTAATAGAAATTGTTCCTGCTGCTAGAAGGTACCAATAATAGATATAGCAAAAGGCAGCCTTTTTTGAATAATGTTGATTTCTCCTGCCTTATTGCCACATTGTGTGCTCTTTTATTGTTGATTGTAGGTCTTTGTCTTCCTTCAGGATTCTGTATTGTTATAACTTGGTTTATTCAAGAGAACTGCCGTGATTTTTTTAATGCATGAGACAGTGAGTAACTTGCAGAGAATTCTCACTAGACTAAAGGTTTTTTTTGCAATTGTCTTTTTAATATGCACAGTATAACTTTTTAGTCTATAAAAAGTATAGCATACATTTAAAGTATTTTTTCCTTTTTTTTCTGTTTCTAAGGCTGATAAAGAATTTGTGTGGTGTCTGTGGAAACGTCTCCAAGTGTCTAGTCCAGATCTTACTCAAGCTGTCAGCTTGGTAGTGGAAAGGTGAGTTTAGATATTTAACATGATAATAAAACAAAAAATAAACAAAAAACCCTTGCTGATACTATATTCTTCATCTTTTTAATTGAGAATTATATAGGATTTTAGAAGCGTGTTACAAAAATTCCATTGTTAAATTTTGTTGAGTACCTAGAATATGTTGTAAGTTAAAGTATACTTCAAAATCTGTTTTCACTGAGGTTGTTGTGCTGCACTTGAATTCAATTTTTAAATTATAAATGTACTGCATATTATGTTTTTCTGTTGAAAGAGCAAGAGGAGGCAAATGACATTTTCTGGTGTCATAAGTGGTTGAATAACAGTTACATATAGAAGTTACATTTATTCGCATTCTTAAAGAAGCGAAAGGCTAAGACATGTTAACAGAAGAGATGACTATGCAGCTTAATTATTACTCTGCTGAGGATATTAATGATGACAGTTTCCTCAAGGTACTTAGATATTATCTGATTGCTGTAAATGTTAGTTAATCATCACAGTATGTGATTGTTTCAGAACACTAATATTTACAAATTCAGAATTTTTGTAGGCCAAAGAGAAGGAGAATGTAAGTTGTTAATGTCACTGTCAGAACTCAAACACTTCATTTTATTATGGTCAAAAGATTTGTCAGTTCTGTCTTTCAGGGTGCCATGGGTCCCCCCTTTTAAAATGAAAAAGTGGATTTTTTTAAAGAAGAAGAAATGGATTTTAACTTTTTTAAATGGCTTGCCAACATTACTTGGAAAGCTTGTCATAGACCCAGGAGGGGTCCTAGCTCTTTTGGGTTCCTGTTCAGTGCTTTGATCTCAAAAGGCATGTTTTGTTTCTTCACATCTTTTCTTTCTGGACTTGATCAGTAAACGTTCTTCCACTTCTGAAAATACAGCATTAAGTTCTTTAGCTGGGAGTGCATTCACCATAGTGTTGTCCCGTCTTCTGCATTGCATAAAGCAATGAAAATTTTGTCCAAAAATATGGTGTGATCACATAACTAGAGCTAATATTCTATATTATTAATATCCAGAGGAAGGAATTGACAACGTAAGCACATGCAGCTAAGACACATGAAAGTTCACATGTGGTCACCAACAATGATGTCAAATAATTTCTGGTTATGTATATTTACCTGCAGAGAGTAGTAGCTTGGCTGTTAGGACAGTGTACTGTTTTCACATTGCTTGCATGTTTTGATTTGGGAAGTGATTTTAATACATGAGGAAGACTTAGGAACAGATTTCCAGCATCCTTCATTTATATTGAAATGTAGATTCTTGCTGACTTGTTTCATGATAAAATTTAGTCATGTTTTCATGAGGACAGTGATGGTAGTGTCAATCTTCCTTCTTCAAACATAAAAAATTGCAAGAACTGCTTAAAAATATATAAATATAGTATTTAATATATGTTAACATATGTTACATGTATATAAGGACCAATATATTGAAAATATAAAAAAATTCACTTACCTTAATCACATCGGTAACTGAACAATATAGAAAACCTTAGTTCTTTTACATGAAGCTTAACAAGGTAGAAACAGAGTTGTTCAGGGTTATTAACATTTTTGATTCATGTTGCATATAGAAGGTAATCAGGATATTAGGATAAATTGAAGCATAGAGATGTTAGGAAGCATGCATTTAAATAATGGTGAATTATTTGGAGTTCTTGAGTTGTTTCTCTATATAAGATACAGTCTGTTGTCTTTGTTTATCCTCTTCAAGTCTAGGAATGTTTTTATGCTTGGTAGTTATCCCTGGCTTTAAATTATTTTATACTTTATTTAGAACAGAAATTGGTAATTGTGTGTGCATTATCCTGATTGATACAATAGACATGGGGCTCTTGACCACCTTGATGTCCACAAATATGATAATGATTTTATTTTTTTTTTTTTACAATGGTAGGAAATGTTTGTGTTCAGTCTATTAGAAGATTTACTACAGAAATCTGATGTGTAATAAATCTATTATTATATACAAAGGTAAAGATATATTCTGTGTATGTGCTTTGCACTTTGTGTAGAGGCTGATGATTGGTACTTCTATGTGAAAGCATGAAAACATACTTCTATTAAGGTGCTTGTCTAGATCTTTATGCCCTCTCTTCTTTCAGAAAAACGCTAATACTTTAGAACACTTCTTGTGAACTCAGGTATGATATAGATGTATAGGCTTTTCTTGTGCTTCTCAGAGTTACGGAATTAAGAAAGAAAAAATTGCTTTCACAGCATCTTTTTAGGTGTTATCATTACCCCAGAGAATCCTGGAACAGGTTTGGATAAAACCCATTAGTATATGGGAATTTTATTAATCACGACTTTGAACTTTGTGGATGCTTTGATTTGACAGATGGAGCAATAGTGTGTATTATTCTCTTTAATTGATGTAGCTTCATCTCTTTCGCCTGAGAATGATCTAATTGTTGCTTTGGAAATAATTTCTAGCCCAGCTTTACCTGTGAATCTTCTGCACAGCCAAACTACATCCCCATATATTCTTGCCTAACTTTTCCAGCCATAACTTTCTATAATCTTTTCCTAAGTACCTTCTGTTTCATGACTGTACCTCTTCACACTCCCGTCCTTTCAGAAAAGTTCTTGTCTTATTCCCTACCTTATAGCAGTAATTTTACTTTTTTTTCATATTGCTACAGTGTTGTTTTATCTTGGTTCCAATACGTTGATTAGATTTCCAGGGAATCTGCTATCTAGCACTGCTGCTGTCCAGAAAATTACAGGGTAAGTGATTTTTTGGCTTAGTTAATCTAGGAAAAACATGTGGATTTAAAGGGTAAAGAGATAGGATTACCAAGTAACAGTTATAGGCAAAATACTTCCTGAAGCACAGCACTTGGCAGATCTGTGCTGCTCACAGCCTATTTTTCTATATTTTACACAGATGTATCAGACAAGAGTTGGAAATTGAAAATTTGCATTGAAATCTGATAAAAACAAGCTTGATTCTTGGAGACTTTTTTTCCCTTCTCATCTATATTAGGAACAACGTTCACCCAGTTGTATACAAGTTGATAACGTTTTCCATCTTGCTCTGGCTTACTAGGCAATTTTGAGGTAGATACAAACAGAATGAAATGGATTTAAACCTTTTATTGTTTTTTTGCTTGTGACATGGATTCCACCCATGTTTGCATAGCTTCATTTTTCAGTGTGCTCTTTCCACCAAAAATTCCATAACCAAGAAACTTTCAGTGCCCACTGGTTCTTTCTTACAGACCGCTTAAGGCCAGAAGCCAGCTACCTAATGGAAGCAGACAGAATCTAAGAAAGCATAGACATGTGTATCCTAGATTATATATATAACAAACAACAGTCTTTAAATTGAGGAAAGCAACAGCCAGAGTTTCTTCAGGAGATTACGGTGACAGGAATAAAAAGATGCAGGAATAAAAAGGAAGGATAAAACGTTCACTTACAGCCTTGTACACCACAAATGTGTGACGAAGAAAAAAGAAGTATTGGGAGAAATTCAGTGAGCAGTACTAGCCATACAGTCAGGTAATTTATATTTGTAGGATTAATTTATATTTGTAGCATTAGACAATTCCTTATAGTATCTTTTCCTCAAACGAGGAAAATGTAAAAGGCATAATTTGGTGGAAATAGGGGGAATTAATAGTAGGTTTCCATTATTTGTCTGCTATTCTGAAGTGCTTTCATGGTCCCAAAATAGAAGTTTGCCTGCCCTAAAATTGTAAAAATGTAGCTGGTACCTTTTTATGGCTGTGCTGTTGATTCCTGTAATACACCAATGATATTTTACTTTTCAGCAGTCTTTGCAGTTCTTGCTGCATAGCTGTAACTACATTCCCATTTTAATATTCAGATATAAACAAAAAATTATCTTTACTGTGCAAATGAGAAATGCCTTTGGGATATGTAAAAGCCTCCAGGTATTTTCAAACAAGCCATTGTAAAAGTACTACTCAAGTTAGTATACTTTCCAGCTACTTTAAATACTATTGATCTCGGTATTATGTAAAGAGCATGCTATTTCTAGTTTACTGCCTTTTGAAACATTGTTGGGTTTTTTTGATGATGAGTTGAAAAAAAAAAAAAGTGCTAGACAGTATCTTTTACAGGTAAATGCATGTGTAATCTCAAATGGAGTTGGGGTTCAGATGAGAGTATCAAAGGTTTTGAAATATTTTTGTAAATTTTGAGAGCTCTCCTTTAAGACTTGACTTTTACAAGACATGAAATCTTGACAGGTCAACTGAATGTAATTTTCCTCTAGGGCTTCTAGCTGACTCCTTTCCTTTCTTCTGGAATGGAGATGTAGCAGGATCCATTAATGATTAAACTGTGGCAGCGATACAAGACTTGGTAGATGTAAATGGGGATTCGATTATGTTAGATGATACCCTTGCAGATAGTTACATTTGGCAAGCTTGCCTTACATAAATGTTTTTCCACACTAAATTCCAAGTGTGTTGTATCTTGCTTGTCTTGTTTGTATCTCAACAAAGAGCAAGAATGGTTTTATCATTTCAGGCCACTCAAGGAAATGGTGGCAACCTGAATGTCGGTGCCAGTGATTAATAGAGAGTTTTGTTGTTCTTCCTGGGGAGTTACATCTGTCTGAAGGTGTACAAATGGATGAAAATAAGGCAGAAGAGCAAGCGACCAGAAATAACCACAGAACTTTTGGAAAGACAATCACAGGAAATTACACTATAGTTTGCTGCATCCTGTGAAAAGGAAATTGTGGAAGAAACATGAAACAGGTTGACATAAATTCCTCACTGACTGATGACATGCGTATGTACTAAAAATGACAAGTACTTCTTATGTAAAAGGCTAAGTGAATCTGCTGTAAGAATGAGCAATATAGGCTACCGATGTTAATTGAAAAAGAATTAAAAAACCTGTATCTTGCATCTTTTGAAGGGACGATAGATAGCTTGCAGAAGGTTTCTTAAACCACTTACCATTTTACTCTTGTGTGAATTAACAGGAAACAGAACGACAGAAGAATGAGGAAGTAAACAAGATCTAACACATTTTTAAAGGCCATTACCGTTTTGTCACTCTGAATTTAAAATAAAGTGGACTCCCTAGTTATTATCACTCAATAAAGTGGACAGAATAATGGAGCATAAGAGTACAACCTTTCTATGGAAGGTCAAATAATTGTGATTTTCTACAGTTGATGAAAGTTTAATATCCTGTTTCATTAAAAATTCTCAGAACATTGAACATAAGTCAACATTCCATGGAGAAGAAGGTATTATGCAGCTTGCATGTGTGCATATCTGCATATCGGAGCACAAAATATTGACATGATAATTGCAGTCAAGCCTGATTGAACAGTGGCCTCTGGGAATTCAGCTGGTGTTGTACCAACTGGATGGCTGCTCAGGACACAGTTTGAAATGCAAGGTGCAAGTTAGCACTTTATTCAGCACAGGCAGGCATCATTTAAAAATCCTTGGGGGAAACCCTGGTGATGTGCAGATGTTAAAGCAGTCTGTTCTGAAGTGCTGATACTTTGAACACTGTGAGAGAATTGCGTATTTTAGATGAAAAATGTTTGCAAAATTATTAGGGGAAAAATGTCACTATTTTCTTTGCTACTCTAGTATAAAAATGTTTTGTGTTTTATGTGCATTGCTTAAAATAAGAGGCCATAATAAATCATCTAATGAATTAAATCAATCAAGTTAGAGATGCAGGAAAAATTACATTTCTGTAATGATGCTTTTCCATTTTGATACATATCATGGAACATAGAACTGGCTCTATAAATAATTTACTAAGGAAATAATTTCATTTTACAATTGTTCTTTAATTAGAGCTTAAATTATTTTTGTAAAGAAACAAAAATAGGTGTATGCAATTTTGCTGTACAAAATAACTGCTGTCTTAGAAAAGTGCAAAATGTGTGGTATCAATTTAAGTTCTTTTTTGCTCCATGCTGTCAAAATCTTTAAAAAGTATTACTATTTGTAAGAACTAAAAGAAAAACATTTCTAGTGTGCCTCAATTATAATTCATTGTGAAGTATAAAGATCTTCTAGAATCTGAGATGAAAATAAACTCTCTATTAAATAAAAACTATTTAGTTCTATTTTGTTGTATCTTAATAGGTACTTGGAAACACAGTAAGGTTTCTGGTTGGAAGCTTAAGGCATAAACTCTGTTTCTGCTAACCACTGACTGTGCAACCGCAGGGATGTGGCTGTACACAGTAAATTACAATATTGATGCCATATTTACAGTTACATTAACAGTCTGTGCTCTACAACTTCACTTTAAACAGGGTGATTCACTGTCTATTTAATACCAACATTGAATGTATGCCCTTGTGTAGGTCTATCTGTAAAATTGTTCGAACACTGGGAGAGATTATAATGAAATTAAATGTTGCATCACACAAGCTGATATTTTGTAGCCTTTCTGGTTCTGCAGCCCTTTAGATTCAAAGAAGTATCTTTCAGAAGTAACAATATTTCTAGAAGCAGTTTATTTTAAGTTATATAGGTATACTCTTAAAATACAGCCTTTGTCCACAGCCCAAAGTTTGCATTGCAGCCTTAACTTTCTTAGCTATTTAAGGCTAAATTTGTAGATGTGCTTTTTTTTTTAATTAAAAAAATCCTGCTGTTTGTAAAACTGAAAGGACATCTTCCATGAAACATGTTGACGGCAAATTCAATTTATTACGTGAAATTATTTTCATTTAATTGATGTAAAAACGATATAATTATATACAACTCTGAACTACTTTTTCTTGACAATTTATTAATTGCTTGACTGATTAAGACCTGTGGTAGAATATGAGATAGCTCTTTTACCAGACTGCTTTTGCTGAAGATTTTAGGAAGCATGGTGTATTATAAACTTCAACAGACTTCTGTTTTTTAAAATCTTAAGATTTTTGTAGAGGATAATCTGTTCTCATACCTCATTCATTGTTAAATGTTTCCTCATAGCCTACTGTTCCATTTTTGACAAACCATTAAAAATGTGCCAAAACTCAAAAATATTACCTGCCCTGGTGTGTAGAGTATATCATAACACAGGAAAAAAAAATCATAACAGAAAAAGTGTTAAGCTGCTTTCTCAGTTTCTTCATTTTTGTGGGAAGCTAAATCTTGATAATCTTTGTGGCTAAATACATCTGTGTTAAACATTTAAAATAGGTAGTACTCATGGGAAAACTGATTGGAGCTTAAAACTTGTACAAATTGACAGCCTCTCTTCACTCCATTTTTCATCCTAAAGAAGTCTGCAGATATTCTTAGCTCACATCATTATTGCTCATCAGTGGTTCTAATTAGCTAAACAGGAGTTTGTCTCAGTCATTGATCATCATCAGCTTCTTGACAGTGCCTGAATTTTTTTCTCTATATTCCAGTGGACTTTTAAAAATATATTGTAAATGCATAACAACTCAATTGATAAAGTCAGCTAAGGACTTTTCTTAGTATTAGTTACGCTTCTAAAAAAGAGGAGGTGATTGCTGCAATTCTTATCAAGTCTCCTTTCAAGGCACAACAGCAGATCCAAATATGATATGTATGTTCCAGTCAGTCATACTACCTTGAGTGTCTGTTGTGTCACGAGGATTGGAAGCTGTCTGATGCCACCAAGAGAGGCTGCTGATAAGGTTCCATATGAGGTTTCAATGTATGCTTTAGGCTTCTGACAACAGCCACTGTGTGCTTAAATTCTGATCATTAGGATTTTTTCTTTAGCTGTGGGTGGTAACTGGTGAAACTATTTTGGGGGGCATTATTACAGGCTGTGGTATCCAGACAGTCTGAAAGAAAACCTCAGAAAGCCAAAACCACTTGAATTTACTTTAGACTTTTCCCGCTCATTATGATGACAATAGATACGTATTTATAATCTTCATTCATTGACAGCTGTATTCAAAGGACTGTTTGACCAAGCATTGGACAAACAGGGAAAATACTGCATTTAACTAGAAATGCGCTTTGAATCATTGGCTAGTGTGTGCCGCTGTCACAGGCACATTTTTTGCTTTAAGAGAGGTCTGTTTTTTTGTGGACCCTTGTCCTTTATAAAGTCACAGGGCTTCATAAATTCTTGACTACCAATAATACACCAGAATTAGCTGTGCATACTATTTTTCAGTTCTCCAGAGCAGTTTGTTCTTTTGCTTGGTTCTTCTCTGGGCAACCTGTTCCAGTGCCTCACCACACCCAGAGTGAAAAATTTCTTCCTGATACTAACCTAAATCTACCCTCTTTCAGTTTGAAGCCAATACCCCTTGTCCTATGATGACAGGCCCTGCTAAAAAATCCCACTCCAGCTTTCTTGTTGGTCCCCTTTAGGTATTGAAAGGCTGCTATAAGGCCTCCCCAGAGCCTTCTCTTCTCCAGGCCTAACAACCCCAACTCTCTCAGCCTGCTTTCACAAGAGAGGTGCTCCAGCCCTCTGATCATCTTTGTGGCCCTCCTCTGGACTTGCTCGGACAGGTTCAGGTCCATGTCCTTCTTGTGCTGAAAATTCCAGAGCTGAACTCCAGTGCTCGAGGTGGGGTCTCATCAGAACAGAGCAGAGGGGTAGAATCACCTCCCTCAACCTGCTGGCCACGCTTCTCTTGGTGCAGTCTGGGCTGTGAGCACACATTGCTGGCTCATATTCAGTTTTGCATCAATCAACACCCCCAAGTACTTCTCCCATTACTGTCAATCCATTCTCTGCCCACCCTGTATCTGGGATAGCCCCAACCCACACACAGAACCTTGCACTCGTCCATGTTGAACTTGGTGAAGTTCACATGGGCCCACTGCTCAAGGCTATTCAGGTCCCTCTGGATAGTATCCCTTCCCTCCAGCGTGTTGAGTGCGCCACACAGCTTGGTGTCATCAGCAAACTTGCTGAGGGTGCACTCAATCCCACAGTCCATGTCACCAATAAAGGTGTTGAACAGCGCTGGTCCCAGTACCGACCCCTGAGGAATGCCATATAGAATAAGTGGTTAGAGCAATGGTTTAAGTAGAAATATAAAATTAAAAAAAGCTGAATTTACATGGAGAAGGAAATAATCACTGTGGGAGCAAAGAATGGATAGGACATGTAAGCCAGTACAGTCAGGGTATTTTTAAGGGCTGGAGGCAATGCTGGTCAGTGGTTCATGGGGCTTACGTATGTGTGTATTTCATTGTACGTTTAAGTTGTGGAATAATGTATGGTACCTATCATGAACGGTATGCCTGTTTCAGGAACATGCACAAACTTCTGTGGTAAGTATTATGCAAGTAATCTATTCACAAACATTTTTCCTTACTAATTCCTAATTTTTAAAGTTGCCCAATATGTTTTAGTGCAAAGTTTTATAAGCTTATCAAAAAGTCTTTTTCCATTTTTTAAAACCTGACTGAGAATGTGATTTCTGTAAACTGCTGATGAATTATAAGCAGGGTGGGTCAGTTTCATTAACTGTCATGTGTTATGAAACCTGTTCATTCTTTTCTCTCTTGTGCTCCTTTTTTTGTCCTTAATTTTTTTTCCAAAGGACATCAGAGTGTAACCTTTGGAATACACCACATAACTTCGTATTTGCATGGATCTCTGTAGTTGCAGTCTCTACTTAGTTCAGTTTTAGTATATGTTCAAAAAGAAACTATGAAAGACTGGCTGTACTATGTATTTCACTCCTCATGCCTTCCTAGGAACCTATCATGGCAATTCCTTGATGCTTCTGATTACAAGTGATCAGATGCTTTGAGGTCAGAATCTGGTGTGCATTTTTCTGTTAAGTTTCTGTCGCAGTTAAAATGTTAAATACCTTTCAGACGTGAAATATGTTTTGGAATACTTGTTGAATATTCATGGTTTCACTTTTCTCTGCTCATTACAGCTCCTGAATTATTTTCTTTATGGAACTAGATTTTTTTTAATGCCATACAACTGCTTAAGATCCCATATATTTTTGTTTTTCATACCTAAATGTAATTTAAATACATATTTTTTTCACCTAGGTTTTTCTTAGTTTTCTTCCAGGGTTGCAACACATCATTGCTGCTATATTTGCAGTAGGAGAGTGCCACTTACAGTTATGATGCCTTGAGACCTCTCTTTCCAAAAGCCTTGCTTCAAATTCCATACCATTTAGTTCTTTATTTACTCAAGATCAGACTAGATATTGCAGCAGTCATAGAACTTTATTTAAAAGAAACCCATGATATTGGATGGCCTGTGGGGACAGTGTAGTTTAGCCTTTGAAATCGCCAATAACAGTAGAATATGCAGGAATACGTAATAGTGGAGAAAAATAATTGTCCATATATCTACTATCCTTGTTGATCTCTGTTACAAAATGCAGATGAAGCCTTTTGTGCACAGCCAGGTATTCTCATCCTCTTCTGATCCAGTTTAGAGACTCATGGGTACCACTCCACTGTTCCCTTCCACTTCTGAAACATTCCTGTTTTGGTAGAGCACAAGTTGTGCAAGTAGGGTTCTCTGGCTTCTAAGGGATCCTTATATCCAACCAATATGGAAGTTCACTGTATTGTGAGAGCAGGGATAATCTGAATGAGTTTCTGCTTCTGTCACCTGTGATGCTGGGGACACCTAAAGTATTTGGCAATTTTGGGGGAATATATGTTTCTCAGATGTCTTGTTGCAGATATATATGATAGGAACTCTGTCTTGTGCTAACAAATCTGTGTATATCCTTACTATCCCATTTTTTTTCTTTTTGCCTAAACCAGAAGCCTGTGAGGACATCAACATTTAAAACTCAGTCAAGAAATAGGCTAGCAATGAGATGAGGTTGTTTGTTAAAAAAAGTGTTAATGACTAATCAGCAGGTTTTCTATGAAGTTGTGCAGAGATGATTATAGCCCTGCACTTAATAACCACATAGAGAGGCTCTGCTTGTCCCCGTTACCCCAGCTTCTGAGCTGTTCTGTTTTTGTCCAAGTGGAAGATAGTAAAATAGTTACCTATGATGTTCAAAACTGTTGTTTCAGACATAGGAATGGCATGTAGCTGAGAGAACAACTTCACAAACCCAAGCAGCTTAGGGGCTCTATGTTGCCAAGAAGGGAAATAATCATTTTGCTCAATCTATGGACAAGTACACTTTCTGCATTTGGGAAAGAATGAGACAGATAGTTTCAGCTGCTTAAAAATGTATTTTTGAGACCTCTTGCTTCTGTTTCTTTTTGAACAAAGTTGTGTTGGCTGTTTACAGATCTAATTTGCTGTCACTTGCCATATGCTCCCTGATTAATTCTGCAAGGCCTGTCAGCTTCAGATAATTTAATTTTCTATGCTTTAAAATGACATTCATTATCAGGACATGAAAAATTCAAATGATTAACTGCAAATTATGACTAATAAAGTGTCTATTTTTTTTGTTTGTTTCCAGAGAAAAGCAGAAAGCTGAAGTCAAGGACAGAAGGGTTTTAGAGATTTTGCAAGCCAAGGACAGCAAAATAGAAACCCTAGAACAGGTTCGTATTATGTTTAAATAGAACAGTTAAGAAAATTTCTATCATTGACGTCAAATTTATATTTCTGAAGATGTGAAAATAGTTTACTGTTGTGTCTTAACGTGAAAGTTGCAGGTGATTCAGAAATTATAGCCTTCTGATAAAGTATTAATTAAACTCTTCTGAATTGTTCAAACAGTTGATCTAAAACGTTCCTATGTTTTTAGATGGAACTTTTTCTGAAAAATTTCATCACCTCATTTCCTTATTTTGCCTAAGGGGCTAACCTAAACTTGTTTAATGTAAACATGTTCAGAACTCTTCTATGTTTTCAATGTGCCCATGGTTTGGAAAGACTTGCCATCCTGACAAATACAGAAATAAAACATTTCTCAAGTAATGAGGACTAAACATGTATTATCCTAAAAGCAGTACAGCTATGTATTTTAGTGTTACTAGCCTATAACAGTATTAAGTTGACTATTAGCATAAACTATACAACAATACTGACAAATCCAAAATGTCATACATAAGTCTCATGTCAAGTGTATTCTCTGTTGAACTGTTCACTCAAAACTGAGTGTTGTGTATCAGTAAAAAAATAAACTGAAACCCATGTATTGAGCCAAACCATTGGTGAAATTGGGAAATATAGGCACATTTTCTAAAAATCAGAGTAATTATATGAAAAGTTATTGAAGCTTTTGAACCCTTCATAGTATCTGAAATGAAATCCAGCACTAACAAATACTAAATAAACACAAGAAAACAATAAACATTGCACTTTCCTTTTCTCCATAAAACTTGAATGACTACCTTCTCAAGACTGGGGAGAACAGAATATGCTTTTCCATATTATTAAAAATGTTAATAAGAAGAAAGTCATAATCAGACCAAGAGTGATATGGAAGGAGAGAAAAAGAGTTAGAATTACTTCACAGATAATAAAGTTGATAGCAAAAACATAGACAAAGGTCAAGAATGTGCTTTCAGATGTCTAAATCCTTCAGTTCCTGGGGATAAAACACTGCCTGATACATAGTTTTTCATAGAATCACAGAATGGTTGAAGTTGGAGGTCATCTGGTCCACCACCCCTGCTCAAGCAGAGTCACCTATAGCCAGTTGCCCAGGACCACGTCCAGACAGCTTCTGAATATCTCCAAGCAGGGAGACTTTACAACCTCCCGAGCAACCTGTGCCAGTGATCAATCTCCTGCACAGTGGAAAAGTGTTTCCTGATGTTCAGAGGGAACCTCCTGTGTTTCAGTTTGTGCCCATTGTCTCTGGTCCTGTTGCTGGGCACCACTGAAAAGAGCCTGGCTCTGTCTTCTTTGCATCCTCCTTTCAGGTATTTATGTACATTGATGAGATTCCCCCTGAGCCTTTTCTTCTCCTGGCTGAAAAGTCCCCATTCTCTCAGCCTTTCCTTATAGGAGAGATGCTTCAGCATCTAAATCATCTTCGTGGCCCTTTGATGGACTCTTTCCAGTAGCTCCAAATATCTCTTGTCCTATTGAGCACCGAACTGGACACAGGACTCCAGGTGTGGCCTCACTAGTGCTGAGTAGAGAGGAAGGATCTCCTCCCTCAACCTGCTAGCAATACTTTGCCTAATGCAGCACAGGATACCATTTGCTGTCTTTATCACAGTGGTACTTTGCTGGCTTATAGTCAACCTGTTGTCTGCCAGGACCCCCAGCTCCTTTTCTGTCAAGCTGCTTTCCAGCTGGGCAACCTCCAGTGTATATTGGTGCATAGACCCCAGTATACAAGGTCTCATGGGGTTGTTCCTCCTGGGGTGCAGGAACTCTTTGTTTCTCATTGTTGAATTTTCTGAGGTTCCTTTCACCTCATTTCTTCAGTCTGTCCAGCTGCTAAATGGCAGCATGACCCTCTGGTGTATCAGCCACTCCTCCCAGTTTTGTGTCATCAGCAAACTTGGTGAGGGTGTGCATTGCCCCATCATGCAGATCATTAGTGAATTTCCTCACATTTCTGATGGCCTTTACTGAGGCTATTATGCTTGAATTAAGGTAAGTTGTGTAGCCTGTGGTGTAAACTCAGATTTCCAGAGCTTGCATACTTTTGGTTTGTTCAAACTATACCCGATGCACTTGCTGCCTGATGAGAAACACCATTGAAATGAGGTTATTCATCCTTTTGTATTAGAGCAGTGGCTGGAGTTTTTGTATGTCCTGTTTTTGTGTGTCGTGGCCTCGTGGCAGTAGGTGTGATTTGTAATGTGTCTGGTGCATTCGTGCACACCAATTTTTATAAGTCAGCAATGCATTATTATTTCTGTGTTTGTATCTTATCTTTACTGAAAGAGAAAATACCTGTGTAAGAAATTTATAAGAATTGGTGTGCAGTAGTATGCTTTTAAGAAATGCTGCCTGCTGTGACAGCCTCTGAACCTGTAGCGTGCATCTCCATGAGATTGCTCTCTGTGGTGTCAGATCAATTTCAGAAGCTGAAATTGAAATTGATCAGAAATCTGAAATTGGTGGTGTGGTACAGTTACCATCTGGAAGTGGAGAGAGGCTGAAAATGTAACTAGAACCAAGGAGAAGTGGCAGCCCGGAAAAGAGCAAATGCTTGGCAACGAAATGGGAGGAATTAACAGTTGAGGAGGACAGAAGCTGCTTTTTTGATGATCGTCACAACTTCAATGCATGTTGTAATACAGCGCTTTCAAATAGCTTCCCTTAGAGTATCATTGACTTGGGGGGGTGGGGTGTGTGTGAAGGGCACCAGATGGTGCCAATGGCCAGTCCTGCATATAAAAGCTGTATGTGAAGGTGGTGTCACTCTGACCTTCTTGCCTCATTCATTAGCTGGGATGCCACAGGACTGAAACAAGCAGGGGATCATTTTCTGAGTTTTTGGAGTGGTTTTGATGATTTGGTAATCAGAGACGGGAGCTGGCGTAGAGAACTGTGTAGTAAGGAGCATTCTCATTTATTTTGTTTTTCTGGATTTGTCCTTTCTTTGTTGATGTAAGGACAAAAATACATTATTTGTGTAATTTTACGGATAAATAGGTTGCTTATGAAACTGAGTTCTGGCAGTAATGAAAATGAATGTTCTTTTCTCTAAAGTATAGACAGTAAGACTTCAAGGCTGTTTATTGCAGTCTACTAGTCTCTTACTTCTAGAAAGGTGAGATTATCCAGTCAGTTTTCCCTACCCATTCACACATCATACAGATGCATCAGTTGCAGCAACATCATTTGTCATATGGTATATATTTACTAGGAATTTCTGTGTGGCCACAGAACAGCTGATTGTATGCATCCATGCTAAGTAAGGAAAAAAGGCAAATAAATGACATATCTCATACTTCGACATGTTTGTAAGCTGATATTGCTGCCAGAAACAACAACAAAACCTTAGAGGAGAACATGAGATAATCTTTGTTCTCTTGTATTCTGCTTAGACTTTGTCTTGACTTTCTTAAGAGCCCTTTTAAAATTGCTGTAAGTAAGAAAGCATATTTCTCCTCCTAGGTGAGATACATATAGTTATTTAATACTGACAGCTAAATTAGTTTTATTTGTAATGAAAGATTTCAACTGTTTGAAGGGTTTCCATTTTAATAGACATTACTGAAAATCCACTAAAATAATTAATTTAGAAATGTAGAACTGAGAAGTAATATGGTCTTTATTCACTTTTGTATATCCTAAATGGGGGGAAAAAAGTGCTGAAATGTTTGTGAGAATGGGATCTGTGGCTTTAAGGGTAAAAATCAGTGTAAATCATAGGTTTGTAAAACTTCGGCTGTCTAATATTTTTGGAACAGAGTGCATGCATTTAGCTTTTATGTGCTTTAGTGTGACTTCATTACAATGGTGTAATCTTCAGTTTTAGATAAATGTGTAAGACCTTTTCTTCTTGCCATGAGTTTATTGCATAACTGCATATTGTGTTAAACATTTTAAATAGGAATTGTGGAGCATTTCAAAATATACTGTTCAAAGGTTCAAATAAATATGGTATTTATTAAAGCACTTAATTTTTTTTTTTTCATCTATTATTGCGCATAAATTCAGTACAAAATATATTGTATTAGAGATTTTAATTGTATTTTTCCCTTTGTTTCTTCTTTTTTTTAAATTCCTATTTTTTTTTATTGGTTGACTGGAAACTTTTGGTCTTGATAGTCACAGCTGTGCTTCATCTGGCATACACATATTTATTCTAAATGCTATGTGGTAAAAATCTTACTCCATTGAGGCTGGTGGCTATATTGCTGTACTGATCTTACTACTGTCACTTTTGTTTTACACAGTGGCTCAAAACTGTTTTCTCAGTAGTGATGTATCCTTGCCATATATATGTAATTTCTCTGTGTGTTTCAAGGAAAAGCATTTCTAACTGCTGCCTTTAAATGGATAACTCACTGTCCTAGAATTTTAATTACTCTTCTGAAGGCTGACTGCTGCAGGTACCTTTTTTTGTTCTCCCTTTTCTTTAGAAACATTTCCCACCTGGTGTATTTAGTTTATAACGTTTGTGTGTGTCTCAGATCACTAGTGGGTTTTTTTTTTTTTCTTTTAAAATAAGGTGAGGCTTTTGGAAAAATGCATTAAAATTTTGAAATTGTAACAATTAGTTTAGAGGGTAATGTCGGAATAGGGAACTCAGTCTTCTGCCATTCATGCAGTAGATAAATTAAAATATCTTCACCTGTTTTCCTTAAAAGATGAAATTAAAGATGTGTAAAAGTAGCAGTAAACCTTTTCTGTCTTCTATAACATTGTGTAATTAATTGGGTTTCAATTTTGATCTGGGGGAACTAAAGCTAATCTTTTTGTCCTAGACCTTGTAACGTTTCGAAACCTTATCAACTGATTATACTCCAGAGGGGTTAAAATAGTACTAGCTTGCCTCATTATCCGCACTTGAAAATCTTCAGCTTGCTGTGCAAATCTATATTAAAGCCCCTTTAATGGGTCCAATTGAAAGAAGCATAATTCTACCTTCAAGCATTAATTAACACTAATAAATTTTTCTTAACTTTTGTACCTTCATCTGATTGTATTTTTCTTTGTAATAAAATGCTGTTATTAAATTAAGACAAATTACGCACACATTATTGCCATCTAAACTCTTTATTTCCAGTAGCATATAACCTTGATTATTCTTGTGTAATGAGGGACATGAGGATAATTTCGGTAATAGGGTGTTTGGATGAATGTGTCAGTAGTGATGAGATTATGTGAAGTTTATAAACTCTTTGCAAAAAAAAGTTTCTCCAGTGAATGAGATTTATAGATACTGCAAGTGAAGAGTATCTGAGGACATTTTTTTTCTTTAAAAAGATCATTTTACTCAAGTTGTACCTTGGAAGAGGGGTCAGCCTTCAGTAGTGAAACCTGTCTGTTTTGTGTAGCCCCTTTGAACTACATTGGTGAATTATCACGTCTTTGCCCTTTCTGCTTGCCATTTTCTAGTTAGTTTTCTCATAAAGTTAAGAGAAAGAAATCTTGTTAAGGAGCTGGTATGAGTCAGAAAGATGGGGAGGAAAATATATTTATTTGTCAAATAGCTGAAAGTTGCTGATTCCGGTTTATTGATAGAAGACTACCTGAGGTAAGTGTTATGATGACTATGGCTAACACCTGTGGGCTTGTTTCTCTGAAGAAATTAATAAACTGTAAATTATAGTGTACCTTTACAGCTCATTAGAACTTTTGTGTGAATTCCCAGTAGGAATACTTTCTCTACAAGTTGAAAATGTATTTCTGTGAGGTAGCTTACTCCATTTTGAGGAAGGAGTTTTCCTACTTAATCCACAAAAGAAATCTATATTGGGTGTTCACACAGATGTGCTGTAAATCCATGATTCACCTTTTCTTTATTTTGCCTGTGTAACCACGCCTGAAGTTGCCTAAAGCTTCTGGATCTGTATTACTCAGCCTTTGCATTCTCAGTGGCGTTTCTACAAAGATAGCCTGGAATAGCAGCTGCACTTGGATAAGACAGGGAAAAGTGCAGTAAAGAAATGTGATGTTTGTTGTCCTCTGCCTATTCCACTGGTTTGAAATGCTCGATATTTATGTTAGCAGAGCTCAATATTCAAGCCTGGCAAGAAGAGGGAGGTCATCTTTATGATCTCATTTATCCTCTGGGGAGCTGGGGTGTAGTTTGGGAAATTTTCAATCCAGGGAAGAATAGTTATCATGTAGCCAATTAGTGTTACAATAGGATAAGCTTTTTTTCTTGAGACGTAGATGGTTTCTAAAGTTGTTGGAAACTGTTTTTACTGCAGAAAAGATTAACTTCTTAACTATGTTCAGTATATTATCTGGTTGATGTAGTGACATAGTTTTTTAATAGTAAAGTGAGTATGGTTTTAAGAGGGCGAAGCTGGATTTTATTCCCCCTTTAAGGACATTGCTGATGAGGAATCTTTTCATATATCATGGCTTCTTACTTGAATTTCTCAAGTTCAAGAAAACTGTTGTTCCTTAGGGACCAGGTAGCAGAAAAGAAGCATTGCAGTGCCCTTTGAGATTAGGTTCTGCCCCTATGAATCTGCTGACCACACTTAGGAAGGAGCTTGTCAGAAAAGTTGATCATAGCAATAGCTGTTCATTATTTACTACACCTGATCTGGCAGCGTTGATGTATGTGAGTGTAATGAAATATTGCTGAGTCAGGAGTAGATGCTAGTAGGTATCATTTCCTGCAGATCTCACATAGTCATATACACTTCCAGAGACATGGGCTAACTCACTCTGAGGGCCTTGTATAGGCGTTGCTGAGGAGGAAAGCATAGGAAAGAACCCAACCCCTAGTTCCATCAAGATTGTCCTCTTCAGTGAACAGAAAAGAAAAACTCATTTTTTATCAGATTGTTGGTTTGGATTTGGAAGTAGTAGATAGAATAGGGGTGAGAAGATATTTTGGATTTTCTGATGCCTGACCTAGAGGGCTGGGCTGCTCTGTTCCATAGTTTCAAAATGTAGCTGCTAAGAAGAGAGGAAGGAGTGGAGAAAGTGTCAATGTATTGGATAGTGCCGCTTTACAGCGCTGTGTAGGTCCTATGGCCAATCCGGTATGTCCTGCTGCAGAGAATCACTGGACAAAAGAGGAAAGGGGATTTATTGGATTTATTTAGAGAAGCTGATGGTTAAGGTGATGTTAGAGCTGTGGCAAGATTGTCAGGTTATATTGGCAGTGTTCACTGTAGTTATCCTGAGAGCTGTCGTATCCTCATTAGAGGAAAAGGGACAGTTAATCTCTAAATCTAGCAGGTGCATTACTGCAATACAGGCTATGCTGGGAGAAGTGCTGCGTTTATTATGATGCTACAGCTTTTCTGTTTTGGCAGTGCTGTCTTATTTCCAAATCAGAGGTGTGTTTTTGTGAAAAGCTGCCTCGAAGTATTGCCCCATTGCAGGACAAGGAGCTTCTGTATTCCTTGTTTCGGACATGGCAAACCTATTGCGCATGTGCCAGAAGCAGCATTTGGCTCCCTTGTCAATGCAAAAATGCAGCTGCTGGCAACACAAGCTTGCACTATGCCTGTGAAGCAGAAGGAACCAGCAGAAAGAGATATAAAGGGTTGTAGGATATTGTAAGAAGTGAAAAGAACAGTAAAGCTTTGTTTTTAGTGGATGAGAGAAGGAATGTGC
Source organism: Numenius arquata (assembly GCF_964106895.1). Lineage (NCBI taxonomy): Eukaryota > Metazoa > Chordata > Aves > Charadriiformes > Scolopacidae > Numenius > Numenius arquata. The sequence goes on from NC_133616.1 coordinate 36,367,021, forward strand.
TGCAGCGTAGTTGTGAGGAGCAGCTTGAGAGGAATGAAATGGTGCACATCCTAAACAAGTTTTGTCAGTGATGTGACCTACTTCACAGTCTGGTTCCTTTGCTGCTAATGAAAGTGAGGTACTGGAGTTGTAAGACTGACTGGTACGCTACATAAAGTCACAGTTTATTTCCACCACATGTTCAAATACTAAGAAATTCTGTCAGGTGGTTCGATTAAGACAGCAAACTTTGCTGAAGACACCAAATTAATCACATCAGACAAGTCCAAAGAGGGCAATAGGGAACATGGTGTTTATCGTAGATTATACTGTTTGACCCTTCCTTGATCTATGGGTCAGGTGAGAATTGAGGAGCAAGACCAACTACTATTAGAGGGGTAAATACATATTCTCTACCTGCAGGATGAAGTCAGCTGCTCATATTTCTGGTTTGCTTCTCTGTAGAACCATTTTACTTGATCCTCTTAAAAAAAGAGCTTTAAAGTATCTTAATTTTCTTTTATTTCTCCTGCAAAAAAATACCTGCCCTTTTTATGCAGCACATAAATAGTAAGCACATTTGAATGGACAGTGTTCTAAGACTGTTTTTCCTTCTATACATCTTAAAGTTACCATGTTTTATTTCACATCTGTTATTGATAGAAATAGGTGTTCAAAAGTTTTCATTAATTCTGGGAATGGACTTGCAGATGCCTGCTTGGAGCTTCATACTTCTTTTTCTCAGAAACAATTCTTTAAATTGTTTAATCTCAAGGAGTCCTGGAAAGCATGGGATGGGATAAGGAATAACAAAAAAAAACTTTCTGGTAGTATGAAAATCAAGTGAGATCCCCCACTTCAATTCCCCTCTCTTTGTGCTTGCTGTTTTTTATTTATTTACATTTGTTACAGGATAAGGACAGGTGTGAAAAATAGGAATTAATAATAGGATATGAACTCGTAATATTGTTGTGTCAGTTACATTTTAATCCATTGTATGTCAGTTGTTTTTTCACCTTGTTAGGAGTCCAGTTCTAAGTTGAATAGTTAACTGTGAATACAGGCATCCTTTGGAAGGATACTATAGAATCAGGTAGCACTGTTGGCATTTTCTTTTTGAAGCAATTTGGATTTAAGGATAACTTGTGTTTTATATCGTAGCCAGCTAGTGTCATTTTGACTATGAAAGGACACCATACAGTCTGCAAAATGCAGCAGATGACTTCTACGACATATGGTTACCTTTTCATGAATTATTTACATAGAACTTCTGTTCATCCTACATCTGAAAATAATTAAAGAATCTAATGAATAGTCATGAGATGAAAGAGAGCGGATTTCTTTTGTTCGTTTTAATTTTTTTCTCTTTTGTGTTTTTCTTTATTTGGGAGAAATATGAGAATATGACTGGGAATGTTATTTGTTAAACATGTATAAGTGTTCAGGTTTAGAACCATGAGGATTAATAAAGTTGAAAAAAATCTAAAGAGAAATTTGAGAAAGCTAAATCAAGGAAAGCTATGAAATGCACATCTTTAGTGGTGTCTGCTTATTGTTCAGTTCCTGATAGAAAAAAAGGAAGGTTGGACAGGAGGGGACAAAGTTAGGAGTGTGGTAAGTCAACCTCAACTACTTTGTGGGGAAAATGAGATGATGACAGGGCGAGAATAAATATGTAAATGTTGAAGAAGAAATTTTGAGGAAAAAAGTATGAAAAAAAAGAACGATATTTACACATTTAAGTTGTAATAAAATAATTTCATTAATAAATTATTTTTCTTTCTGCTTAAGATGTCCGGATTCCATTAAAAGTCACTGCTTTGGGGAAAATACTTTGATTTTTTTATCAGTTCCAGTATACAATATTTTGTATTAATTTTTTTTTTTTTATGTGGTATATAAGCGTACTGCTGCATGGTGAAAGCTTTTGGTAAAGAACGTGATGAAGAAAGCAGAGAATATAATGTTTATTTGTTATCCTGATCCTTTTGGTAGTGGAAATTGAATGCATGTCCCTTCACTACAGTAATAGATGGACACCTTTGATATTGTGCTGCAGAGACTTGAGGTTTTTTTGTGAAGTGCTTCAGCAGCCAATGACAGAAACGAGGTGAGTTGTTGCATTTCAGTATTGTTAGCAGCAGCAATGACGAATATACGTCTCAGCTGTGTGTTTCTGCTAGAATGATTTTTAGGGATATTTTGATAAACTCTCAGTAGGTATTTGAGTGTTAACTTCTTGACATGAAATAAAACCAGCTTTTATCTACATTTTATGAACCTGTATAGAGGCAGATATGCAATAGTAATTCAGTAATGCAGTCTGATCAAATTTCAAATTGCAGAACCCACTGCAGAGTGGTTTTGGTTTTTTTTTTTTCTTTACCTCTCCACTCCAAAAATGTAAGAATCTGGTGAACACTTAATCCAACACTTAGGAAAACTTTTGCTTCATATTCCTTTCTGCATGCTGTTTTATGTAACAGGTTAAAAAAATCTTGCACTGAAGACTGGAAGTTCAGCGTTGATGTCTGCAACATCAAACAGTATACAGCTCCTGGTAGTTGTATCCCAACTCATTCTCTTTTTGGAAACAGAATCCTAGCATTAAAGAGTTAGTTTTTTCTTGCCACTTTCACTGTCTCCATACAGTTGTATACTATCTAAAAATCACACTGGGTAAAAATGAAGTTGAATTAAAAACTTTTTGTATATCTAGTCACATGAAATATTGACAGATAATTATAACATCCTACTACCACGAAAAGACTCTGAGGTATTAAGAGCTAAGACAAAAAAGGACCATTTTCCCCCTTCAGTTTTGATATGTAGTTTTTGTAGCTCATTTTCTTGTTCAAATTAGCAAGTGATTTTGCTTCCTCTGCAGATTGATTTCAAGGTATTTTAAAAAGTAGTGTTTGCCAGCAAAAAATTTGACATTATTAGGGAAGTAAAAAAAAAAAAAAAAAAGTGTTGTAGCTAAAGAGATGCCATGGGAAAGGATAAAAATGAATTCTGGAATGACAGTCCTCTTTAGCATCAAAAGACCTGCTTCACCAGGTCACAGTGTTTCTTTCTTTGTACATACTGTTGCCTGGAGCATTCCGGGCTCCAGCAGTATACAAGGGATAGTCTTTGATTTTTCCCAGCTAAACAAAAGAGTAAAATCAGATTCCTTTGGTTTTCATTAGAGCAAATTCACTTCTAGAATACATTTTTTTCTCTTGTATTTGGCAGTTTGTCTATGGAAAAATCTTTGGAACTGTACTCTAGCTGTTTTAGTTATGAGTTTTTTAATAGTTCTTGAGTACCAAGCTGTCAAAAGCCCATTGAATGTTGCTTTTGTCCTGTTGTATTCAAATAAGTACAACTGCACTCAATGCAAAATATAAGTTGAGATTGTTCTTGTGTAGCGTTAGCCTGTCTTTTATGGTTTCTAGACAAAACCAGCAGATACTGTGGGAATGGATAGATTCCTGCTAAGTGATTTTTATGTGGTGAAGTCTGTCAAAATAGCCTCATGTGGGAGATTGCCCCATGTGTTGATCAGGTATGGGGTTTTTTTTCTGCTGTTACATTTGCCTACCAGAGTAGGGTAGTCTTCTAGGAACACTGCTTATATTCTCTGCTGTAAGAATCAGTCTTTACTGTCTTCCTCCTATAATACAATGTAATTCATAGGTTGAGGAACCAAAGTGCAAAAACAGCTGCACAGGCAAAGGCAGATGATAATTTACTTAATTGTCTGTATCTCAGAAATTCTTCTTTATTACCCTTATTTCTACCCAGTCATGGCTCCTGAGTAATACTTCTGGTTTTTTTCCCTACTTTATAAGCATGTGAAATGAGCAGATATGAGAGTAAAAGTTCAATTCATTTAGAGGAAAAGATAAGAACATACAAAGAAAAATGCTTTGATACACAGCAGGATTTTTTCCATGCAGGTATAAGTTACCTAAAGAACATTTCACTACTGCTGCAGCAGATGACTTTGTAGACTACTCAGGTGAGTTTGCTGCTCAGTGATTGATGTGGCATATTTGCCTTTTGATTGATTTAGAGCCTTAAGTGGGTTAGTTTTGGGAATAAGTAATTAGTGTGCAAGTCTGATTCAGGATAATCTGTCTGATTATCCTGGAAAGTATGCAAAGTAACTATCTTATTTGATTTTAAAATTTCATCTCAGCAATATAGAACAAACATTGGAAATAGCTAGTTGCATTTTTGTACCTTCATGTCTCCATTCATCCTCCAAATTGCTGGAAAACTCCCCGCTCCAAACAGGACACAAAGATCTTTGATTTCACTTCACAAATACACATATGCTTACCAGTTTCTGCTCAGTGTATAATGAAACTAAGTAGTAACGTGATGTAGCTTGTGTATTCAAAAATTAGATGCCTTAAAGAGCTGCAGCTGCCCTTTGAGATTTTGTGAGAGCTTGTTTTTGTGAATTTTTAACTTTGTTAGAGCCAGTAGACTCTTCCAGGTAGGTAGAATTTCTAAGGATGTTCTTCAAATACAGACTTTGTCTTGATAAATGTTAAACAAGTAGTAATGAGCTGGTAGAAAGACTCAAAGGACCTGCTTACTCAAATTCTATGAGGACCTGCAGAGTGGGAGGGAGGCAAACAAAATAACTGATGCTTTCCTGGTAATGTGGATTCATACCTTTTTAAAGATGCAACTAAATCATCTCTGCCAGCAACAATTTGTTCCCGTAACCATAATAATATCTCTGAAGAGCAAATATTTTGCTTTTTGAATAGTGAAAATTGAGCCTGGTGTCTTGTAGGTTCAAAATATGAGAGGGGAGTCCTACGTTAGGAGGAGGTTTCTTAATTTCATTATCCCTTCCTTAATGTCTGCTGATAACAAACTAGGCTGAGAGGGTTTATGCACTGGGTTATGTCTCAGAAAAATTTCTTATAAATTTCTGAATCTGAAAATCAGGTTAATTTTTTCTTTGGAGGAAATATAAGAATGATTATGAATCTATAATCTTAGGCGATATTTGACTGGAATCTATTAAAAGTGCCAGTGCTGTAGAATGAGTCTCTGTAGGGGAGTTAGTTATATTATCAAAAATAAAAAAGTACACTCTAGGTTTGAGATGAAATTACCAATTGAACACTGTTCTAAATACAGACTAGTTCTGATTTTTTTTTTTTTTTTGTCTGCTTGGTTGGTTGGAATTAATGACATCTGAGGCAAAAATCCAATATAAAAGAATATGCGATTTCTCTATTTTCTTTCACTTCTCTCTATTTTTGTTGTCATTTTTCCGTTCTCTTCACATTCACTTTCTTTTCCTTTTTTTTCAGACCACTGTTAGAAAGTACCAAATTTTGTATGTTCTTTGTATGTTCTACTGTGACTGCTAATGAGTATAAGGTCCAACAAAGATAATTTTTTTTTTTTTTTGATAAAGTGAAATTTTTAGTGTGAGGAAAAAACACCTTTCATGCCTCCCTACACTATTTACTACACGTTATCTGTTCATGGTTGTTTGTTTTCAGTATTTGGTACACAGTTTAGCTGTATTACATTACCTTTCTCATATGTTGAACTGGTTGCAGGATTTGTTCTTGCTTGGACATATTTTCTGCTATGTAGTGTGGTATGGTGTTTTTTTTAATTTTGTAAGAAATGTTACCATATTTGTAACAGTGTGTAGATAGCAGCAGTGGTCAGAGGGATAAAATAAATTTACTAAATATGGAGGAACAATATACAGAAAAGATTTGGAAATGGTAGGGGGAGAAGAAATAGAACAATAAAAATATTTGCAAGGAAGGTGGGAATGTGATGTGTAGAAAAAGTGAAGAAGTCTACAGAGGAGAGGCAGACATTCAAAGTAATTTGGAAAAAGATGTAACAAAGTTCTCTGTTAAAAAGTAAAAAATGAAACAAACAAGGAGGGAAAGATACAATCTACAGGAAGAAATAGTCATGTATATTTTTAATGACTGAGATATTTGCAAAATACATAGATTAATTTCACTGCATATCTTCAAACATACTTCTTGCATGCCTTACTGTTGCGGTAGCTCACTAGTGATTTAGATGATAATTCATAAAGAAATGATTTCTGCCAACCTTAGTCTTATAATCAGATATGTGAAATTAACGCTTTTTATGTGACTTAACTCCGGTAATACTGAAAAAGATAATTTATTGGTTATTAAGCTAGTTGTCAAATGTTACAACATAGTGCAGCAGAAAGGGCAGAGAAGATTTACTTTGTGCTCAGTAATTGTTTGTGCACAGTAAGGAGAGGAGCGTATGTATCTTGAGGAGGAGCTGGTACTCAGACTGTTACTTAGGCTCTCAAAATTGCCGCATCCCTCTGTGGTTATCACTTTGCGGGCAGTTTCCTTGTGCAGTGTGGGTGCTCTGGATGCCAACGCGCTGACATTATTTGACATGCCGTGCAAGCCCTGCTTACCCCCCCTGCACAGCTGGCTTCCTATGCAGGGCTGCTGTTTTCTTCTTGTGAGTGAGTTACTTCCCGTTCAGTGGTGGCATAATTACTTTTTTTGCCCTTATTGTTACCTGTAGGTTTAAAATCAATGGTTGTTGACTATGGCTTCAAATGTATTGTTTTATGTTTTTTCACAGCACGTTTTCATTCGTTTTCATGTCTGACATATATGTGAACTAGATTTAACCATATGGAGGCTGAAAACCCTTATGCATGTTATCAGCAGTACTGTAGAATGATAATCTAAAGGTATATCCTCGTTGATAAATTTTTATGTTCCTCAACAGGTTTCATTTACCTTGTATTTTAAAAGCAAAGCAGTTGCATTTTTGTCCTGAGATAAAAATTTCATTTGTTTCTTGCTACAGGTATAGTGTTAATGCTAGGAAAATGCTTTAGAGGAATGGCATTTTGATTTAGGAAGGGAAGGGACAAAACACGGAATTAAAACAGACACCTGAAGAAAAATACGGAGTTCTAATACGCATTTGTCCTGGGGCTGGCGGGGATAGGTTTAATTCTCCCCAGGACCTAGCAGGGACACAGGTATTCCATCCCATGTGAGCCATGCCCAGGGGGCAGCAGGAGCTGGCCGGGGAAGGGGAGGGGCAGGAAGTCATCCCCCAGGGGAGCGGAGCAGTCGCGGGGGGGGGGGGGGGCGGCATCCCGGGTGCGGTCGGCAAGCGGTGGTATCGTACTTGTGGTTGTATATTCCTCTGTCGGTGTTATTATTGTTGTTGTTTCTTGCTCCCTTTGTTGTTCTGTTAAGTTGCCTTTGTCTCAACCCACGAGTTTTTCCCTTTTTCTTCCGATTCTCCCCTCCCGGCCGCGCTGGGGGTGGGGGGGGCGCGATCTGATCGAGCGGCTGCCGCCTGGTCCTTTGTTGCCGTCTGAGGCCAAACCAAGACAGTGCTTTTTGGCGCCCAACGTGGGGCACTCGGAGGGTTGAGGTAAAGACAGATCTGACCAGAGCGTGCTAAAAGGAATTTGTTATCGGTATTTATTGTATTATTTGCTGGGCACAATGTTGCTTCGTTTCTTTTCATGGCTGTGTTATGTAAACTCTTACGTGCTCTATGTACTCCCCATGATGATGTTTATCACTTCTGGGAGAGGGCTCAGGATTATAATTTTGCTGTCCTGTGTGATATCAACTTATGATATGATAGTATCACTGTTCAGACGGTTATGTTGGGGTGTTTATTTGGTACTGTTTTCCTGCCCATATCTCGGGGAATTTATTAATAAACACACTGAGTCGGGGGGGGAAGCAGGGGGCGATGCTTTTCCCAGCTCTTTCACCTCCCTTTTCTCTTTCGTGCTGGGTATGCCAGTTTTTGAGAATTCTGAATACTCTTGGGACACGCAAACCAGTTTGGTCCTATTGCTAGGTCTCCTGAATGTATTCCAGTTTTTGTTTAAGGTTAAGCGACTATTTAAGACTACCACCCCAAGATCTGCCCCAAGGCTGGAGAGTCATGGGTGGCATGGCTTGTGGGAGAACATGGGCAGGTATCTAGAGAGTTTTTCACCTCCAATGGTCTGGGATTTCACCACCGAACAATTACAGTACCCTGATAAAGTGATAGAATATTTGAAAGAAAAATGCTGTGGCTATTCCAGAGAGGCACAACTCACAGCATTGTGCTGGGCCCTGGCCAGTATCTACCAAGCATTGCTCAATGTTGTGCAGCATCCTCAGGAGGAAGGGATGGAAACCAGGCGGACAGGCAGTGTGGCTACTGCCACCCCTGCGACAGACACTGCAGCTACTCCCACCCCTGCAGCAGGCGCTGCGGCTACTCCAACCCCAGCGGCAGGCACTGCAACTGAACCAGAAAACCAACCTGTGCCCGTATCAGTTGCCCCTATCCAGAAGAAGAATACACCAAGAAATCAGTTCGCTTAGTGAAGGATGACGATGATCCGGGGTTGTCATGAGAACAAGAGGAAGAGGCAGAACTGGAGATAATCACTCGATCCCTGTCCCTGAGTGAGCTGCGGAACATGCGAAAAGATTTCAGCCGACTTCCAGGCAAGCACATTGTCACCTCGCTGCTCTGGTGCTGGGATAACAGAGCCGGTAGCTTGGAATTGGAGGGTAGGGAAGCCAGGCAGCTGGGATCTCTGTCTAGAGAGGGGGGCATTGACAAGGCAATTGGGAAAAGGACACAAGCCCTCAGCCTCTGGAGGCAACTCCTGTCAGGCGTGAGGGAAAGGTATCCCTTCAGTGAACATGTTGTACGTCATCCGAGCAAGTGGACCACCATGGAAAGAGGTATTCAGTACCTGAGAGAATTAGCCGTGTGGGAGATGATTTATTATGACCTGGACAATGCAGTTTCCCACAGATCCTGATGAGATCCAATGCACAAGGTCCATGTGGTGGAAGTTTGTATGGAGCGCACCATCGTCATATGCCAACTCATTAGCAGTGATGGAATGGAAAGGCGAAGAGGGACCAACAGTGGATGAGGTGGCTGCCCGACTTTGGCAATATGAAGAAAATCTCTCTTCTCCCCTCGTCTCAGCTGTGGAGAAACTGTCCCGGAAGGTCCAGCAACTTGAAGAGAATATGTCCTCCCCACCTGTACGAGCCAGTACCTCAGCTGTTAGGAACAGACGTTTTTCCACTCAAGATAGAGAATACAGGGAGTACACCCCACGAAGCACCCTGTGGTTCTGCCTGCGTGACCACGGAGAGGACATGAGGAAGTGGGATGGACAACCTACTTCAATCCTACGGGCACGGGTACAGGAATTGCAAGGAAAAACAACCACAAAAGCAGATCTCCCCAGGAAAAGTGCTGCCCCGGTTTCCAATGTGGAGTTCCCCAGACAGAATAGAAGACCTGAGCCTACTTCTGATCCCCTTGAAGGAACTTCCAGATCATTTCTGCACGAGGTGAGTAACGGATACTATGACCAGTATTAGAGGGGCCCTGCCTCCAGCCAGGTGGGGGAAAGGGACAACCGGGTTTATTGGACAGTGTGGATTCGATGGCCTGGCACATCAGAGCCACAGGAGTATAGAGCTTAGTGGACACAGGTGCACAGTGTACCCTAATACCATCAAGCTATAGAGGGACAGAACCCATTTGTATTTCTGGAGTGACAGGGGGATTCCAAGAGTTGACTGTACTGGAAGATGAAGTGAGCCTAACTGGGAATGAGTGGCAAAAGCATCCCATTGTGACTGGTCCAGATGCTCCATGCATCCTTGGTATAGATCATCTCAGGAGAGGGTATTTTAAGGACCCAAAAGGGTACCGGTGGGCTTTTGGCATAGCTGCCTTGGAGGCAGAAGAAGTTAAACAGTTGTCTACCTTGCCTGGTCTCTCAGAGGATCCTTCTGTTGTGGGGTTGTTGAGGGTCGAAGAACAACAGGTGCCAGTCGCTACCACAACAGTTCATCGGTGGCGGTAGCGAACTAACCGAGATTCTCTGATCCCCATCCACAAGCTGATTCGCCAACTAGAGATTCAAGGAGTGATCAGCAAGACTCGTTCGCCCTTTAACAGTCCCATATGGCCGGTGCGGAAATCTAATGGAGAGTGGAGGCTAACTGTGGACTATCGTGGCCTTAATGAAGTCACTCCACCGCTGAGTGCTGCCATGCCGGACATGTTAGAACTTCAATACGAACTGGAGTCCAAGGTGGCCAAATGGTATGCCACAATTGATATCGCTAATGCATTTTTCTCAATCCCTCTGGCAGCAGAGTGCAGATCACAGTTCGCTTTCACTTGGAGAGGTGTCCAGTACACCTGGAACCGGCTGCCCCAGGGGTGGAAACATAGCCCCACCATTTGCCATGGACTGATCCAGACTGCACTGGAACAGGGTGAAGCTCCGAAACATCTGCAGTACATTGACGACATCATCGTATGGGGCAACACAGCAGAAGAATTTTTTGAGAAGGGGAATAAAATAATTCAAATCCTTCTGAAAGCCGGTTTTGCCATAAGACGAAATAAGGTCAAGGGACCTGCACAGGAGATCCAGTTTTTAGGAGTAAAATGGCAATGTGGACACCATCAGATCCCAATGGACGTGATCAATAAAATCGCAGCTATGTCTCCACCAACTAGTAAAAAGGAAGCACAAGCTTTCCTGGGCATTGTGGGTTTTTGGAGGATGCATATCCCAGATTACAGTCTGATTGTGAGCCCTCTGTATCAAGTAACCCGGAAGAAGAACGATTTTAAATGGGGTCCTGAGCAGCGACAAGCTTTTGAACAAATTAAACAGGACATAGTCCATGCAGTAGCTCTGGGGCCAGTCCGGGCAGGACAAGATGTTAAAAACGTGCTCTACACCGCAGCTGGGGAGAACGGCCCTACTTGGAGCCTCTGGCAGAAAGCACCAGGGGAGACACGCGGTCGACCCCTAGGGTTTTGGAGTCGGGCATACAGAGGATCCGAAGCCCGCTATACTCCAACAGAAAAGGAGATACTGGCAGCATATGAAGGGGTTTGAGCTGCTTCGGAAGTGGTTGGTACGGAAGCACAGCTCCTCTTGGCACCTCGGCTGCCGGTGCTGGGTTGGATGTTCAAAGAAAGGGTCCCTGCTACACATCATGCAACGGGTGCTACATGGAGTAAGTGGATTGCATTGATCACGCAGCGAATTCGAGTGGGGAAACCCCAGTCGCCCAGAAATTCTAGAGGTGATTATGGACTGGCCAGAAGGCAAGGATTTTGGAATGTCACTGGAGGAGGTGATGCGTGCAGAAGAGGCTCCACCGTATAATGAACTACCAGGAAATGAGAAGAGATATGCCGTGTTCACTGATGGGTCCTGCCGGATTGTGGGAAAGCATAGAAAGTGGAAGGCTGCCGTGTGGAGTCCTACAAGACGAGTTGCAGAAGCCACTGAAGGACAAGGTGAATCAAGCCAGTTTGCAGAGGTGAAAGCAATTCAGCTGGCTCTGGACATTGCCGAGCGGGAAAAATGGCCAGTACTTTATCTCTACACCGATTCATGGATGGTGGCAAATGCCTTGTGGGGGTGGTTACGGCAGTGTAAGCAGAGCAATTGGCAGCGCAGAGGCAAACCTATCTGGGCTGCTGAATTGTGGCAAGATATTGCTGCCCAGGTAGAGAATCTGGTTGTGAAAGTACGTCATGTAGATGCCCATGTACCCAAGAGCCGGGCCACTGAGGAACATCAGAACAACCAGCAAGTGGATCAGGCTGCTAAGATTGAAGTGGCCGAGGTGGATCTGGACTGGCAACATAAGGGTGAATTATTCATAGCTCGATGGGCCCATGACTCCTCAGGCCATCAAGGAAGAGACGCTACATATAGATGGGCTCGTGACCGAGGGGTGGATTTGACCATGGACACTATTGCACAGGTCATCCATGAATGTGAGACATGTGCTGCAATCAAGCAAGCCAAGCGATTAAAGCCTCTTTGGTATGGAGAATGATGGCTAAAATACAAATATGGGGAGGCCTGGCAGATCGATTATATTACACTCCCACAAACCTGTTAAGGCAAGCGCCATGTGCTCACAATGGTGGAAGCAACCACTGGATGGCTGGAAACATGTCCTGTGCCCCATGCCACCGCCCGGAACACAATCCTGGGCCTTGAAAAACACATCCTGTGGTGACATGGCACCCCAGAGAGAATTGAGTGGGACAACGGGACTCATTTCCAAAACAGCCTCATTGACACCTGGGCCAAAGAGCATGGTATTGAATGGGTCTATCACATCCCTTATCATGCACCAGCCTCTGGGAAGATAGAACGGTACAATGGACTGTTAAAAACTGCACTGAGAGCAATGGGTGGTGGAACTTTAAAAAATTGGGATACAGGTTTAGCAAAGGCTACCTGGCTAGTTAACACCAGGGGGTCTACCAACCGAGCTGGCCCTGCCCAATCAAAACCTCCACGCACTGTGGAGGGAGATAAAGTCCCCGTAGTGCACATGAAGAATATGTTAGGGAAGACAGTCTGGGTCAGTCCTGCCTCAGGCAAAGGCAAACCCATCCGTGGGATTGCCTTTGCTCAAGGACCTGGGTGCACTTGGTGGGTGATGCGGAAGGATGGGGAAGTTCGATGTTTACCACACGGGGACCTGATTTTGGGCGAGAATAGCCAGTGAATGAAACTGTATGATGTTAATTGCTAAATGACCCTGCCACTGTACATCTCATTTCTGTAACTGCTATTGGTTGTACTATAGTAAGAATCACCCAAACTAATGACAAATGGACTCTGATGAAAAACCAAGTAAAATGCAGCAGCGAAGGGACCAGAACTGACCTCAGCAGCTGGCGTCCAGCAACTTAATTGAGATCAACATCTTCAACCCATGGACCATGGACATGGGCTGCACCGGATACATCAGCCACAAGCCCCAAGAATACAGCATGCGACAGTCCAGCTCCACACATGCCATCTTGCATGCCCTGAGGGACTGTTCTAACAGATGGAGCTCGAAGTCATGGATTAAATTAACTCAACGGATATTGTAGAGTGATGGCCCACAGACTAAGGACATTATACCTGTATGGAGATATACATATATATGTCAGGGGAAACTGATAGTATTTAATTGGAAACTGTAGGATCTGGGCATGGCATGAAATGGTATGGAATAAGGGGTGGATGATGTCCTGGGTCTGGCGGGGATAGGGTTAATTCTCCCCAGGACCTAGCAGGGACACAGGTATTCCATCCCATGTGAGCCATGCCCAGGGGGCAGCAGGAGCTGGCCGGGGAAGGGGAGGGGCAGGAAGTCATCCCCCAGGGGAGCGGAGCAGTCGGGGGTGGGGGGTGGGGGGCGTCCCGGGTGCGATAGGCAAGCGGTGGTATCGTACTCGTGGTTGTATATTCTTCTGTCTGTGTTATTATTGTTGTTTCTTGCTCCCTTTGTTGTTCTGTTAAGTTGCCTTTGTCTCAACCCACGAGTTTTTCCCTTTTTCTTCGATTCTCCCCTCCCGGCCGCGCTGGGGGGGGGGGGGGGGGGGGCGATCTGATCGAGCGGCTGCCGCCTGGTCCTTTGTTGCCGTCTGAGGCCAAACCATGACAGCATCGTAAGAATAGAATGCAAGTATCTTACAGAGAAAGTTGAAGTTGTTTTCTTTTGGTGGCATCGAGATTTTACTATGTGTGGGTATACTAAAATGTTGTCTGTATTCAAGAAAGTGATACTATTTTCCTTGAGCTACAAATTCAGTTAGACTTAATTCCCTTTTTACAACTATTTTGTGTGATAATCTTTTTGGTTGCCTCACTTAATATTTATTTCTTATTATCTTCACAAATTTTGGAGGATTTTGAACTCCACTTTTTGATTTGATTTTTAGTATGCTAAAAGTGTAAGTGAAGTAGTACTCCAATGTATTCTTAATCCATAAACACAAATATAACTTCTGCAAGTGACTGGCTTTGTCTAAGCTTGACCGAATAATTTTCATTCAGTTCTGCCTTTATGGGCTCTTTTGTGTAGTAGCAGCAAGCTATTCAGTTCCTCATTTACGTTACTGTGTCGTATAGTCATGCAGTTTTGAGTATGATTGAAGTACTAATGTAATGAAAATAATGCTATAAAACTACATATATCAGATTGTTATGTTTCATAGGTCTAAAATGCACAGATCTAAAATCCAGTGCATGCATGTTCTTTTACAATTGCTTTTTGTCTATTAACAGATTTTTATTTATTTATTTTTTAAATAGAGACTCACAGGACAGCGGCAGGAGATAAACAACTTAATACAGAGAAAAAATGCTGTGGATGAGGAAAATGCCTGTTTGAAGAATGAATTTTGTAACTTGAACCAGAAATTTAAAGATAAAAGCCAAGAACTTAAGGTATATTGACTTGTACATAGTTTCATAAGACTATAGCTTTGAAGTAGTTCTTTAAGCAATGTCAGCCTTTGTGGCACAGAAAGTGACAAGCTTGGAGAAAAAATTGCCTTAGGCCTTGCTATACCTTACTGTTTTCTCACATACCAACTCTGAGGAAGATGCTTTAAAGCCAAGAATCCAAGCTTTATAACTTTCAGATAAATAGTTAATGATGGAAATGGAGCAAAGAAAGTAGGAGTGTGAAGATGTGGCTTCTTGTAATTAGATTCTGATGGGACTGGCATTATTAATTGATAAAGCCGAGGTCTGGGAGGATATGTCTGTGTGGGTCTCAAAAATAGCTGGGGACAGCATCAAAGGCAGCTTGATCAATTAATGGGCTCTTTGCAAATGTGTACTCATCAAAGCTGTCATCCAGCTAAAAAATATGACCCTTCCACCTGCATGAAAGAGGCCAATAAAAGTACACAGGTGACCTTGGCCATCAAATATAGAAGAAGCTGCTGTGAGGGTAAAACTGCACAGTTTATATTTGCTGATTAGTTCTCACTTTTTTTGTTTATCGGCCCTTGTGGTACTGTTCTACAGGACACTGAGGAGTGTGCACAGAAGAAGGAAGAGCAAAACAGACTGGTTATAAAACACCTGGAGGAGGAAAATAAGGGATTAAATACATGCTGTGCTGACCTGCTAAATGACCTGGAGAAACTGAGGAAGCAGGAGGCACAATGGGAGACAGAAAAATCTGGCAATGATGCCAGAATAAAGGTATGAAATGGAGTGGACTTTTGGATGTTATTTCAGAATTAACTTCTCCAGACATTTGCACTACAAGTTATTTTCTTTAAATAACAAGTTATATATTCAAATCTACCAGTGGGGACTTGCATTCATTTACATTCCTTCACTTAAGACCCACAGCTTTTTAAAAATTGATGTTGCAAAGCAGGAATCTGACTTCAAATAGCCATCTTAAAATGTAATCATTAAAAAATAAAAGATACTGTATTTTAAGATAAAACATATATATATGAAATAATAAAAGCTTAAAAGTATTATCATTCACAGGTGTTTTTTTTTTTCTGAATGTGTAATTTACTTACCTGTAATTTGGTTGCAGTAGTCTTGATATTTGTTGTTTTGAAGAACACTTTAAAACTTTAGCTACAGTTTCGGATAAATTGTGTCCTAGCCTCCAGAGGGCTCCACTCTGTGAGAGGCCTTATTTTTGCATAAAATATATTAAGAAGTTATTTTCACTGTTATGATAAAATGAAAAACAAAACAGTTTAATACAATGTACAAAATATTGTGTCTTTTATTTAAATGATAGTTTGTCTTGTTTGCTGGTGAAAATTGGGAAGTTCTTTTTAAATTCCTGTAAGAAATAAGTCACAAACATGGTATCAAAGTGTTTGATGGCTGCTTATATACATATCTAGTTAGTGAATTCTTTTTATTTACATGGCTAATGAGCACTTACAATGTTGTGCTCTTTCACTCTATCAAAGTACATGACCTTCTGGTATGTTCAGTGTAGTAAACATCTAATGACATCTTGCCCAGGAACATCTTTTTTCCTCCACTAGCAATTCAGTGGTTTTGGTGACACTTTTGATTGTTGTGCTGATGGAAACTCTTTGTGAAGAGCTTAATTCAGATCTGTTAACACGGGAAATAAAGTTCTTGTAAGTTAAGGCCTTTGGACTGGTTATGATGAAAGGATTATAGGATTCCCAGGACGGCCAATGCTCTGTTGATACTCAGAGGAGAAAAATCTAGTGTGTACTAAACTGATTTAATAATTTTCAAGTTGTCAAAAGTAGAGCTTGTAATATTGGATAAATTCTTGAAAATCATTGTTACCCACAGTTTCAATGAAAACAGTCAGAATAATTTTTTGTGTATCTGTCTTCCTGGCTGATGAGGTGCGCTGAAGAGAGAAAGGAGCGTCACAGCCATATGATTCCAGGCAATAAGTAGTGTTGGTGTTTCCAGGTCAAGGTGGTGTCTAGAGTGTGACCGAGGTAAATTCTTGAGATGGGTATTACCTGAACCAACCAGGAGTGACACGTAGCTAGATATGCTGTGCGCAAACAAAGGATAAAAGAGCTTGGGAATATTATCAAGTCTTTAAAGACAGCTTCCTCCAACCCCGAATATGGTCCACCCTGATGTTCAGGAAAACAACTGGATGTATCAGGAGACCAGCTTGGCTAAATGCAAGTAATCACCAAACTCCAGTGTAGGGCCGGGGTGGAGAGCAGTATTCAGGAGGTGGAAACAGTGAAAGCTACAAAGGAGGAGTTCAGAAACATTGGGCACTGAAGGATGGTGTTAACCTACCTACAGGTGCCTAGAGTATCATACCTACTGTATCAGTTGCAAGTGATGACAGGTATAACGAGTTTCTTGCACTATTTTAATAGTAAAAGGCTGAACAAGGAAAGTGGGTGTCTGTTGCTTAAAGGGAATGATGAATTAGTGACAGCAGCTAACAGATACAGCAGAGGTACCGAATGTTGTCTTTGCCTCAGTCTTCTCCAACAAGATTCCCCCAAGCATTTGTGCCTAGAGACAGAGTTCAAGGAGAAGTAATGAGAGTGCATGAGCTGGGAGGTACCGGAGAGAACTTGATAAGTACACATCCATTGGACCAGCTGAACTGCATATAAAGGTGGAGAGAGAGTTGGCTGGTGTAGGCTGCTGCCTATCGTCTTTCAAAAGTAGTAGAGATCAGGGGATGTCCCTGATGAATAGGATAATCCAAGACCAAAGGTTGGTTGGCCTCACTTCAGTCCCTGGGAAAATGACAAAGAAAGTTGTCTTGGAAGTAATTTCTGGGCACATAATTGAGAAAGTCACTAGAAACAATCATCGATTTACCAGGGTTGAATTTTTTCTGAGCAACCTCATTGTCTTTCCTGATGAAATGATTGCGTCTGTGGAAAAGAGGAGAGCTTGGATGTGATTTACATTAACTTTAGCAAGATTTTTGACACTGTCTTGCTGTATTATTGTACCCAGGATAGGATGTTACAGCTGGATAGGTGGACAACAGCATGTTTAAAAGAACTATTTGGATGTTTGGGTTTAGAGAGCTGCGGTTAATGGGTTGTACTCAGTCTGTAGGCTGGTAATAAGTGGTGTACTGCAGGATCCATCCTGGACCTTTCTTGTTTAAAATCTGTCTCAGTAACCTGGAAGAGTGGACAGAGGCACGTTTGTCAGGTTTGCAGATGACACCAGACTGGGGGGAAGTGGTTGTGCTTGAGGGCTCTGCTGCCATCCAGATGGACGTTGACAGAAATGGGCCAACAGGAGCCTTAACCAGGACAAATGTTGAGTCTTGCCCTGGGAAGGCAGAGCCCTGCAGCCATACAGGGACTGGTGGATCAGCTCTCAGGGACAGCCCTGGGCACTGGCAGGCAGCAAGCTGTATTGTGGTCAGCCCTGTGCACCCAGGCAGCATTGAGGGTGCGTAGGCAGCACTGAGCAGTGCCTAGAGAGACATGGGCAGGTCATGGCCCCAAGAGCCAGAGGAGGAATCGACCCCCTCTGCCTAGTACTCTAGATTCTGCACCCATTTTTGGGTGCAGTACAAGAAAGATACCAGTAAATTGGCTGAAGGTGAGACGGGGGCTATAAATCTTGCCTTGCAAGGAAAGGCTGTGGAACAGGCTGGTTCAGTGAGGAAAAGGGATAGCTCTGGCGCTGGGGCCATCCAGTAATGTGTCCTCACAAACAGGAGGGGATGGAGGAGAAACAGTTGGGCTGTTCACAGCTGGGTGAGAGGCAGCACACGCTGAAACAGGAAAAGCTGAGGCTGGAGATAAGGAGAAGCCTTTACTGCAGGAGGACAACCCAGGGGTGGGGCTGGGGCCCATGGAGGTCAGGTCATCTCCATCCTAAGGAGATTTCAACCCTGAGCAGCCTAGTTGGACCTCCTGGCTGAATTTGCCTTAGGCAGAGGCTGTGACTGGAGGTCTCCCCAGGTCCCCACCAGCCTCCATGTGTCCATAGGTCTGATGCTTCACCTTCTGCCTCCTTTCCCCCTCCCACCCCCCTTTCCCTTCTGTGATGTTAGACAACTGATTATATACCTTTGCTAGTGGACAGAGTTAGGTGAAGTTGATTATCTCACAAAACTATTGCAAGGATTGAGAAGCATATTAAAACTACTGTCTGCAAGAGGGAAATGTAATATTTGACCTCTAGGAAGTTGTAATATGTTGCTTCAGTTTTTTATCATTATTTTGTAAAATAATAATTTGTCAAACCACACAAAGTTATTATTGTAGTTCACTGTTTCTACATAGGCTCTTCCTGTAAATATTTGCTTGAAAATTTAAGTTTCAATTTGAATTAATTTTTCCCTCCCTTCCTGACATTCTCCATTTCTATTTCTCAACACTCAAGATTCAATATGGATGCCAGATTGGTTCTTAACAGGATGCTTATAAACAATAAAGAATAATAATTGCCTTATCCACAAAGGGCAAATACTACATTATCACACTACATGATATTGGGCTGCAGATGATGTTCTAATATATACACCCCAATATAACATGTCCTTGAAATGATTTTAAAAAGTAATTTATGAGAAAATTCAATAATGGAATTGTATTGTTGTTCTCAAGTGATTGTAAAAATGGTTATAGATACAAAATAATTCCACAAGATTTTAAAAAATGGAGATGCTCAGAAATTGAGTGTCAAAGATTGTAGGTTATTTCCTAATCTTAGATTTCTGACTTATGTACAAAAGCTCTACTGAATGCCTCAATATTTTTCTTCAGTATATAAGCTATTTGTATAACCAGTCCCTCCTTGCCCCTATTTTCATGTTTTGCTTTTTCAGTAATGTTTCCAAAAAAAGTCAAAGTTTCAAAATCAGTTCAAAAGGTTGAACTGATGAATTTGTTAGTTGAAATTAAAATCTGAAGTCGCGTATGTCACAAGTGGGGTGAAGTGCTGAAAGTTACTTTTTTCCTGTTTTTAAATTCTGCCATGGTATAACTTCTACAGTTGTATTTATGACAAAATCATTTATTACCAATTCTTTGTATTGTACTCTGCAATGGATCATAGGAACTTAAGCACTGGTAAGGTCAGATATTTTTTTAATTTCTCCCATGAAAAACCTCTGCAGCTCTATAGTGTGGCGTGAAAGGCAAGAGGATTTATTCACAGGAAGTGTGAACTGTTATCATTTTTGTTCGCATACACAATACTTCTTAGCTGTTGTGGAAAAAAAAAAAACACTGAGAAGAAACCCTGAGATTATTTGGCTGCAAGTTATGAATACCTTGTTGCACTTCAACGTTTTCATGTGTTGATAGAATGAACATAGTTCCAAAATCTTTTATTATCTGATAAAAAATATTTTTTGCTAGATAGCCTTTGAGATTGAATGATGACTCATTAGTTGGGTGCACCAGCTACATAGCCTGAGATTTATAATGAAATAAATAGTTTTCCTACCTCATTCACTCATGGAATTTTGCTATTTTCTCACATTACCATTATTAACAGGACATGATAATCCACGTTGAATTCAAAGAATTTGATACACTTCTGATATATCCAAATATGTATAAGACATGTTTATGCTATTTTAAAGAGAGACAATTATTTGCTTTTCAGTTATAAAAATGTTTTGATACCCTCAATATTTGATGCATCTTTTCTAAAAGAGAAAAATGTGCATTTCTTTATTTCTTTAACTAAGTCTGTATGTAAATGGAAGATAAACTAATATACTGTTGGCAGTAGATTAGGGATGCTATTCTACTGGGAGATATTTGTTTTAAATTATTGATGAATCCTGGAATATTTGCCTTACTGAGAACAAGTGATTGTGCCTGTGAGTAGTGTAATACCAAAGCAGGTCTAAGGCTGTTGCCACCTTCCGAAACTCTGCTCTAGATATTGCTGTAATATTTCTATTTCCATTCTTGCCTCAAAACACTCTGGGAGAATAGTCATATGAAGCTTCTTAAGGACTGAAGTACTTTCTAAGCTGCTAAACCTCTAGAGAAGTCTAGTAAGATCACTATGTAGAGATCGACGTCTTGCTTGAGTAAGCTGCCTTGCTGCTTTTTTTCCAAGGTATACCTTAACACTTTGCTGACTAAGTTTTACAGTAAGGCTTAGTGTAAAAGGCAAACTATTGCTTGTTTACACTGTTTTCAATGAGCATTTTCAGAAGTTCTCTTGTATGCTATTTCTTTCCCTGAAGAAACTATTCCTTGCACTGAGTTAGAAGTGCCAAGTCAGAGCAGATTTAACAATCAATCTCGAAAATGAATCTGTATCCATGATTGTTAGGTCGTGTGTGCAATTTTGTGCATTTTTTGGAGAACTTAAAAGAATGACTGTGTTTTTTTGGTTTTTGTTAGGAGGAGGTTTTTTTCTGTTTGATTTCTACACAGAAAACAAGGTTTAATCAGTTCAGCACTTAAATAGTGCGCTGTTGTTTTGCAAAGATTTGATTCAGTATTCTCCTTCCACATGAAGCAAATGAATTAAGGAAGACTTCCTACAGTAAAGAATAGGTGGCCACCTAAAATTTGAAATAAAGATTTTCTGGTATTTTGCATTTTTCATACACACAGATGCACATATAGGTATATATATGTCTTTGCTTAGACCACAATAAATATGTGCATGTATGTATGTGCTCGTCCATATGTCTGTATACGTAGATAACACACATAGTAGGTTTTAACTCTTTCTTATACATCAACTTTAATACATTTCAAATGCTTCCTTTGCAGAATTTGGAAAATGATTTAGCAGAGGCAAGACAACAAATGAAAGAGTTGCGCAGTATATGCAGTAACTTGTCATCTCAGGTAGCTGTGAAACAAGAAGAACTCTCCCAAAAGGATTGTGATGTGATCAGAGCTAAGTAAGTATTTCATGGTTTCATATCGTTCTGCTTACAAGCAATATTTTGCATTAGAGGTATTTTTGTGCAACAGTGTATTTTCATACCATTCTGTTCTGCAAGATGTAAAACTTTTGGAAGTCTGCCACTACATGACAATTTATGTAAACTCACTCTGATACATTTGGACTCCTACTATATTGTTATCAGTTTTTGAGTAGGGATGGACTTTAAAACCGACACATCTGTAATTAGCATTGGGTCTGAGAACTACAAATCTCCACTGAAAGTAACGAAATGCCAGTATCATAGTGACATAAGTGTTTAATTGGACAGGCTAAGTGCCCTAAACTTGGAAAAGCTTTAAGTTTAACTTTTAAATTAGAGTCAAATCTGCCAAGTCAGTAAAAGTCTACAAAGGCCTGTGCTAAAGGTTTAAAGTGTAGCTTTATCATGGGTCTCTCTTACCATTTCTTTACACTGAATCTGTAAGATCAGTGCTGCATTATTTGAGTTGTGGAAAAGAAATGAAGGATGGAATGATTTATATGAATTGACAGTACTACTGAATTCTTTAAAATGAAGGTAATGGCAAAAGACAATTGGTAACTTTAAGTGGATTGTCAGGAAATTGCCCTTTTTTCACTTCCAAGTTTCCAAGGCATACCCAGTGTTTATCACTACTGTGTTAGACGAAGAATATTCATAGAATCAATCATAGAATTTTCCCTTCAATATTCCCTCAAACTGTGGTTATGCCTGAAAAGCAGCGGTTGGGATGCGGAAATCATTGGTATGGATGCTCCTCTTTGCTTTCCAAGCAAAATTTCCAATATTTATTCCATAAATATTTTTAATCTCAGGAGTCAATATCTAAGTCTTTTGGGGAAAAGTCTAGAAATATGATTTTTGATGCTTCTAACCTAAATTGTTGTCCTAGTATTTGTTGAAATCTTTACAGGAATAATGACATCTTGTTATTTTCATATTTAAAGCATTTAATGTTGAGTTTTCAAAGGCAGTAAAAATAGGCAAGTTTAATGTGAAATTGTATTTAAACAGTCAATCACTGGAATTTATGAAATTAATCAATGGATTAATAGGCTTTATTGTATTCTTAAATTATTCTTAGAAGTATACATGTGTGTGAGAGGACTAGGGGCAGCAAAGACGACACTTTTAAAGTCAGGTAACGAAGATTTGCAAAGTTGCTGCTTGTTGGTTGCAGTTTAGGTTATTGCAGACTTTGTTGGCCATATCGTTGAACTTTCTTCAAATGTATTCTTTGCTATTCACTGCAAAACAAACCTCTTCTGTATGTTTTTCCATACAGCCGGCCTTCTAAAGTTACAGAGAAGAGTTTGGCAAACTTGATCATATATGTTTTTCTGTGTGCTCAAATGTTTTCCTTCGCAGATACTTAGCTATGAATGATAGTGTTTTTCCATATCACTAGTGTGCGAGTTATACTTGACATGTTATATATGTATATATTTGATCAGTATCATTGTAATTCAATGTCTGCTAATCTTTCTTAAGGAACTGTCTTTTGTTACAAGTTTCTTGCTGACTTTTCAGTTATGAAAAAAGAAGACATGCTAAATAGTTTATGTTATATAAAATTCACAGTTTCAGGCAGCGGTTTCAGCAGTTAGCAATACAAAGTAAGAATTTCAAATATTTTGTATTTTTTGTAGTACAGAGTACTGAAGTTTCTCCTTATCTTCCCAAGGTGTCACCACATACATAGATAACATACATACATAGATAAAACTATTTTTCTATTGGTTCTTAATGGAAAAAAAAAAGCCAAAATAATAAAAGTATGCCTATGTAGAAGAAAGCCAAACTCCTACTAAAGTTAAAGAAAGCAACTTTTTAAAGGAAAAAATCTGAGGAGAAAATAAAGTCTTTACATGTTATCGTCATCCTAGGTCAAGATCTTACTACTGTATTGACTTAATGGCTGAAGCATTTGACTGTTCCTTTTTTTTTAACTGATTTTTTTTTTAAGTTACCCTTGTTTAAAACTTAGTCTTACAAAAGTATCACATTGAATGTTCAGTTCTCATTTGATGTTGACAGAAAATTCTTTGACTGATACTGTGGAAAATACCTCAACTTCCTTACTATCTCCACTTTCCTGTCATCAGTTTCAAACTTTTAGAGCTCAAAAAGACAATCTGATTCCAAATCTCTCTGTTCTCCCCTCTGCTGTGTCTCTCACTCCCTGTGTGCTGCCTTCCTGCCTCCCCCCCGCCTCCACTTTTTTGAAAACAGACCAGGAGCACAGTTGTAATTATTAGAAACAAGCTCTAGAGGAGGAAGGGGAGGAAATTGGCTTTCTTCATTTGGTGTCGTCTTTCACGTGTGGCGTAGGAAGGTCCAGATCCATACTCCGTCAGCCGACACCTTGGTAATACTGTCTGAATTTTTTACAGTAGATGCTAAAATCAGTTGGAAAAGAGTCTGTAAGGGTCTACACGCAAACTGGTCTGGTGCTCTGTTTCTTCTGCTCTCATTAACTTCTTGCTCTGTTCTGCACGTCTGTCAGTTTGTTAGCAAGAGGTTTTTTCAGTTTAACAGTAACCATGTCTGCAGATACTAAGAGAACTGTTTTCTTTAGGGGGCAGTCTTTTTCAGCAAATTAGCAGGGACCAAAACTTTGACAAAGTACTACAGTCTAATTCTGGCCCTACAGAATAGCAGGTATTTTTGAAAATCCCACCTGGTGTCAGCAAAAGTCTGTCACATGATTCCGAGGCGTGGAAGATAAATTTTCTAAGGCCAGTGAACAGACAGTGCTTACAGTATCCATCCTGCACACCAGAAGTTTTCAAGAAGCCACCACCTTTCTTTACTGGCTTTATTTTTGCAAAGCATTCTTGATCCCACTGGGTTTGATTTCAAACTCCCAAAGTAGCTGTGAAATGCATTTCGTTGTTATATTTTTCATGTTTGCACTCAGTACAGATTTTCTGGATCTATTTAGAGTCCCTGGTAGCCTTTCCATTTTCATGTTCATGAAGAAAATCTTGCTGTTTGTTTCTGAAGATCAACTGATGCATCTCTGTGATTTTTGTTTTAAAGTTATGCTAAATATCTGAATTTATAACTTTGTATTTACTGCTGAGGACTTGGTGGTCTCTGTCTCACTGGCACAGAGCTCTGGTTGAACTCTGAACATCAAACTGGAGAGGTTTGCTTGGCTCACTGAGACTTGAGGCTTGCTGTCACAGGTATCCAGGAAATACTAAACTGTTTGCAAATACAGTAAGCTCTATTCTAAAAGGAATTGGAATTTCTTCCCGTGTTCTTACTGGATGTGTGTGCCATGACTTCATTTCTTTGGTTGTTTCTAGTCCAAAACTGTCCTTGATCATTTTACAACCACTTATTTTGTAAGTATATTAGTTTGTGCGTTTTTTTGGTTTCTTTTTTATGTTTCTTTGGTTTTTTTGTTTGTTTGTTTTTTCCTTGCACCCCCCAGCTGATGCTGTTTACCACCATGCTGTAAATTACGAGGCAATCAGATTTCTCCTCAGCCCTAATTTTGCTGCTCTGGGATTTTCAGGTTATTCTTTGCTGTGTAGTGTAGATCATTTCATAGTATCTATGTGATTCCCCTGAGAAGCCATAATTCATAGTGTCTGTCACTGTGTTGTATTTCTAAATGACAGGTAATGGGATCTAGAGATTTCCTGAATTATCCCAAAGCTTCACGTACTCTCTTGGTAACAGGGATAACTGACCTGCTCAGAATCCCAGTGTATATACCAAACCTGTGGTGGTAAAACAAATCCAACAGCATCACCTAAACTGGTAGGTGTGATGAAAATAAACTCTATTTGCAGCACAGTTATATAGCTTCTGGAGTGATAGCAGCTTTCATTTCATTTCCATGTCTGAGAAGCCACAGTTTACACTTAAACTGTACAGGGCATAAAGGTTTTATTTAATGTTAGCCTTTAAGAGTAGGAGGAAACTTTAGTTTACACTCGTGTCAGATATGAACACCAGAGCTATCTCTACCCTAAACAATAGTATGAATTTTAAATACTGTTATTGGCAGGACAAAGTGTCAAATCTTAGAGTCTTGCTGGAGTCCAGTTTGTAGTGTCTTCATGTAGTGTCAACCTTGCACTATTTAAAGCAAAAATCTATGAAGATTATTGTAATCTTACTTGCATGGCTGAAATAATTTAGTTATGCTATTCTATTTTGTCTTGAGAAAAAACTGACCTTTTTTCATAGCAGGCTCTTTCTTGTGAATTGCAGAGTTCAGCTCACTTTCTGTAAATTTCTTGGTTTCGCATTGTATTGGCCTTGAGGTGTTATATTAGAAACACAGAGGTGTTTTTTTCCTCAATAATATCTGATGACTTCAACGTTAAATGAAATTAAATACTCTCGGTTTATCATGGTGCTTTTGTTTATGGGAAGGGTGGGGCTAGTAGGGAAAAAATAGACCTAGTAGGTATTTCAGTTTTGGTGCTTAGCTGAAAGAATATTGTTTTTTTGATTAGTGTTGCTGATGGTGACTTTTTTTTTTCTTAAATTTGTGTTTGTTTAGAGTGTACAGTATGTTGAAACATTTTATCAATATGTATTATATTTTTATACATATGTCCTACTTCTGTGTGTACATGTACATAGCCACATACAATCAATATATTTTACATGTAGATGTATATATTTCTGCTTATCTGTGTATGATCGTATAGATGCACCTATACATACATATATACAGGTGTGTATATAGGCATATATATTTTAAATGTGTCGTGGTTTCAGCCGAATTTACCGAAACTAGACTGACAGATGGCCCTTCCACCCCCCTCCTCCCCCCAAAAGAGGAGAGAGGAGAGAAAGAGATAAGGAGATTCAGAAGTTTAGAATGAACTAAACTACTTTAATGAAGAATTAATATTAAAATAAAAATAAAGAAGAAAATAATGAAATAGATACAATATATGCAAAACCGTATCAAGCTCCCAGGATGACAGTCACGTCACCGGCAGGCATTGGGGAAGTCCCAAATGGGACTCAGTGACGGATGGGAACTGGATTCCAGCTCTGGAGTCAGGGGCACATGGATCAGGATGAAAGGCAGATGAACAGACAGAGTCCTCTCTGGACGTCGGCCATCGCAGGAAGGCAGCTGACCCTTTGATCCCTCAGCTTTTATACTGAGCATGGGGCAGATGGGACGGAATACCCCAGTTGGTCAGGTTTGGGTCACCTGTCCTGTCCGCTCCTCCCCACTGATGTGACCCCTCTACGTTTTTTCCGTTTCCGACCCTCTAAGGGGGCAAATAACGAAATTGGCTGACCTTGGTTGTTATGGCAATAAGTATAAGCAAGGGCCTCCCTGCATACCGTTCCTTGGCATGGAGCACAAACATTGGTCTTATCATTCTGAGAACAAGCAGTTTTCTCCACAATATGCCGTTAATTTCAGAGAGCTAGAGGAGGCCTAGCTAAGATGTAAAGTTACAGAACAGAAAATTGGTTTGGTTTTACTTCAAACGAGGACAAAATGCCACTCATTGCCTGTTATGTGCACTTTTCAATTTTTTTAGTATTTCTTCTTTTACATGCTCTCCTGAAAGTATCACTTTACTTAAGACTTGACATCCTTATCCTGCTGCAGTGACAGGTGGCTGTCTCTTGTGGAGTGCTTAGTAGTTTGCTGATTTGAGTAAGCATATTAATAGATATTTTCATCAGAAATCCATTTTTATCATGTAACTGTTTTTCTGATTATCATGGGGTTGATTTTTATATACTGTCTTTGAGCATGCTGCAAGCAAATTAGTGACAGAATCGCACAGCATCACTGAGTGGTTGAGACTGGAAGACACCTCTGGAGATAGTGTAGTCCTGCTGCTCCAGGAGGTCCAGCCCTCTGCTCTAGCAGTATCAGCTACAGCAGACTGCCCAAGATGGTGTCCAGTTGAGTTCAGGTATGGCCAAGCATGGGGACTCCACTACCTCTTTGGGTAGCTTGTTCCAGTGTTTAACCACTCGTACAGGATAAAAACATTTTTCTTATGTTTAAGTGGAATTTCATGGCCTCCTGGATTGCTTGTGCCCTGCTGTGTTGTCCCTCCGACATACACTGGAGTGATTCAAGTCCCCTGTGAAGACAAGGGCCTGCAAATATGAGTCATCTTCCAGTTTTCTGAAGAGGACTTCATTCTTCTTCCTGATCAGAAAGGATCAGTAGGCAGCCATCAGATTGTCATCTGTGTTGGTCTGCCTGCAACTGACTCACATGCTCTCAGCTGGCTCATTGCCCATCGCAAGGCAGAGCTCCAATCCGTTTATACTACTCTTTCAAATAAAGGGCAACTTCTTGCAATCTCAGGATGTCCTTCCTAAAGAGCCTTTATCCATGCATGGCAGCACTCCAGTCATGTGAGTCTCAGTGATCCCACCTTGTTTCCATGATTCCAATGAGCTCTGCAGCTGCAGACAGATCTCTAATTCCTCCTGTCATCCTCCATGGGAACATGCTGTGTGCATTTGAACAGCAACTTCCGATGGGCACACAGTTGTGCTTATTTCTTAGGAAGACTCTTAAGACCCTCTCGCGTACTGATGGATGTCCTGTCAGCACTCCCTTATTTATGTGCATACACTTGCAGTGGTCCTCCCTGAGGCTTGTATTCATCACAAGGTCTTTCCTGTCCACACCAACCTTTGCCCTTTACTTACCAGCCTGGGTCACAGCTCCCTCACTTGGTCAACATCTCTGTCCCGCGCCATTCCTAGTTAAAGCTCCCCTCACCAAGTTGGCCTGTCTGGTGCTTCAGACAGGCTTCATTCTGTGAATTTACTTGTGTTGCACCATTGGTGATGAATAATTCCTGGTAAGGTTGAACATCACTTTCTCTCTTCTTGTTTAAAAATGAAATAAATGAAGGTTCCCTTTGTGGATTTACAATGTAAAAATAATACCTAATTCATCAAAGAGGATAAAAGCAGCTCTAATGTACATCTGCAAGTTAAATACAGTGGTTGTGTATTTCTGTGTTTGAAGAACTTTTCAGATTGCAACTATTTTGGTTTGTATAACTTTTTACTCAAAAAAGAAAAAGCAAATTAGGAGATGTGTATGAAGAAATAAAGTTATTTTTAAAATACGGCATAATGGAATAGTGATTGAGTTTCCTTATATCTAAAAGTCCTTTAATTTAATATGAGCAAACATGTTAACGTGTTCTGACTGCTGCAGTTCTTGGGTAGCTGCAAGGTTTAGCTCCCCCTCCTCCATTCCTTCCCCTTTAGTGTATGACTCAAAGCCTGATAAAGTCAACAAAAAAGCTTCTCATTGACCTTAATACACTTTGTGGGCAGACCATTAGAGAACACATAATACTGTGCATTCTCAGGTGACAGACACAGATAACTGCCTTGATGTTTGCATACAAATTAAAGAGCAGCAATATAGCAGAGTGATCCTGGCAACAGTTACTACCAACATTTCCAAGAGTATCTGAGGATTCAACGTTATCCCATGTTTTTCCCTTCCACAACAAAATGAAGATCTGATCGGAGGATCTGTGCAAAATTAATATAATCTGTGTTTTAGCTGCCATGCAAAGATGTGTCAGTTTCTACTATACTCTCACAGTCAGGGAAATGAAACAAGCACTTCTTTGAAAGCCTGTTGTACAGGATGTTGGAAAGTGCTAATATATCGCTATGTCCTTATTTCTGTTGCTGTCCTTGTTAACAGAATTAAATCAGTGCGTGCAAAATTCATACTGCAGTTGTACTTTGATTTTGTTACATAAAGAAACCTTGACACACCTCTACCTTTTCTAAGTTTGAGGAGCTACTTTACATTGCATTGAGAAGAGTAGGACTTAAATACTGTTAAGTAAGCATGTCCTTAAATATTCTCCTGTGTTGGCCTGTTAACAGGCTCTTTTAACCAGTGCTTTTTAAACAGCATTGAGTTGTCTGTGCTATTGTGGTACATGTAATTTCAATTTTTATATAATTATTCAGATGTTGTACCTTTAGTGAATAATCAACATATTAAGTAGTGGCGTGGATCTTAAGAAATGTTTTTTTGAAAGTACCCTTAAAATGGTTTCTTTCTCATTCTGGAGTTTCTCAGGAAAACACCACAAATTTGATATTGCTGCTTACCTTTTTGTACACTGATCTTTGCTTGGACATATCCAGCAGTATTATAAAAATGTAATGATAACTCTTATTGTTAATGATAATTCTAGGCACAGAGAAGTTGCATATATGTTGGAGGTCACCAAGAAAACTCTTTGAGGAAGGAAGGAAGAAAATTACTTGGAGTGATAAACTTTTGTTTCAGTATCTATATGTAATACTTGTGTGAAATGTGCTGATGAATTAAACAAGGAATTGAGTAGAAAATATATGAAAAGGGATTAATGGAGTCATCTGAAATTCTAATGTTACAGAAAACATCCCAAGTTTTTAATCATTGTTTATAATAAGTAAGAGTTACTGGTTTTTGTTTCTGCCTTAATTTATAAGATCTATCAGCAGTACAGTAGAATTCTCAAGCAGACTAATTATAGTAGATCTATCTTATGGTTGCATTACAACAGGATTCCTGTTACTGTGTTTATAGAGCTTTTATTGTTACGTTGTACAATACACATTGAAGTTTACTTACTTTGCTTATGGTTGTTGCACTATGCTGTACCTGCAGACAAAAAGTAATTTATCAGCAGACATATGTTGTGTGTCTAGGGAATAGATGTATTTCAAAAAAGACACTTGCTTTACACATACTCTGCAAATTAAGAAAAACTTTTAGCTTTTTCCTAATGATTCTATTTAAAAAAAATAAACTTATTTTGCTGTCTATGTGTTCTAAATATTTTACATTTTGACACTTACTGTTAAAGAGTTAACTGAATATTGATTAGAAAGTGTTGATGCAGTAGTGAAAATCCATTTATTTTAGAGCAGTTAGAGCATTAGAGGGAAATTGAAAGGCATTCCATTTTGAAACTTAACTGTTTTGTAAATATTTCAACAAAAGTATGTGATAAATATTTTATATGTAACTTCTAGTGTTTATAAGGCAATTGACGGAAAAATAAATGAAAATAGGAAGCTCATTATCTACAATAAAATTATTTGAATGCAATTGTTTAATGGAGGTCATTGTTTTTGTTCTTCTTAATTTCTCTTTATTGCTTGTTTTGCGCAGGAAGGAGTTACAGGAGCTGCAGAATCTTTACAGACAAAACATGGAACATACAGCCCAGCAGGCTGAGCTGATAAAGCAGCTTCAGGCTCTCAATACTGATATGCAAAAAGTACTGAAAGACCAAGAAGATGCTCACACAGCTGAAACAACATCGTATCAAAAAGTACGTCATTCTGCTTTATGATCACAGGGTTAATTTTAATATCCATCTGTACAATATCGATGGACAGAGTAATCAAAGCACTGTGTAGTGTTGCATCCTTTAGATCTCTGGATCTTTATTGTGACCAAAATATGGTTGGCAGATTAACAGAATTTGTTGGCCTAATTACATGCTGGCGTATATGGCCCTTTGCCTTACACTGAACTGATGAGCCTTAAAAATTAAGATACAGTTGCATCTGAGGAAAAATAGGAGTGGTTTTCCAAGCATATAAATTTCTTTATGTAATTTTATGTTGTCTTTGCTTTTTTCTTCTTCTTCTTCCAGAGCTTTCAGTTACTAAATTCTCCAATTTGTTTTTGATAATTTAGGAAAAGCAATTCCTTTCACTTGTAAATGTATTTTTGTGAATCTCAAACAATTTTACTGGTTTAAGATGCAAAATCCTGCTCTATCAAAATGAACTGGAAAAATCGTTGCCATAATAGCTTTCAAAATTTTATAACTATATTTACATTTACAGAACAGATTCATATTTTTGATGAATGCCAGGAAAAACACTAAGCCTGAAGGGCTGTCACATGTGCAGTACTCAGAACTTCTCCTTTTAAATGTAACAAATTGTATCAATGTATTTTTCAGTTTGTAAGAAATGCAGAAGATACCTTTCCTTCCTTTTTAGAAACAGTGAGAAGAAGACCAGGAAGAAGTTGTATATACAACTTTGCCATAACTTTTACCAATCTTGGAACTGTTTTCTTCAATTGTGTACCTGCTTTTTCGAAGACCAGGTGTTTCTCTTTATCACCTTACTTAGAGCATGCAGTTTGTGGTAAAATTGTGAAGCTAGGCCAAGGTCAAGCCAGAATCAGTACTGGGTTTCTAAAGTTGTGTTTGGTTAACATTTTGTGGCACATAGGGCCCAGCACATTCTTCTGTACTTAACTCTGCACAAGTTTATCATTGACTGCAGTGACTGCAGGTAGACAGTTGACACAGTCTAGTCAAGCTACAGGTAGACTTCTATCAAAGTTGTTCATAACATCTACAAGGTAAGGGGAGCCCTACCTATCTGGGGCAAGACAATGTAACTTACAGATTTGGGTTTTTTGTTGTTTTAAATACAGAATGTAGGTATTGGGAGTTGCTCTTTCTTTCATTCAATGCTTCTGTAGGTGTTAAATGGATCCTTTGAGTCACTCAGAAAAAAATAAATAATGGCACAAGTGAAGATAATATGAACTCTCGGCATCAGTGTTTGCAAGACCATGTTGTTCCAGACTAGTTCTGCAACATATGAAGGAAAATAATACTGTGTTTTCGTGAGACTATTTTAAAGCATGAGAAAACTCTTTTATAAAGGTCCCCTTACCTTGCATAATAGTGATTTTGACAGTATTACTTACTTACTTTGGGAAAGGATTTTACCTGTCCTATGAGAAATAATTTTGCTATTCTAAGTTATTTATGTATTATGGAAAATTGATGGGTGTAGGGGCAGGTTGCTTCTAAACTGGGCTTAGCTCAAAATTCAGGATTGCTTCAGATAGCTGGTTCACAGTTCTTGGTCTGTCTTAGCAGGACTTAAGAACTTTTGCTTAGCTGATCATACAACAAGAATACTGTGGTTTTGAAGATAAGCCCTTTTTTTTTTCTTAGCTGCCAAATACTTCAACTCATAGATGACCCTAAAATTTGCTGATTTGGAGGTGTTGAATTCAATGTTTTTCCAACAGGGAGAAGTAAGGTTTACCTCTTAAACCAGCAAAAGCCAACTCCATGATTCTGAAAAATTACTGTTCTGGAACTGATAGGCTGTCTTTTTGTAAAATATCAAAATATCTAATACACCTGTAAAAAAAACGTTGTTTTTTATGCAAATATGAAAAAAAAAAAGAATATATTAGAAAAAAAAAATAAAAACAAAAGTTAAGTTCCATAAGTCAGCGTGGAATAGATCTAAAAATGTTTGTGGCAAATTGACTTGAGAGAACTTCAGTGGCGAAAAGGAGTTCCTTTATCATAACAATCCTGTTCTATACTTCTGATCAGAATAACTGTATAAAATATCCCACTGTAATTGCTTCAAAGTAGCAAGCTCCAAATCACAAGATACAAAGTCTGACTGAAGTCACAGCAGGCCTTTAAAAAAACTCTGCATTTGTGAAAATAATACTAATGCCTATTTTTGCCTTGAATGAGAAAGGCAAACTATTGCAGACAAATGTGTTCTTTTTGTCTTCTATGCATTAATAATATGCAGGCTGTAACAGCTAGATAAGGATGTGTCAGCTATTCCATAAACATACTCACAAAGGAGTATTTTCCTACTGTTCTGAAAGGCATTGAGCCTATCACTGTGTACATCCTATGATATATTGTCCCTTACAGCAAGATCAATGACCTCTCTGGTAGTGGTCAGATAGGCAGTATATGCTATAGCTCAGGCAATGTGGTTGGCTTACATATTCCATGTTCATCTGGGAGGAGCCTCTCCTTGTGCTGATGTTAATGTGTAGTATGAAACAGTAGACTGAATAGAAAAAAAAAACCACATTTCTGATAAACCAGATCAAGGTCGTGAACTTGCACTGGATTATGTGTAAATCCATTGAGGACTGCAAATTCTCTTCCAAGTCTAGCTGTAGTGGGTAGCCATATGCATGTGAAGATGTGTAATCTGCTTTATCAAGTTGTATTGACTTGACATACTACTACCTTTTTTCTTCTTTAAATACAAATTTTATGGGTTCTACAATAACTCCTTTATGTTAGAGCATTTGTGGAAATAAATTAATATCTATTTCATACTACAGCTGTAGTTCTTATTGTCAAGGATAGGGAATATTTTTCTAAAATGTATAGCATCTGTTTTAGTGGTCCCAAATGCTCAGGGGACTTCATTCCTGTGCTGGATTTAATGAGACTCAATAGATTTGTCCTCACCAACAATTTCAAGGTGGAGAGACTTCAATCAATACTAGGGATAATAAGACAAGAAGAGATTCTGAACTCCTTAGCCAGCTTATCACAGTTTTCTGAAATTTACAATTTAGGGCCTTTGTTTTTATAATGCAGTACTTTCCCTTGATCTGATGTGGCCTTTAGGTTCCTTGTTAATCACACTGATTAAAAAAATCTCTTAGTGGAAGGCCCTTTTACTGAAGGTAGAAATTCTGTTATTTGTCATTAAATAGGAACTCATAATTCATGTCCTGGAACTCAGCTCTCAGATACAGAATACCGTGGATAGTGGTACAGTACACGTCTTTGATGAAGAAGAGCATTTCTCAGTAGTGAGATTTTTGACATAATTAGAAAACACAGTAAAAGCTTTCAATTATGAGGCATTGCAGAAGTCTGCATCAAGTGCACCGGAAAGTAGATAAAAATAGTATAGTGTCAGATGCGTTTTCGTATGTTGTGGCTAATTTTGTGCCTATGATTGCTTTTGCTAATCCGTCTCCTGATGTCAGTGTGTGGAGATAGTTCGCTTTCCTTCAAGCCTGAGAAATTGTAAGCAGAATGTGAAGTTACTGGCTTTTTACCACTTCCAGTCTTTCTTTTCAACTGCAACAACCTTTAAGCACAGTTATAGTCACAGAAATGTGTTTCTTGTTATGTAAGCAGCATTGCACAAATTCACAAAACAAAATTTAAAACCATATAGATGTGTAAACGGTGGTAACTATGCAGGTTCTCCCTCAAATTGTAATGAAAAATGTAAGTTCTTTCACACATGATAAGAGCTGAGAGAAACTTACTGTCCAGTCAAATATGCTGAAGCCCACATCAGTAGTAAGTGTATCATCACATTTGTAGTCCACTTCATCTGTGAAAGCTGTAAGAAACTCGGATCTTTAACAAAGATTATCTCACACTTTAGTTCAAGCTCCTATACTGTTTTCTATTGTTGGGAAGTACGTTAATTTAGTTATGTATTTCTTCTATACCCTATTTAGATTTCTTCTCTCTATATAGTGTACTCTCAGAGAGCACTCAGCAGGCTTGTGAAGAACACCAGTCCTAGTTAATGCAGAAAAAGGATTTGGTAGCTTTTCACAGAGAAGTCATTGCTGATAAACACAGTCTTTCTGAGAGAAATGTGTCAAATTTTTTACATATTCAAAGGAGCAATCCACAAACCTCACTGTTAAATAGCCATATCAACACAAGGAGTTGCACAAAACTGATTAGACGGATGTATGCTGGAAGGCTACATTTTGGTGGGGGAGGAGGGGCGGGAAGGGGAGGAAATCAGTCAGGAAACAGGTATTCCTGAATTCATTCAAATAATTGACTTATCAGTTTGCATTTTTGCAGTAACAACTCTTATCAGAAAGACTAAAATATCCTTTTCTTTTATATGCTCTTCTGTTATTTTTGAGAAGGTATATTACTAAAGTTATCCATTTTACATGGTTTCCAAAACAACCACTGTATTTGCAATTATATACTACCATAAAGTTGAGGAAAGCACGGCTTCTCTTTTAGCTTGTACTAGTGATGCTTCCTTGTGTGTTGTCTCAAGTTATTTACATCCATTCTGAACTTCTTTTGTTTTTCTTCTTAACTTCTCACTTGTGTCTGACATTTTTGTCTTATATCATAGGTAAGCTTCATGGTCTCTCATCTCAAAAATACCCTCTCTCTCTGCTTTTCCATTTTGAAACTAAACACCGTAAATGTGCTGTATCTAGTCTGTCTGGAGTGCCTCTTCAGTTTCACCCTAGAGCTCCTCCAGCTGCTTTCTGCCCATGTTCTTTTCAAATTCTCATAAATAGCATGATCTTGTAACATGGATTTCTGTAGTGGTGCTGTAATAGTTTCCCTTGTAGTTTTGTTGTGTCTTAATTTAGACTTTTTTTGACATTAGTGTCATTAGTATATGTTCAATATTGTGGCACGTTCAGGTTCATTTACTCGGGTCTCTGTAATACACTGGTTTTTGGGGTGTGAATATTCAGATGAATGTTTAATGTAGGAGAATATTTATTTTACACCCAGTGTATATAATTGGCTACTGTTGCATTTTAACTGATGGATCTACCTTCCTGAGGTACTAACTACTAACCCTGAGAGGTTAGTTCCTCTCAGGGGTATACTTTTGAAGGAAATTTCCTGGATGTCCCCACTTTCTGTGCTTTAGTTGATATCATAGAAAAGTCTATGAGACCATTAACTAAATGCCCTTTGGATCATGGAACTGGGAATTATTCTGGAACTGGAAAACGTGTTCCAGCTGTTAATTGGCATTCAGTACATAGGAGCAGTCTAGTTTAAAATAAATCCTGCACACTTGTATAATGTTAGTGTCTGTCACTTGTGTCAACAGTTCCATTCTGCATTTTTTTTTTCCAGTTAAACTGTGATTCTGGCTAAGATAAAATACAATAGATAGCATGGGTTAATTATTTAGTTTTACTAGGTTTTGTTGGAATTCCTCGTCTTTCCTTAGTCTGACCTAACTTAATTTTGCCATCACCCATACTTAATGTGTGTCCGTACTTTACCTCACCCCACCATTACCAAGCTGTTAAATATTTTCTGTTACATGTGAGTAGGCATTAGAGTCACATTATTTGGTTCTCCTGGAAGTCCTAGCTTTGGTCTGGCATTTTTAGGTTACTTGATGACATTAGCACACCTACTGTTCTAATGAATTTTTCTGTTTTAAGTAACTCTTCAAAGATCTAGCAAAAAAGTGTTTTCTGGTAAAATCAGTTAAATCAATATAGGAAATTGGTAGGGTAGCTGAGATATATGTGATACATTTTTTCT
This sequence comes from Numenius arquata, assembly GCF_964106895.1. NCBI lineage: Eukaryota > Metazoa > Chordata > Aves > Charadriiformes > Scolopacidae > Numenius > Numenius arquata. The sequence goes on from NC_133616.1 coordinate 36,403,370, forward strand.
TGTAATTCAGCTAAGTTACTCTTCCTTCCTCACTGATAAATAATGCTCTTGTGTCATATAGACTAAATTTATTACAGTGTACTGATTTCAGATACTTTTAATCTTTTTTTATTTGTTTTTAAGTACCTTCACCTCTAACAGTCTATGTTGCCTGTCAGAGAAAGGACAGCTGTAAGGCATTAGAGATTATCAAAATACAGACAGTGCAACAGTTTTTGCAGAGTACAGTCTTGTGTTGCTGTCTGTTGCCTTTTTTTCCTAATTACCAAATTTCATAAAATGTATAAGGAATGATTTTAAATATTTTGCTTTTTCTTTCTACCTTTTAAACATAGTTATTTTTTTTATATCTCTTCTTGGGGATTAAATAATTTCCTGGGTAAATCTCATGTCTTATTGACATTCAGGTAAAGTATAACCACTCGCTTATGTACAGTCAAGATTTCACTCCTCTTTTCTGTGATGCTTGCTAGTTCTGAGATAAATAATTTACAATAATTTTGTCTCTCTTTTGGATTTTCTACTCAGTGTTCCATCTCTAGTCCTCTGATCTCCATTTTAGATCTTGTCTCTCTACACCTGACATTCTGTATCTTTATTAATGGTAGATCTGTTTCATCATGTTGTGGAATTCTGTATGTTCTGGAATGTGCTTACTGCAGTGTGGTTAAATATGGGGTCTCTTCTAAAACAGGGTCAAAAATGAGCAGAACCCCCTCAAATAATCTAATATAAACATTAAGTACATATTTAATTCACAAAACAGTACGCGCCCATAAATTAAATTTGGAAGCTGTGGACTGTATATGTTATTTCTTTTCATACAGATAATTTTAAATTTGAAATTTCTTGATGTTCAGTACCTTAAAATAAAAAATAATCTGAGTCCTGTAAACAAATACACTGGTGGTGTTTAAAAAAAATATAAACCTCAGTGAAAAAAAGATGAATGATGTGAATGCGTTTTTTTGCATATAGTTTTTAACTAGTTTTACACTTGAAATATATGTGGTTTTTTACTCTGTTTTCAAACAGGAAAGGTTGGAAAAGTTTATGCAAGTAAAAAGACATGCTATTTGTCTTGTCCTGACAAATGCTGACTACCAAAAATACCCATTAGCTACATTAGGGGACGTGGCTGCCAGCTAGAAAAAAACATCATATTTTTGATGTTCTCCATTCATCTTACTAGGATGTTACCTTTCAGATACTATAATTACAGCCACTTAAGTGCTGCTAGTCATAAACCAGTAAATTGTCATACCAGTATGATCTAGCTAATGAGCTTATATAGTTATAGCTGGAAGTAACTGTGTCTTGATGTTCCATTCATTTGGAAGGACATTATCTAAAAATGCATGTTTTTGATAAATGAACTGTTAATTTTCCTGTGAGATACTTACTGATTTCCATAAGAAATCGGCTAATTTTGAACTTGTATTTCTAGTGATGATTTAAGCTTTTTAAAATATATAAGAAAAGATTCAGTAGGCACAGAAATTTTAATGCAAAAGTTTAATTTTTAAGACTCGGAGTAATTTGAAATATCAATCTATGTGGACTTTGAGTTAATTGTGCCTGAGAGACATGATCTCTCATCTCCTTTGGAAGTAGGCAAGAAGTAATTTACTTTGTCCAGGGTGGATTTTGAGAGCTGATGGGAGTAGAAAATGATAAGAAGAAGGAAAAGAAGGTAGATAATTGTTTGCAAATTTCTCACAAAGTGTTAGGTAAACCATTTCAAAATCTAGGCTTTTACTTTCAAAGGCTTTAACTTCTAAGCAATGTAAACAGGTGAAAAGGAGAAGGAAATATATCATTTAAGTAAAGCTGACAAAGATTAAAATTAACAGTAAAATAATGTTTTCACAAGTAAAATGACTTGTGTCAGTTCCTTGCACTTATAAATATTATTGATAGATTTGGAAATTCTGATTTTGATATTTAATTAGTTTCTTGTGGGTGGAATGGCAGAAATAAATTTTCCAGATAAAACTGCCAGCTGCCTTCTACAGATTATTTTATGGTAGTAGCCATAGTCAGAGAGAATATTATATATTTTGAGAAAAAAGGACAGTCAAAGGAATGAAGGACTAAAATAGAGAGAGGAATGTATGCTTAAGTAGTAAAGCTGTAGAGTCACGTATTTCCTTCAGAGTCTGTACTTTTGTTTATTCAGCTAGAGTATTTTCAACTATTTATTTTTTACACTGGTTTTTATATTTTTTTAATAAAAAGCAGATTTTATTTTAAACAGTTTTCAGATGTTTCTATTGAAAAAGAAGGGTAAAAATAGAGGGATGGGGTGGTTGTTCTCTTATTCTTATGAAATAACTTCTTTTTGTCAGATGATATGTACTGCTAATTAATACTTAGATATAGTTCTAGAAATTCTTCACATGTGTGTGTAATGTCTTGTAAAGTGGTTGCAGAATATATGCAACATTCTGGTTTCAGCAAGAAAAGTTGAGCAACAGCGAGGGATAAAAACTTCTAATATCATCTCTGGGTTTTATAGTTAATGTCAAAAAAATTCCCACAGAATAATTATTTAAACAACCATTTTACACTTCATACATATGCAGTAGGCAATTGTGGATTCACTGTATTGCTATCCAAGCTATATTAAAAATGTTAGTTTTAAAAGATTGAGCTACTCTACAAAAGACAAGGATGGTATTTGGTATTCTTGCTCCTTTAATTTCATTCCCAGGACAGATGTTTCCATTTTTTGCCTAATATTAGGGGATTTTCTTTCTTTTGTATTTTCTGTATTTTATATAAACTATTGAAGAAGTAAAATAAATTCTGATTTTTAGGTGTCCCTTTTTATTCATAAATGCCATAAGGAAGCAACTGAAACCGATAATATTCTAATGTAAGTTGTATTTTTTCTGGAAAAACTTCTTTCAAACTTAAAATTTCAGTGATTTTTGCAATCACTGTTTTCAAATGTGTAGTGCATGACAGGAGGCAGGAGGATGAAGAAGTATGAAAGAATTGTCAAAACTTAAAAGAGGGTAATCTTTGTGGATAAGTTATTTAATTATACTTTCTTTCCTGTATTTATATGTCTGTCTACATTGAAGTTATTTTTAACCCTGTTATTTCTCTTTCTCCTCTCATAGCTTTATAACGAATTGACTTCATGTTTTGAAACTGTTAAAACAAGTGAAATTCAACTGCAGCAAAACTGTGCCTCTCTTCAGGATCAGTTACTTGGAAAAGATCAAAAGATTTGTCAATTACAAGAGCAACTTCAGCAGGCTCGTGATGCTTTAAATCAGGATTCTTGTCCAAAATGTGAAGTACAAGTGAGTCCACTTCTAAAATAATAAAAGTTGTTTCCTCTTGTTTTGAATTAAGCTTCTGTACCAGATAGTTTTAAGGGAAATCGCAGGTTGTTTTTTTTTTTTTAAGAAAAACTATGCAACTACGCTGCTGCTGTAGTGTTTTTCTGCTATTTCTGCTGTTGCTAATAGAAGGTGCTTCACAATTAAATATGTCCTGGGAAAAAATGTGAGTAACTTTTTCAGTATTTAAGATGACACTTATTTATATTCTGTAGCACAGACACCGAAAATAAAAACAAGACCAAGGTGATTTTGTTCCTGAAAACAAATTCCTAGCAGAAATGGTGTAGTTTCTGCATTTCCTCTGTGAAAATAAAATTTAATGGTCCTGGTTAGTTTCATTGCTCCTTGACCGGCCAAGTAAACTTTAGATCATAGATTAGAGAAAGTATTATGGTGGGGAGAAATATTTGTCTAAAAATTTTTTAGCCTTAATGTGCTATTTGGAACTGTTATAATAAATCCGTCACTTTGACTAACGGGCCTCCAGCTTTACAAGTGTGCCAGATCTTACATGTACACCCCTGACATTTTCCAAAGTCCAATTTATGACTTAAAGTGAGTTTCAAAGGCTTTGAAATTACCTACTCACAATGGTTTTGTAGACTCTGTTGCTGAGTTTCTTCCATGGATTTGTCAATAAGATGGAGTTGTGCATTTCAGTTTTACTAGCACTCTTTCCCTTGATTAAGCAGAGAAGGGAAAATAGTTAAGGTTATAATGCCCATTAAATCCAAAACTTCACTTAATATTGGGTGGGTAAGGTAGATCTGTAACCAGGGCTTCTATTCATGAGCCCAAACGAGTTTGACTATTAAAAAAATCACAGTGTTTGATTCCTCAAAACAGAAAAATCACAGAATGCAGTATCTCCTGGTTGTATTAATGATGGTCATTCCCAAGTTAATGTTCTAACTTTATCCAGAGTATTGATTTAAGTGTTTATCACAGGATTCTTAACCCATATTTTGTATTTTTACAGTTTCCCTTAATCTAATGATTTGATAATTTTCTGTCACAAATTATAAAATACATTCTTTTAAGTCGTGTTATCGTCTTGATACATTCTTGACCTTTTTCTGAATCTTAGAAATAATTGAGTTTTTTCTTTCAGAAGATTTTGGTGGATTTTTGGCAACATTATAAATATAAAATTAGTCTCAAGTTGTTTCTGCTCGAAACACAGCTTTGGATCATGGTTTTTGAATGCTCAAACTGTATTTCCGAATACCTTATTCTGCTTTCATTATATTGTTCTGAGGAGTTTTTTGCAGTTGATTTTGTCAGACTATGTGTTTTTTTTTTTTTATCATAAAAGCTTTTATTATGTCTCTGGATTATGTTTCCTGAGGTTAAGGAGGCCTTTGTTGTCTTTGTGAAGTGATGTTAGAATGCTTTACTCCATGTACAATACCTATATTGTCTAACCTGAATATTGTGTGACAGTTGATTACACAGTTACGCCATATCCCATGTGGACTTGATAAAAATATTTGGCATTGGCTTTTGTCTTTATTATCCTGAATAGCTTAGTAGTATTAGGAAATTTTGATACTACACTACTCTCCTACCTTTCTATATTTCTTGAACATGTGGGACACCACAGGTGACTCTTTCCCACTGAGTAAACTAAGCATTTATTGCTATTACTTATTTCTCATAATTAAAGCAATTCTTTAACTGTAAGATTTTTACTTCCCTTAAAATACATCAGTGCTGTTTCTTTAAGAGGTCCTAATATGAAGCTTTACTGAAATCCATTTCAAATCCAAGTAGACAATTTCACTCGGATCAATTTTTTTATTTCTTAAAAGAACTTCAGGAAATTTCTCACATTATAAGTAACACTAATTTAGAAGCTACTGGCAATATACAATTGGTGATTCAACTTTATACCTGAGTTCCTTTGGATGTCTTAAATTAATCACATCCAGTGTGGGTGAATTGTTGCTATTTCTTTTGTTGATTTATTCTGTGTCTCCTTCTAGTGCTACCTGAACTTGAAGAACGTTAACCAGTATGCTCCATGTAAATTAGGATCCAAATGTGAAGCAGTCCTAAGTTACTTAATGGCAAACATGGGTGCAAATAATTATTTGGAGGAGTGATTCTTCAAAGATACTTGTGATTCTTCAAAGAATTTGCTGTTTTGTTAGTGAATGTAGGTTCAGTCTGACCTTCTGCAGAAATATATCAGTTGAACATTATGTGATCTGTCATGAGCTCAGTCAGATAATTACGAAAGATAGCGGAAAAGATATGGTAGGAAGCAAAAGCAGACAACTTATCATAATGAATGTAATGTAGTAAGCTAAATGCAGTGTATGAACCTTTATTTTGCAGTAAATTAGTCTTAAACCCGGATGGGATGGGACAAATGATTAGTGTTACTGAAGCAGCCTCAGGGAAGAAATGTGTATAGGTAGCATCCATAGTTACTAGGCTTGTAGGAGAACGAAGATGTTAAGCAGTATGTGCTTAACAAGCTAGTATTTTCTTTTGACTAACTTTTTCCATTCTGCTATAGCAAATATCCCAAATTTTGTTGACATGAAGTCTTGCTCTAGGTGAAAGGCTGGAGTATGCCTTTTGGGAATGTATCACAATGCTCATTGTTGGCTGCGTTCTGATGACAGCCAAATTTCCCATTACCAACTTTACTATCTTGTATAAATATTAGAAAGATAATAATTATTGTGTGGTTACACACCTGAGGTTTCTGCAGGGAAACAAAAGTGATTACCTATCATTACTTTTGTGACCTGTTAGATAACCAGAATACTGGTTGTTTGCGAAGTTCTGAAGTTAAACGTGATTAAGAGAACCTCCTAAGTCATTCTGCTGTCTCTTGACTGCAACATCAGTTAAACAGGATGGATTTGGAATTGAGTCTTAATTAACAGGACACCATGCAATGTAGGCATCTATTAGTTTTCCTGTTACCATTTTTTAAAACGGTCCTTCCTAAAAAAAGAAGTTGATTTAAATGACAATTGTATTTCTGCTGTAAAGGACTGATTTCTTGAACATGTTCAGATCCATGCCTTGCTGAAAGTCCATCCTGTGGGACATGCTAACAGCCTGTTGACAGCACTAATGTATCTTCAGACTTTCACTAGCCAGGAAGATTATACATCTGTGTTGCATATGTTAGCACACGCGTTTTCCTGGATTTGAGCTTTTCTTGCTGTAGAAATGACATCATGTTACAAGAGTTTTATTTTATTTGCTTTATTGGCAACAATGCCTCCGTTTTCTTTCATTACGGGTAAAGTATGCCTTTTTTAATGTTGTAATCTTATTCTAGTCAGTATGGCACTTGTGTTAGTGAGGGCAAACTTTTGATTGATTTTATTTTGGCTATTCTGGTAATGTGTTTGATGAATTTGAATCTTCTTTAAAGTAAAATTCTATTTACATTTTGATATGCGTGCATTCAGCAGCTCTCGCATACCTTTTCTCTGATCAGAGAGATTAAGCATCTCTGAGTTTGGAAGTCTGTTTAGTTAGATCTATGATCATGCTACACAGTAAAAAAGAAAAGAACAAAAACATTTTAAATAGTTTTCAAAACATAAGCCTGTGGGGTTTGATTAATTTCATCTCAGGTAATTGCTGGTTTGGTTCAGTTTCATTATTGGTGTTCATTTTTAGTTCTGAGATGTATACCATACATTTAGTCATATGGTTAGTATACCATAACTATTACCCATGTGATTAGTAAATATTTAAATATATTTACTGAGTGGAAGCAGTCATTTCTGTCTTGACTCCTACTTTTCATATGCGTGAAGACATTAAAGACAGTATTAAGAGATGATACTTGATCAAGGAACAGACATTTAAAGGTTTTATTTTTGTAACTGTAGCATCTGACAGGTATGTGCAGTCTACCTAATAGAGAATTCAATTGCACTGTTATAATAGTATCTTCATTTCTCATTATGAAGTTTTTAAAAGAAGTCAGAATAGAAAATACTAATAAAACAATAAAAGTAAATATTGTACACAGATGTAACTTAAGCTTATTAGAAGAAAATGGTGATTTATAACTAAAACAAAAAAAAATATTTTAGAAATATTTATATGAGAAATACATAAATAAAAAATTTCAAGAAAAAATGCGTCTGTTGTTGGCATGCAAAAATTCTCCTGGTCTTATCAGAGTGTGTCTTACTGGTTTTCTAACATCAGTATTTTAGTCATTTCAGTTTATTATGCTTCTATAGTACAGTCTTTAAAACACTGGTTTTCTTTGAAATATAAATGGTAAAAAATTAGTTGGAGAGAGTAACTCTCCTTTATTTTAGTGGTTTTATATTTCATCCTGTATACTTAGTATTGTAATGTGAATATTTATAGTCCACTTCTGAGGACTAATTTTCTATTTCTTGTTAATAATACAGCATAACAAGAGGCAGATATCCTGTTCAAAGTGTGGTGTTGTAAATTTTGTTTTATAGATTGGGATCATTTCAGTGACTGAAACTAATTCCTAACAAAATCCTTTTTATATTATACTTATTTAGACTTTACTGTTAGAAAAATTACTCATTTAATTTATTTACATTAAAAGTTTTTCCGTCTTGCACCCCCTATGGGTCAAAGCTTGCCACAAATATCTTCCAGTTTTTAGAAATATTCAATTCATTAAAAAGCATTAAAATTGATGACAAAGATCTCAAAATGTAATTTAAGCAACTAACAAATACTGTAGTGAAAAGGTATTTGTATAGGACAAGATGACATGAAATCATAGTGAACATTTAGAACGATGTAATACTGCAGCACACTGTGGAAGGCAAAAGACTTTATCACTGCTTGCTTGAAGGCTTGGGCTTGAAGAAAGTACAGGGGAACTGAAATTGACCAATTTAGGCAGCACTGCTTACTGAATAAATAATTACAACATTTTCAAATGGTTGTATTCCCTTAAGCTGTGAACTATCTATTATTTGGAGATTATTACCCTTAAAATAAAAGCAGGTATATATTGTAGCTTTAAATTTGCACCATATTTAAATATGTTTGTAATAGAAAAGTACCAGTATTTTCTAGTGTTTGCAATACATATATAAATATAACTTAAACTTTAAATTTTAGACACGTGATCTTCATTAATAATGATGTCAATCATCTTTTTATTTTTTAATAGCAAATTTAATATGGTAGCTTACAGCTAAACACTTTTTTAAAAACTAGTATAAGCATGTCTCTGATTCTTGGTCAAAGAAGCAGTAGTGATTTTTAGTTTCCAAACATTTTTTTTTATACCAATGTATTGTGAAACTGCACTTAAAACGTCCTGTATATGTGTCTTTTAAACAAGGTGGAAAGGAGAAAATACAGGTCTTTTTTGAAGCAGTATTATTATTTTTCTAGAAGGTCTTTGTATTTGAAGTGAATAATTCTGGGATAATATAGACACATACAAAGGAGTTTGTACCTGGTGGTTCAAGCCATACCCTTGTCCATAGCAAAGCTGTGTGGTGTTTTGACTGTCTTAACAGAGGCTGTGAAGTCATTGTCGCTATTGGGATCACAGTATACTACCGCTTGATCACCATAAAATGCAATGTCAGTTACAGTTGGGTGTGTTTTACTGTGACAATTTGGGACTCCACCTGCAATGCTGTAAGTGTGCCAGGATGCAGGCATGTGTTTCTGTGAAACAAGGAATAGTGGTCTTGTGCAGCTTCTGAAATTACTTTTTTTAAAAAAGGAAAGAAATGCACTGTACTTTAGGAAGCATAACTTTTGAAAACTAATCTACATCCTGTTCTACAGCGTTAAAAGGACAGAAAGTGAAAACTGGATCCAGTTTTGAAGAATAGTTTAATTTTCATTTAGTTTAGTTTGACATTCCATTTATCTGTTTCCAATGTGCAATAATAAAAAAGGACCAAGGTACTGGAAATGTGTGGTTTAAAATGGAAAGAGCAACTCAACTTTAACTACTCTATAGCGGCACTATTCATGCCGCTATAATAAAACTTAAGAACGTTTAGAGATTTTTTTCCCTACAATTATTCAAAATTACATTACCCTTACTGAAAACTGAATGGCTTTTAGTGGATTAATTAAACTGTAGCTGGTTTGCCATCTGGGTGCTGCTTGTTTAGCTGCTTTCTCACAGAAAGATTTTTCACTGAATAAAGAATATTTTTTTGTTAGAAGACAGCTGCGAGACAGTAATTTCTAAAATAGAAATGATATATGGACTATTAATTGTTATCAGGTTAAATTTTGGGTTATGTGGAGGAAACTGCTTGGACATTTCTTTCAGTTTTCAATTTCTTTCCATTTGTCTCCCCTCTGCCCCCCCATTCCATGTTACAAAATGCACAGGCTCTTAAAATATAAAATCTGTTTATAAATGTTCGAGAAAATAATTATATTTTACAGCAAGATCACCCATGACATTATGTTGGAGTCCAGGGTATAGGCTAGATGCAGAAAAGGAAAAAAAAAAAAAAGGGAAAGGGGGAATTAACTAAATCTGATTTTTATGGCTCAAGTGGTTTCATTAAATTAGAGTGCTGTGTGCTACTGTTCATTAATGAACTTGTGCCATATGCTTTAACTGTTCTGGTCAATAGCTGATAAAGAAAGCCTTGTGTTTAAAAAAAATGGATAAAAATATCTTTGTGATGGGCTTTTATCAAAGGACTTACTTTGAATTCAGTAACTACTACTGAGGCAATATGGCTCGCAATTTGCGACCCAAAGGTAGTCATACATTATTGGAATACAGCCTACTGCGCTTCACATTACACAGATGTGAAGGCCTGATTATAGCTGCTTCATAATTAACAGTGATCCGATTTGTTTTGTGGCATAAATGGTGCATGTGTAGAACATTAGCCATGGCACTCTCATTCAAATTCAACTCAAGGGCTCAGCGGCAGGCGGGTCACGAGCTTCAGGGAGTAGAAGCACAAGCTCCTCCATATGTTCTTGCTGCATCTTACTATGGCTATGAGTGCAAGATAAGTTCCCCAAAGAACCTAATCGTGTTCTGTAATTACAGCGCGGCTTTCTGCTGGCTAGAAATGAGGGAGAAGCTAAAACACTCCCTCATCAGATAATTTGTAAATTACTTTACATGGCGGATGCCTAACTCAGTTGGTTTTCAACTGCTGAAATTATAAATAATTGTAACAGATGTGGCAATATGGCTGGCCTCCAATAAATGAGGCCCTTGATAATTTGGCCGACCCTTTGACAGGCCAATTTAATAAAATGTGAACAAAATCTTCTTGCTAATAATTTATCATCCCTTTTCCCAATAGAATAAATTTAATTACCCTAGCAGTTAACAAGGTCACACCCAGATGCCAAACTCGGCTACAGTTTTGATAATGCAATCAGGAATTGAGAGGTGATGACAGCGTTGTTGTTTTTTTCATTACCTGGCTTCACATAAACACAGGTGGCGTAGCTTTCTTGTCAGTTTTTAATAATTACAGGCTATTATGGAATGCATAGTTAGCAGATTGAAAACCACACTTTAGTGAATTTGTTTGAGTATGATTGAGGTTCTAATGTACAGAGATGATAATGCATAACAAGCACAGTCCCTAGTTTACACCATTAGTGCACAGGTTTGATTTTTACTTGTGATAATAGTGTAATAGTTCAGCAGACAGCAAAGTTGCTTTTTTTGGAGCAGTCTCACCATCAGATGCAGGTTTATGTTTTTTGCTTTCAAGTACTGAATCTGTAACACAGAAAAATATGCTTTTTTAAACCTATCTACTCACTTCCAGTATGCCAGTATATGTTTTAAAATATCTTAAAATCTTTGAAGAAATACTGTCTACATTTGGTGTAGTTAGCCAAGTAAAACCTTCCAGTAACTAATTAATGAGCTTTTTAAAAACTAAAATACCCTAATAAGATGCCCGAAAAGTTCTTAAAAAAAAAAAAAAAAGCCATTATACTTGCAACTTTTAAGTGACAGTTGTAAAGTATTGCTTCCAAGAGTTTAAAGGTACAAAATATTTGAACCAGCAATTACTTGGGCTTCTGTAGTGTTACATTCTATTTCTAATGTTTATTAATTGCAATGCATTAGAGCACATAGTACCGATGTTTTCAACTTTCCTGGATCTTTGCTGCTGTTCTTACCAATTTTATGAAAAAACCGCCTAGTTTAGTGTGTACTTGCAACTAAAAAGTCACTGCTCCAACAAATGCATGGGGAAATGAGTTTAACAAAAAAGGCTTAATGAAATTCAGCCTTAGCTTGAGACTTTCTGTGATGATTCTTCTAAACCACAAAAATTTTTTCTTATCTTATAATTACATATTTTTCCCAATAATTTGGAACATTAATTTTATAACAGGAAGTCTAGTTACCCTCATGAATAAAATAAATCATTCATACCTGGTTACCTGGTTTGGAGAACCTTTCTAGTGTGGTGGCTGCATGGTCTTCATAAAGGGATTGCATTGTTCTGTCTCCTCCCTCCTCTTCTCTATTAGATGACCAGAGTGCTTTTTTTCATATGATATAAATCGTGTATTTTGGAGGATGCCAAACATAAATGTTACAAGAGTGCTTGGGTGGTAGAAAACCTTTTACTGGCTTTTAGCCCCTTTTGGGAACTCATGAGAACACATGAGATCAAGGTCCAGGCTGGGTAAGTTGCTCTGCGACAGTTAGTTACTGGTGGCCATCCTAGAAGTATGTACAGTAAATAGAGACAAGGCTGTGACAATCAGATTTCCAAGCCGTAAAAAGAAGCAGCTTGTAAAGGATGCTGAGGTGAGCATTGGTTCTGGCTTAGCTGCTCAGCTATCTGACTCAGTAACAGAATAAGAGGAAACCTGGGAAGTGATTTTTACTTCTCCTATATAAACTGCTTCTGGATGTTTCCTGCATCATGGCTTTGTATGGCATATGGCACTGGATTCCTGGAGTATGACAGGAAGAAAACTTTGGGGTATGGGTCATGGGCCAGTTGGTTGCTATAGGGCACAAATGCTGTTTCCTAACTCAGATATTCTGCTAAAGGTGTACATGTTTTCTCTAGTCTGAGCTGTGTGTGCAAACTTTGTTGTGTTGCTGAGAGAAAAGATATTTTAGCAACTGTGTTCCTATTAGCCCGTTTGTGGTTGAAGCTGGGTGAGCTTTTTCTGTCTCCTCCTAGGTGGTGATTTTGGTACTGTGCAGTTAGTGTTAGCACAGCTTTGTCCTGAGGAAGCTGAGGGGGAAGCAGGAGTACACATAAGGCTGTGTTATTAGTTCTGAAGCTCTTAGATACCTATTCCCTTGATACCTGCTCTCTTTTGTCAGTTTAGGAAAGTCATGCAGAATAGAAGTATGGTGGAGCACAGCTGTATTTTCTCCATATTGTTTGGTACTGTTTGTGATCTCTGACAACAGTGACATTGAAAAAGTGGCATTGAATTTCCTTCTCGAAGTACAGTGTGGATGGTTCCCCTAGTGGTACAGCTTTGTGGCAAAGATGGTACTTATGCTTCATCTTGATTAATGCATCCAGAAAACATCAGCTGTGTCTTACTTTGAAAAGACATGTAAGCATAAGAGGAGAGAGTGATCTGCTTGGTAGAAATAAATATTTTCTACATTGTATTTGTTGTTTAAAACATAAATAAGCCTCTGACGTTTATTTGGAATATGTTTTGCATGTTAAATTGAGTTTTAGTATGAAAAAATAATGTATCTGTTGTGATAAAGTAGCATATGATATAAGCTGCTTTTGCTAAGTGGAAGAAGGAAAACATTATCCTGTTAAGCTAGACTTAGTAATGCAGGTGGAATCTAATCCAAGATGCTTAAACCTGAGAGAAAGCCTTCGTTTGCTGCACTTAATGTGTAGGTAGATAGACCATGAGGAATGTCAATGTTATGTGTACATTGAAACGATCATCTCATGGGAATGTTGGCTTTAGACATAGGATTCAGAATACACTTTAGGTAGTGAACCTTTATGGAAGTTTTTGTTGAGGTGGGTTACTATTTCAGTTCATAAAATCAAAAATCTGTGATGACAATTCTGAGACAGAAGCTGTGGAAGAACCTGGTGCTGCCTCTTAGCATGTAACACCTTTTATTTTTCTGGATTGCAGATTTCTGATCATTAGTATGAAACTTGCCTACATTCTTCATACAGAGCTTGAATATTGAATGTTTTCTGAAGTCTTGAAATACAATATTGTGCTTTTTTTTTCTGATGTAGGATTTTTAAATCAGAGCTCCATTACAGTCCAAATTATTTGCCATTTTGGCCCTATTAATTGTAATATTTCCCTCGGTTCTTAGATTAGAAATAATAGTTCAGATGTAAAGCTAGAAAGTGAAAAGCCAAGAAAAGTTTACATTTCTTTCTGAGGATCTGATAAAATTGCACTTCCTTCTTCATGCATAAATCTTGGAACTCTAGGTTTTTCAGAGAGTCATATTTTTTTACAGAAGGAATTGAGTTCTCATAACAGCCAAATCTTTTCACTAAATAGTTCGGTTTTGGTGATTTTTTTGCTCTTAACCAAGGATACCTGGAACATAAAAGTGTAGTAATATAAAGTTAAATAGACATGAATCTGAAAAAAAAGACCAGAAAGAGATTTCATCCAGCTCTCTGTGTTTGGAAGATCTCTTTTCTTGTCTTAAAAATTGATGTTTAAAAACTAGCTTGATAGTTGAGTAAACAAAGTCTTCTAGGCTAGGAAATGTAGAATAATATTTACCAAATAGTGAAGAATATGTTAAAATATCAGAACAATATACTCACCACTTCTTAAACTGGAGCCCATTGATAGGCAAAACTTCAATTTTTAAAGGGATCTCTTCAGGTTAAATCTGGGTTCTTAGAATTCGTGAAAGTGATAAACTCCACACTCTTACTTAAAAAACTGAGCAGGTTTTGAGGATACTGTAGACCCAAATTATATAACAAGGTCTGTAATGGTAACAGTGATCTGCTGAATATTTTGAGGGTAAAAATATAGGCATTTTGCAGATATAAGTTAAGAACTAAGACTTGTTTTGTTTGGTTTAGTTTTCCAAGAAATACATGTGTATGCGTATGCACAAAGACTGTTGTAAGAGTTTTATTGGAAAATATGCTTTTGCAGAATTTTAATTTGAAGTAAGTATCACTGCATGGCAGTAATTTCTAGAGATCTCTTTTGGGAGAAAAGAATAGGGAAAAAAAAACCCAAACAAATGAAGAACACTGTTCATATATTGGTCCTATTAAAGTCATTAGCAGAACTTCATTGACATAAAAGAGCAAGGATTTGATATGATCTGTGACTCTTAAATGTATTTACATTTCAAAACACTCTGCACTTCATTTTTGAAAGAAGAAATTAAAAAGTAGTGATACAGTAAGAAGCTAATTGTTAGCTAAATTTTATGTAATTCTCATGGTTTAAAAGTCAGCAACATTTAACACTTGTAGACTTTTTTAAAGTAGCGATAATATGAATTAAAATGATTGTAACAGATTGAAGCTGTTGATTCTTTTTTTTAGTTACTAATGTAATTGTACAATTTATGTTACACGTAGCAGTCTTTTTTTGCATACAGCTGAGAAATCAATGGAATGGGAGAAGTTGGTAGGTGGGGTTCACTTTCTTAATAAAAAAGAATAAAGGTCAAGTAAAAAAAAGTAATTTTTTTTTTAAATTTAAGTATAAATTTAAAAAAAATTTTAACTGCAGCTCCCTTATCTACTGGCACTGTTTCTGTCTTCTAAATTTTGTTGGATTTTTTTTTTCCTTTTTATGTAGTGCTAAGATTTTGGTCTAATGAACAAAAAGCCCAGCTCTCTTTTAAATGTTCTTTTCAATTCATGGGCTTGTCTACTACTCTTTTTTCTATTTTCTTTTTTTGTTTTCCTCTGTGTAGAGTTTTCTTTTAGTTATAAATTGGCCTTTTGCTGATCATAGATGGAAATGACATCTGTTTGCAACTACATATGGCCTAAAGTATGCAAAATGAGTAACAAATTATTTAAGGAAGAGTCAGCAAAAGCATGGGCAACTTTGACAACTTTCCTGTACTTGTCTGCTGTATAAGGAGTTGCACTTGGTATTTCTAATTTGGGATTTATTTGTAGAAGGTGTGAGCTTATAATACACTTTCTGAAAAGCTTCATATTCTGCATAGAAAAAGATAAAATGGCTATGCCCATTAATCTGTTCCTGTCAAATACTAAGTTTACTAGAGTGTTTGCTTGATTGATTTTAATCAACTTGGGACCATCTCATTTCTTGATTGGCATTAATTTGGAGATGTTTTTGGTTTGCTTAACCTTTTTTACACTATCTTTTCTGATTTTTGTCGGTATACTGATTTGTTTTACTTGGGGCATCCCAGTAATTGAGAGAGTAGGAACAAGTGATAATTGTACCAAATTCTTTCCTCTCTATTGAAATGAGTATTTGTCTTAAGGATATGCTCAAACAGTTGCAAGGAAGTAACATTGTCAGAAAAGTACGTGTAAAATAAAACTTCTAGTCAGTCTTGAAAAAGTTGTCTCCTGGATCAGACTTTGTTGATTGAAGACTTTACTGTTTCCTAGCTGCTTGTCATTGCTGTCAGAGCACTGCTGGCAATACGGGTTTCATGAGTTTTCCCTAATCAGTGCAATACAAAGTCAGCTGGGTCAGCTCACACCACTTGCATGGACTTTTTAAACTAACCTGCCCTTTTATTTATGCAATGGATTAGGGAGGGGAGGAGCTTTGTGCCATCCCTTCTTTCAGGAATAGTGTGGGATGCTAACCTCTAGCACTCTAACCTCTGGATGCATTGAACATCTGGGAATTATGTTATCTTTGTCTGGCACAGCTGTTGCAAGGTGAATGTCTGTCCCCAGCCTTTAAACACTGTGGAGGATGTCTGTAAAATATTTTGTCAAGAAATTTTGACAGCATGGGAGAGAAAATATGCCATACTTGCTGCAGAAGAAACATCTGTATAAAACAACCATTGTTAAGACTATAAATTTGGATTTGGAAAATATGGTGGTGGTGTTGTGAAAATGTTTAGTGAACACTTTGGGGTCTGGTTTTGATTATGCATTCATGAGTCATTTACAGAAGCAGAATTATTTACACCTATCACACATTCCTATGATATTGGTAATGTGTTTCTTTAGACATTTTTATCTAAATGGTCTGTTATGTTTCTGATTTTTTGTTACTAATGTAATTTACCTGTACTATCATTTTCTAGGTATTTCAACAGCCTTCTTTAAGTGAGCTGGAGTGTCTTATTACGATGCAAAAATCTGAAATCGAGCTTTTACAGGAAAAATTGAAAAAAGCAAGTCTTAACATAGAGCATAATATGTACGCTACTCTGGAAAGCAACAGTATAATGACTGGAAGAAAGCACGAGGTAGGGTAGCTTTACTGTCTTGTGTATTTGTGTCTAAGTCAGGCTGGTAAAGCCAAACATTTTGCTCAAGGGTCCAGATAATAATTTTAATATCTGTTGATGCTGCTTATAATTCTGGAAGCTTGTTTGAATGGTTCTTGTTTTTATCTGCCAAAGACTTGTTAAAATAGCTGTTGGGAGTAGAAGGTTTTACCTTATTAAATACTGAATAAGGGATTCTTAATTAAATGAAATATTGAAGAATAAATTCTTCGTAGGTTTGTTAAAATGAATATTTATCACGTCTTTTGTGGTGTTTATCGGGATGACCATCTTTCCCTGGAAGGAAAATGAGAAGAATATAAATGGTTGTTACTATGATTTTATAAATGAAAAAGATTTTTTTTTCAAATTCTTGATATTTAAGGTATGATGTAGTAATTTTTCTATGACAAATGACAACAATTTCCTTTTGAAGTTTATGATTTCAACTTTTCATTACTCCGTGTAGTGCTGGACTGCCTCTTTCATGATGACTTGCTGTTAAATTTGGGCACCGGCTAACCGTTAACAGCTATGAACTATAGCTAATGAAGTAGATCCATAAATAATTCTATGGCTTAAATTGATTTTTGTAATTAGCCAAAGTCATGATGTTTTTCAGTGTATTCAGCCTCTTCCTCATCTAAAATTATTTTTTTTCTTGTGGTAGTATAGAATATGGGAAACATGGAAGATTTTCGTAGCAAGGAAGAAGATAGGAACATGCTTCTGTGCGGTATAAATAGTCTACAAAGGTGGCCTATCCTTGGTTTTCCTTCCTTGGAAATCTCCTTTTTTTTCCACATTTGGTATCTCTTAACATTTCCATTGAAAACTGTATGGCTTGTTCTTTCTCGTTATTGTGCGCTGTATGCTATTTTGGAGAAAAGACATATTTTAGAACATTTGTTTAAGAACATGTGGTGGTGCCTTTGTGAAAATGAAATACGGAAGGACAAAATGTTGCACAGGCAGTGTAGAGTGAAGAACAGAAGGTGAGAAACAGTCCTGCAAACACCAAGGTCAGAGAAAACGGAGAGGAAGAAGGTGCTTCAAGTGCCAGAGTAGGTATTTCCCTGCAGCGCATGGAGAGGACCACCATGGAGCAGATGTCCACAGTACAGCTTGTGGAGGAGCCACACTACACCAAAGCACATGAATATTCCTTCATGGAACCTGCAGTATGTGGAAAAGAGTCCATGCTGGAACAGGTTCTTCTAACAGTGTTCTTCTGACAGGAACTGTGACTCTAGAGCAGTTTTATCCTGAAGGAATCCATCCTGCTTAGAGGTCCCACGCTGGAGCAGGGGAAAAAGTGTGGGAAGGAAAGAGGGACTGAGAGGAGCTGTTATGGACTGACTGTAAAACCCCCTATCTCCTTACACTGCTCAGCAGGAGTTAGAGGAGTCAAGAGTGATGAAGTCGAGCCTGGGAAGCAGAGTAGGGGAGAAGGTTTTAGTTTAATATTTTCTGTATTTCTTACTACCCAAATGTATCTTAAGTGGCAATAATTTAAATATTTTGCCCTAACTTGAGCCTGCCCATGATGGTGAATGATACGCAGTTTCCATTTCTTTATCTCAGCCCATGAGCTCTTTGTTCCTATCCCTGTTTTGGTGAAGAAAGAGAGGGAGTGAGCAGTTGGGTGGGTCTTTGATCCTTTGCCAACGTTAACCCACCACAATATTTACCAATCTTATTTACTCAGAGTAATGTGAATGAGAGTATTGTGTTTGTCATGAACTGATCACTGCATTAGGAATAAGGCAACTACACTTCCTTTAGTAAAACTAAATACAAATTTTTAAATCCTGTTGGAGAGAGTATTTTCCTCTTTTGATATGTAGATCCTAGTCATGATTTTTCCATACTCAGGGTTGTTTGATATGTGCACTTTTTCACGTGTTCACGCACTACACTTTTTAAAATAGAAACTTCTGGGAACTAAATTGACAGGCTACAAATCACAGAATCACGCAGAATGGTAGGGGTTGGATGGGACCTTTGGAGATCAACTAGTCCAACCCCTCTGCCAAAGCAGGTTCAACTAGAGCAGGTTGGACAAGAATGCATCCAGGCAGGTTTTGAATGTCTCCAGAGAAGGAGACTCTACAAGCTGTCTGGGCAGCCTGTCCCAGTGCTCTGGCACCCTCAAAGTAAATAAGTTTTTCCTTATGTTCACTTGGAATTTCCTGTATGCCTATTGCCTTTTGTCCTGTCACTGGACACCACCGAAAGTTTGGCCTCATCGTCTTGATGCTAGCCCTTTAGATATTTATAAGCATTGATGAGATCCCCTCTCAGTCTTCTTCAGGCTAAACAGACGCAAGTCTCTCAGCCTTTCCTCATAAGAGAGATGCTCTATTCCCTTGATCATCTTTGTAGCCCTCTGCTGGGCTCTCTCCAGTAGTTTCTTGTCTTTCTTGAACTGGGGAGCCCAGAACTGGACACAATACTCCAGATGGGGTTCATCTGGGCAGACTAGAGGGGTATAATGATCTCCCTTGACCTGTTGGCCATGCTCTTTTTAATGACCCAGGATAGCATTGGCCTTCTTGGCCACAAGGGTACATTGATGACTCTTGGTCAGCTTGTCCACTAGGACTCCCAGGTCCCTGCAGAGCTGATTTCCAACAGGTCAACCTCTAACCTGTACTGGTGGCATGGGGTTATTCTTTCCTAGCTGCAGGACCCTACACTTGCTCTTGTTGAACTTCATTAGGTTCCTCTCCACCCAACGCTCTAGCCTGTCCAGGTCTCGCTGTATGGCTGCACAGCCTTCTGGTGTGTCATCCACTCCTCCCAGTTTTGTATCATCAGCAAACTTGCTGAGGGTATACTCAGTCCCCTCATCCAGGTTATTGGATGAATATGTTGAACAAGACCGAACCCAGTACTGACTCCTGGGGAGCATCACTAGTTACAGGCCTCCACCTGAACTGTGCACCACTGATTGCAACCCTCTGAGCTCTGCCATTCAGCCAGTTCTCAATCCACCTCATTGTTCACTCATCTAACCCACATTTCCTAAGCTTACCTGTAAGGATTTTGTGGGAGACAGTGTCAGAAGCCTTGCTGAAGTCAAGGTAGACAATGTCCACTGCTCTCCTTTCATTTACACAGCCAGTGATGTCATCATAGAAGGCTATCAGATTTGCCAAGGATGATTTCCCCTTGGTGAATCCATGTTGACCCCTCCCAATATATTCCTTTTCCTCTACATGCTTAGAGATGACATTCAGGATGAGCTGTTCCATCACTTTACCAGGGTTGAAAGTGAGACTGACTGGTCTGTTGTTTCCTGCATCGCCCTCCTTGCCTTTTTTGAAGACTGGAGTGACACTGGCTTTTGGCAAATCCTTTGTATTTAGGAAAGACGGTAAGGAAAATTGTAGAAACATTCCAACTTCAGAATCACAAAATATGCATATAAAATAGAAACAGTAGTCCTGCTGTCTTTACTGATTCTCCCCTTGCAAAGAAATATCTTCCCGTTACTGTGTTATTCAGTCTTTTATGCAAAGGTATTAATGACAGAAGTTATTAGCACGTGATTTGACAGGAAGAATATCTTGGATATACAATTCTTGTTTTACAGTGGTGATCCTTTTGGCTTCACAAAGACTTTGTTGTGTTAACCCTTCATCCCTACTTATATGCATTCCCAAGGTACGAGGAATGAATAAGTATGGGATCACTTCTGATCAGAATGACACTGCCTTGATGACTTTCTGCTCTAAAAAGGTGATGATTTTGAAAGAAGAAATAACTGGGAAGGTGTTAAAAAGAAGGGCCTGAGACAAAACAGAAACTTGCCACTAGTGTGAATTGGGATGTGTGGCAACATGACTGTATGGTTCCATTTATGTTTGGTTATGCAGAATCCAATGATATAAATATACCTATAGGCTAGTGTTGTTTTTGTGAATTGCAGAAATTCAAATCCATTGCCTACAGGAATACAGAGTAATACAAACAACTTATTCTGCAAGACAGATGATGTGGTGGTTAAAAGCTTTGTTAAATGTGCGTGCGTGGTATCATTTTTCTTGATTTTTTTAACTGTACTTAGATGCAACTCATAGTCTAGTCTCTGTGGAAAGTGGTATAACTGAGTGCTGTTTTGTATTAATTCAGTTGTTTGATCTTCCTAGAGCTCTTTTTGGAGCTTAACCTTTGTAAGTTTGTGAGCTATGTATGACTTCTGTTACCTAGTTAAACTGCCATCTGTATGTCTGCTGTAGCGCAGTAGCACAGCCCTTTTTTTTTTTCTATAGCTAAATGTTCCCATTGCATGATGCATGGGAGTTATACTTGGCTTTTATTGATATACATTCTATAGCATTCTTCTAAGTCTATGATGTCAAGATATTAAAAGGCATGAGTTAACTTGCAGTACTGATAAAGTTCCTGTGGAAACATAGTGAATCAGAATTTGCCGGTTTTCCTCTCCAAAAAACCCCACCTGTTTCTGTTTCTTCAACTGATAAAAAGCACTAAGATTTCTGCCCTCTGTCTTCAGTGCTGTATCATGGCAGATGTAGATCTGATTTGTGTGTAAAGAAAAGTTCTCCAAGACATTTCAGTAAGACTCCCGGCTTCCCTTGTTTCCCTTGTGTTTTTTGACTTGTTTTGGGACTCTCTTCAACTCAAAACCTGTTAAATTCAAGAACATGACTATTTCCAGCTTTTTCACATGGTGTCTTTCATGCTGCAGACAGGTAACAGAAGGTTGCTTCAAAAGAGGCATCTTTTCTTTCTTTCTGTTCCTGTACCTCTGTTAACAGTTAATGTGTGTCCCACCCACTTAACAGCTACTTCTTTACATTAAATCTTCTGTCACAAAGTTTCATATCTATTAATATTACAAAGCTTGATTATTTCTGGTTTTCCGCTACTTGGTTTAGTCTTTTGCAAACATATTTTAGGGCCATTTGATGAAAAATCTTCTGTTGTTACCCTTTACTGACTTGGATTTTTGCTTAGGACTTTTTCTTACTCCTAAACATTTAGGAAACATTTAAAACATTACAATTTGTGTATATATTTAATACAGGTATGTCTAAATTTACTGTAGAATTTGAGGACTGAATTAAAAATTAAATGCTTAAACCTGGCAGAAGCAGCACCAAAGTTTGCAGTTGTGAGAACAGTATTACAGATGCCATCTTCAAAATTGACTTTTGCAGCAGCTCCAGACAATCAAATGACAGTGTATTTTACTAGACAGTCTCTTCTGTCTTGGTAGGAAAATTAAACTGTTTGCCTTCTTAGCAGAGATTGCCTTCAAACTACCTATGTGCAGCTCTAAAGCCCAGACTCAGCTCCTTCTCTCCAAAGACCTCTAGTCTGATCACTAAATGGGTAAAAACATATTCAAACAATAAAATGTTTCTCAATGCATATCACTAATACCACCACTTCTCACAGGGAATTATTTCCATGTTGATGAGTAGCTAGAATTTTTCTCTTAATTTTTTCCATACCTTGTCCCTGTCAAAAAGATTCACAATCCCAGGTAGCTATATATAAAGACTCTGTGTGTGTGTATAAATACATGTATATATATTTGTGTGTATATATATCTAAAACCTGTTGTGTACTCATTCTATCTGCTCACCTTTGATTAAAGCAGCATATATTTTTCTGTCGTTCTTTTTTTTTTTTTTTTTTCTTCATTCCTCCATAGAGTCTCCCTACTTAGTTATTCTTAGCAGTCTGGTGCTGGTTGGTCCACTTTTTTTCCCTTGTTGTCCTTCTCTTTGGCAACAAATGCAGTGCTTTAACCTTTTATTCCTGATTTCAGAGAAATCAGGTATTCTCCATGTGTTCTCTATACAAACATGAAGTTTAACTTAATTTCTTGAAAAATGATGCATTCTGGATTTTTAGGAAAAATAGTATGGGTATGCAGTAATTAGAAAATTTGGAAGATTGGGGGTTTGCTTAAGTTCTTGGTTTTATTCAAGAAATCTGAGATTTTGAAGATGAATATATTTTTTTCATATGTTGGTCTTGGGATGTTCTGCTGCAGACACCTGAAAGGGATCAAATTGGTTTTGTGCAATGTTAAAATCTTTACTGATTAATATCAGCATCTATTAACTGAAGTAAACTTTTGGATATCTCTACCAGAATTATTAGGAAAAAAAATTTGAATCAGTAATCATATTATTTCAGAGAGATCTACTCTAATCATTACAATGTTACACTGATAATACAAACCCATACATTTGGAAATACTATTTTCAATGTTCATTAAAACTTTCTTATATTCTGTTATATAAAGGAACTGTCTGGAACATAAAAATATGTCCATTTGGCATTCAGATTTTAAATATACTGAAATTCTTTCCAGATGTTAGTTTTGTTTTGGGGGGCAGGGGTGGGTTTCTTGTGTTTGGTTTGGTTTTAGTTTTTGTGTGGGTTTTTTTTAATCTTATTCAGGTACATTTCAGAAGCAAAAGAAAACTAAAATCAAATGACAAGAACACCTTGGCAATATTTAAATTCTTAAATATGTGATTTTTTTTTTTTTTTTGTCAGTTTTGGAAACCCAGACAATTTCAAGTAAAAGTGTGGTATTCAGTGTCTTGTAAACATTTTATACTGGAAGGTAATGGTCAAAGAAAATAATGCCAGTTGCTAATTAAGATTGTCTTTAAGATTAAATTAATTTAATGGAATAATAAAAATGTTGAAATATGTAGTACTCAAAAAGACTTTATCCTGATTTCTTTTTGTTGTAAATCAGATATTTTACAGTGAAAATGGCAGCATGCAACAACAATAATCACAATTGATCTTAAGTTTTTGTTTGACTTTATGTATTTATGTAATAGTATTTTACCTTTTGGGTATTAAGTGTGTGTTAATATTTGTCTGTCCTTATACAAAGTTATTCAGAAAATCAGAAAGTCTAATTTGATGAGGTCTTTCTTTCTTTGCCATAAGGACATATGACATAGAATGAACAAGAAAGCTGCCCAGTTTAAGTGTTACTTTTGCATATTCTTTCTCCAGATTGCTATATGAAGCTGTACATAATATAAACACATATTCTTGTCTCTAGTTAGTCACATTATAGTTAATGACCATATGGTCATTATGGTATAAGATCTACTGTCTGTTGTATTTATATTCCTCAAGCATATTGTTCCTTCAACTTCACAGTGTGTTAAACTATTTCAAAGGGAAAAAAATCCTTTCCCTCTTGTTTCTGGTTGTCCTATCAAGTGTAACCTTGGACCCTTATAGAGCAATTAGACCAGCCTCTATCCCCTCCTTTGTAATGAGGTTTCTTGCATTTCTGAGTCTATAACCCTTTAGTCTTCCCTAATGGGACATCATTATTCTGAAAGAAACAATGTAAATGTAAATGAATATTCTCATTAACGAGTCACAGAGAAACCTTTAGTGGTAGCGCTGTGGTAATTCTGCTTGTTATTTCTCTGGTATTCCATGCAGATTTTTTTTTTTTATAATTCATTATTAGTATTCAAAATTACTTCTTCTTTAATTCTGCATGTCTTTCATAATCCGGTGTTCCAACTAGTTCAACCATGTCCTTGTTTTATTCTCCAGGAACCACCTGTGAAACGTTCAAGGTCTCTGTCCCCAAAGAGCTCTTTTAGAGAGTCAGAGGAGCTAAGGAAGCTTAAAATAGCTGAAAGGAAGATTGAAAACTTAGAGAAGACACTACAGCTAAAGGTGAACATTAAAAAAAAATAAAAATCCTGTAGCTATAAGCTTGCATAGATAAAGATATACCAAAATAAACAGACATTTTAAAAATGCGAAATGCACATATCGTTATGTACTGTAAGCGTGTTAGCATAAGAGAGCAGTCTCTATTAGTTTGCCTTTTTCCTTTACTGCTAGGAATCTAGTGGTACTCCTGCAGTCCTACGGAAGCCTAATTTGATCTGTCATCAGTAATACATGGTTGTTAAATACATTCTCAAAATTTGTGTCCAAGAATATATATTTCAAGAAATTAATGTGTTCATATAGAAATAAAGTGAAGCAGAAAATACAAAGAAAATTTTTTTGTACAGTGAAGCCGGTATTTTCAATTGCTGAAGTCAATTACTTGGAACAGATTTACCCCTTGTACTCGTAGAAGTTATGGCTCAGAAGTTGTTGTTGTTCTAACAAATACTGTAAAAAAAAACCCTAACACCCAGCCCTCCCCCCCAACCTCCCCAAACCTTGGTATAAAAGCTTAATTGAGCATGTATTACAATTTCCCATTTTATTTCCATTTTATAGATTTTTGTTGGGGGGTTTTGTGGTTTGTTTTTTTACTTCAAAAATAGTACCTTTTGAATGACCTATTGATTTTGAATTGCACCTCAGAATGCAAAGCTCAACCCCTGAGTCATATTTTCTTAAACAGTTACATTTTGTACTCTGCTCTTCTCCTTCCCGTGTTCCTCTCTCCTTTCTTTATCTTTCTTACGTTTCTTGAGAGTTACGGAATTTGAAAGATATTTTCAGTATATGTAGCCTAAAGCAGAACTGGTTATATAGAACATGCTGTGATAAATGTCGGGTAAGTGAAAAAATTTGGGGACCCCTGCAAACATAATCCTGAGCTCCTACCTCATGCAAAAGGACGCTCACGCATGATAGGTCAATTTTAGAAAAAACTTGTATGGGAATTCTATTTTAGCACAAATGCAAAAGTTCATCGCCCTGTATACTTAAGAGATTTTAATGTAGTGCTTTAACACACGTAGATCATATGGGCAGGAAAGATGGTTTAAACTTCAAATTCAGTCTTACAGGCCATCTGGCTCCTTTTTCCTGGGAGTCAGAAGATTAATTTTGTTTTGTTTTTTTCTCTATGTTGAGAAATCTAGGGTATATCCTACCAGCTCTACCTGAGAACTGGCTTTTGTCAGGCCTCCTGTTTATTACTCTTAGTTGGCCTGTCACTGATGCTACAGATTATTCTGGCATTGTGAACTGCAGCTGCTCCGCCCTTGGCAGCAAAGCTCACACATCTCTGTGTGGTTGTCGTCTTAAATGGTAGGACGTTCCACAATTCTTTGTGTTTTCTTCAGGAAAGAGGAGTGAAGAGAAGCACTCTGTTTTTCTAAGAAGATACAGAAGAGAGGGGACTGTTACTCCCTCCACATGACCTCATAACATAATATTTACCATTCTCCATACTGCCCTTGTAGTTTCTTCTGTTTCATCTTTAAGCATAATTTAGGGATCTGTGCAGCTTTATTATGTTGCAAGTGTGGGATCTCTATTTATCACAGCTGTTCATCCATGAGGTCTTTAGGGGCTAAGTCTTGTATCTCCCCTTGAAACTGAATATATGAACTCCTTGCATTTTCTCTAGGAAACCTACTTGGCTTCTTTAGCAGAATGCTTTAATTGGTTGAAAGGAAGCTGTAGAGGCCTAGGTCAAGGTATTAAAACAGTGTTGTGGTGCTACAGTCAGAATTCAATGAGGCTATTGCCAGCATGACAGGGAAATCAGCTGTCATAACATTAACATCAGAATAATTCTGTTGTTATTCTATGATTTCTTGATATTAAACTCCTCTCAGGCATTGCTTCCAACAAAGAATAATGCATGTGATCAAGATTTTTGAAACTGACACTTGCATTATTGTCTCCTCAAGCAAAGTGTTGACTATATGATTACTTGAAATATACTTGCTCAGAAAAAATGCTTGCTCTGTCAATAAACATATTGATGATACATATCCTGAAGATGAAGTTGTGACTTTATCCATCAGTCCTTCTAAAAAATTGATAACAATTTAAAAAAAAGATGAACAGCTTTATTTATGGGGTTTTCAGGAACACGAGTATTTGATGCCCTTGGCAGTATTACAAAGGAACACAAAAGGGCAAGGTCCCATTCATAGGATTTTCCAGTTCTCCTCAGCTGACTCACTTCTGTCCAAGGAAAGTTGGGTCTTACTTTGTCTAACTGGGTCTAACTTGTCTTTATTGCTAATATCAGTAGCGTAATCATGTAAATTCAGTGTGTCAATAGTTTTGGTACAGAATCGGCTTAATTTCTGCACTCCAGGACATACGAAAAAGTAATAGAGCATGCCTGATTGCACCTGGGCTTAAAGAAGAGAATGTCAAAGTAAATAAGAAATCCTTGTTCAAACTTTGAATACCAAATAACTTTGAATAACAAGTTATCAAACTGGTAGGTAGAATGGTCCAAAGCATAAGTACATCAGTCTACTGTTGGTCTTTAAGAAGTGGGTAGGAGTTTGCTTGCCAAGAGTTAGATACTTGGTACAAACTAGGGATATGTTCATTTCTCCCATATTATGTTTCCAGAATGGTGATCCCTGCTGTATCCTGGAGGAGGTATTCCTGGCTGTAACTGGAAAGTTTTCAAAACCAATAGATCTTTCAGTTGATTTTTCTCATCCTTTTTGTTTGAAGAGAATTAGAACTTGAATACCTAGATCAGCCTTTAGGGCCACCTTAGTAATTATTTATGTGACTGATGTATTTAGGTTAGATTTTATATATGGTCCTGTTCCATGTACAGTGTTCAGGTGCCAAAAATATATTAATATTTTGTCTTTTCCACATATCTACTCATGGAAAAAACTATTTTTGTAATGGTCAGGTTCCTCACTTCTTGTCAACCTGAGTAGTCAAAGAATGGAATGAGTATATTTTTTTAATTTCATTTTAGTTCAATTTTTACTGTAACAGTAGTGGTTACAGGTAAATTTCAACAAAATTTTGAAGTAGTGATTAGAATATTCTGTCTTGTCTGAGCTGCCTGCAAATAATAAAATAGTTTTTTCACAGGCAGTTGGGTTCTTCCTCTTGCAGGTTGGACTTTGGCTTTTTTGTCTTTTGTTGTCACATGGAAAGTACTATAGAATGACAGTGAAGAGCTGGAGAATAACCTGGAGATCCAGCACTGCTAGAGGTGGTTGTTCTGTCCCATTTCTGCCAATATACAGAAAACTGTATACAAGATATCTTGGTTATTAAAAAATATAACGTAATTCAATCAGAGATGGAACTAACTGAGATATGGAAATGACAGTGTAAATTCAAAGTTCTGAAGTGCTTAATAATTCAATAAAAGAGTGATTAGGACAGTTAATTGTCTAATTTCTATTTCTGTGAGAGCAGAGCAACTGATAAGGGAATAACTGTAACGGGATGGATAATGGAACAGATAAGCAATAATGAAAAACGTAGATTCATAAATAGGAAAGGCCAAATTCTACCCTTGGTTGCATTCCTGAAAGAGCATTTACACTAATAAACTTCTGAGGATTTATGCTGAAGGTATTTTCCAGTACCTTGCCAGACGTGATCAGTTTTCGCTAGCAATATCAAACAATCTCCGAACAATGATTTCATTAAATTCTCTTGAAAACAAAGCATCTATCATTGGATTCTTATAAAAATTTCCTGTTGTAGTGTCAAGCAAAGCTTGGTAATAGTCTCTATATCCTTTATCATTAATTTATCTTGCTATTTGTGTGATTGTTTTTAATATCATTGTAGTATTTATATAAGCCACTTAAAACCAGTCAAAAGTACTTTTTAAGCAGTTCTAATTTTATAAACGTATCAGGTTTAGAGATTGTTTCAGAAAAAAACCCAACAACGCTTTGGGAAAGTTTTTAATGGTAAGATCACTTTGGTACCTGCTTCTATTCCTAAACCTGCTTTTTTGTTTCACTTCCAGAAGACTTCTGGAATTTTATATATATAGTAGCATCTGAAGTTTTAGCTGGTATCTTCCAGATATGTTTATGCAACATGTTTATGAAAGCTGGGCTACGTTTTAGAAGCCAAACTTAGTCTAGGTACTTTGTAGTTAGCACTACTGTAGAAACCCTTGCCATGTTTCTGTAGTGGGATTTCATTTTCATTGCTTGAAGCTCCGACTATTGGTGTATCTTATTTATTGACTAATGCTGAAAAGCTCTCCTTGCATATAAGGAGTAAATACATGCAAATAAAGTCTTGTGTTTTGCTTAGAGATTAAGGAACGTGCTCTGTAGTTGCTCTACAAGCAGACCTCCTATTGAACTGGAAATGAAGCACTCAGGGCAAATTTTACTACAGGATAATGTCTGGTGAATTCTTTACTTCTCCGTGCCAGAATTTGACTTGCTTTGTACTGTGGAATGACTCCTTCTTAATGTTCATTTTTTTCAGAGCACAGTATTGTCACTTAGAAAAATATTTTTGAAAGTGCATGATGTTATCATGCAAGTAGTATAAATCAAGGTATTTCTTTTCATTCTGTTATAAGAGAGTACATTTTTTGGTATTGGTTATATAAAAACTATTGCAAAATTTGTTTTTATTTCTTGTTTCTTACATAACTAGAGGACAAAGCCTGGGTGCTGCAGGTTTATATATATTTGCAGAAATAAATCAACATACGAGGAAATCATGAAGCCATTTAAATTTACATTTTTTTTATGTGGACTTCAGTGTGACCATGGTTTCCCTAGAAAATACATAGATTGGTTTTCCATGGGGGAGAAAACCCCAAAACATATCCTTTGGAGAAAAAGTCAGTGCCAATAATCCTTTTTCAGTCTATGTAATTTTAGGTGTAGTAGGCCAATGCATTCACAAGATGAAAACTGACATTTTGATAGTAAATTTCTTAAAAGTTCTCAGCAGCATGAAAAATATATTTAAGCAAATTTTGCCAAATTTGCAAATTTTGCTAAAGTAGCAATAAGAAAAATTTGACCTCAGGGATTGTTATTCCTAATCCTTCCATTTAGATTTCTGAGGCTCTTAATAGTTACTTAAACAGAACTTTTGTTTCGTGTGTTCTGTGTGAAAGTCTAACATTTTGCCCAACTCAAAAAACAAATTTTGTTTTTCTGGTGCTATATAGACTCGAGAAACTGATGAGCTAAGAGCAGCCCATGAAAAACGTGAAGAGAGGCTGCAGATGTTACAGACCAACTACAGAGCACTAAAAGAGCAATTAAAGCTGTGGGAAGAGGGTGATAGCAGGTAAGTTACATAGCTCATTAAAAACACTTCCCTTACACAAGTAATCTGAACAGAAGTATTAGATAGGTATATAGGCATTCAAAAGAGAATTTGATTTGAAGGAAGAAGCTACTATGTGGTGATCAAGACTTTATCCTTTGTTAAAGCAGAATTCACGGCACATGTCTGTATGAGAAAAATTACAGTTGAAACCAAGAGTAAAATGTATTGAGCTGACACCTTGACCTATTTTATTTAGGATCTCATTGTGAGCCTGAGTACTGGACAAAGGTCTGCTAGGGCTGCTTATTTATGCTTGTCTAATTCCCCAGTCGATTAATTTGTTGACTGTGTACGTTTTTAATTTTCTATTATAGAACAATTGCTCCTTATGTTTCAAATAGTTTTTAAAAATAATTTTATTCATTAAAAATATAGAAATAACGGCCCCTCTAACATTTAATGATTCAAACATTAACTGAAGCTAATCCTAAAATCCCATTCTTAGTAGGGAAAAAAAAAGTGTATGAGCATGAAGAGCAGGGTGGTTTTCATCTGTTAAATGATTGTAAAATCAATTATTTCTGATCATTCTATAGAAATGTTGTGGCAATATATCTTTATTAATGGAAAGAAGAAAGACTCTACTACATCAAAATTTCAACAGTGGATATTCTACATATAATTCTCCCTTAAATTCTATAAAGAACAGTGAAAATTTTATGCAGAAATCTATTTTTTTTAAAATTCTTTAGCAGAAAGTTAGAATTTTTGGTAAACAGACACATTTCAAGCTATGAAGACATTTCTTATCACTTCAGTTATCAGACACTGCTGATGTATGGGTTTTCAGAACCCGTGCTTTTTCAAGAAAGTAATTACTTTTACAAATTACTTTTTCAAGAAAGTAATTTGAGCAAGTCCTTACGTCCTGGTGGCTTTAGAAGAACTTCAGCATGCCCCTACAGCTTAATGAACACAGATGTGTTTTACTAAAAATAATTGCTTTGTAACTGGAGCAATACTGACCAGAACGCAGTGCTTGACAGAAATTCTGTAACTTGCTGTGACTGAAAAGGGAGTCACAGATATTGCTACAAAACTGGTAGCCGTTCATAGAGCCCAGGGTGACATAAAGTGTCCTACTGTGGATGATGAACTGTCCCTCATATATAAGTAATGCTTTGGTCTATCTGAGTAGATTAGCATTGCTTTATAATACTATGGCATTTACTTAAGAGTGGTTTATCTTTTAAAAAGAAAAAAATGTATGGATGAAAATAATGGTAAAGTACAAATCTGCTACAGGCATTGGTAGCACAGAAAGATTTTTTGGAAATATCAAAGTATAAATAATGAATAGATTTGTTTAAATTAGAATGGTAAGGTTTTCCTTATTTAGGAAAAACATGGATGATTTTATCTTCTACCTCACCGTTTTAAATTCAGTGCAAGCTGGAAATGAAACCTACTGGATGATAGTAACTTTATGCAATGAAATTTTTTGATTCTGTGTCTAAAGCTAAGTAGGCATTCATGGTCCACTGAGAAACCAAGGCTGAAAAGATACAAACATTCAACCTAGATAGAGACAGTAAAATCAAACTTGATAATATGGTGAAGCACTGAGTTAAAAAAAAAAAAGGAAGAAAAGAAGAGAGAGACAAAAGCAACTTTCTGTTCCTGTTTAAAATAAATGAGATCAACTTGTGTCCTGACAGGAATGTATTTGAGAAAGGTAGGTATTGGGGAAAATTTAATACTAAATCTTCATTTGTTTAGCTGATCTTTTCATCTTCAATTAAGATGAGCTGAAAGTGACAGGGATTTGGTAATTTTTGTCATCAGAACAGAATTGTATGAAGCCGTCATACTAAAAGAGCTTTGTTTTTCCTTTTAATATACTTAAACAAAGGAAAGTAGCCAAGACACAAATAAAAACAGTCTGTAAATGCTTATACCTTAGTGTTATTTTGATATCTCAAAAAGCTTTATATTGCTGGTGTAATCCAAATTGTACATTAAGAACTCAGGATCAGGTACTTACATGGCACTTCTGATCCTCTTTAAGTGATGGAGGACCCTATTCTTTCTTATTCTTAATAGACTAGAATCTGTTATCGAGATAGCAGCTGATGGGACCTAATCCACCTGTCAGTGTACATACAACTTCCACTGACATACGTGACTGCAAAGATGATGGGAGCCTTCTGAGGCTACCACATTCTCTGAGAGCTTATGTCTCTGCCCAGTAGGAATTTAGATTGCAGAGAGTTTTAAATTCATTTTGTGAAGGATTTTTTTAATACATTTTTTATCTTTTGTATTATTAAAATACATAAAAAAATTGTAATGAAAAAAATCTGTGAAATACTTTAATTTTCTTTTTCTGTTCTTCTAAATTCAGTATGCTTTTTCTTGATGCCTCATCCATAGATAGCTTATTCTTTCATGAGACTGTAGATCAACAGTTTGATTTAGAGCGGGCGTTAGTGCAACTTCCAGATTGGTTTGCAGGGGCATTAGGGGAACTGATGACTCTCCCATTTTTTTGCAAGAGATTGTGTGATGGTTTCACCTTCTGCTTTCTTATACCAGTATTGTAAGGAATGTTGACAGAATGACTGTGGGTGACACTGCTCTGCCACGTGTCGGTTGAGAGTCATGGTGCCATTCTAGCACGGTATCTGTCTGAAACTACATAATTGAACTTCTCTATAATACCACATATAAAGTTTCATGTCTCACAGAATATTTACATCATAGGAGATTTATGTGCAGTAGATGCCGCAGTTTAAAATTTGTATTTTCTGAAAGCAAGGATGCTTTTATTCTTGTGGTCCTAAGACACGTAGATACTTGAAATCGAACAACCTCTTTTTACTCGTAAACAGGATTGAAAGCAGTAAAAGCAGATACCAGCATGCAGACCCCTGTCAGCTTTATCAAGAATATTCTGATGCTGTGTGGAACGAACTGGCTTTTTTCAAAAGGGAACACAAAAAGCTGTTGATTGAAAAGTGAGTTCTTTTCTTAAATGGTGTTTATATAAAGAAACAGTCTGCTGTTTTTTCTGATGGCAGTGCTTTGCAAGCCACATAAGAGGAATTCCTTGTAAAATTCCAAGATAAAACCATCTTCTACCAAAAGCAGAAAAGGAAAACATCAGCTCTTTTTTTTTTTTTCCCTTTTTTTTTCTTTCCCTCTTAAATCAGTGACAAGTTACAAGTTTGCTAGCACTAACAGAAACTGTATTCCATGATCTAGGGATTGTGTTAATTAATGTGGCTCTCATCTGTTGGAGGTGTCGCTCTTCATTAGCCTGTATTTTACACACTGCCGTGCTTCATTTTTGGAATGAGGTGGTGAGGGGATAACCTAGCCAGCCATCCTTGTTTGATCTCTGTGATACATACGCAATGCAGAATGCCTCAGCTCTCTTGGTTCCCTGCCCTGTCCTGCTAATCCCAGCTGAGCTCATTATGGTGTAGCCTTGCTGCTACTCCTGGAGCCAGAGCTGTCCAAGCTAATTACTGGTAGCAGCAGAGCTGCCTGTTAAGGGTCTGGTGTGGATCTGCTAACATGGTCCTTGGTAGTGACCTGCAAAAAGCACGAGGGAGTTGCTCTCTTTCTTGCCGTGCACAGCCTGTCCTTTGGGTTTAGTGCTGATCCCTTCACACAGCTCTTTTAGCTGTAGTAAGTGTAAAACTTGGTGAAGGAAACTCTTACTTTAGAAAACATACAGTTTGCTGCTTTGATCTCATAATTCATAGGCTATTATACTCAGCCAGGCAAAGTAAGAAAATGTCCTTTTATACTAGACAAAAGGAAGTTGGTATGGTATAATTAGCCCTTTGCTGCTATTTAACACTTTCTGTAAGTCAAGTTGATTTTTTTTTTTTTATTTAAGAATCAAGACATCATAGAAACTTTTATTCAGACTTTGTTTTTGTCAGCATTAAAGAAATTGTGTTTTCCCAATGGGTCACAATGTAAACTGATTTTGTGGAGATACCATGAAGGCTGCTATCACAGAATTTCAAGAGCAGCAAATTGTTTTGTAGAATGTAAGTCCTTGTGTTGCCCATAAGCAGGTTTAGTGTATTATTGCCAGTAGCTGTGTTGCATGAGGTATTCTTATATCTACCAGTTACAATTATGTGCCTGTTCTTCTACTTCATTGTCACATCTTTGTTTGCTGTTTTGAAACTATCACAACAAATTACCACATGTACTACTTCTGTTTATTTTGATTTTTATGCAGGAAAAAGCACTTTCTTGCTATACATGTAATTGCAATTGTAATTCTCCTTCCATCACTAATCAACACATGCACCACAGGCAACAGTAACTCAGGAGCAATAACATGAGCCTCTCCTTTTCACACACAGCCATGAAAGAGAGATTGCTTATGCATTGTGTACACCCTGAAGGTTGGTACAGTTGGACTGTTTTTCTAAAGCTCCTGTGCAGTCACCTTTATGGGGAATGCTTACATCTGGTACGTTGCACATCAGTGGCCTTGACTAGATTGTGGTGAAGTGGCATGAGCAAACAGTTGAGCTCTTTGAAATATTGAACTTTTAAGTAAAAATGAGTTCTTAGGATTCTGCATACTATAGAGTAAGAAGCCGGTGCACCATTGTAGTCATTAAGGTGAACACCTTTTGTTGGGTTTAGGTGCTTTTTACTCCTTATGGGCAATGTAGTTTATTCTTAGTTGAAGTAAGGAATTAATGAATATATAACTCCTGTGTTTTTTTATATGTCTTCAACATCTGTCTCTAATAATGGCTAGAAATACTAAATTTGGTGTACTTTTTAGATCTGTAGGTAGGGATTCTTTATATTGCATATATTCTTTCTTAAGCTCTGTGGATAAAGGACATGATCTATAGAGTTGTACCCATTAATTATATGTGTGATTTTACAAGCAGTGTAAATAAATCAGGTTAGCCCATAGTTTTTGTGAACACACTTAATTTGTTAGACCCTCTTGATTGTTAGCATAAGTTGATTTAGAACATGCATAAAGCCAAATCCAATGCAGCATTGCTTAAAGAAGATCGTCTGTGTAGGGATTTCATCTTGGTTTAAGTGTTTTAACTTTAAATATGTGTAATTTCTGTCTCTGACTAGGCCAGAGTGTGAATGTTAGGAAAACAGGATTATTTTTTGTTGATTTGTTTGTTTTACCTGTAAAGAAGATTTTTCTTTCTCCCCTCTCTGTCTCTCTCCTTCCATCTCTCCCTCCCTCCTCCTCCTTTCTGGGGGTAGATGATGGTGTAAAATGTCTTTAACTTGCATGTACGTTGCTCTGAAAATAGATGGATAGTAAATAAGGTACAGGCTAAACCCAAAGAAAGTCCATTGATGCATGTCCCAGGCTCCAAAATGCAGTCATTACCAATATTAGCACACTGTAAACAGTTTGTAACTTAGGAAATCTGTTTTATGTCAGGAAAAACTGAAGTTATTTGGGAAGTCAGTATTTCTGGTGGTGCCTAATTCCAAATCCTGTTAAAGTTGGTGGAAAGACTTTGTGTCAGCTACTACTTTCTTTTAGGTCCTGTCTTTTATAAACTTTTCTTCTCATCACAAGCAGAGATTGTTTTGACTTATATTTAAGCTATTAAACACTATGCGGCTTTCAAGCTGGACACTAACCCACAAACAAATACAGGGTTTAGGACTTAAATTTAAACACCTCCTTTTTAAAATAGATGAAGTTTTCTATTTTCATGAAGTTCAGAATGCCTAAAGTCAGAGTTATTTTTTGGAGACTGTTGATGCAGAATGTGTGGCATTGTTACTACCATGTTTTTACTTTTTGATGAGTAAAGAATAGTATGTGCATGTTCTGTTACTTTACAATTATAATGAAATATATTTCAGAGCCATGGGCTGTATCCTTTCCATGATTAATGATGTATAAATTTGAGCTGTTTGTGCATATAAAAGAAAGTATCTCTGTATTGTTACAATCCCATACTAGATTAGTAAAATATAATAAACAATAAGTTCTGATTATTCAGTGTGTGCTCAATGCTTTACGCGTATATTTATCTTTAATTTCCCAACAGTCCCTGGGAAGATTATTTTTTTTCTATTAATGTTTTATCTTTATACAGTGCATTACAGAATAATTATTCTCTAACTTTATAGAAACTGTTTTCAGTAATAGTTTTATCTGACTTCTTTATTAAGCCTTCTTCCACACTTTTTACTCTTTCACAAAGAATATCAGATTATATTCCACCATGTATATATGATGTGGATTGAAAGGTGCATTTTTAATTTTATGAGTTACAAAATCTCATTTTAAAAACTCTTTATTATTAAAACAAAACAGTCCAAAATTTAAGTTCACTTTGAGATCTGAACCAGTATGTGAGAAAATATTCTAACTTTTAAGCCCTCATAACTCATTGTGTTAAGAAATCCTATATCAGCTACCAGCTAAACTCATACCAAAATTGAGGAGTTACAAACAGGAACAAAAAGAGATAGCTGAAATAAATGCCCTAAGTATTCTTTGAAGTGTTTATTAATGCTAATGGCCAGGTGAAAACAATTCCACAGCTCTGCTAGGATGTCCCATTTTGGTCTTCTCACATGGGTCATTTTCCCTATGAAGTATGCAATACCTGTGTTATGCTGCAGTCATTTCTTGTTATTGCAGGCTACAGAAGCAGATATTATATTGCTATTCATGTTCTGTGTTAAGAAAAAGATAGAATTTGATGACTTTTTCTCCCCATTAAGCAAACAGAAAAACATACTAGTATAAAAACAGTAGTTAACACTTACCTGAGGAGGAGAGTGATCCATGCTTGTATAAATACAATATTTTTATTTAAGCTGCTACTGAAAACTTGCAAGAGAAAGATCTAGTAACATAAAATATTATTCAGCTGTGCAACACGAGTGCTTTCAGATTCAGCATCATGCAGCTGCATGGAACTAGAATATCTTCAATGAAAATAGGCAGATCGTATTACAGATAGATACATTTTTATATATCTATAAACATAAATGTATATATATAAATCTAGTGTAATTCTCAGATTTTTAGGTTGATTTTTAATCTTGGCTATTAAGTGCTTGATGTCTTACTTTCTATGGAATTGTATTGACAGATAGGTTGTTTGACATTTTTTTTCACACATTAGTCAGATTAATCTTTGTATCTTTATTATTTGGATTTTGCTGAAATTCAGGATAAATTAGTATGTGGCATGTCCAATTGAACTGCTACTTGATTGCAAGCTAGCTAATTTAAACTACTTTGGCATTTTCATATTAAATTCTTGTTTGCTGGAGTATAGGGATATCCCATCTTTATGTACAGATTTTGGAAAGGTATAGTTAGTTGACTGTATATGAACTATTGTGGAAGCTTTACAATTTTACATCTTTTATTTTGGATTACTTTGTACATGATTTTGTAACTGATATGAGCAACTTTTTGGGGGACTTTTTAGTTGACATGGTACATTCTTCGACATAAGACTTCATTACATAAGTCATCTTCACAACTAACTGGAATGGTCATATGCAGCTAGTGATAAGGAGGAAACATTTATAAAGTGAAAGAGATAGCCATATCATTCAAAAAAACTTTGGCAGTCATTATTTCCTCTGAGTGCCTGGGTAGCTGTGCACGTCCTCCATGTAGGAAGTGTGCTCTGGATCATTGAAGTATGTGGAATCGCTGCAAGCTCAGTAGCACCCTTAGTCTGCTATAGCAGCTATTTCATAAAGGTTTCTTATTAGCTTTGCCTTTTTAGGAAAACAAGCCCTCATGATTTTTGTTTTCCTTATTCTTTGTAGAGTGATAGCAACTGTTCTAAAGCCTGTGTACTGGTATCTGACCAGCCAGTTGGCAGGAACCTAACTTGGGACGAGAAACCGCATGTGATACCTCTTGCCTTTTCCAATTATCAGAATAGATTTGGTGGAGGAAAGCTAAATTTACTGTTCTGGAATGGTTGCAGTAAGAAACACAAATGCAGTTTTGACCACCTTGACAGTCTCTTTGGCTAAACAGGAAATATCTGGTCATCAGAAACTTTTATTTTTTAAACCTTCATTGTTGTCTGCCATGTCCAAATACAGTATTAGTTTTTTTCTTTGTTCAAATTGATAGCTACATTGGTACATCATTAATTTCGAACAAAGTGCATTCACACTACATCATTGTTAAAATTGTCACTTACAGAGTACATCCCTTCTGATGTATGTACTACCTCCGTAAAGTAATCTTTCTGTTCTTCAGTTTTAGGAGTGCTGAGATGTAGCAGGTTTCTTACTGCAAAATACTTAAATCTGATAGCTCAGGGCTCTTGTTTACTTTTAACTCCAGTTAGTAATTCTATACTTCAAAGCCAAATATAGTTAAAATAATGATGTATATGTATTTCTTTAGGTTTTGGGTGGATAAAAAGAGTGCTAAATCTAAAATACCACCTTTTGTTATGCTAAAAACAGTTAGAGCCTTGATTCCGCAGCTGGTGTTTAGGGGGTTCTGGCAAACATGCATGCTTACTGACTAGACTGAATGTTGCTCAGTTGAAATGACAGTCAGGCTCAAGTGTGAGAAGTTGAAACAGTGCAGTTGATGGCTAAAAGCACTGCAAATAATTTAAAATGTAAGAAAACAGCAGCATTAGTTGTGCTACAGGGTGCAGTTTTTAAAAGATGTTTTTAAAGGACCAAAGTTAAATGCCACATGAAGTCATTTAGGGGCTTTTGCATAATTAATTTACATGGCCCCTTTTATGAAGAGAATTATTTACTCTTTTCGAGTAAGCTTCCAGTTACATTTTCACAAGGGACAGTGTCAGCTAAGTGAAACAAATAAATTGTTATTTTCCAGTGAGAGAGATCTGTCAGGGATGATGAGATTAATGATCTTTAATTGTTAAGCTTGTCTTTAGAACTTTTCTTACCTGCATCCACCAGATCTTGTAATTTCCTGCATCCTAGTTAACAAATTTGGGGCCTTTACTGTGTTTTTGGAAATCAGGTGCATAGGTGTTTTCCCTTTGTTCTTCCACATTTAATCAGACATTTCTTGTCTGTAGGTATTTGTTCAAAATCCAAGTAGTATTATGCAATCTCCGCAATCAGCCTGTAATACTTTTCTGCCTTTTCTTACATACTGAGACTGTGTCATACAGAAAACATGCAGTCATGCCATTAAACATTCTTCCACAATACATAAGCAGGGAAAGGCAGAATTAGTTGCATTCGTGATGAAATTTGGGCATTGTCAGGGACAAAAACAGCAGAGAGATTGTTGGAGAAAAGTAGGGACTCTAAGTTAGCTTCCGTTTGTATTGTTTATACAGAAGTATTGCCTGTCTTGCTGTTGAATCACGGTAATTTCTGTAGATTATTTGAACGTTTCAGAAGTGAGATCTTGTACTGTCGGAAAGCACGCTGCCTGTGAGAGTGCTGTCTTTTTCTTCTCTCTATTGCCTAGACAAAAGTTCTTCAGCATTTTGATAGAAATGTCTGATTTGTCAGCCTACAGATATGTATGTATGTACAAAAATTAAGAAATACTAAGTATGACTTGTTAAACTGTACGGAATGTTCATGGTAAGAAGCCTGGGAACCTACAGCCTATAACACCAAAGCACACCAGTGCTAGTGACATAAGTGGTCAGGCTGCTATATTAATAGAGTAATGAGGGAGTAATGAATATAGATGCATCTCCACCACCACCTACAAATATCCTGGGAATTCTGCTAAGGGCAGAACTACTTGGTGCTATCTGGCAACAGATGAATTTAGCATAGAAGGCTGTTTTTCCATTTTCCTTGCATGGTACTGATTTTCAGGTTTAGGTACATCTCAGCTTTACCAATAGCATGTGGAACTTCAAGAACTGAATTTTGCAAAGAAGCAGAGACATTTAAGTTTCTTCCAAGACTGAAATAATATTTTACAATGAAAATTTTTAAGCAACGTTTATGTGTTCTTGCCCTATCTCTTGAACTCTTTCCTAAAGTGTACAGTCCTGGAATTTCAGTAAGTCAGATGTGGAGCTAAGTGGACCTTTATTGGGGCTCAGCATGATCATTGTGATGAATTACTTCCCTCTTTTGCTGCATGAGGCAGAATATGAATATATATATAAAAGTTTAACCTATCCTAATGTTTTTGGATTTTTTTCTAATTTGTAAAGAATTCAGAATGTGTCTTCTAATAAGTATCGCTGTATTTGCTTTTTTCAAACACAGTCACATGAGAAAAAACATGTCATCTTCCAAATTTTCTTAAAACTCTAATCTTTCAGTGTAAGAACTACTTTGAGAAATTGATTTGTATCCTTACTTTGCAATATTGGAAGCCAGCTCCGTACTAAAACCAGGCTGTAGAGGCTTTGGTGTGTTTGTCATCTGAGGTTATATAAAGGTTAAAAGCACTGATGGTACAATATAACTCTTGATATGCGTGCAATGGAGTCCACATTGTATGTGCTTCTCTGAGTTACCCCAGTCATGGCCCTTCAGGTTGCATCCTTTCTGAACTAACTACAGGTAAACACTGTTTATGAGGCTGTTCTGATGGTCTTGAGCACAATTCACACAATGTAAGATTTATTTTTTTTAAACACCTTCTGGTCAATCAGCTGGGTTTTGTGCTACAGTAAAACAAATAAAAGATTAGTAAATGGAAGATAAAATTTTAGGCATGAGTTTCTGCCATCCTTTTGCAAGCTAACGGGTTTGCTGCGTGATGAAACTATTTTAGTCTCTAGTCACTAGCGCATCTTTGGTTTTTGACTGACTATTAATTTGAAATATATCTCAAACCTCATTCTTGACAACTATGACACTGTTCACTTTTTTGTTATGTGAACAGACATTGGATTGGTGGGGGGAGTTGCTTTTATCCTTTTTGCTCCTGAATGTGGGTTGTAAATCAGAGAGACTTTACTTAGCACCAACAGATATCGCTTCCTGCAATTTTCATCCATCCTGTAAGTGACTGAATTGGGAAACAGGAATGATAAAGACATATTTCTGGGAAGTGAATGGACAAAGTAAGATAGATAGCTCAATGACTGTATAGTCAAATATTCCATTTCCTTGGTTAATTAAGACTACAGGTTTCTTTGTGTAAACTGTAAGTTTACAATTTTCTTCCTGTAAAGGAATTCCAGTAAATCATTCTGACTAGTTTGAATGTTCACAGAATGTAAGTAATGCTAGTACTTTTTGCTTTACTCTTCTTTTGGCAGCATTATCCCCAGACATATGTAATGGTTTTTGCTCTCTCGCACAGCCTAGATCAAACACCTGCTCCCAGGTTTACTCTCACCTCCCAGGGCTGTCAGTTGACACATAAATATACAGACCCATGAAAAGAGCATATTTTGCCTTTACTGCAGGCAAATGTTCTTGAATCATGCTGTAGGAACAAAATGAAGAATTTATGTCAGAGTAGTATTTCACATGTAAAAGTTGGGTAAAGTTTCTGCCAAGCTTGGGTCTCATGTCTATAAACAATTTTTGAGTAGTAGAAAATTAAAATCAGTGTTTGCATTATGATGTATCAGATAACTCATCATTTATGACAGCATCTTCCTGTATTTTCTGTATGGGCTTTTTACAAAAGTATACATAATATGCATGTCTTTATGCATTCTACTCTGGTTTTACAGAGTACAATTTTTACCCTTTTGAAGACTCATGAACAGAAAATACAATTCAGTTTTGCTTACCTAGAAGACCTCAGTTGTCTTTC
The DNA here is from genome assembly GCF_964106895.1 of Numenius arquata. Taxonomy (NCBI): domain Eukaryota; kingdom Metazoa; phylum Chordata; class Aves; order Charadriiformes; family Scolopacidae; genus Numenius; species Numenius arquata. The sequence goes on from NC_133616.1 coordinate 36,444,867, forward strand.
TTCCCAAGCTCCTTTCTTTTCTGAGGGGAAGAAAATGGAGCTGCTTCTGCTGTTCCATTTTCCTTGTCAGGATTATTAGGCTATTTAGCTTAAGATTTGGATAAGAAAAAATTGCCTGGCACTACTTTGACCCAGTGTCTTTAAAACTTACTTATTTTGGTTACTGTAATAAGCAACCCTACTGTCCCTTTTTTAGGACCCTGATAAAAAGCATGCAAAGTTTGCTTAGCAGTCTTTCTCTGTCTGATTTTATTCTTAATTTGGCTTTCCAGTCTTTAACAATCTTCCATGACTCTGGAGAAAAACATTTGAAAAGGCAATAGTTAACCTCATGGACCCGGAGGAAGGCTTCCCTGACTGCAGCAGCTCCTGGACTAGCCCCCTGATATCTGTCCACACCAGCAACAGTATGCATTAGGAGATTGTGGTTGGTTCTGCTTATTTCTCCAAAGAGTCATCCTGCTGCAGTCTTACAACATGTAATCCTTGGGAAGGAGTCGGTTTCCTCAGTGGGTTATTCCTTCATATGTATTCAGCTCTATTAGAAATGAGATTCTCTGCTTGGTTTTATTTTCCAGATAAAATTCCCTGGGACAAACAGAAAAAAAAGTCTTATTGTTTGTTTGGATGTTTATTTTAGACTGCCATGAGCCTGCTCTCTTAATTCCTTTTATCTGTATGCAGAGGAGCGTAGGAGTCTCCTGCTGGCCCTACCTGTGAATGCTGAAAGCTGCTGATGAGCAATGGCTGACTTATGGGATGCGTATTACTCAGGAGGCAGTGGTTTGCTAGAGGACTAACTAGAGTCCTCTGGCAATGGGTTAACCTAAGGTCGACAGCTCTTGAGGGAAGGAGCCCTTTAAACTGGTAAGCGCAGAGAGAAAGTTTATGCTATAGTTCAGGTTGTCTTTCTAAATTACCTTTTCTTTAATGCATTGAGAAAGTGCGCATGCATATATGTACTTTAGATTTGGAGCTCTGTGAGGGCTCCTGATGGTATCTTTAGAACTGCTGACAATTAAAAATGATGAGTACTAGGAAATTTTGTTCTAGCAAGAAGGTATATTTTGCAGAAGCTCTGCTTATATGCAGATGGTACGAGCATTTCGCCTGTTCTAGTAACTTGATAAGTAAGCAACTGTTACAGAGAATTTCTTGCTGATGCCTAGCTATAATGCAAAAGAAATCAGAAGTAATTCCTTTGGCAAAACTGATTCTATAGCACAGTTTTATTATGCTACCTCTTCCTATATTCCAAATGGGTGAGTACTAAAAACATAAATAAATAATGAAGGAGTATTCAAAAGTATTATATTGCCATAAAATAGAATTCAGAATATTGTATAATACTGGAAAGAGCAGATACTGTAATTGTGAGTCAAGGCCAGTATCTTCAAAAATGTATGCAATACCAGCATAAGCTATTAGCTGGATAAATTTGATCTCTCTTGATTTCTTACTATCCTTGTTTTAATATTGCCAGGTGAGACTGTGGCAATCATAGTTGGAGGATAGAAATTAAACATTGGTACATAAAACAGGATGCTGTGTGCTTTCCTGATCCTCTTGGTGCCTTTGGTATATACATATGTTACAAGCAAGAAGAATGACTTTAATGAAGTTATTGATAGTAAACAAAACTCTTTTGAGATTGTTCTTAGCATGTGGAAACAAAGGCATGATTCTGCTTCTGATCTGCCATATTAGAAGATACTGACAGTCTTCTAGGAAGTGCCATTGGATTCTTGCTAATTTAGGGTGTAGATTCCTGTTAATTCAAGAGCTCAGTCGCTTCTCCTTGGCTAGGAAGGAGTAGGAAGTTGCTCTCCGACCGTGTAATCTACAGCATCTAAGACTGCTGCGGGCCTGGACCGTTTCTTGTTAACTAAGTAAACTTTAAAAGTCTTTTGGAGTAGGTTATATTGTCAGAAGGTCTCTTTGGGTTTTTGACTTGTTTTGGAACCAGATAAGAAAATGCTTACTGTTGAGAAAGAATTACTAAAGAAATAGAGTCAAATTCTACCAGATATACGTAAAAGCAGCATAACCTCTCTATGCAGAAAGCTCAAGGCCAAGAGGCAATTTCGGTCTGAATAAAGGTGAAAAGCAGTACACCAGTTTCTAGGCTTTGTATGGCTTTAAGTCACTTCTCTCCCATCTGATGGGCTATTTGAACCTAGCAAAGCTGCTAGAAAATGCAACATTTGAGTATAAATAAGAGCCAAACATTTTTTCTGGAAGGAGTCATAAATTCTGGATTTTTTACAGTCCACTAGTTTTATTACTCTTTCAAGCACATTGCAAACCCAGTCTTTTTCCTTCACTCTTTAAAAAATGATCCTGAGCAGAAAAGTGTGGGGGGGAGCTGAATACATATTTTAAATAAAATTTTCAGTTCGTCTAATAGATATAGGATCAGTGTATTTGTTTTTAAAATTAGAAGTAGCAGTCATGTAAGTCACTCATAGTTACGTAAACTTTATCATTGGCAAATTTGGTATGGTGGTACTGTAAATTTTCAGAGTGCATTTTTCAGTTGTACAGTCTTCTTTAGGACTCTAGAAACCTTGACTGTAAACTAGCCAGGACTGAAAAGACTTTCCCAGTGCCATCAGAAAAGAGTTTTGCCATATTTTGAAAACGTTTTATAACTTTTCATCTTAAAAACAACCCCAAACCAAACTGACTGAAATGAAACCTCTGTAAAGAATGCATCTAGGTACAGGCCAAGTGATAATTGTAATTTCAACATTGCAAGATTTTAGAAGTGTGTTTGTTAGCATTACCATTGCAGATATGAGTTTAGACTTTGAGTTTAATGAAACTTAATAAAGTTAACTGAGTGGTTACTTATTTTCTTTTCATCTGGATTGCTGATAGGTATTCCTAGTAATGAATCTCCTTTGCCTAAGGTTATTAATGTATACAGCTAGAACATGTTTTATGCAAATTTTCAGAGACAGTTCTGAGAAGGTTTTTTTATTGCTTTTAAAACACATTGAAATTTATTTAGGTTTTATTTCTACTTGTAGTTTTTTCTTCAATTTCTTAATGGTTGTTGACAGAATTTACAGAATTCTGGAGCTGCAACACCCTGCAAGATTTCACTTCCCCCACATAAAAGATTGTGTAGATTTCCAGAATACTTCACAGTATTTGATAAACATTTTCACAAAAGTCATGTTTGGTATCTCTCTATTGTTTTAAATTATATCCTAGAAACTTCCCTTTTTAAAAGTTAAATAATAGAATGAATACACCACATGATTTTGACAGAGACTGTAAAATGCAGTAGTAGCCTTTGACTTTGTCAAGATAAAAGGTGTGAAGATGTGACTTTATCATGAGGTGGAAGTGATCGTTTTTATACTGACACTCAGGTTTGTTTGTCGTTCCTCTTGACCTGTATATTTACATTGTGTTTAAATCCTATCATTTGTTCTTGAATTATGGTTCAAAGGTATATCTTCTCTGAGTCTGTAGAGTAAACCCTTTTTTTCCAGTGAAAAGTTTTTTGGTTTCTTATTATAGTCTTTCTTTTGAGTTCTACATTGCTGTACATATTCAATTTAGAACCGTAATCACTTCTGTTGTCTAAATTATGTTTTTCCATGGGCCTCTTCATTATTTTTTTTTTTCCTGGTTCATCAACCTTTACTGCAGGACAGCATAGTTTGTTCTTGTTCATTCCTTACTTGTTTGTTTTTTTCATTTGTTGATGTGTATGGTTTGCTTAGCAGCACTTTGGTACCTACATACATCATACTCGTCATTTTGTACTGGGATATCATCTCCAAATGAACTTCAGGTTCTAGCTCTTCCCTGTACAAATGGAGCTTAAAATCTGTTTCTTGCAAAACGCTTAGAAGATTGAGGTTTTATAATTGTGTAATAGGCATAATAATGAGATCATGTTTATGAGATGCTGACTGAAATAACAGGCAAACTTAAATACAGCCACAGAATTAAAAAAATTCAATTTTTAAAAGGCAGAAAATAATTTTTCCTTGAAAAATGCTGATTCATAAATTTCATATGCGCTAGATATTATTTGCTTGCTCAAGCAAAAACATAGATGGTGTGAAAAAGAGAACTAGAAAGCACCCTGCTTGTCTCATTAGGAGACCTGTGAGACGGTAAACTGAAAGCATCCTCCATTCTCTGTGTTACTGATTTACAAAGTAGATTGTTGACTGTTTCCAGATTTTTGTAAATTTGTTCCTCTCCTGTAGTTCCTAAATACTCTCATTGCTGAATTTTCCTACTGGGGAAAGAGTTGTGCTCAAATACTTGTGCCACTCCGTTGTAGAATCTGAAATAGGAAAGGTAGTTAACCTAATCCTCAATATAAATTTATAATCTCTTTCACTTTATTTAGTAGCTTCTGGATTTATCAGGAGAAAAGTAATTTGATACCAGATACATAAAGTTTAAAACATGCTGGTTTTTTCTTTTCTTTTTAAGTCAAGCTTGTAGTTGTATGTACTTGTAAAATGTGAATTTTGTGGAGCAGTCCTAAAAAAAATTGCTAGAAGTGCAGTTAAATGGAGATTAACATAAGCTTCTAAAATATACATCATCCTCAAAATTGCCTACTCTTGAAATATCTTCAGCTCCCAGTGTTTCTACTTCCAAAAGATGGAGGAGGCAAGTACTCATGTTCAAAGATTTCTTTTCAATATCCATGCCTCAAGACTACAATCAGCTAGAAACACTTTACAGAGAAACTACCTTGCCACTGTAGAAATATCTTCAAAGATTCTGTCTCTCAACTTCAGTTTGTGTCTTGGGTCTTTTCAGATGACATAAACATGATGCCCTTTGCTCAGCACTTGCTAAATCAAACACAAGTTTTTCAATTCACATAGAAATCCCCTTTCATTTAGGATCAAAACCTGGTGCATTTCTTCTTTCCATTGTTTGATGTGTTAATTGAAACTGAACGGTGCAAAAACCGATGCAGTAAATCTAGTGAGCATATGCCTAAGAAAATTACGCAAATATTAGCTTCATCTGCTAAAATAATGTTAGAAGCTCTTATTCACAGTATCTGAACTTTGACACTGCTGTTCTGACTCTCTAGTTCCACTAGATTAGCATTCTGCATTACCACACACAGAGCTTATTTTTGATCCTTTGAGTTGAAGGATTGCAGAGGCAATCCTTCTTTCACACCCAGTAAGTGAGAGAAGCATCTCATGTCACTAGAATCCATGCAACGGGATCACAGGTCTCTTCAAGTACCTAATCTTCTTCGTAGAGGAGTTCAACATGGATCATTTAAAAGACTGGTGGGGCAGATGTAGTCTGCTGAAGGCAATTCCCCTTGTGGGGAAAAAACACAGAGATGTTTACCTTCAGACCCACTTGAAATATTTTTTGGAGAGGGAGGGAGAGTTTCATAAAGATAAATCAGTTCTTACCTATTAGGTTGGCACACCTGTGTGGTGGGACACTGAGGCAGATAATGGTGTAGGTGAAAGGCTGGCAAGCAAATATCTCCCCCACCCCTTCTTTTTGCCACTGTGTTCTTTCAGGTTGAGTCATTTCTTTCAGCGTTGCATTATCCTTCAGCAGTTTTCTGTGACTTCTTCAGTTCTCTTGAATTCCTTGGAGTCCCTTCTTGCTCCTTAGAAGTTTCTTACTTGACCCTTTTATGCTTGTTCCAACTGATCATCTCTTGTTCTTGTGGAAAGGAGCAAACATACAGTCTCAGCAAAGAATTGTACTCTTCAAGAAGACCACATTGCACCCTTTTCTCCTTTCTGTTGAGTTGCACTCTTGTAACAAAATATGCAGGCTGCAGTACTTTTGTGGTGAATTTTAAAGAACTGAACTAGATTTGGGGTTTTTTTTATAATGTATTTGCAGGTTGTTTTTGTTTTCTTTACAAGTTCTAGCTAGAGTAGCATGTCAAAAATATTAAAATGTATTGGAAAACATTTTACTTCTGAGTTGGAAACAAATAGACAAGAAGGAAGAGCAACTTGCTTCTGTATTTGGTTTTGCATTGCAATTTTGGTCTATTTTTTACCTTGAAATGAAAAAGACTTACAGGTGACAGTAAAACCACACTTGACTGCACACAGTCATGATAAAAACCCACAATTACTTGTATATTCTTTTTTCATCTTTTGATTTTGTGAACCTAAGATTGTTAGTATTCAGAGATTTGAAAAAATGAAAGAAACCAAGAAACCAAGTACATGTTAATATATGCTGCTACAAAGAGCGTAAATCTTGGGAAAGGAGAACATCCTGTTTGCAAGAAGGAATCTCATCTTAGATGAGACAATGAATGAGATGAGACCTGCTGTTTAGCTGATGTGACAATGGCCTCTTGCACTAAGAATTCTCCTGCAGTAAAGGGACTCTTTTTGAGGATAAGAGGAAGTGGGTCTTGGTAGTGGGAGGTCTCAAAAGATAAGGAAAGCTGTTTTTTACTGTCACAGTACTTCACTGGCCTATTCAGCAACAGAATGAGGAAATAACTAACAAGTACTTGTGTGCTAGAAACCCAAAAACTAAGATGTGGAGCTGGGCTACGTGGCGTCAGATGACAATCCTGACACACTAGGCATCTCAATGACCTGGAGGAGGGAGGGTTATCTGTGAGGTACAGTGTTGCCCAGGTACTGCCTTTGCAAGAATGACAGAGTAGGATGACCTGGTGAGAGAGCAGCGCTGTATGAAATGGATTATTTAAGTGTAATATTGGACAGCTATTACAGAAAAAGGGAGCACTGTGTAATGCTTTTGCATAGAAGGCCTATATTTCAATAATAAAGAAGTAGCAGTGAGGAGATGTCCCCAGAGCCCTCCCTGGGTCAGATGAAGAGATAGTTGAGAGCTTGTGGGAGAGGATTAAGGGGCAGGACAATGTGAGGGACACTGTAGTGGGTGTTTATTACAGGCCACCTGATCGGGATGGGGAAGTTGATGAAGCCTTTTACAATCAGCTCAAAGTAGCCTCGCAGTTGCAGGCTTTTGTTCTCGTAGGGGACTTCAACCACCCTGATATCTGCTGCAAAGGCTACACAGCCAAGCATCTACAGTCCAGGAGGTTCCTCCAGTGTATTGATGATAACTTCTTAACTCAGCTGGTGGAGGAACCAATGAGGAGAGAAGCACTACTGGACCTAGTGCTGACAAACAAAGAGGGACTGGTGGAGGACGTGAAGGTTGGGGGCAACCTTGGTTGCAGTGACCATGGAAAGATAGAGTTCAGGATCGTGGGCAGTACGCACAAACCATAGGTAGGACCGAAACCAAGGATAGGACCGAAACCTTAGATTTCAGGAGGGCTAACTTTGACCTTTTCAAGAAACTGCTAGGAGAAATCCCGTGGGATAAGGCTCTGGAAGGTAGGAGGGCTCACAAGAGCTGGCTGATATTCGAACATCGCTTTCTCCAAGCTCAGGATCAGTGCATCCCTAAGAGCAAGAAAACAGGCAAGGGAAGCAGGAGGTTGGGATGCACCCGCGAGTGCTGAGGGAGCTGGCAGAAGTCATTGCTGAGCCGATCTCCATAATTTTCGAAAGGTCCTGGAAAACATGCGAGGTGCCTGAGGACTGGAGGAAAGCCAATGTCATTCCAGTCTTCAAAAAGGGCAAGAAGGAGGACCCGGGAAACTACAGGCCGGTCAGCCTCACCTCCATCCCTGGGAAAATGATGGAACGACTTATTCTGGGCATTATCTCAAAGGATATGGAGGAAAAGAAAGCTATCCGAAGTAGTCAACACGGATTCACCATGGGGAAGTCATGTCCGACTAACCTGATAGCCTTCTATGATGGCATGACTGGTTGGATAGATGAGGGGAGGGCGGCGGATCTTGTCTACCTTGACTTCAGCAAGGCTTTTGACAGAGTCTCCCACAGCATTCTCATAGGTAAGCTTAGGAAGTGTGGATTAGAGGAATGGACAGTGAGGTGGATTGAAAACTGGCTGAAAGACAGAGCTCAGAGGGTTGTTATTAGGGGCACAGAATCTAGTTGGAGGTCTGTAACAAGTGGAGTCCCCCAGGGGTCAGTACTGGGTCCAGTCCTCTTCAATATATTCATCAATGACCTGGATGAGGGGATGGAGTGTACCCTCAGCAAGTTTGCTGACGATACAAAGCTGGGACGATACAAAACTGGGAGGGGTCGTTCACAAGCTGGAGGGCTGTGCTGCCATACAGCGAGTCCTGGACAGGCTGGAGAGTTGGGGAGAGAGGAACCAGTTGTACTTCAATAAAGGCAAGTGTAGGGTGCTGCACCTGGGGAGAAATAACCCCATGCAGCAGTACAGGTTGGGGGCTGACTTGCTGGAGAGCACCTCTGAGGAGAAAGACCTAGAAGTCCTTGTGGACTATAGAATGACCATGAGATGATAGTGTACCCTTGTGGCCAAGAAGGCCAATGGCATCCTGGGGTGCCTCAGGAAGAGTGTGACCAGCAGGTCTAGAGAGGTTACCCTGCCCCTGTACTCTGCCCTGGTGAGGCCCCATCTGGAGTACTGTGTGCAGTTCTGGGCTCCTCAGTTCAAGAAGGACAGGGAACTGCTGGAGAGGGTACAGCAGATGGCTACAAAGATGATTAGGGGCCTGGAACCCCCCTTACGAGGAGAGGCTGAGGGACTTGGGTCTTTTTAGTCTAAGAAGAGAAAACTGAGGGGGGATCTGATCAATGCTTATAAATACTTAAAGGGTGGGTGTCAAGAGGATGGGGCCGGTCTTTTTTCAGTGGTGCCTAGGGACAGGACAAGAGGAAATGGGCATAAACTTGAATATAAGAAGTTCCACCTAAACATGAGGAGGAACTTCTTCACTTTGAGGGTGGCAGAGCACTGGAACAGGCTGCCCAGGGAGGTGGTGGAGTCTCCTTCTCTGGAGACATTCAAAACCTGCCTGGACAAGTTCCTGTGCAACCTGCTCTAGGTGGACCTGCTTTGGCAGGGGGGTTGGACTAGATGACCTCCAGAGGTCCCTTCCAACCCCATGTGATTCTGTGATTCTGCGATTGTACTGCTGATCCTTTCATCAAGATGCTGACAGTGATGCAGAAATGTGAAGCGAGATTCGATGAGTTGTGAAGGAGAGACTGTAATCATGAAAGGTTTCAACTATCCACGTGGAGCCTGCATCACTATCTTGCCAAGGCAAGATGTGGAGTTACAAATTTTGCATGGAATAAGTAACTTTTCTAGAAAATCAGCCTTAGAAACCAAAAGGAAAAATACTGTTCTGGTTTTTACAGAACTTAGTTCAGAAAGCATTAGAAACAAAGCGTCTCTGTAATAGTTACCTCAGTGCAATGAGAAGCACAGAATTGTGTAGCTTGGAAGGAGCCTCTGGAAGCTCTGGAGTCTTGTCCAAGCTGCTGCTCAGAGCAGTGGTAGTTTTGACAAAGGATTGAGGAGTTGGAGACCAAGGATGCAGATGTCAGAACCTTTCTGGACAACTCTTTCAGGGGCTGACCAGCCTAATGAGCAATTTCTTTTTATACCTAGTTGGAATTTGATGTATTCTAACTTGTGTCCATTGGCTTTCATACTGTCTACTGTGCTGCTCTAGGAAAAGTCAAACTCCATCTTTTCAACACCCTTGCATTAAGTAGACAGAAGTAAAATCTTCCCTTCTCCTAGGGCTGAACAATCACACACCTTTCACCCTATCATCATAAATCATGTACCCAACCCCTGACCATTGTGGTACCCCTTGCTAGATTAAATCTAGTAGGTCAATGTCTTTCCTGGAGAAGCCCCAAACTAGATGCAGCACACATGCAGTCTCAGAAGTGCTGAATAGCATGAATTTTGTAGACCAACTGATTATACTGTTGCCTATACAGCTGGTAAGTTGTTAGCCTTTGGCACAAAGGCATGTCACTACCTAATGTTCTGCTCGTTGCTCAGGACTCCACTTTTTCTGCAAAGCTGCTCTCTAGCAAGTTGGTCTTCTAGAACGTCCTGTTGTGAGGTGTTATTCTGGCAGGACTTTGCCTTTGGTGAACTTCATGAAGTTCCCATCAGCCCATTTTTTCTGCCTATGAGGTCTTTCTGAAGAGCGGTCCAGCCCTCTAGGGAGTGCATGGGTTTCTCCCCTCAGTTTAATATCATCTGTGAACTTGCTGAGAGGCACTCTAACCCATCTTTGATGTTGTTAATAAAGACATTAAGCAGTACTGGCTCTAGGATGGATCCCTGAGGGACACTTTTAATAGCTAGCTGCCAGTTGGACTCCACAGATCATCACCCTTTGAGTCTAACAGTCCAGCCAAGTTCCCAGCCACCTTATCTACTTTTCAGTTCAGATCTCAACTATTTGGCAGTAAGAAGGTGGGAGATTGTCTCAAATGTCTTGACAAACTCAAGGTATATGCCGTTGCCTGCTCTTTTATTCATACAGCCTGTCATTTCATACAGTCACTGCCATCTTGGTAAGTCCATGCTAGCTGTTTCCAATTACCGTCTTGTCCATTAGTTGGCTCAACATGATTTCCAGGATGATTTGCTCTGTAACTTTTCTAGGGAAAGAGATGAGGTCTGTGTTCCCCCATGTCATCCATTATGAAGATGGTGATGTTTGCCTCTTTTCTCTCTTCTTTTTTTTTAAATTGTATTTAAATATTAGCAGAAGAGAGTGGACCAAATGAATTGGCCTCAGGGTGTTCATTTTCCAGAAAGGGAACTATGTAAAAATGAAACAACTACCCAAAAAGCATCCAACCCCCCCTAGGCACTAGAACAAGCATTGCAGAAAGCCTATGAACAGTTGGAGACTGTTAAGAAAGGTAGTGTAGCTAAAACTCAGTTGAAGTAGGTGCTACAATTTAAAAAATGAAATTGAAAAAAAATCAAATCAACCCTCACCACAAAAAAGTCTTAAGAAACTCTCTAAAGATTCAGTTGTGAAATTTTTGTGGCCCTCACAGAGAAGCTTACATTGGGTGAGAGGAGGTAGGCCAATAAACAATGGCAGGATAAATGTGGGTGGAAAGTTGAGAAGGCTTAAAAGCTCTTGAAGAGTGGTTTTCAAAGATGCTTAAGCTGCAACAGTAAAATTTTGCTTAAATAAAGTGAAAAAGAAACCAATTAGGAAATTTGTAGGTTTGCTTAATCATAACAGTGTAAAAGGATGCATGGGGTTTACAAGGCCATAAAAGAACAGCTCAGTGAATCTTTGCATCAGTCTTCCCTACTGAAGATGCTAAGAGGTGCCAACAACTCATGTACTCTTTATAGCAGATAGATCAAAGGTTTTAGATCTGTTTGAAGTAACTGTAAAGCAATTATGAGGTCAAGTAGATAAGTTTCTTGTTAATATTTTGTTGTTAATATCTTCACAGCCTGAGGGGTGTGAAGAAACTGAAGTATGAAATTACTGAACTGTAACCTCATTGTAAACAGCCGCTGTGCCAGTTGACTGGCAGGTTGCCACTGTAACTCCCATCTGCAAGATGGGCTGTGGAGGGAGCTGCAGACCAGTGAGCCTGACTGCTTCCACACCTGGGAAGATGACAGTCTGGCTTTAGGAAAAAGAGGGGGAAAAAAAGAAAAAAAAAAACCAACAAGCAGAACAGCGGGGTAGAGAGATCACTGAACACAGATCAGCACAGTTTTGTTGGGGAAGCGTTGCTGTGGCTCCTGTAGAGGGAAATCCTGCTTCATTAACCTGCTGGAATTGCAGAAGGGTGACAGTAACCACGTGGATAAATCTGACCTGTATTTTCCAATTGCCTTTGACAAGACTCCACATGAAAGGTTATAAAGAACTTCCATTCCTGCGGGATTGAAGGAAAGGTCCTTTTAGCAACAGGGAGCCAGTTCAAGCAGAGGAAACAAAAGGTAGTGCTTACATGCTGCTTTCAGGATGGAAAGTTGGAATCAGGCTGCTGAAACGTTAGGCTTGTGCTCTCTCCTGAGTAGCATCTGCTTTTGCCCCTGCTGGAGACAGAGCACTGGTGAGGGATGGACCCAGGGCTCGTCTAACCCGGTTGGCATTTCTGGCATTCATGCAAGCCAGTCATTGACTTGTATGGGTTGGATCGAGTATTACACTTTGTAATTTCTTGTCTAGGCTTGCCTAAAATATTTCCAGCTTAGTTATGATATAACTTCATTTGGAGACTATTTCACAGATAAAAGAACTTATTTGAAGTGTTTCAGATACTCAGACTATAAGCCTTTTATTTATTTCATATCATTCATTTACTTCTGCATGTCTTTCATCACCCTAAAAAAGCCTTTATGTAAAAGTTAACTCTTTTTAAAAATCTTGTACAATTATCGTTGTATGCTTGTCACTTAGTGTGTAGGGAGGCAGTATGAATGTGCATATATATATGTGCACATAAATGTGTGTTCATTCAAATAATATTTTTCAAGTTGAAAAATAACATGTTCAGAAGATAGATGTTCAAGCAGGAAGGATTCTAAAATATCCTTAACTCACTCCCCTGTATTCATGTAATGCTGAATGCAGTCTTTAACTGCGTAAACAGATAATGTTTTTTCAAGGAAGCATTTTGCCATTCTGTGCAAAAAGTGAACATGTTATGAGGAGTTAGGCCAGCGTGGAGGTAAAGGCTACTGTAGTCTGTGTTACAGAAATTGATGATGACTGAGGCATGGAGAATGAAAGAGCAAAGAAAGTGAACCTTGGGAAGGCAGCTGAGTGATCCTGAAAATAGTTGGAGTCTTACATGTCATGCAAAGCAAGTTACTTTAACTTTTTATGTTTCTCATTTCCTTTGTACTTCATGTGAGACTGTGGGATGTCAATTGCAATATGTAGAGTTACAGCTGAGTCAGAGATACATTAAACATATTATGTGCTTTAAAATACTGTATATACTGAAAGACCATTTTTCTAATACCCTTTCCTTAAGTTAGCAAATATTTTGGCAGTTGGCAAATAAATTTGAAGCAGTTAGGTGCTGCTGTTCAGAGTACAGCAGAAAAGGCTGTGAGGAAATTATCAATCCAGCATTCAGAACAGAGCTAAAGTAATGTGTATTTGCATAGGATATGAGGTTATATTTTAAGCAAAATCTGGATATTAAATGACTGCTCTCTGTTCTATGTGCTGTAGGATCCTGGGCTAAAGTAGGTGGGGATCTTATTGCTAAAATAGTGCACAACTATGCAATGAAAGATTGTGTCAGAAAACAGAAGTATAAATGAACCATTTAAATTAATGTCTTTCATTCTAGCATTTCCCAATCTGACTTTGAAACTTTAGTATTGGTATCCTGTATTATTTGTATAAAATTTTAATAAAATGAAAAACAGTAATTCAGTTATCTTGTTCTATAGACCTTAGCTGGTTGATATTACAGAATAAACTATAGTAGTAATATAGTAACAAATCAGAGATAGAAAAGGGGAGAAGAGATTTTGTTAATAAGTTTCTCAAATAGTCACTGGGAAAATAGGAATGGTAAGACATATCTGCACAAAGGCTGGCTGGTCGTTTCCCCTGAGACTGAATACTTATTCCCCTCTTTACAGGATTCCACCTCCTAGTGGTTTGCTTTTCATTTCAGGTGTTTTCTTACTAAAAAGAACCAGCTGAAATTGTGTATGTTACAATCAACATTATATCTGAATTTTGTAAATTCAGGTTTATAAATTTTAATCGACTTGTACAAATGACATGTTGTACAAATGACAAATATTTGAAGTATGCTAAGTGTTGTCAAATTAGAACTGAAACCTGGATGTTGACAATTTTTTCCCCACTAATGTATTGATATGTTTTTTGGTTTAATTTTTTTAATGTTTTTAGTGGCATCTATGTGATTGTTCTGTGCTTCTTACTTTTTTATTTCCTTTTTTGTAGACTGAATCTTGAAGAAGAATTGGATCAGATGAAAGTACACCGATCTGTAGGTAAGTTCACAATACAGGAGTTTAACTATGTTTACAACAAAAAAGGGAAGGTATAGTATTTTATACATGTGTTTGTAGTCTACTAGAAATATTAATTTTAAGGCTATTTTCTCTCCAAAGGTTGATTTCTTTTTGTTGAATGTGTATTTTATAAGTTTAAGGCCATACATGTTCTTATTTCAAAGTATATTCGCCCTTAAGTTCTCCACATGCCTATTAAATCAATGACAATTTTTACATATCGATATACACTAATACATGTTTGCAACTTATGTGTATATCCTACATACAAAATTAATTATGTTTAAAATATCTATGTGTAACTATATAAATATGCATGTGTAAAATCTAAGACATGTTTATGTGTTTATGAAGCTTTCTCCAGAATCTGAAATGTTTTTTGCAGTATTGAAATATAGTGATACAGAAATTTCAGTCTTATTCAGAATTCTCTTTTAGTACTAGCAAAGTATGTGAATTTGAAAGTAAATAAAAATGGTGTAACTCTTAAAAGAATTGATCATTAATATTTTATATGTTTACAGTAGTTGATGATTCTGTGAAGATGGGTCTTTGTCAGTCAGGTAGTACGTTACCATTGCCTCTCCATCATTCCTCTGATTCTTTCTATTATTTGCTGTTCGTTAGTGGTCTGGGCGAAGTATTCAAGAGTGCATAGGTACAGTCCAGCTGGGTGTCACAGTTCACAGTCACAGTTCATCTGTGGTGAATTCTTTAGGCACAGTATTGTGCAAAGAAGGGAGAGGGAGACTTGGAGAAGTACTTTGCATGTGCCTAGCAATAAAGCCTTACCATTCTTTATCCCAATTTTCTTCTATTGGCAGTTTTCTTTTTTTTGTGATAATGTTGGCCAGTTGAAAGAAAAAATTAAAAAAAAAAAATCCCTTTTTTTTTTTTTTTTGGTGCAGTAGCTATAAACTAAGTGGGAATATCCAGCTGCTGAAGACTGAGTTGCTGTTTTCTTATCTGTTGCTTTCATAGCCCCAGACAGAGCTGAAGGGAACTAGTAAAGGTTTCAAATACTGACTTTAAAAATCACTTCTTTGTTTTTGCCAATTTAGTCAGTCTTTGTACAGAGAGAAGTGGAAAGGCAACCAGCAGTGAGAAGGAGTTGAGGGCCTGCTGAGCAATAACCATGCATTTCCAAAAAACAGTCAAAACCCTGAAACTGCCAATTCTTGACATGTTTAGTGCTTTAACAATTAGTCTTTTATTCCTTCTTTTTTCATTATCTTTCAGATTAAAACATATTCTTTTTTAAAAAGTGTGTGGGTGGATACACGCTTCTGGTATGGTTATTAGTACGGTGATTGTTGTTGATGGTTCTTTTGAGACTGAGAAAAAGGGTTAAACTACTAATGAAGTGCGTTAGGTACATTTTATTTACCTTTTCCAGCATTTGTTGTTATTGGTATCATTTAGATGAACAGGAAATTTCTTATAAGATACAAAATCAAATCCAAAGATATCTGTTCAGCAACACTTTTTGTTAGCACATAAAATGAGCTTCCTCCAGCTATTTCCAAACTTACCAGTTGAAGTATAAAAAAATAGTTGCTCATCCACTCCATAAAAAGTAAATTCCTTGTTGTTCCCCTCGCAAACAGTAGGGTATTGTAGGGTCGTAGACACTTTTATCCATTGGTTGGTATTTTCTAGAAGACTCCACCATAACGACAGAAGCTGTATGTCCATCTTTGAGCATAAATGAAAGTATATGAGCAATACTTGCCCACATGCTAAAGTGACTATGCCCTCTGCCCTAAAATTGGGTATTAAATGCCTTCCTCTTCCCAAATAAAGAACGGCCTCCTGAGTCCAAACTTGATGCAGTCTAAATACGCTTTGTTCACAGTCTTAGCAAGTATGTTTTCTTTTCTAAAAGGAAACCTGACAAGAATTTACTTAGTGTATCAATAATGTTGAAATTCACTTTCATCTTATCAGGTACCTGTTTCCATCAGGCATTCTAACATCAAGGGATAAATTCTGAAAAAAAGTAGCTGAGCTTCCCTGGATTAAAAAAGATAGGCTCTATCTTGCTTGCTTGCTTGGATACCAGTTGTGTTTGTCAGGAGGAAGTACTGGACAACTTTGTTGCTTTTCCATATCATTTTTCAAACCCTCCTAGTCAAAGATGAAGTAGGTCAGGGGAAAGGGAAATTCTGCTCCAGCCATTCCCAATTTCTTTCCATTCTGATTCAGTTGTCCAAGTGTCGTGGTTTAGCCTCAGACGGCAACAAAGGACCAGGCGGCAGCCGCTCGATCAGATGGGGCCCTCCCCCCGCCAGCGCGGCCGGGAGGGGAGAATCAGAAGAAAAAGGCAAAAACTCGTGGGTTGAGACAAAGGCAATTTAACAGAACAGCAAGGAGAGCAAGAAACAACAACAATAATAACACCGACAGAGGAATACACAGCCACGAGTACGATACCACCCCTTGCCTATCGCACCCGGGACGCGCCCCCCCCCCACCCCCGACTGCTCCGCTCCCCTGGGGGATGACTTCCTGCCCCTCCCCTTCCCCGGCCAGCTCCTGCTGCCCCCTGGGCATGGCTCACATGGGATGGAATACCTGTGTCCCTGCTAGGTCCTGGGGAGAATTAACCCTATCCCCGCCAGACCCAGGACATCATCCACCCCTTATTCCATACCATTTCATGCCATGCCCAGATCTTACAGTTTCCAATTAAATACTATCAGTTTCCCCTGACATACATATATATATATACACATATGTGTATCTCCATACAGGCGTAATGTCCTTAGTCTGTGCGCCATCACTCTAAAATGTCCGTTGAGTTCATATAGTCCATGACTTCGAGCTCCATCTGTTGGAACAGTCCCTCAGGGCATGCAAGATAGTGTGTGTGGAGCTGGACTGTCGCATGCTGTATTCTTGGGGCTTGTGGCTGATGTATCTGGTGCGGCTCATGTCCATGGTCCATGGGTTGAAGATGTTGATCTCAATTAAGTTGCTGGGTGCCAGCTGCTGAGGTCAGTTCTGGTCCCTTCACTGCTGCACTTTACTTGGTTTTTCATCAGAGTCCATTTGTCATTAGTTTGGGTGATTCTTACTATAGTACAACCAATAGCAGTTACAGAAATGAGATGTACAGTGGCAGGGTCATTTAGCAATTAACATCATACAGTTTCATTCACTGGCTATTCTCGCCCAAAATCAGGTCCCCGTGTGGTACACATCGAACTTCCCCATCCTTCCGCATCACCCACCAAGTGCACCCAGGTCCTTGAGCAAAGGCAATTCCACGGATGGGTTTGCCTTTGCCTGAGGCAGGACTAACCCAGACTGTCTTCCCTAACATATTCTTCATGTGCACTACGGGGACTTTATCTCCCTCCACAGTGCGTGGAGGTTTTGATTGGGCAGGGCCAGCTCGGTTGGTAGACCCCCTGGTGTTAACTAGCCAGGTAGCCTTTGCTAAACCTGTATCCCAATTTTTTAAAGTTCCACCACCCATTGCTCTCAGTGCAGTTTTTAACAGTCCATTGTACCGTTCTATCTTCCCAGAGGCTGGTGCATGATAAGGGATGTGATAGACCCATTCAATACCATGCTCTTTGGCCCAGGTGTCAATGAGGCTGTTTTGGAAATGAGTCCCGTTGTCCCACTCAATTCTCTCTGGGGTGCCATGTCGCCACAGGACTTGTTTTTCAAGGCCCAGGATGGTGTTCCGGGCGGTGGCATGGGGCACAGGATATGTTTCCAACCATCCAGTGGTTGCTTCCACCATTGTGAGCACATGGCGCTTGCCTTAACAGGTTTGTGGGAGTGTAATATAATCGATCTGCCAGGCCTCCCCATATTTGTATTTCAGCCATCATCCTCCATACCAAAGAGGCTTTAATCGCTTGGCTTGCTTGATTGCAGCGATGTCTCACATTCGTGGATGACCTGTGCAATAGTGTCCATGGTCAAATCCACCCCTCGGTCACGAGCCCATCTATATGTAGCGTCTCTTCCTTGATGGCCTGAGGAGTCATGGGCCCATCGAGCTATGAATAATTCACCCTTATGTTGCCAGTCCAGATCCACCTCGGCCACTTCAATCTTAGCAGCCTGATCCACTTGCTGGTTGTTCTGATGTTCCTCAGTGGCCCGGCTCTTGGGTACATGGGCATCTACATGACGTACTTTCACAACCAGATTCTCTACCTGGGCAGCAATATCCTGCCACAATTCAGCAGCCCAGATAGGTTTGCCTCTGCGCTGCCAATTGCTCTGCTTCCACTGCCGTAACCACCCCCACAAGGCATTTGCCACCATCCATGAATCGGTGTAGAGATAAAGTACTGGCCATTTTTCCCGCTCGGCAATGTCCAGAGCCAGCTGAATTGCTTTCACCTCTGCAAACTGGCTTGATTCACCTTGTCCTTCAGTGGCTTCTGCAACTCGTCTTGTAGGACTCCACACGGCAGCCTTCCACTTTCTATGCTTTCCCACAATCCGGCAGGACCCATCAGTGAACACGGCATATCTCTTCTCATTTCCTGGTAGTTCATTATACGGTGGAGCCTCTTCTGCACGCATCAACTCCTCCTCCGGTGACATTCCAAAATCCTTGCCTTCTGGCCAGTCCATAATCACCTCTAGAATTCCTGGGCGACTGGGGTTTCCCATTCGAATTCGCTGCGTGATCAATGCAATCCACTTACTCCATGTAGCATCCGTTGCATGATGTGTAGCAGGGACCCTTTCTTTGAACATCCAACCCAGCACCGGCAGCCGAGGTGCCAAGAGGAGCTGTGCTTCCGTACCAACCACTTCCGAAGCAGCTCAAACCCCTTCGTATGCTGCCAGTATCTCCTTTTCTGTTGGAGTATAGCGGGCTTCAGATCCTCTGTAGGCCCGACTCCAAAACCCTAGGGGTCGACCGCGTGTCTCCCCTGGTGCTTTCTGCCAGAGGCTCCAAGTAGGGCCGTTCTCCCCAGCTGTGGTGTAGAGCACGTTTTTAACATCTTGTCCTGCCCGGACTGGCCCCAGAGCTACTGCATGGACTATTTCCTGTTTAATTTGTTCAAAAGCTTGTCGCTGCTCAGGACCCCATTTAAAATCGTTCTTCTTCCGAGTTACTTGATACAGAGGGCTCACAATCAGACTGTAATCTGGGATATGCATCCTCCAAAAACCCACAATGCCCAGGAAAGCTTGTGCTTCCTTTTTACTAGTTGGTGGAGACATAGCTGCGATTTTATTGATCACATCCATTGGGATCTGATGGCGTCCATCTTGCCATTTTACTCCTAAAAAATGGATCTCCTGTGCAGGTCCCTTGACCTTACTTCGTCTTATGGCAAAACCGGCTTTCAGAAGGATTTGAATTATTTTATTCCCCTTCTCAAAAACTTCTTCTGCTGTGTTGCCCCATACAATGATGTCGTCAATGTACTGCAGATGTTCCGGAGCTTCACCCTGTTCCAGTGCAGTCTGGATCAGTCCATGGCAAATGGTGGGGCTATGTTTCCACCCCTGGGGCAGCCGGTTCCAGGTGTACTGGACACCTCTCCAAGTGAAAGCGAACTGTGATCTGCACTCTGCTGCCAGAGGGATTGAGAAAAATGCATTAGCGATATCAATTGTGGCATACCATTTGGCCGCCTTGGACTCCAGTTCGTATTGAAGTTCTAACATGTCCGGCACGGCAGCACTCAGCGGTGGAGTAACTTCATTAAGGCCACGATAGTCCACAGTTAGCCTCCACTCTCCATTAGATTTCCGCACCGGCCATATGGGACTGTTAAAGGGCGAGCGAGTCTTGCTGATCACTCCTTGAATCTCTAGTTGACGAATCAGCTTGTGGATGGGGATCAGAGAATCTCGGTTAGTTCGCTACCGCCACCGATGAACTGTTGTGGTAGCGACTGGCACCTGTTGTTCTTCGACCCTCAACAACCCCACAACAGAAGGGTCCTCTGAGAGACCAGGCAAGGTAGACAACTGTTTAACGTCTTCCGCCTCCAAGGCAGCTATGCCAAAAGCCCACCGGTACCCTTTTGGGTCCTTAAAATACCCTCTCCTGAGATGATCTATACCAAGGATGCATGGAGCTTCTGGACCAGTCACAATGGGATGCTTTTGCCACTCATTCCCTGTTAGGCTCACTTCAGCCTCCAGTACAGTCAATTCTTGGGATCCCCCTGTCACTCCAGAAATACAAATGGGTTCTGTCCCTCTATAGCTTGATGGTATTAGGGTACACTGCGCACCTGTGTCCACTAAAGCTCTATACTCCTGTGGCTCTGATGTGCCAGGCTATCGAATCCACACTGTCCAATAAACTCGGTTGTCCCTTTCCCCCACCTGGCTGGAGGCAGGGCCCCCCTAATACTGGTCATAGTACCCGTTACTCGCCTCTTGCAGAAATGCTCTGGAGGTTCCTTCAAGGGGATCAGAAGTAGGCTCAGGCCTTCTATTCTGTCTGGGGAACTGCACATTGGAAACTGGGGCAGCACTTTTCCTGGGGAGATCTGCTTTTGTGGTTGTTTTTCCTTGCAATTCCTGTACCCGTGCCCGTAGGATTGAAGTAGGTTGTCCATCCCACTTCCTCATGTCCTCTCCGTGGTCACGCAGGCAGAACCACAGGGTGCTTCGTGGGGTGTACTCCCTGTATTCTCTATCTTGAGTGGAGAAACGTCTGTTCCTAACAGCTGAGATACTGGCTCGTACAGGTGGGGAGGACATATTCTCTTCAAGTTGCTGGACCTTCCGGGACAGTTTCTCCACAGCTGAGACGAGGGGAGAAGAGAGATTTTCTTCATATTGCCAAAGTCGGGCAGCCACCTCATCCACTGTTGGTCCCTCTTCTCCTTTCCATTCCATCACTGCTAATGAGTTGGCATATGATGATGGTGCGCTCCGCACAAACTTCCGCCACATGGACCTTGTGCATTGGATCTCATCAGGATCTGTGGGAAACTGGGCATTGTCCAGGTCATAATAAATCATCTCCCGCACGGCTAATTCTCTCAGGTACTGAATACCTCTTTCCATGGTGGTCCACTTGCTCGGATGACATACAACATGTTCACTGAAGGGATACCTTTCCCTCACGCCTGACAGGAGTCGCCTCCAGAGGCTGAGAGCTTGTGTCCTTTTCCCAATTGCCTTGTCAATGCCCCCCTCTCTAGACAGAGATCCCAGCTGCCTGGCTTCCCTACTCTCCAATTCCAAGCTACCAGCTCCGTTGTCCCAGCACCAGAGCAGCGAGGTGACAATGTGCTTGCCTGGAAGTCGGCTGAAATCTTTTCGCATGTCCCGCAGCTCACTCAGGGACAGGGATCGAGTGATTATCTCCAGTTCTGCCTCTTCCTCTTGTTCTCGTGACAACCCTGGATCATCGTCATCCTTCGCTGAGCGAACTGATTTCTTGGTGTATTTCTTCTTCTGGATAGGGGCAACTGATATGGGCACAGGTTGGTTTTCTGGTTCAGTTGCAGTGCCTGCCACTGGGGCTGGAGCAGCCACCGCGCCTGCCGCAGGGGCCAGAGCAGCCACACTGCCTGTCGGCCTGGTTTCCATCTCTTCCTCCTGAGGATGCTGCGCACCATTGAGCAATGCTTGGTAGATACTGGCCAGGGCCCAGCACAATGCAGTGAGTTGTGCCTCTCTGGAATAGCCACAGCATTTTTCTTTCAAATATTCTATCACTTTATCGGGGTTCTGTAATTGTTCGGTGATGAAATCCCAGACCATTGGAGGTGAAAAACTCTCTAGATACCTGCCCATGTTCTCCCACATGCCATGCCACCCATGACTCTCCAGCCTTGGGGCAGATCTCGGGGTGGTAGTCTTAAATAGTTGCTTAACCCTAAACAAAAACTGAAAAACATTCAGGAGACCTAGTAATAGGACCAAGCTGGTCTGCGTGTCCCAAGAGTATTCAAAATTCTCAAAAACTGGCATATCCAGCACGAAAGAGAAAAGGGAGGTGAAAGAGCTGGGAAAAGCATCGCCCCCTGCTTCCCCCATAGACTCAGTGTGTTTATTAATAAATTCCCCGAGATATGGGCAGGAAAGCAGTGCCAAATAAACGCCCCAACATAACCATCTGAACAGTGATGCTATCATATCATAAATTGATATCGCACAGGATAGTAAAATTATAATCCTGAGCCCTCTCCCAGAAGTGACAAACATCATCACGGGGAGTACATAGAGCATGTAAGAGTTTACATAACACAGCCATGAAAACAAACGAAGCAACATTGTGCCCAGCAAATAATACAATAAATACCGATAACCAATTCCTTTTAGCACGCTCTGGTCAGATCTGTTTTTATCTCAACCCTCCGAGTTGCCCCACGTTGGGCGCCAAAAAGCACTGTCGTGGTTTGGCCTCAGATGGCGACCAGGCGGCAGCCGCTCGCTCAGATGGGCCCCCGCCCCCGCCAGCGCGGCCGGGAGGGGAGAATCGGAAGAAAAAGGCAAAAAACTCGTGGGTTGAGACAAAGGCAATTTAACAGAACAGCAAGGGGAGCAAGAAACAACAACAATAATAACACCGACAGAGGAATACACAGCCACGAGTACGATATCACCGCTTGCCGACCGCACCCGGGACGCCCCCCCCCCCCCCCCCCCCCCCCCCCCCCCCCCCCCGGACTGCTCCGCTCCCCTGGGGGATGACTTCCTGCCCCTCCCCATCCCCGGCCAGCTCCTGTTACCCCCTGGGCATGGCTCACATGGGATGGAATACCTGTGTCCCTGCTAGGTCCTGGGGAGAATTAACCCTATCACCGCCAGACCCAGGACACCAAGGTCTCTCTTTCACCATTGCCAATTATTTGGCAGTAGTCATCAAATACAAATTCACTATTCATGCTATTCGTGGCATTATTTGTATGTGAATGTAAAGAATGTGTTGGCATATACTCATACCATTTCCTCCACAAGCGGGAAAGCGGGTCCATCTAATCCTATTCAGAAAAATAGCAAGTGCCTTATTAAAAGAAGGTAAACTGTTGGCCCCCCATGTCTTCAAGGAGGCAGTTTGAAGGCTTCTTTCGTTGAGACTCCTCATGAATCTATGATGTCCCCAGCTCATGTGTGAGAATGGCATTCCCTTCTGGTCTTCACAGTGCTTTTTCCTCACTGGCTGTTTTAGACTTAGCACATCTTTAGGAGCATGGGTGGCTACCACTGCCATCAGTAACACAGTGGCTTTCTGCAACACGGCACCTCCTGTCTGTCAGGGGAATCCTTCACGGGGTGCATACCGGAGGCAAAAATCTCATTCTTTTGATGGTTCATGTAGATACTCTAAGAATGACTAATACACAGCTCTGGGCTGTTTTTTTGAAACTGATTTTTTTTTTTCTTTCTGTAAGAAGGCTGTCTGCAAATACTAATAGTGACCTGTAGTGTCATAGTTCAAGTACCATCTCGGCAGCAGTGTTGAACTAACTTGTCATCAAATTTGGTGACTATTAATTAGGAATTAAGTGTTACTTTCTAAAGCTGGCAGTTAACTATGTTTTCTCAGCCAGACTTAACTATAATTCTGTAAGACCATGGTAATTGGATGACAGAAGATAGTGGGGTTTATGACTTGTGGGTCTGTTCCTTGAGGGAGAACTTGTTTGGTTTTTTTATGTAGGAGTATAATGGGTAGAGCATATGTCTTGCTGAGTAGACTGATATGATGAATCTTTCTGCTATCATAGACAGACAGACAGTTATAGGCAACGCTGTTTCATTGCCTCCCTAACCAATTCCTGTGAACAATTACATAACAATTAGAAGGGAGGAGGTGAGAAGAGGGCTGAAGAGGCCATTTATTTTCTGCTCAATAGAAAGGGTTATGCATCAATGACCTTTGGCTTTTCTTTAAATTATGTTGCTTGTGACTTCTGTGATAATACTGAACATGTATAGTCTTTTCTATCTATTTTGAAGTAGTATTCTTTATTCTTTGCATAGAACATGTTTATTTATAGATAGAGTTTTAAATTGTATTTTAATACATCCACATAAACATAACACCTTGTGTGCTTTGATCAGTTTCTTTGACTATGGGAAATCATTTTCCTTTTCAGTGGAGTACAGTAAATGCTGATATAAAAGCTACAGCAGACATTCAAATGAGTGCATATTTAGAAAAAGATGAAAAGCATGTTCATATTATCTTTTGTGTGTTACTTAAAGAATGTTGTAAATGTATGCAGTACCACTGTGCTGGGGGACTGTAGTCTGAAACAACATGGGAACTAACATATTAATATCAAGGTAAAGGTACATATTCCCTAGATGCATAGTTTTACCTTTTTCAGCTTTTATTATCTTTAGAATAGTGTTCCATTTATTTCATGAATACAGAAGTATTAATTGGCCATGACATGTTCCAAAGACAAAAGAAAGGTCTAATTCACTCTAACAAACTTGTTAGTCACTGTTTATATCAAGAGGATTGTGAATCTACAGAGAGTAACACTGTTTTCTTCTACACTTGCTTTGTTTATAAATCAAAAGTTTTTAAGTGACCTGCAGTGTCTGCTTGTAGTTTGAAATGATACTTCTAAAGCAGACCTCCACGACGTAGCACAGTTATTTATCCCTTAAGATTAGTTCTTTAAGTTAATTTGGGGGGAAGAAGGGAAAGAAAAGAAGTGTGAATATTGTGGTATTTTTACAGTGTTGGGATTTTTTGTTCTTTAATGTAATATTTCATATTCTAAGAGAAAGTCCTTCTGAGGTATAATTATTACTTTCTGTGAGCAGTGGGCAATTTGTGAATGCTAAGGTCTTGGTTGAAATCTAAACAGTATGTCTTTTACTTCTGACTTACCGTACAAATTATCACTTCTAAACTTTTTCTTAGCATTTTTCTCTGTGAACAGATCTTATTTTTAACTTGTCTGTTTTTGTGGGATTTTTAGTACCTAAAGTGCCTATATACCTAGAGCTGTCTCTGAGAGTGATGCTTAGAGTTATATTCACTCTCATTAGTTGTATCAATTTCTAATTGTTATGAATTCACAGTATTACAGTGGAATGATTTGTGTGATTTATCTGGTGAAGTACATGATCTTTCACTTAACAAAAAAAGGGGTTTAAAGTTTTCATCCATCCTAATTCTGTTACTGTTTGCTTTGTTCACCAATCACTCTGATCCTCCTAGCAGGGGACAAGACCTAGAGAACAAAACTGGTAGTGACTGTGTAGATAAAAAGGCAATGATTTCTGCTTTTAAGGCATAGAGGGAATAGTCTATAAAAGAATAAAAATCAGAATGAAAGTACAGCATCTTTAACCTGCGGATCTATTGTACCTTTGAAAAGCTTGTACTCTGAAAAAAACATTCTGTGATGCTACAAAGATTCATAATTATGTGACAGAACACTTTGAAAAGGGGTCACTCTTCAGAAACTGACCAAAAGGCTCATCAAGAAAATAGACCACATTATAAATAATTGCAGAAGTAAAGAAAGCCGGTCCTTAAAATGTCTAGGTATTGTTTTAGGGAAATGTTAGATGTCACAATGTATTTTATTTATTCTCTGATATAGATGTATTATTTATTTTCCAATAGAACCGCTTTTTAAACTTAGTGAAGATGATGGTGTCAAGAACAGTACTCCAAAGAGGAATATGAAAGAAGTTTCACATCAGACATTACAGAAGGTAAGATACGAACCCCAGCAAACAGACCTAAATTTTAATAGAAGAATCATATAAATATATGCCAATACTCATCAGTTTAGGGCATGAATTTCCTCTCCTAATTCAAAAATATGGATTTCCAAAATTGTTTCAGAAATTAATTCTAGTGAATGGTTAATGTCAGAGAAATGGAAAAGACTGTTTAGAGGTATAATGTTAAAAACTAACAAATTATCTAAATTGGAAGTAACATATGTTTAGTATTTTACCACTTTTAAGTTCAGAAACCTTCATTTCTTTTGCTGAGTATTTAACCTTACATGATATAAGGTGTTAATCTCCATAGAGCTCTTGCTACAGAATAAAATTGATGCATAATAGTGATAAATCCACATTTTGTTATATTTAAATTTTAGCACAACATTACATATGCAAATATTTTTTACATATGTGGGTTTGTCACTCTCTTCACAAGATAGTACTGTAAACATTTAGTGTTCTTTGGCTTAGCAAATGTGATGAGTATTTAATCTTTACTGCTCAACATTCTACGTGTTTTACCTCATACAGTAACAAGATGTTCTTAACTAGTTGCTATTTGTATTGATATTTGTAATATACACAAGTAGTTTAGTATGTTAACAGGTGTTCACTTAAGAGGGCTCACTTGTATTTTACCATATGTTTTGTTTGCTGCAAAGACAAGATATCCTTCAAACAGTATCATGCTTTTTGTTTGTCATTTTGCAAAACTATATTTGTTTAATTACTTATAAATCTTTAAAAGCATGCTTAAATTGAATAAACAAAAATCTGTAACTTTGAATGTCAGTTCGAGTATGCCTATTTATTTTTTATTTGTGAATTAACTTGTAGGAAGTATGGTAATTTACAGCAGATGATGTGATTTCATATACTTGTAACACTTGCCATATGGTCAGGCAATGAAGGCTGTCATCTCGTTATTACTGAATGACAAACATCGTGTTAGAATAATAACACACAGAATAGGAAGTGCTCACATTCATTTATCTTAAGGTAGAGTGAATAATTGAAATAATATGAATACTACCATCTGAAATGTCACACAGTTTATGCTTGCTTATCATCTACATTTCAGAACTATAATTTTGTTTGCCAGGTACTACATAATTTTTATCTCTATGGATATATAGAGTTATGATGCTACCTTAGGGATAGGTATAGAAGCTATTCATTGTTTGTTTCTTTCCAGCTGTCATACATGACTTTAAGTGCTAGTGAGTGCAAGAGGTTGCTTTAAAGAACCGAGAAAATGATAGCAGAACCTCAGTTTAGGAAGGTGGTTGAAGAAAGGTACTGATCTAACTTCTAGTCATTGGAGAGGAAAGTACAAATTATGATTTTAATCATAAACCTTGTTTTCATTGAAACATTTGGAAGAATCCCTTTTGTTTCTAAATTCACCCAATAAATTTATATAGCTATAAGGCAATCTCTGTTCATTGTGGGAGTGCTATGAATTTCCATAAAGGACCTTAGTAATGCATAGGCATACATATTAAAGGTTTGCTATCAAACTCACAAATTCAATATCAAATTCACAATTATATATGAAGTTTGAAACTTACACATCCTATTTTGGTAGAATGTGTTTCTTCAAAATATATATGAGAAGCTTATAAAGTGACTTCATTGGAATAGGATAGATTTTCCCTTTCTGTGAATAAAAAATGCCTTTCAGCCTTCATCTTGTTTAGGTGCTAAGCTTCTGATATCTCTTGCTATGATTTGTTTGGGGGTTTTTGGAAGATCAAATTAATATTTAATTTGTGTATTTACAACACTTGAAATAACTTGTTGATTTAGATAGCTAGTGCAAAATTGTCTGTATTTCGAAATAGTTTTTCTTTTGAAAATGTTTCTTAAAATTAAATTAGTATGTATAACCAAATCAGTAATGAGCTCAAGATGCATCAGGTTGGTTCATTAGCATACTTAAACTTCTGTGTCATTTTGCCTGGAATTTTAACTTCATTTGCCATCTGACCTTTGTTCAACAGCTGTATTATTGCAGCTAAAATGTTTTCATCTGTACTATATTAGAATTATTCTTAAATTAAGGACTATTGATTGCTTTTGTCCTTGTGCTTAATGTAATATTATTGTCATATACTAAATACGTTTGAGAACACAGGGTTTTTTTCTACTGGATAAGCTCAAATATTATAATACCTAAAATTGCTTTTCTTAGGTACAACAACTAGAAAGAAGATTCAAAGTTATTGAAGGGGAATTAAAGAAACAGAAAGAAGTAAATAAAGAGTTATTAAAAGAGAAAAATTATTTGAAAGCGTCTTTGAAAGTGCAAAAGGAAGATGCAGACACGAGAGAGAGAGAGCTGGAAACACTACTTAAGAGGATTTGTGAAACAAAAAAAGACAAAGCAGAACTTCAATTAGTGATTGATGAGCAGGAAAAAGAAGCTACCTCTTTGAAGAAGCAAGTGGCAGAAGCTAACAGGTTGAGAAATGAAAATGAAGATTTGCTGAGTCAAGTGCAGAAGCTGAAGTGTTTGCTGGAAGGAGCCAAAGCAGTGGCAACCTCTGGGCAATGTAATTGCAAGATAACAGGCGCCAAGGTTAAATTAAAAACAGCCAAGAAAAAGAGCTCTTTGGGACATCATGGAGCTTTTCTCAAACAGTCCATCAAGGTTATGAGTAATGTATTTGAGAACTTCAGTAAGGACGGCTGGGAGGATGTGAGTGAAAGCAGGTACGGCTCTCATTAACTTAGCCCTGTAGAGGGGACACTGTGCATATGTAAAGCACTAGCAAATGGAGATTGAATTTCAACTACTGTTGATTTGGTATTCAAAAAAAATACTGTCAGATCCTTTGAAATATCTTGGGAGGTCTTGTTCTGAGCTTATTGACTGAAATTTGCATGCAAAATTAGCCACAACTGCATGAGTATTTGAATAGGTGCCAGGAAACCCAAAAGAAGGCAATGCTTGATTTCTTCCAGTGATGCTATTTTCATGCAGTCATGAGGCTTGAAATTGACAGTTTGGCAGGTTGATTTAATTTGCTGGCCCTTTGCATATTCACCACTGACAGCTAAGGATTCCCAGGCAAGCCTACTAAGTCGGTTTAGTTATCTTGTGACATGCCGACCCGGGAGGAGAAACATTTTTTCCCCTTAATTTAGTTAGATAAATTTTGAATGACCCATTTCAGCTT
Organism: Numenius arquata; assembly: GCF_964106895.1. Taxonomy (NCBI): domain Eukaryota; kingdom Metazoa; phylum Chordata; class Aves; order Charadriiformes; family Scolopacidae; genus Numenius; species Numenius arquata. The sequence continues at coordinate 36,473,603 of NC_133616.1, forward strand.
GCTAGCAGATGTCTACAAGCTGTTTAACATCCTTTAAATTAAGAACCATCCACACTAATTATTTCATGTATGTTTTATGCACAGTCATTGTACTAACTTTAATTGAATGATGGTTAAAAATCAGTTCTTTAAAGGTAATTGTTACTGCATAAAGTCCCAGTCATAAGTCACACGGTCCTCAGAAAATTGCACTGGCAAGCTTCATAAGCATTTAGAATTCTTGCTTCTGCTTCTATTTGTCCACGCATACTTGGGGAAGCAGCAGTAAGCCACTAGGTAACTGGGTATCATACCTTGTCTTTCAATACTTTGTCCTAAGAGACAGGCAAAAAAATTTTTCAAGCCTGTGTTTACCCAAAATATTGAGAAGGTAGCAAAAGAGTAAAGAAAACATAATCATCTTCTTAGGCTTCATGTTGGCTTTTAAATGTCATGTGGAGCAAATGAACAGTGGCAAATGAAGCCCTTCTGCTGCTTCTCCTCATGCAAAATAGAGGGCTCCTGAACACAGTATCGTGAAAGAAAAAACAAATTAAGGACCATGTAATTTGTCACGTGCTGTCATTAATGTAAAGCTTGTTTGTTTTTCTGTTTAATTTAATATTGCAGATCTGATGTTCAGAAAACATACGTGTTTTTCTGTTGCAATTAGTGAGCTTTTTATTTAATTTACTATGTTTTGCTTTTTAAGAACAAAATTGAGCAAACAAATTGTCATTGCAATTTGAGTTTGAAATGAAGTGGAAAGTAATTGTTTGGCTTCAGTTGTCATGGCTAGCCATAAATACAGCTTCCGATAATTGTACAAGTATTGGGTTAGGGAATTCTTGTCATAGGATAGTGATTCACTGGAGGGAAACGTGTATATGGTAAAGAATACTGTGCTCCTGCAGCACCTTCAAACTACTACATTAATTTCTGCTCTTATCAGTCAATAAGACATACCAATGTGTCAGGACAGGATTTTGTGATGATGCAACTTAATTTGAACTCAGTTGTCTCTTTTTAAATGTCTTGGTTTAAAAAGTAACAAACCAAAATTACTTCTCTCAAGGGATTCCTTCACAAATCTGTTTGCACAAATGATGATGAATAGCCACTGATTGTATCGAAAATGGTATATCCAAGACTTAATATTTTAAGATAGACCTCACTGAATATTATAATCTGGGGCAAGGCAGTGAAAAACTGGAAATTAAGAGCACATTGTATGCAAGTTTAAGGACAATTTTGAAGTAGAATGAAAGTTTCAAGTCCAGTTTCTCTGCATGGCAGGCAATTTCAGTAGAAGGACTACCAAGCTTACAGAATTTAAAAGCACTCTACAGGGGTGCTGGACAGAGATTTCACTGAAGTGTAATTTCTGAGTTTGTCTCAGTCAACACTACAAATAAAGTTCAATTGAAACAAAATGTTATTGAGTGAAGTATTGCACATCTGTTTATTTTATTATCAAAAGTGAAAATATATAGAAACATAGTGTATCAGAATCACAGAATCACAGAATATTTTTGGTTGGATGGAACCTTTGATCTTGTGAGCCATTCACAGAATAGGAGTACTATCAAGTAGTTTTGCATCTGTGTCACTTTTGTAGACTGTAACAAAAGCTGTCCTTTAAGAAACAGTTAAAGTCTAAAACCTCCATGCATTGTAGAGTGAGATTCCAATTGACAGAGTAGAACTTGATAAGGCAATTTCAGAGATTTCTTGAATATTTATCATATTTGTAACCATCTTTTGAATAAGTCAACGTAGTACTGTTTGGATTTTACAGTAGTTTCTCGTCTTTCTTGCATGTGTTGTTTTCTATGCACTTAAGCATTGACTATTTGGAACTTTTAATATTTAGCTTTTTTGTTGTTTTTTGTTTTCCTGAATGTGCTGTTTTAGTGACTCTGAAATACCAACTTCTGAAAGTTTGGAAGCAGTGATTATGAAGACAGTGCAAAACATTGATCCGCTGCCAGACAGAAGTAAACAACAGGGAAAAAATCAAATACAAGATTGTCAAAAGCCTTGCAACATTGTTCATTTAGAAGGCAAAAACCAGCAGATTAATAAAAAGGTACATAATAGAACTTATTTTGTTCTCCTGTGCAAAGTGTTGAGGTTTAATACCTTTATCATTGCTGTTCCCCTCTTAATTAATTTGACTCTTGCTGTAAACTGAAAAGAAAATCTGCTTCAGGATATTCAATGGGAAGTTTCATTATCATTTAGAATATTTTCTAAACAATTAGTCTGCAAAAGTATTTGGAGGGAGTGTCAGGAATGCAAAAGCTGACTAAAAGACTGTAAAGCTGCTGTAAGCTAGTCCTGCTGTCTCACAGTACAGACAAAGAATGTGCAGATGTCCCATTAAACTCTGTCTCAACAAGAAAAGCCATACAGAACAGGGTGACATAACTCATAACAAGGAAACAGCAACATCCTCTCCTCCCCTCCTGCAAAACGATGTGCTGACTAATCAAGCATGAGCATCTCTCCATTCATTTGGTGTGTGCAGAAAGAGTTGTCTCCATCTTGGAAAGAAGCTTTTGGCTCTATCTCTGTCCAGGAGATTCTATCTAGAGAAAAGTGTGCTTTTAGCTTCTTCTTAGCCCATTTACATTCACTGTCTGGAATTTGAACTTGTCTCATTCCTTATATCTGTATGCTGTTTTCTCACAGAAGAGGGCCAGCTGGTTGTTTCCTAGGTCTTTAGAGGCTCCATACAATCTGTAACAGATGACTCATTCTTTGACTTTTGAACAGTGCCTAATACTTTTTCCTTCTGTGTTTGCCCAAATAAATCACTTCGTGGAATTTAAAACACAAGCAGATATTGTCGTTTCTTAGTTCAAGAAACAGAATACTGAAACACTGAATAACTTGCTGCTGTTATAAAACTAGTTTGAAATTCTGTTATTTATGCTGATATATAAAGAGTTTGAAAACAGAGTATATTTTCTTAGTCTCCAACATTTTAAAGCAAACGCAAACTCTCTGGTTTTGTTATATATTCTTGATTGTGTGTTTCCATCAAAAGGCCTGCTTTTCCGGCAGAAAAACTGCAGAATTCTTCTGCAACCATCTGCTGGTATATAATACACAATATGAGGATGTGCAAGTGATATATGTGAAAATCTGACAGAGTGCACCGCTATTATCTCCTACTGCTCCTAAGTGAGGATATACAAGGTGGGCAATCCAAGAGTCTCTGGTCTCTCTTCTTGGTAGTGTAGACACAGACAGTACCTCTCTTTTTTGCCTATATGGCATTTACTTTCTGTTGCTGCTGGAAAAGACAAACACAGATAGAGTGTGTAACAGTCTGGTGGATTTGGAGCATACACAAGAGCCCTAAGCAGGTAAATATGCTTCAGCAGAAGTCTCCTGCTGCAGGAAAAGCACTTGAAAGCATGGTTTGTGAGTACATAAGATAGCATTGCAAAAACATTTACTATTGACAATTGGGAACACCAATTTTAACAGAAATCTTAAATCCCTCCTGAGGATTTAAGGACACTCCAGCTGGGTCATGTTATTCTCATATAAAGAGAGCCTAGAGAAATCTCCTAAGTCCTGAACTATGCCTGGGATTGAAGATGAGATCATTTATGACACAAGGACTTTCTCAGTTTTGCCCCATGTGGTATAAATATATAATACCCTGTGCAGTATCAGGAGAGTTATTGGCACTGTCTTACAACTCATACATTTGTCAGAGCTGTGGCCTAGAGTGGAGATCTCCATCTTTCCACCGCAGGCATGGATCATTTGCTCATCATCTGCTCAGTTCTCTGTAACATATAATCACTATTTCAGACTAGCATCGGTCACCCAATTACATGTCTTCAGTGGTTGTAACATCCTCCGGTTATACTGATGGGGACTTAGTACTGTCCATTGGGGTCTTTGAGGCATGGGATGAAATAGTTAAGAGACTGCTTGAAGGACACAGACCTACAAGAGCTTGACCTCCCTTGTTTTCCTTTGGTTTTAGTCTGAAAAGTTGGCACTTATATTTATTTTCTTTTTTACTACCATATCCTATTTCCCTGCTCTTCAAATTGTGTGGTGATTGTACAAATCTAGAATTCATGGCTGAGCTATCCTATAATGTCAGTAATTTGTTCAGTGCAGTTAATAGGTAATCCATTGCTACTTACTCTTTTAAATTTGATGAACAGCTATTTTATATATGAATATTTCCAGAAATATCTTGCATGATATCACATAGAAATTGCAAACTGAAGACTTCAGAAATTGGATAAATGTTGCAGAATTCCAGAACAAAAGTATTTCAAAATGCACTGAGCACTTAGGAGCCAGGGAAATAGTACTTTGATTTTGGAGTAAGCCGTGCTGACCATTCTCATTATACATATTGCAAGCAGCATTCTTCTTCAGCCTCTGCTTCTGTCATTGAACATTTGATAGGTTCTGGAAAGAGCTGACTTTTCAAATCAGATATTTGAAAGGCAAGCACCTGACTTTTGTTAAACCCTGTAAAAACACATGGATTGTATATGCATGTTCACATATATATATTCATACAGCTCAGTGTTTAATCTGATCTTCTTCCTTTTGAACTCACTGCTATTCCCTTTTATTTTCACTTCAATATCTCAAAAAATAATATATTGTTGGTTTTCAAGTAATGCACACTATCTTTTTTCCCTACAAGTAAGTTCATATCTTATCTAAAAAAAATAGCGTAGCATTAACAGACACTTAATTTTTCTCTGGGATGCTTTGGAAAGGGCTATGATTTACCTATTAACAGTTCAATATTTCTTCTACAAGGCAGAAATTTGTACTTTCCACTGGCTGATGTTGTAAGATTGATTTTCAAACTAAAATGAATTAGAATTTTGTGTGTTACTTGAAGTAATTTTTGTTGTTTCAGTTCAAACTGGAGTATTGTGAGTGGTGTTCCATAATGAAGAGTTGCTACATTTGTCCTTCTGTTTTTTATTTAGGGCCGTTCACAGAATAAAGACCTAGAAAAGTTACATTCCAAGAGGAAGAAGATCTGCTGTCTCATAACATCTTATCCATCAGTTACAAGCAAAGGTAGAAATATTACATCTTTTTGGCAACTTCATAAGTAAGATTGACAAAGCACTCCTGCCTGATAATCCAAAACATCTTCTATATTACACAATCCTACTTACATGCTGTTGCAGGATTTTCTTGTTTAAATTCACATGAGTATATTTTCAAAGATCTAGCTCTTTATTTTAAAGTGAAATTGTTGTATAAAAAGTTACTGTCAAACAGCATCTTTTTGCACAGCTAAAATATACTCCATCTTTATTAAGTCCTACCTGTTGAATCTACTGACTAAAATAAGGCTTTTCACTACCTTTTGTTCTTATTTGTCCCTTGTAGCCAACACAGCTAATGAAACAAAATTAACTGTATTTTGGCTTAGACCTTAAAAAAAAAAAAGGGCTAACGACACTGAAGCCTTTATTTCTGGTAATACTGATCAGCCACATTTAACTTCAAAGTCTTTGTTGAGCTTGCAGTGTTGGCACTTCAGAAAAAGAGCAACATAGAGCATTTATAGCTTAATTGAATTAGTTTAGTGGTTTACTTACTGAGAAATATTTTGGAGGCTAGAACAGTGTTTTGAAGGGCCAGAGAAAAAACAGAAATCATTTTATTTTGATGATCTCTCAGTTTAGTAACATGCCATTTTATGTTTAGTGAACAGAACAAAAAGGAGAAATATTGTCCAGAAACCAGGCTGCTCTGTTACTCTACTGCAAGAAAGAATCAAGTCGTTGCAGCAGCAAATAGCTGTTTTACAGAATGAAAAAATGACAGCAGTGTCTTCTGTGAAGGGATTTAAAGAAACCAATGAGAAACTAACAACTCAGCTACATTTGGCTGATCAGAGACTTCAATCTAGTAAATTGACCATAGAGGTAAAGTACTTTTCATTATGGTGTCTTACAATATTCAGCTTAATTCTATTGTAATTCTGTGAAATTTTGATAACATTGATTTTTGTCTCTTAATTTGATATGATCGCAATTATGAAATGTTATATATTAGCATGCTTTATATGAAATTCTGAATCAGTTATTATGTACAAATGATACGGAGGCCTGATTCACTGTTGTATCAACCCAATTCATTAGTCCTGAAAAAGAAGTGGTCTTCATGCTGACATGTTACCTGCATTCAAATGTGTGAGGGAAGTTTCACTTTTAGCCTGAGGTCTGAGAACTTTCCTGAATCTGGTCAGTCCACATGAACTAGCACCCATTCCTTTGTGAAGAACAGGCATTTTTAGAAAAACCAACTGTCTTCACATGCCCCAGGAGTGAAGTGCTAAAGGCAACTGGAGCTCTCTTCCAAAGTGGGCTAAACCCAGTTCAATATCTATTTAATCCCATCTCTCTCTGTGAGGGTGGAAAGCTAGAGAGCAAGATTTATGAAAATTAGGGACTAGCAAACTATTTGGTTAACAGCCCCAAAATGCCAGCTTTCTTCTCTACTTCAGTCTTCATTCCTACTTAATCCTTTCCCATACTATTACTCCTTTCTGGTTTTCCCCATTCTCATTTATATATATGTATTTTGTGTTAATCTATATGCAGCTCCTCAGCTGGAATTCTTTTCTATTCATACTGTAGTGATTGGTCTGCCCTTTATAGAGCTGAATCAACAAACACTTTTGCAGTAATTGTCTCCTGTTGGTCACACACACATCCTGCTTCCAGAATTATAGTGCTACAACAGATGGACTTGCTGGAAGGAGGCAGACATTAAAAAAGAAATCAAATCCCCTCCCCCTCAAACTTCTCTGTATTTCTATCTTTGCACAGAAGGCAGAAGCAGTTTCAAGAGCAGCACTTTTCTCTTTCTTAGGGCTGGGGAACTGCTAATTTCTAGAGGAGGGAAAACCTCATTTCTGTTACTCATTTTGCATAACTATATATATGTAATGAATTGTTCAAAAAGAGTTTCCACAGTCATTGGAACCAATGGAGATCTGCCCATCTCACAAACAGTATCATAATGTAAAGTTTCATGGACAGTATAAACTTCACAAAGAGTTATATATGTAATTTAGGTAAAATATTCTGCCTGCTCAGACATCTTCATGGTTTGCCTTCCTAGATGACTACACCTTAGGTGTCCATAGGAGAGCAATGTGAGAAATAAAGTAAAAAAGGCCATTATCAGGAAACTTAAAGAAAAAAAAAAAAAGAGCAAATTTCTGTCAAGATAAGTGCTGCTGTAACGTAAAAGACTGACTGAGAGTAAAATAGCATGGTCTTAAAACCAAACCAGTTTTCTTTCACTCAGTTGTTCTGGAAGGCTTTTAAAAAAAAAAAAAAAAGGTCACTGGTCTATTTAAAGGATGGTGCATCCTAAGCAAAAATAAATAAATGGTGTTGCAGGTACTCAAGGAAAAATCTTTATTAGGCATATTTTCCTTCTCAGCAACGAATTCAAATTCCCTTTCTTACAACTAATTACTCTTCAGGTGCCATACTAGTGCTACCAAGTGGGAAATTTAAAGCAGAGGCTTGGGCTACTTGCCAAGTGAAAATTAAGGAGGTAAAGAACCTGTGCAATCACTGCAGGGTACATGCATGTTTTAGAGAACCATGATTCAGACAGATCAAATGGTAGTAAAGAACTCATTTGGGGGGGGGGTGGGGTGGTATTTTTTATAAGAAATAGTATATTGAAGTGAGTTTTAAGATATTGTAAGGGAAATGACATTTCTTAAAAATGTTTTTTTCACTAGCAAGAATGCTATGGTCATAGTTTCTTCTTAATGCTTCCGTTACTTTATATTTTAGAATTTTCTTGCACACGTAGAAGGTAAAAAACAAGCCAATAAATCATGAAGAACTAAAAGATTAAGGCTCTCTCTGGATTAAGGGAGTCTCTTAAATACTTCAAGAGTGTCAAAATTACTAATATCTGAAAATAAGCTTCCGTATGTAATCATAAAGTTCTCAGTCTATTCATATACTCAGAACGTATATAAAGTTTACTGTATATTAACAGTGAACTTGTGATGCTGGAGTAACTATAGCATTCTAGCAACTGTGCTCGTTAGCATCATAGCTTGGAAGAGATGCCATGTTACCTGAATTTAACTAAGAAAATAAATTCATTAGTAGACAAGGGCAGATGTTTGTGCAGTTAGTCCTTCATTATAATCCCCAAGGAATCTAGTGCTAGAATCTAGTGCTAGAAGATCAACTTTGGATTTAAGATTTAAATGTTCCAGATGTTTATTTTGATACCGATTTTACAGTTCATACAACCTAAGGACTGTCTGGCATCTGTTGCTTTTCAGAATGCATGTACATGTATGGTTTTATGTATTTTTCTTTAAGATCCACACAGACGTGTGTATGAATGTATTTGCCTGCTTGTAGGGGTTCAGAATGCTGGGTTCAAGTCCTTTTTTTGTTTGACCTTATAAACTCTGCAGTAATGTAATTGCAGTAATTTCTTGCTCTGTTTTGTTTCTGCAAAAGCAATTCTTTGCGTATTTCTGAAAAAAATGACTATAAAGTGACTGCATATGTGAGAATCAAAGCTTGCATTCTCCAAGGATTCACACAAGGAACACCGAGTCCAGACCGACTGTACAGAAGTCCAGTAGTTAGATTTTGCTGTCAGTGTATAGAAATAACAGCTGGACCTGTAGAAGCGAAGTGATTTAGCATTTCCTTAGTTTCTTAGAAAAATGTCTGAAAATAATTGTTGGAAAAAAACAGGATTTTTTTTTTCCGAAGATTTATTCCCCTCTCATTTATATCACTAAGTGACTGCTTATAAGCAGATTGTATATATTACATACAGCACGGTAATTATAATTAGTTTGATGCAGTAGTTGTCATTCATGTTGCAAAAGTTCAAAGTATATTGAATAAGAAAAACTAAAATCATAAACAGCTTAAGTGCTTATCTTACTCATGTCAAAGCTACTCACTGGTCTACTGCTGAAAAGTACCGTAGGATCTTTCGCATCAATTTTCCAGTGTTTCTCAGGTGATGTCACAAGAAAAGCTGCGTTTCTTAATGGAATGCCATAGGCATTTGCAAAGTGCCTGTGTAAATCTACTTCGTCAGGAAACCTGAATTGCAGAGAGTAGGAACAAATGAACTAGTCAAATACTGACAGATCCTTTGGAGAGGATAATGTGAAGATTTAAGTAAAGTTTTTCACATGCATTCCTGCAGACTATAACTACGATTTTTTTTTAAGCCTCTGCACATTTTAGCTGTAACTGACCCTAGGATATTTTTTTCTGATAACATTTTAAAAGTCACTCCAAACTTTATTTTAGTCATTTGATTTTCAATTTTCTTTGACTTTTAAGGGATTTTTTTTTTCTGAGTTCATACTGTGCTTTTAGAATACAATTTTCTTGCCAAAAGTTTGTTTATATAATGGATTATCTCAAACATAGAAAGGCATGAGCATGAAAAGCAAAAGAGTGAAGGGCTAGAGAAGGCTTTTGATTCTTTAAAATTTGTTTGTGACTTTCTCTACATATTCTCTTGACTCTTTTTTACTGCCCAGTCTGTCAGAGAATGGGTTAGAATTCAGTTACATCTGCAAATTCAGCACCACAGCTTCACTCTTATGGTATCCAAATCTGAGTAAGCCAACTAATTTAGCATTATTCAATTACACTGAAACAAAGAAGCAGCTGATTGATGAACTTAGATGCATTTTAAATAATGACTTAACTATTATTTATGCAAAGGTCTCACTTTGACTCTGTTTTTCTTGAAGGCATTTTTCACTCATTAAAGATGTATTATTATTTACGCAACAATTTTTGTATGTCTATGGTTTCCTTAAAGTAAATTTTAGGAATAAGCTTGAAATTAGAAACTGAATGCTATTTATAATTACCCTGCAGTAAGCTAAAACTGCTTTTGGAACTTCCTTCCTTTTGTTCATTACAGCAAATGTGTAATTGTTTTGACAGTTTTTGAGGGCTTTCTGCATAAACTTTGTCCAGGTAAACATTCTCATAGACACATCCAATTGTTTTGTCCCAGAACACTTTTACATGTGTCCTGTTTTTATCTTTTTGACTCCTCTTTCATGGAAATACTCCAGAGCATTTTGACTTTTTTTATTAAATTCATAAGAAAGCTTCTACGTTCAGTGTCATCTTTTCTAAATTAAATGTAGGGTTTTTTTTCCTCCCATAGCCTGAAAAGATCTTTAATTACATACATCAGATAATACTAATCATAGCTACAGAATATCTGAATGATAAAATTTTATTAAAAGTTCTAGAAGGATTACAATTTGGAAGACTTTGTTAAGTATAAATGGTAATTTTTACAGATAAACTATGCAAGGAGTTGTTACTACATCAATAGTATGTGCAGGAAATCTGACTTTCATATATAGAAATAGTAAAAAATAATAAATTAAAAACAGAGCTGCTGTAATGACCTTATATTTTATTAGATAAAAAGTAATCTAACAAGAATTCAATTTGTTTCTTGTCTGCTTAGCAATGTCCTTTTCCATTCTTACAGTGCACACTTAAATCTGGACCATCTTACTTGTATCTATCTTAAAAAAAAAAAAAAAATGGCTAAATACACCCTATTAACACTTTTGCCAAACTCAGTGCAAAATAGTTTCTGCAACCATCCACTGTTGGCACAGAGTGTAATGACACAATTGAAGAATTCTGTGAAGGTGTTTAGGAAAAGTCTGTTTCCAAAAACATCAGGAGAAATGTGATCTCCTCCCCCTGCTTCTTTAGAAGCATACAGATAATCCTTTCCTAACTGCTTTGGATAAGAGTAGTCTTGGTTACTTTGGAGGAACTATAATCTTTGGGCACAATATTCATATAGAAGTAAAGACAGTTTCTCAAAAGTATTTAAAGATCAAACTACCAGCAAATTTCTATTCTACTTTTTCTTAAAATGCAGCAGGAGTGAAAAGGTAAACCAGAAGAGATAAAAAGTGTGATAAAGCAGGATATACTGCTTGACCTTTCCAGAGTTTGCAAATACAATCTAAGACAGCAGAGGTTTATCTAATAATTGGACTAAACTATGTGCTGGTATGAGACTGATGTCTTCTCAAAATTTGATTGAGTGTAAATTCTGGTTTTTTTCTTCTGAGGTCATAGTGCCGTTATCATTGTGTATGCATGCCTTGAAGAGACCTCTTTGCGGGCACAGTAGATAATTCAAAACTCAAAAGGCACCCCCAATCTACGTATTCTTGAGAAAAAGCCATTCTTCCTTGACTCACCACAGTGTTCCAGACCTGAACAGCAAGAAGATGTAGGAAAAATTGTCTGTAATCTATTTCAAACTTAAATTTTATGGAATTTAAGTTCCATTTCTGGGCCCTACGTGTAGTTTTTGAAGGCTTTGAATTGACAATATTGAGAAGAATAGGTCCTGATACATTCTAGTTTTATTAGAGCATTGCTGAGCTTAATAAATTGAAAATCAGGCTATGATGTCACCCATATAAAGGCCAGAAACAGAGGCAGACAATGCTCTGTGACTCTGTGAGACTAGAATTCACCTCTTTCGAGTTATAGTCCAAAATTCTGCCTGGAATGAAACACGATCAGATAGTTAAACATGTTTGTTCAAACTTTTTGGTTACTAAATGGGGAAATCTCTATATAATTTTTCCTCTGGTAAACTACTACTGGTTCAGCATTTCTGCTGATATAAAAGAGTTCTCAAATTTCTATTTTCTACTCTGTCAGAGAAATTGACTTGGAAATAAAATGAAGAATTGCCAAATGCTAAACATGAAAGTAACTGCCTTTTTAAATTGCATCTACTCAAAAAAATTTTTTATTGTTTTATTTATTTTTATAGTTTGCTGCATTGAAAACTTAGAGCATCCTAAAGTAAGTTCCATTAACAGAACTACACTGTAAAATATATTTATTGTGAAACTGTGCTGTCATTACAAAACAAAAATAAAGCAAAATACCTTTTACATTTATATTGATCTCTGAAGAAAAATTACAATAGACCTGTTGAATTATTGATGAACAACAGTTGAAGTACATTGCATGTAGGAAATGAGTCTCATTCATAAATTAAAGAGAACAGTTGGCATGTACTAGAACTATGAGAGTTGTATTATATTGCTGTCAAAATGAAATAACTTAGAGATAGGTAAATTCTGGAAAAATACATTATAAAGAAAAAATTATGGAGAGTACATGAAGTTCATAAAATATACTTACAATCAATACGATTTATATTGTTGTATTATGTAGAAATCCAAAAAAACTTTACTTCTATATTAAAAGAAAGAACCTGTATCACAAGGATTATCATATTCTTTTAATGTGACAAATAGAGATAGTACACATATCTATAAGCATATCTAATATATCTGTATCTCACAGTATAATACAGGTAAAGAATATACTTGTATATATTACAGTGAACACTGGAAGATATCATCCTGTAATTTTTACTTGATGTATTTCATATGATATGTAGCTTATTTTTCTTCACTTTCCCTGTGATTTGATCAGAACTTTCCTTGCTGAATCTTATTATTAGATAAAAAGTAGAACTCAGTTTGCGGGTTTTTTTCCTCAAAAATTTCCTGAATAAGATATTATTTGAGACCTGGAAAAGCTCAACAAATACTGTCGTGGTAGGATTTCCTTTTGTGCTCACAGGAATGTCTTCATTGAATTCAGTGTGATCTTATTTAATTAAAGCTAAAAATAAATCTAGACTGGACTCTCAAACCTTCTCTACTACATAAAGTTCTGTGCATAATACATGGTTTTGTCAGATAATATTTTCACTCTCAGATATCACCCCAAAAAATCCATTGATTTGAGAATAATTATTCATATGTAAACAAGAGATTACATTTCAGCTCTGGCAATCTGATTTTTCATTGATTGTCATAGAAAAACAGTTTGGGTTTCAATTGGATCAGTACTCTTAGGCTTGTTCACTGCAGTGGTCCATTCATTATTCATTATTATTAACTACCAGTATTAACTATTAAACTGATTTATTAACTACTTTATGCATATGCTTATTTCCACTGAATTAAATGAAATTTCAAGACCTCCTGGGTATGGTGGTAAAAAGAAGTTTTATTTGCTCTAGCCTTGAATATAGACCTCTCTATGGTGAAAGGTTCTTTTGTGTTTTGAACTCGCAGGGGAGGAATTACAATAGAGGATGTAGCTGCATATTTTTTTTAATATTGTATGACTTAGTATTGTGATAGACTATGCAATAACACCTCTGTGTACCATTCTATATAGATGCTCCTAAAAGGCAAGAAATAGATGCCTTGGGTTTCTGTCAGCCATATATTCTACCTTGGAAGTTTGAATTCGCTCTCTGTGTTTGCAATTGACTGTTTCATGGTGGATTTTTACCTAACAGTCTCTTTTATCTCTCATTCCTGGCCTAAGTAAAGGTTTTCCTGATTATGTTCTTATGAAAAGTTTTCAAGAGTCGTGGGAATTGATGAAATACTTTTACATTTCTTTATATCGTGAATGTTAAGTGAGTTAAATCTCCTACACTCTCCTAATGCATCCTTTTACCTTACTTCCCTTTGCTCCTATCCTAATCTGTTGAATAAATTTCCTGCATTGTGAAGTTAGGGAACATAAGACTGGTGGAGGAGGGTGCTCAGTATGGTTAGCAAGGTAGATGCAAGTAATGGGTGAATCGGTAAGAGACAATTTTGTTCCTTATTTGAGGAGTTGGATTTCCTAAGAAGTTGAAAGAACAAGGTCATGGGATTGCAAAAATGGTTCTATGACCTGAAAGTACCTAGAATTCTTATAAGCACATTCATTCATTTTTGTTGTGTGCCCCTGTGCAACAGTGATTTTTTTGTATTAAAATGTACATAGGAGATTAAATTCCAAAAATTATCTTCATGATTGGTTTTACTTAGTATTTGAATTGGAGCTAAGCACTGGCACATGGAACACAGTGTAGACTCAGTGTCTCAATTCATGCCTTAAGGTTAAATTGGTGCATATAAGTACCACTTAATCATTCTCACTAGCTCAGAATCTCACGTACCATGAAATTAATTTTTCAGTTGATCCCTCACATGAATGATAACAATATTTTTTTCCCCAAGATAATGGTTTACTCCTTACACATCTATTCTATTTGGATATACTATGAAATATATGACAGTCTTTTTGCTGTTTGTTTTAAAGGTAAAATCTTTCAATCATTTTTTAAAAATTAGTGGCAATGTAAAAAGTCCAAGCCAGTGCAAGAGGATATCTTCAGTCATTGACAGCTATTCTAAGCTTTCAATCATCCACCAGAGGCTGATTGAAAGTATAGATCATTATGACCTCACTGTGTTTTTAATGAGGAAATCATTTCATCATAATGAAAACCAATACATTGCTCAAGTTCATGTTGAGCGAGGCTGAATGGTTGTCTCCTGGGAACCAGGGACTCTGAAGAAAAATGAGAGTCCTAGTAGGTAATGAGCTGAGCATGAACTCCATTGCCATTGTGAAAAACACTAGTGCGGTTCTTGAATGTATAAACTGGAGGCTATACAATAGGAGCAGAGAGAATGTGTTTTCTTTCACTTGGCATGATTTGACTGCTCCTAGAATACTCAACGTAGCTCTAATACCTAGAATCCAAGACAGAGACTTATGGAAGTAAAAAAAAATTGAAGAAAACTTATGAGAAGGATTTGAAAATATACCATTCCAGAGAACAATTTGAGGTTTTTAGAGAGGAGATTAAAAGGTAACTCAAGTTTAAATATCTAAGAAAAAGAAATTTACTTCTAGAGTCTTCAGTCTAGCAAAGGAAGATTGAAAAAAAGATTCAAGGACACAGAACTAAAAAAAGATAGAACCATACCAGTTATGAGGTCTGTAATTTTTATGTGACTGTAATTGACCATTGCCAAGTGGAGTGAGAGAACTGCAGTCATATTGGACAATTAATCTAAAAAGGAAGAATTAGAGAGAAATCAACTGCTTGTGATTATCAGTGGGCAGAGTCTTTCTGAAGGGAATAAAAAATGTCAGTTCTATAGGAAGTATGAAAATAATAGAGACAGAAAGAGTGTGCATACATTTAATGATGTGAGCTGAATTAATGAAAAGTGCAAACAAGGAGATATGTTCTCAACTACAGTAACGCTGTTCATTTATCTGAAGAACTAATGGAAGAAATGTGCGTACTTCATAGAGCACAGCTGGGCAACACTGCTTTTGTGATGAAACCCAGAATGCATTTAATAGTGCCGTGGAGAAGAGATGTAAACATGGATAATAAATTTAAGAAAAGTCAAACCAATGTTTTATAAGTGTCTAACTGAAGCCAAGGAGGAGTGTTATAATGCTTTTCAAACATTATATTATAAAGGGAAGAAATTCTGAGGCAGAGGAGGAAGCCATCACCGCTTAAGACATACAAGTATAGAGTCATGGCACAGGGAAAATGGATAACGAAACAAAGGGAGTTACCCAAAGGAAATGAATGTTCCACAGTGTGCAACAGGAACATTTAAAGAGAATTAGTCTTTAGCAGAAGAAATGCAAAGAGAAGCAAAAGTAGCTTTTGTGGTGTAAAGTACGCAGAATTTAGGATTACATTGGTCTGGTACAACCCTTTAGAGTTGCTGATTGCAGAGTTGAAAGAAGACTAAAGCTCGTTCATTTAAGTAGTGCATGGCTTGGTAAGGAACGTTCAGAAAAGAAAACGATAAATAACCATTTTTTAGTTTTTCTTTCATATTCTTTTGTCTACCTGTAGGGTTGAGTGTAAAGAAATAGTTTTTTAGTGAGGAAGTTATGAAATACTTAAAGGACAAAGCTTTTCATTTTAATTGGGAGCATAGAGACAGATCAATCTTTTTGGAGTCAAAATTTTGACAAAGGACTCAAGTTGAGTTACTTTATTAAAGAAGTAAGAAGAAAGAATAAATAGCCTTCCAAAGAATAAATATACTTAGTTTTCAAATTATTGTTTGCAATAAAAACTTCAACAGAAAAAAAAAGAAAACTAAATTTACTATGAGAAACAAATGAAGGAAAGGCATTCTGATAGTAATTTCAGTTAAAAAACTACAGGTGCTGCACTTACTTGAAGGTAAATTTTACAAGCTTTGTCACTAAAAAATAAAGTTAAGATAGCCATGAGCTAGAGTAGTAAACATATATTTCTGTTGTTTCCTTAGGAAAGCCTGTATTGCAGCCTGAAACTACAGGTCTGATGATTTACAGGCTCCAGACGTCTACTTTGAGTAGTTTTGCTGAAGAAGAGAAAAGTTTTCTGATGCTCTGTGTTGCAACGAATGTCATTTTGATAAAAAGTCGTTGCGTATAGCTTAGACTGCATGTTGTTGCAGCCCACTGTCATACATATTACTGTGTACCATTCATAAGGTACTTGCATTTTATAATAAATTCCTCAAAAGATTATGAATATTGGATTGTCTTGGCTGTGTTTTTATTTTTCTGTCAGGAACTGTAAAATTTTATAGTCTCATTTCTACCATTCAGCTGCGCTTCATGATATTAATTCTTACTTTTCATAAGAAGGACTTAGGAGGAGTTGAAGGAAGAGTTAAATAGAAGAGTTAAATAAGAATAGGAGACTTAAATAAGAAGGAGTTAAAAACTTCTTTAAATGTACACTAATACATGTTTTCTTATTTACATATGCTCACTGTGTATCTCTAGGCTTGTCTTTACACTGGCAGCTTTTGCAGTAGACATCCTGTGTAGGGTATTCAGTTTATATATGTCGGATCCTCAAGGGCCATGGCTTTTGCCAGATGAAGCACTTTTGATTTTGAGGCTGATGAAAGACAGTGCTATTATTGATCTGTGCGTGACACAGCCTGTCTCTCTGCTGGCAGAGTGTAGCAACATTTATCCAGGAATTTGTGAAATGTCACTCGGATCATGTTCATAAGGTAAACTGTGCAAAAACCGGGATCCAAGCTGAGAGTCCATGAGGAATTGGACGTGACTCTCTTATTCCTTCGTCCTGTCTTCTAGGTCAGCCAAGTGGTATTTGTTAAAGCAATGTCCGTGTTTTGTATTAGGTGTTGAAGAAGGTATGATTATCACTAGGAACGCACTGTACAATATAGTCGTACTGTTGTTTTACTCAGGTTTTCAGGTCAGTTGGGAGAACAATATTTTAAGTCAGAGAAAGTGATCTAAACATTGCAAGTTTGTAATTTCTGTTCTGTTTGTAACAAAATTATGGTTCCTGTACGGTTCCAACCAGGAAACCGCTTATAGTTTCTAAAGAATTTTTTATCTCTTTTTGCTTCATTTTGCCTTTAGAGATGTGTGACAATATATGAGTCATTAAGATCTCAGTAAGCAATAGTGGTCAGAAAGGGTGCATGACTGTTTCTACACAGAAAACTGCCAAAATACTCATATTTACATGTTTTGTTTCATTTTAAATTATGATTGAAAAAGGCTGTGCATTTTGGTTAGTATTAAAAGCATGTCATGTTAAAAATAATGACATCTAAGGTAAATAATAAAAAAAAAAGCTTCCATATACTATTTATCTATTTGTAAAGGGTCAAATATGACTTTTCCGGGTACTTTTTATAAGTACTGTTTCAGCAATAGACTCTCTGTTACCAGCAAATGTATGTTGCACCTTCTCATTAAAAAAAAAATTGTTTCAAAGTCAAAAAGAACACAAAAAGCTGCAATTATTAATTTTAATTTTCTGTTTCTAAAATGCTTATAACAGTAGCAATTTGAAAGTCAGCCATGAAGGAAAAAAATAACTGCTGTGTTATTTACCAACATTTTTCAATTTCAAACATTAAAATCTTTAGAAAAATCTCTAGATCATTTAATTTAAAAATCAGTTACTAGATAAGGCAAGAAGAAACAGGTTTTATTGTAGTTAAAGGTTTGAGTTTGGCTATCTTGTTTTTTTCCCTAAGTATAACAAGGATTTTCTTTTATTTCTGTAAGATTATTTCCACAAGACCAAATCAAGATTTAAATGAAATATCGCTTGTGAATGGCCAATGAAATGTACCTAGTCTCTACTTTTAAAATGTTTTTCCCACATTCGTACATTAAAATGCGTACATGATGCATGTATTTTTACATGATATCCCTCCTTTTACAAGATTGACATATGTGAGATGCAAATTCACAAGTTGTGGAAATAGCCAAAACTGCAGTGGGTTGGTTTGGGTTTTTGGTTTTTGGTTTTTTGGGTTTTTTTGTGGATATGTCTTTTTATTTTGCAGAGGTCCACAGTTTGGACAAATACCAGTGTCTCTTTCTCAGGAACATGAAGATGGTATTTCATAGCATGAAGGCCACCTGCTTGTCAAATCTACTGCTCTTCATAATACAACCATTGCCAGCTTGTCAGGCATTATTTCTTAAAGAGAATTTCACAAACGACATTTATTTTGCTACTTAGCAGTGTCAAGGCACTCTCTGAAATATTGTATATTGTTTTAGGCACCACACATAAAATACACATATTTCAACAGTTTCAACATTGTTCAACAATTCTTGAACATGTTAACAACGAGAAAAGATTGAATAATGTAATTAATGAAATCTATAAAATAATAGATCAATTGTAAAGACTGAAGCATTGTAATAACCACCTTCTGTTGTGTAAAAGATTATTTAAATGGTCTAGCGGTAAGTTTGTGCTTCCATCTCCTTTAAGGAGAATAAATTTAATTTTTCAAGAAAGATGATTTAGATATAAGGCAAATTTTCTCTCTGAGGGCACTGAAGAACTGCAGAAGGCTGCCAGGAGAATCCTCTCTGTAGTTAAACCAAAATTTTCAAGAATAATCTGCTTATACTCTTTTGCACATATGCTAAATTTAATGTATTCTTGACATCATTACCAGTCTTTCTCTTGTAGCACTTAATTTTTTTGTCCTCGTTCTCAAATAGATGGACTTTTTTTTAGTTAACTAGCACAGGAAAAATATCTTAATACTGAAGAGTTCCAACAATGAAGCTAGCAGTTAGTCCTTGCAAACAAGGTCCTCCTTGGACACCAAATTCTCCTTTTTCTCCATGCAACTTATTACTCTTTGGCTTCTAGTAAGGTGTATCAATGACCAGAAAGCAAGACAGTAACAACAGCTCCCACATCTTGTCTGTGGGGGAATAGTGTCAGAAAGAAACACAATTGGTCCTAGAGTTCTTTTGAACTTTTGATTTCAGAAGGAAAATCTTCTTCTTCGCCAGTTCAGCACTGTTAAGTTTTCTGCAAAGCACACATTTCCTGTGTTATACCCTATTTTCTTACACATTTCACACTGAGATTTCTTTGTATAGTTTATTGCACAAAGGGAATTGGCATTTTTGTTAGAGCTTGCATGTTACTCCAGCTTTCTCATTCCCACAATCCCTTGTTTAAGCTTGTATGTTCAAAGCTAATGCTGGTGCTCTGTTATCCTGGCTAGTACCTTTCACTACAGGAAGAAACTTCAAAAGACACATTTGTAGCAAAGAGTACAAACCAGAAGAGTACAGCCATTCTCATCGCTTTACCAAGGAAGATGCATGAGAATTCAGACTGCATTTGATATTTTTTTTGGTCTTTCTAGGCATAAAGGACTATGAGCCAAGAACTAAGGCATCTTCAACAACAGCAGAAAAGGAAAGTGTTACAATTAGGAATACTTGTAAGACAAAAAAAAAAGGTATCTGGGAACTACACCTGAGATTCCTTTTTAAAAATGGTTATCTACAGCATTCCTTCCTTGGGATTGTCCTCATGTTTCTATGCCTTAAACCCCAGTTGTTGCAGACAATGAGTACTCGCTCACAGGATTCTTTGGCATCCCTTCACAAGTCAGACACTTACTCTTCTTGTAACCCTATGGGAAAAGTTCTTGTGGCTTTGAAGCCATGTTTATTTGCCTGAAGTGCCTGGACCTCATGGACTCAATTACTGGTAGAGGAGGTAGAAGAATCTTTACACTTACTTACTAATGCTTTGCACCATCTGATTTGCTCTCCTAAAGTTTTATTGGCAATTAATGAGATAATCATGGACTGATCCCATGTTTTCTGTCATGTTCAGGTTTATTTTTGCATTGCTCCAGGCTGCCTAATGTGGCAAAAGCTTCATCTTCTTTCTCAGCAACGGAGACTGTATGACTAGCTGCAGCTTGTCTCCCAAGATTCACAGACGCTGGAAAAGGATTTACTCTTTGGTGGCTGAACTGGTCTGCCTGTGCAGTTTTCTGTTCGTTCATAGATTCAAAGGTGGACCTGTGGTCTTTAGGGTATTATGTACACCAAAGAGAAATGTGTGACTTCCTCTATACTCTTATTTCAGTGAACCAAGCAGAAGAGAATGAGGGAAGTACTAAGAGGCAGCAGCCATAGGTCTGGTTCAAGTTGGGACATTGAGTTGCAGGGATTAGGCACAACTACAATGTTGTCCTCAAACTGTTCATGTATGTGAAAATAATTAATTGCCCAAATGAGCCATAATATTGATGATAATCATGATAAAGGGAAAGTATATTTCATTTTATACATTAAGCTGAAAACATGTCTTTTTCTTGTGGTGGTCTCTTCAGCTTTTTAGTATGTAATATAAGGAGTACTTTACCCTAAACTGTTCATTTATGCCTGTAATTTTAGCAAGGGTTCCAATGATAACATAAATTACAAATTAAAGATAAGACTGTAGGGGTTCATTTACAATAATCCAGGGATGAATTACCACTTTAATTTATATGCAATGCATGGTAGTGGTAATTTTTAAATGTAATTCATGCTTTTGAAAAATATCCCTATCTTTGCGTCCTCCCCACAATGTCTGTCGTCAGCTTCATCATACCTTTCAGAAGTGGCTAGCAATACACCTTTATTTTCTTATATAGAAATGTAAATAATACATTAATATTTGTACAGTATCACCTTTATTTGACTAGAAAAATTCTAGGTTTTACCTTTTTTTCCCAACTCTTTGTTGTGTATTTGTTTTTTTCTCCTGCTCCGTGAGAACATTGAGCTTTTCCAGTAATTAAATTTGTTAATACAGCCTACACTTAAAATGTTTTGCTTTTGCACAGCTGTCTACAAAAAAAAAAAAAAAATCAAAAAAGCTTCCAAGGACATTTTTTCAGCTTTTATTGATAGCTGAAGCAGTTACAATGTTTAAATAATTGTATGAAATTAAATATAGAGCTATCTTTATGAATTTTTATCATTGAATATTGCAACCAACTTCTGAGAATACCTCTGGTGTACATATTTTTTTAGTAATTTTTATGTCAAAATACTTATATCACTTCCTGAAACCTTTGTATCTTTTAGACATGTTTTATGTAAGTTGATAGAAAATGGTCCTAACAGTCTAAAAGTTGAGATTTAAGCAAATTAAAACAATATATAAAGAGGAGGCCAGAGTATGGGAGATGGAGCAGCTTTCCCTACAAGCACAGTAGCCCACTTATATTTGAGATGCAGAAGTATTTCAATAGAAAATGGTTCACTCCCTAAAACAGATGGAAATGAAGAGAGGTTAAATTAATATTTCACCATTCTTTCAGCTGTTTGTTTCTTTCTTGCTTATATATTCGTTAAAAAATAATTTTAAATTTTAAATATATAAAGCTATATGCTTTGGAAATAAGCGGGTAAATCAAAAGAAAGTTTAAAAACAGTCTTTAAAATAGCATTTTCATTTTGGTTTCTCTGTATTTTATGTGAGCTATACGGAAAACAGATGGAAGCATTATTATTTTTTTCCCCCAATGAGTTTTAGTGCAGCATATTTGTATGTGTTATCTGAAACATATGAATACTTAGTATTGCTGCTGTTAAATTCGTAATGAGTTGTAGGGATTGTGAAATTCCCTGACTGGCTCTCATGCAAGTAGTTCATTTGCAGTGCTTAGAAGTGTTAAGATTAAGCAGGGGGAATATGGCAAGCACCATCCCTGACCCTAGATGAAAAATTCAAATTTCTAGCTTTATGAGTTTGCCCCAACTATCGTGTTTGGAAAAAATCAGATAAATACTGTGTAACCCTGCAAAAACTCTTGCAGGAAAACCTAACTATAAAAGATTGCGTGGATTCCATGCCTTATATTGAAAATTCTCTAGTAAGTACAAAGGCTTGGGAATCTTGGGGCAAATTTTATGCATCATGTATAAGTCTTTCCTTGTTTATAGTAATACTTAACGTGCACGGGCATGTTAGGCATTGGAATACCCAAGTCAACTTGTATTTGTTTAAATAGCAATGGTGGGTACATGGAAATATTGGTTTTGGACTTCAGCCACATCTTCATAACTGGTTTGCTATAACATTCAGATCTTTTCAAGTGGGATAAAATGTTGTGAAATGTCTCTGGCTATATTTTCATTTTTAATTTAGTAAAACTTTTTTTAATGTACCGTGTTGTATCTGTGTAGATACTAATACTTAAAATAAGTTAAACTAAATGTGCGACATATAGTATAATATACTGTAATATTAAATATTTTTCTTTTTCAGAAATACTAATTTTTTTAAGTTCTGTAATTTTTATCTGGAAGTGTTAAGGCCTTATAGGCAAGATCTTGCCATCTTGCATATCTATATATTCTGGCAGTTTGCATCTCTGCATTGGAAACTCAGTCTTTACAAAAATTAAAGCACATAGTCTGATTATATAATTGATCATAATGAAACTATTATATAAGCAATGTTACATACATAGTTAATAGTCCTTATATCCCTCTGAAATTTGCAAGGACAGATGGAGTGCTGCATCTGCTTTAGTACAAAAGCAAGATAGTGTTCTCAATATGTACAGAAATTAGGCATGGGATACAGCAATATTTACTCAAACAGGGGCATGAGATGAAAGTGATAGTTCAAATGGAATTGCTACAGGTCAAACCCCTTATCTTTGAATTGGGGTTAGTGTTGTACAGATGACATGCTTCAGAAGCATTCTCATCATAATAAAAAAATTGTTACGTATATTATTACTAAGTTTTTCCTTATTTTGTGTAATTTATTTGAAAAATCATTGGTTGCACAATGTGCAGTTCTGTACTAAGGCTTGTCTGTTACCACAGAGATGAATTCTTGGAGCATCGGGCCCAGGATATCTTACTGCAGTCCATTTATACATGAGCGTTTGTGTGTTTCTGTAGAATAGATGTATGTGTTCTGCTCTTGATCTGTGTGATATTATCATTCTTTGCAAAAAGAAGACAACAGAACAAAACAAAACTTAAAATGGATCTGTTCTGATTTTATTGATTTTATTCTATTATTATTTCATAAGATGCCTTACCCAGATCAAATGTTGTAATACTAGACTTCTATAAGTTATAGAATAAATTTAGCTATAAATTAGCTATAAAATAGCTGAATTAAAATTACAAGTGAAATATTTGTTTATGAAGTAGTATACAGTAAATAAACCTTTTTAAACAATGATTACTCTGATCAGTGCTCGCACATGATTAAGAAGACATTCAAAGACTATGATAAGAGCCTTTATTAGTGATTACAACTGTGTCTCCAATGATAGCTGAATTTATAGATTGTATGTGTGAAAAGGCCATTCTGTAGATAACAGTGTAAACATTACTTTTATAAAGCTGCTGAACTGCAGTTGTGTTACAGTGACATTATCAATACGACAACTGTGTTTTTTCTTTAGTAAAATACTTGAGAAATATACCTCTTATATGCATGCTGATATCTGTATTTCTCTGCTGGGAACCAATTTAAACACTTCATGAGAGATTGACATTTTCAGTGCCTTAAACATCCCTAAAAGCTGCTTTGCTCATTGCAAACCATATTTAGTATGACCTCATAATAATGTAGCACACCTCAAGTGTCATGCCTGTCTTTACTATGCACATTGGAGCTGTGTTCATCTAGACTAGACAACTGCACTTCAAGGAAAGATATTTTTTTTCTTGATAGGCAATTAGCAGTAATTAGGAAGATTCACTTCAGTAAGATGTCAACATGAGATTGTTTAAAAAAGTTGAATGTCAGTGGCTTTAAAAGAGGGGTTTTTTTCCCTGACACATAGGTATGGCATATGAAACATGAAATGTTAATTTAACTTTTCTGCTTATTATTCATGCACAATATTATTTTGTCATTCAGATACTACACTGACAGAGTGCAAAGGGTGTTAAAATAGTGCTGCTAGCATAAGAAGAGGATTAATCTACCATTGGCCAATTAGCCAAAGGGTACTTAATGGTCTCTAAAGGCTACTGAAGTCTAACAACTAGCTAAAGCACTGGCAAAAAGTCCTCTATATTACCTTCATTTACTTGACATTTTGTGAAACAGTCAGCTGCTGATAACTGCATTTGGCTGAAAAAAACTTGGTGATACAGTGGATTTTACTAAATTTTCAGAAGAACAAATGGCAAATAATTTTTACATTTTGGAACTTCTTTTTGCTTTGGGGGTCTTTGTTTCAATTTAAGGATAGGATATTAAGTCACCAAAGACTTCGGTTTCATATTTTGTCTTCATGTCTGGAATACTAAGTAATCAAACACTTACAGCACTTGCATGAAAAAAACTTTCACTGAGGACTTGGAGTTATTTGCCTTTTCTCTATATGATCACATTAAGTATGCAGCACAGTTAGCTTTTTAGTCTGGTGTATATCTTTTTGTACTTTCAGATATCTACATACTATCTTTATTAATTTTAGCTTTTTTTTTTCTGTGACCCATCATGCAGAGATAGGTTTTGATTCAAGAGATCAAAACAGGGTCAAGATTAGTGGGATTGACTCTGTAAATTTTGCCTCTCATATTGTAAATGGGTTTATCATTATAATAACATTTGATGAGTGTGTAAAATCATAAATACCTAACTCAGTGCCTGCAAATGTTTTAAAAGTTTTTTCATAGTTTGTGTGCCACAAGTACCGCTTATCTTGTATATTTTTCATGATCAAGCTAAAGCTGTGAGAAAAGATAGCATTCTATTTAAAACCTTCAGATGAGCAATGTTAGATTTTAAAGTAGAACTTTGCAGAGGAGCTATGCATATAGCGAATGTATTTTATTACCTACTATAGCAAGCTTTCTTAGAAAAAACAAAAAAGCAATATGTTGGCTTCAGGTTTCTTACAGACACTCTATGCATTGTAATGTTTTCGTACACCAGGATTTTAGGATGGGAAGCTTCATAGCAAATATAATTTTTTAAACACCTGAGGATCTTTAGATTGGATTACAAAGTAAGTAGTAAAATAAGGTTATGTTATTGCTTTCAAAGTGTTTCAAGAATACCTGATTGGCACTCTATTTTATAATTTTGCCAAGAAACACATTCTATATAATAAATCCTGCAAATATAAATGTATGGGATCACGTACGGCAGTGGCTGTGCAATGTCAGCCACCACCACCAGAAATGTCGTTTTCATACATGCCAGCTGCAGTAGGAGGGCAACTGTGTGAACTGAGCTAGAAGCTCTTCACAGGGTTGTTGTGATGCCAAGGAGCAATAGGCCATTCCAGGAGCTTCTTTCATTAATCCATTGGGGCTTCCACAGAGCCGTCTTTCTGAGCAGAGGGCTTATGGTAAAAAGCCTTGCTGAGTCACTGGAAGTTTTACACTGACTACGTAGAAACTTAGATTTCATCACTTACGCTTTTGTGTACAGCAGAACAAAAGTGTCATGAGTATACCAGAAGCAAGGAGATTAAGATAGATGGATGTTAAAATATTGAATCTATAAACATCTGTTAAGCCAAAACACTCTGGAGGAGGTGCAGCAGACAAAGGCCGCTACATCGTGGAGGAACAGCGGTAGCCTACCTTTACCAACATCTGGTCTAGCTGGTATTTAAGATTCTACCTTTCATCCTGGTGACCTCTTCCCCTGGAGTAAATCCTTTTTACTCTGTCACTCAGGATTTGCGTGCATGGTAGCACACACACAAAAAAACCCTGTGTCTAAAAAAGACAAAAGAACAAAAGACCTCACCTAAAACTTAGCGAGTGGTGAGGGACAGCACAGTAATGAACTTGCTTCTTAAGTAAGTAAATGCAAGGAATATCTTATAGATTTAAATACCTTGCTGGGAAAGGGCGGGGTGGGGAGGGGGAGGGAGGGGATGTGTGTGTTTTTCACTTTCTACATAGATTTATATAGAATTTTCACATACCCTTTCAATATACTGCAAATAGAAGAATAATGCAATAAGATTATCAACCCTGTAACACCATTTACATTGTCTCCAGAGCTGTTAAGAGACAACCTGCTTGATAACTCTGATTGCAATTGTGTGTCTTTCTTGGTCTGCTTTTGCAAGTTGAGGGGTGTTTGTCTTGTATATCATACTCTACTTTCACTTCACCCCCATAGTTCTGGTGCTGTCTCTGAATTTATGTACATTCATACTTGAGTAATTTTCTTCTACCTCCTCACTTAAGTAAATTCTGTAACCAATGTAGCACTGTAGTCTTTGGCATCTGTCCCATGAAAGCCTTTTCTTTTTCAATGTATTTGCTATCATTTTGGGGAATGTGGCCACTGCAATCGTGGCATTTTAGACCAGATGCATTTTGGCAGCAGCAATAGCCTAAGAAACTTCAGAGACTCATGAGCTATCTTGGGCAGATATGGGGGCATTTCTAATTTTAATCAGAGATATTGATCTAGCTATGATTTTTTTTTTTTTTGCTTTTCTTTTTATGAATAATTTATTATAGAGACACTGAATCATGAGATTCTGCATGTAGAAATATTGGCTATACTGGATAAATTAACCTAATCCTTCTATCTTTCTGTACTACTACTGGTTTTACTTATTCATGTACCTTCATTTTGTCTTACTCAGACTGTATTAATTGTGAGAATAATATATCAGATTAAGGAATAGCCAATTAGAAAATACATTAACACTATTTATCTCTTGTGCAATAATGACAGCAGATGCAGAAGAGAATGGAAAAATTAACCCCTCTACTAAGAACAGCACTTATCTCAGATACATATGAAAACTGCCCATTTGCTTTGATAAATGCACTTAAGTGTGAAATACTGTTAGAGTTTTAACTTTAAATACAGAATGCATTTTCTTGTAGGCGTGATTTTTTTTAAGCTAATGCAAAATCTACACCTGTTCTCATGTCATTCATAATGGGAATAAACATGACTATAAGTAGGTTTTCTTTTATTTGGATATATATGGATCTTCAGATGATCTATATGGAAATGCACGTGCATATAAACACATCTGTAAAAAGTTTTTTGTTTTTTTTTTTCTTTCATCAAACAGTATAAAATCTATTTTGAGTTAACTAATAAAATGGTTGAAACAGATCATTAACTTTCTCTCACCTGTGTTTTTTTGTGTACTGGCATATAATCTGGCACACATTTAGTCATTTCTACCTATAGTATCTTTTCAGTTTCTTAGCAGGATTCTTCACAAAGGAATTTTTTTTTTTGCCTTTTGTGAGGTTTTGGTAGCATTTTGTGTAATTGTTCCTTATGTTAAACTACCCTATTACATTCTTTTTTGGAATAATAAGATAGCACTATAGTTACCCTCTTAAGGAGCGGTTAGGCATTGGTGGCTTTGGGCTGAATTCAGGTGGTGAAAGTTAACCACAAGCACGAAGATTATTTCAGTTCCCCTTTTCACAGAACAACATTCAATATTATTTAAATTATAATAAATATTTTATTTTTAAAATTACCTCTATAAGGAGAACTGTGAAATATAGTTACAAAGATTGACTAAGTCCTGTCAGTTGTCAATCAAGTGCAACAAGACTGAGAGTTTGTTTGCATGTTATTTATTTGAACTAAATCCCTAACAAGCCTCGTCTGCTAATTGGACTTAGCATTTATGTTGCTAAATGAGAAGCGTTTTGGCTGCAGTATAGGGTGGTAAGACCTACCCAGTGGAATAAACAACTAACATCTGTTATCCTGTCCTGCTCCAGCTTGGCTTTTACCACTTAAGTACCTCAGCCCTAGAGTCAAGGTTATGGAATATGTGGTTCTCTGGCTATGGTGCATATATGTGAAAGGGAAGAAATAACACAACATGAGTAAAGACCAGCCAACCAGAAGATATTTAGTGCAGCTGGTCCACTTTGCTTTAACCTCTACAAGCCCTACAAATATCAAAACAAAAGCCAAGAGAAGGGTGTATGTTTTATAGCAGTTGTCAACACAGCAATTCAAGTGAGCTTACAGTGGTCACCATTAAAACAGATTTGACATTTAACCACCTTTAATACACATTGGTGTTTGAGACATCTTGGTATTTCTTCATGCTCTGTGTAGAAATAATTGCTGAATCCCAGAGAGGCTTTAGGTAAACCAGTTTCAACAGTAACTACTGTTACAGTTTTTTATGGTAATTTTTGCTTGTCATGGTAAAACCAGAAAAGCGTACAGTCAAAATTGAATTAGCTTGCCTTTTATAAAAATTTCTTGTTTTTAATGTTAGTTGACTTCTCTTTCATACCAGATTTGATGTTTGTGTGAACTAGAGAATTCAACCAACAGCTATGCAATATAATTACAGATGCTACATATACTGTTTCATTCCTCTTGAATTCTGAACTAGAGAAGCATCTCTCATGATCAAGCAGAAATATTTTTAGGATGCAACTGTGATTGTTTCTTCTGCTTGTAAAACAGGTGTTGACCTCCAACCTGGCCAAGTGGCAACAGGAGAAGGAAGATTTACAAGGAAAATTGAAGTTCAGAGAACATCTGTCTCAAACTGCTGGCAAGAGTGAAGCCACACCAGCTCCTTCAAAGAACAGTGATTTAGAGATGAAACAGCTGCAGTGCAAACTAAAGGTGACAGAACAGATTATCTAGTGCTGAGGATAATTCATCTGCACAGTATTTCATAACTGGGTCAAGTAGATACACGTATACTCACATATGCATATCATTTATATATCTTAGCCAATGGCTAGCAACTTAGGTGTTAGATAACCTTTGAAGTTAAGTAGAAAAGCAGTCATAAGCAGGAGAATTAGAAGTTACAATTAAAACAATTTTTGCAGATCAAATAGGCCAGACAGGGAGGCTTGTTGGGTTTTCACACAATGATTAAATGCATCTTGTTGGAAAGTGCTGTGGAATTACTTCAATGAGAATTGTGTTGATTCCTTGCTTCCTTTAAGGAAGAGGTAAGCAATAGCTATCTGTGAAAGGGGAGCAAAGAATTTGAGCTGATCGGGCTGCTCATATAATGTAATAGTGTTATGTTACCTATATGTCACTACTGTTCTTGTCTCCAAAGAGACATCATTCTTTTTGTATTTGTATTTTTATAGATTAGCAGGTAGGAAAATACTAATTTGTTGATGATTTCATTCTTCAGTCTCCAGTGATTCTGTTATATGTGGGTGATGTAGATGCTGGACTGTGTCGATCTGAGAGCTTTCTCACCAGGTGGCCTGGCTCGAACATATTAATGCTTCCTCGCTTCTCATTGGAGGAAATATACGTGCAACAGCATGTCTTAAAGTTATTCTTTTCCATCATTTTGTGTTTAATATTTGTGGAAAGAGAAAAGGTCAAAATGTTACAGCTTCTTGCTGCTGGAAGAAGTGGCACACTAGCAAGCTGACTGCTGAAGGATCAACTAGAAGAAAAGCCAGATATAGCTGGCGCTGGCTCTCAGTACATGGATTATCTACACTAGCACATGAGGTGTGGGTAGTGCTCAGACCTCTTAGCTGTTGATGGTAATCATGGTGTTACAGATCATGGTATTACAAATCTTGGCTATAGCACGCTGGATGCGTATCATCTAAATTCAGGATTAGTAAAGGTAGGTCACATTGAAAAAGAGATGAGGGCAGCAGGGAGTAGCCATGAAAAGGCACATAATTTGATCTACTTTAATTATGAGAAAGAGATCTTGAAACTATACACTTCTTGAGTGTTGATTTTAGATTTGGGTTTGACTAATGTACTTCTGTTGCTGGTAAGTGGTAATTTCTGTTAATTAGGGTTGTTCTTTTTTAGATGAGTGTCCTCATTATCCAGAAACCTAGTAGTCAATTGCTCTATTAAAGTAAGAAAAATAAAAAGTGCAGATTTATTTTTTTTTTGTAAAATACTCTAGGAGTAACACTTATACTGGAAGCCTACTTTATTTTTCTGCTACGTGTGAACTACAAAATACATTGCTGAAAATCAAAGAGTTTTTATTTCTGCAGCAGAGGAAACATATAGCAAGCATATGTAAATCTGATGTCAAAAATACTAATTGGACTTTTAATTACTTCTTAAAGATGTATTACATTTTTAATGTAAAAAACAAACCATGTATGCAAAACTACCGTTAGAGTAAACATAGTCTGTGACTCCGTATCCACATAGGTAGAGTGAATTCACTGGTTGCTGAATTGAGTGAGAGTTTGGACTATAAGGGCCTCAAAAGCCACTTAAGTTACTGAAATTCTTAGCCTTGTTTTGACCTAGTATTTTTTCAAAAAATTAAGTCCTGCAAGTCATTTTTAGAGAAGAAATTGGCAAAAGTTGTCGACCATTGTTCCAGGCTATCTAGCATCCTTTAAAAGGAGATACAAAATTATTCTCCTGTAAGCATTCCTTACAGCTCAAAGTCTCAAAGTACCTGCTTTTGTAAGTTTTTGGTTTGGTGGGATTTTTTTGGCTTTTTGTTTTTGGTTTTTTTTTCAGAGCTATCTTTGCAGTGTTTGTTTATGTTGTATGTAATGATTCCTTGTATCTTTGCCAATAGGAAGAAATGTGTTCAGTGTGGGTGGTGAGTTTGGAAGCAAAATACCATAAGCATGTATCTTTGCCTCTGAGCATGTGCAGAGGCCCACCTAAGTATTCAAGTTTGTATCTGGTGCATAAACCATGTAACTGGGTGCTGTGCTTCACGCTAATGAAGCTCAAGCTCAACAAACAGGTCTCAGGAAATTTAGGAATATTCTGCTAGCATACATCATTTTAACAATTTTCTGGTTATACCTCACATTATAATAATAGTAAATAGACTAGACAAGTTATTAAGAACAATATTTTACATCTAACTATGCACACAAGAATATATACTCCCCTTGAGGTGCACAGTTATGTACAATACTCCCATTAATGTTAATAGGCGTTACAAGTCTGCACTGAGCAGAGAAATTCTCCTGAAGTATCTTTGTTCACAGCATGTCTGATCTGTTTGCTTATTGTTTATACATAATAAGTAAAAAGCTTTAGTACAGGCGATGAATCTTGAGTGCATTTAGGCATACATATGTTTTGCATACGCTTAACATGTATGTATCTTTTGGCAACACCTTTTGAAGTTTTGAAATCTCTAAGTGCAATATGTTTGACCTGCCATTTTCAGCAATGGCATTCAATGCATATGCTCAAATTGCCAAGATGGCTACTTAGTTAAATTTCATATTTTTATTCTGTAGAGTTATTCAGTTCTATATGTAAATCTTGGGTAAGTTATGTGTGTGTTTGCATGGAGAGGCTTTTTTTTTTTTACTTCTGTAAATGCCAACAACTGTATAATTCTCCTTACTGGAATGACACATACCTGAAACTTAGGATCATACATTTATGTTACTGAAATGTAGCATTTGTGTTAGTGTGGCCAAATGGAAATGTCTTTGTCTTGTGCTTTGAGTTTCAAGGGACACGAAAACAACACCTCCTATAGATTGCCTTGTATTTCTAAATGCAGAAGATGAAAAGCATTATTGGAAATTGTTGCTTCACAGATGTAGGCCCCTTGTGACGTAGAACTACATCATTCAAGGATGTAGTTCAAATGAAGATCCAGTTTTATTTCTCTTTTTTTCTGTTACCTTTTCACCTGACCATGCTATGCAAGAGAAAATGTGGTCCTGATAGGCGCGCTGGGCTTGCAGGTGTCCTGGGGAACATCTATTAATCATACATTATTGGAACAATGTAAAAATACAGATTTTTATAATATTTTCCAAGGAATGTACTTTTGCTTAAGGTTTGCTAGAAAGTAAGAATGCTCATTTTGTACCAATTAATTTCTAAGAATGTTCGTAAAACATGTGAAAGTTTACACAGCCCATTGTTTCAAACAAATTTAATGCCATATTATTCAGTCTCCTTTATTTATATTTTAATATGTTTCAATATAGAATTCGAATAATGAAATCAGTAAGCAGTCGACCACCATTAAGTCGCTAAAAAATGAAGTCCAGGAAAAAGAAGAACGGGTTCGGGAACTGCAAGCCAAGTACGTTCACTCGTCTATCCATTGTGTTTGGTGCCACCCAGTGGCTGCTCAGTAATTGCTACAACATTAACCATTCATAAATAGATTTTTAAGAGAATGCTTTATTCTTCTTTTTATTGCAGTCTTGCAGACCGCTACAGGGCTTTTTTTAGAAACCGGAGCAATACATGCTAAAATTGCGTTTTCTTTAAACTGATGAGTGATTAGCTAGCTACAGTATCTGTACTGCAATAAGAATACCTTAAATCAAAACTCGGACTCTAGAGCAGACTATTTTATCCTTGATGTAGGTCTAAATGAATTCCTCAGCACTGTTAAACACAGTCTTTCAAATACAGTAATTCTTTGCCTAGGGGCTAAGAGACATGTCAAGGTTCAGATGCTTAAACAAGATTAAATATCCAGTCTTACATTCATAAAAAGTTCAAAAGGACAGTTGTATTTGTTTCTATCTGAATTGATTAAGGTTTACTACTCATTTTGAAATTCACATGTATTGTTGTGAAGTAGGCAACTGAGATTTTTATTCTACTTACTTTAACTCATATAATACTGTTCCTCAATTATATTACTATATAAACATAACCTGTTAGCGTAACTGTGAATTTCTTCCCAGTCCCAGAGTTTAGCTCCTCTAGCCATTCTGATTTTTTTTCACTTGTAGAAAGAACGCGGTTTGTTTATTTGAAATTATTTCATTTCAAAAAAAGATAACTGTTAACATTGTTAAATTCTGTACATTGTGTGTTTTCTGATTCAAAATAAACCTGAATTTTTCCACTTTAAGACTTAAATTTAAAATGGACTTACTGGTTATCATGCTTCCTTTATAAAATAGAAAAGCACTATAAAATAGTGCTTTTTCATAAACTGTAAGATATAATCACCAAAATAACATTAATAGTATAAATGTGGAAGAGATGAAAGAAATTTTAAGATGCACTGGTTTCCTGGGTTTTTTTTAATACGTGGTTTTTATTCCTGAACATATTACCGTCATTCATTTTGCTTTCATTAAAAAAAAATCCAGAAGTCTGAACATATTCAGGTTTTGCTTACGTTTATATTTAAAATATTTGTGTCATAATGGTGAAGGCATTGTATAGAGCATAATTTTCTTATTGAACAGAGATTATATTGTAGTACATAGATTTCTTTTTTTGGGAAGTTTCTGAAAAATGCTGATATTATTTCTAGGTTTTACAGTTTTTAAGAATTATTATCTTATCTGACATATTATAGGAACGGAGATTTTTCAGGTATTTCTGTATATCACTCAGTTGGATGAAAGGAGACTTCCCCTTTCACTTTCTTTTAGAAATAATTTTGTACAAAATAGTGTTTGAATGATACCCACTTCAGACATCGAAGAAATTTAATTAATTAAATTTTTTGTATTCAACATTTTTTTTCTTTTTTTATAATAGCTTAAGAAGAATTATTATGATTTCAGATCAGATAATTTAGAACATAAACCACAGCAAAAAGCAAATCACAAAGAAATGGAATATTTAGAGATAGGTCTGTTTAATAAGAGACTTGAAACTGATTTTAATGATTGAGAATAGGGTAAATTGCAAGAATTGCACCAGCTTTTATTTTAAAAAGTATTGTAAAGCTACAGGAATGATAGTTTGTCTACTGCATTTATACTTTTTAGGTGTTTAAAATAGTTGCATATTAACAATATTTTTTAATAGTGACATGCAGTGTGACTTCTTCCCTTCTAGGATTTCTCGATTGGAGAGAGACCTTAGTATGAAAAGACATTTGATAGAAGACTTACGATCTCGTTTAAAAACAAATCAAGAAAATGAGAAAACCTCCAATGAAACATTGGAAAGTCTTGAAAGAAAGGTACTTTTTTCTTGCTATTGATAGTTTTAGGAAAAGCAAAAGCTGGTGGATTACAGAAGTTATTTCAACACACTATACATACTAAATCAATATATTGCTTTAAGCAAACAACATACAGTTAATCTAAGGGTGTAATTCCCTCCACTATAATTTGTATGAAATCAGTGTATGTTGATAGCTTGGATGGATTCAGCATAATTTAATGTATGTTCATAAGAGGTGTAATTAAATATTAAAGTATTCAGAACACTGAGTTGCAAGGATATGCTCTAAGTAGTGAGATTTAATTCATAAAATACTGTAGACCTGAAAATGCACTGTAAATTCATAAAATACAGTAGACCTGAAACAAGTGTCATTTTACATGACATGCGCTAATGAAGTCCATGCACCTCTCCTGGCTATAGTAGTTAGATGCTTTAATATGTTAATCTATTTTCTACTGCAATGTTATGAATGATTCACAGTTCTTAGCTTAATGTAATTCTGTCTGTCTAGGTAGAGCTTAATTTCTATAGCAAATTATTTTCTCCTGCAAAATTCTAGGACAATTGCACTGAAGCTAGGAGAACTTGTATGTGTTTTGGCATCTTTCTATATTATCCAACCAATGTATAGCCCTTCAGCCTTTAATACCAGAAAAAGATTATGACATTTGATTGCCTTGAGGTTATGCAGTGTATGACCCCAAAATAAAAATAAACAATTTACCAATTTCCTTTTGTTTTCCTAGAATGCAGGTTCTTGCTGGATATCACAAGTATTATCTCTGCTTGCAGTCATATAGCACTTTCAGCTCTAGAGAGAGCTACTGTCTTACCCTCCGTGCCAAAGATAAGGTGTTTTTAAGAAATCTGCAGCCAGAGAGTGAGAGCATAAGTAAGCAAGGGAGCTAAAGTGTAAAACGAGAGAAAACCCTGTTTTTTGTTTTAAGACAAAAGATTTAGAATAGAAGTATGCACTTTAACACTGTTCTTCGAGTATTTTAAGCACTGCATTTCTCAGATTCCAGAGAATCAAATTCCTTACATTAATTTGATTATTCCATGTGGAAAATCAACTTGATAAATTTTACATTATCTTCAGCAGAAGATCAAAGAAATTCCCTGTTACTCGATATTGTCAGGAAAACTTTGTAATTAATACTGTCAGGAGAGCTGAATTATTTTCTAGGAGCATTGGTCTTTTTCTTTTTACCTAAAATCAGTGTTTGCATTGTGTGGTAAAATGATAATAATTATCTAAGAGGCTTTACAGACTATTAACTTGTAGACAGTTATCATTTTCTCAGCTGAGTTTCAGTTAGTGTTTTCAGCTCTGATAGAAGAAATGGATGGAAGTTGTGGTTACTGCCTTTTTGCACACATCATAACAGTAAAAAATACATATAGACAAACAGGTCTGCAAATGAAAAGCTTTTCTTTATACTTAATACAATTCAAGACTTTATGTAACAAGACTGTGCAAACTGATCTCTACTAGATCAGCAGCGGAGTTTTACTGAAGACTGTAATTTCAGAACAAGGTACTTTAATCAAATTGTTTATATAATACAGGGATGTTTATGCAATATAGGTAAGCTTAGTTTTGATTTGATTTTCATTTTTAAGTTTTGTATCTTAATAGTCAATGGCTCCTGACCTTCCATTATTTCAGGTAAAGGCACTGGCTGAAGACTGTTCAAACAAAAAAAGTTCCATTGACTCATTGAAACAAAGACTGAATGTAGCTACAAAGGAGAAGTCTCAGTATGAGCAGATGTATCAAAAGGCTAAAGATGAGTTGGAGAAAAAGGTATATGTGATGGCTCAGTCCTGGAACTTTCACTTTCAAATGGATACCTCACTTTCAAATGAAAAGTTGCAAGGTCATCAGCTTAGACTTTCTTAATACAGAAAGGTAAAAAAGAACAGAATAGTAGTAAAGTGTTTCTCTGATTTACTTCAGTCTGAAATTTAGATGCTGATCATGGACATAATGACTGAAAATGAAATTACTTTTTCCCATTCAATTAGATTTTATATGTTGCAAGTTGAAGGTTGTGTGATGTTTACCGTTGTGTGGGAGGTTGGTTTGTTTGTTCATTAGTGATCTACCATACCTGCCTATCAGCTTTTATCATATCACTGCTGTTTGTCTGTGGATATATTTCAGGATCTCAAGCTTAACGATCTAGAGAGCAAAATGATTGCGACTGAATATGCCATGACTGAACTTGAGGCTACTGCATCTCAGCAGCTACATGGGTTGGCTAAACAGACTGG
The DNA here is from genome assembly GCF_964106895.1 of Numenius arquata. NCBI lineage: Eukaryota > Metazoa > Chordata > Aves > Charadriiformes > Scolopacidae > Numenius > Numenius arquata. Next base: position 36,509,960 of record NC_133616.1, read on the forward strand.
ACAGGCTTTGGAAACTATACAGAAGAAGCTGCTGCTCACCAATGACAAAGTAGAAGAGTTCGTGACATTTGTGAAGGTTTGAGTTTTGATTTTATTTTGAGTGTTCACCTAAATAAAGGTATTCTTGAGTGAAAACAAAATGTAAAAGATTAAAGGAGCCTAATCTTCGGTCTATTTCCTGTTCTGGAACAATCTTTGAAGTTCCTGCACTGGCCTGGTGTCAGCTCTGAACTGGTCTAAGCAGGGAGGATCAATGGCTCTTGGCCTCTTTCCTGGATTTATGTAGAATTCTGTAATTTTTATTTATCGTCTTTTTGTATATGGCTGCCAGTGCACTTGTTCTCACCAAAAAGTGCTTAATTGTATGGTAAATTATTCTACAGAAAAAAATTTCCCAACACATTTAAGAAAATAATTCATATCTGTTGGTTAGTGTGAATTACCTTATTTTCCACATGCGTTTTTTTTGCAGAAATATTAAATAAGGAAGCCCCTCTATTGCAAAATTGCAAGCAGTTTTACAAGCAGTATGTAGAATAGCCTTTCCTTATTTTGGTTAAATACGTAACCATGTGCTACAGTGCATCATGCAATAATGCTGTGTGGTTACAGAGATCGCTTCATTATACTGCTTGAGTGTGTTCTACAGAATGGACTAATCTGTGTTTTGCAACTTAATATTTGAAATATAAATATTATATATTTTTCTGAAATATCCCTATGTAACTAAGAATTATAATGCCTATTCAGTATGTATCTATCTTGAATTTAGTATGTCTCTACTATATACCTATTTTCAGATAAGGTTATATCTTACTGACCCATGAAACAGATCCACTTCTCTACTGTTCTTGAATTTCTGTAGAGATGAGCTGCTTTTAGATCTGTTTGAGCAAGTCTAGTACCTGAAGTAGGGAGCAGTGGTATTTTGATGCACTGTAAAAAGAAGGCATATGTAGTTATCTCTTCATTAATAACATTCCACTGTGGATTGAAATTTAGTAACTTAAATACTTGTGCATTTTACCTTCATTTTGTCATCAACAGATAACATATCAGTCTACATGGTAGTTTTCAGACCTCTGGCATTGTCCTGAAACCATCATATGTTCACTTCAGTTGCAAAATTCACATCAACTTCATTATGAAAAGGCTGAATAATGTTGAATGCCCTTTAAAATCCTAAATTCACAGAAATTTATAAGCTAAAATATCTAAGGTGAAAATGAGGATTGACTTGCATGAAAAAAATGTGCCCATTATTTAAAAAATTAGTTATTTTATTTTTTTAAGTTTGTGACTAAAATAAAGGCTATCTTCTATTTGCCTTGTTTCATAACACTTGGTGAATTGGAATACAACTGGTCACTGTGCTCCTGTGATTCAGGAGTATCTCGCCTGTTCTTGAACAAACTGTTATTTTTCGGGGGGGAAAATGTGCTTTCTTCTAATACAGAAAGCTTCCTCAAAGAGGAAGAAATTAGTGTTCTGTCCACAGCTGCTTGCTTCTTTTTGGCTAAGTATGGGAAAGTCTGAATTAATCTAATGTATTATCTTTTTTTTTTTCATTAAATACTCCTATGTCATTGATGAGAGAGACGTAATTCAGTCTCCTTTCTGGATGCTATAAATATTGGAATGACTTCATTGAATAAACTGAAGTAGCGATTATAGACAAACGAGATAAGCAAATGTTCGTACTATCAGTACTTTACATACTTCCATAATGACAAGTTTGTCAAAAATTAGAACATAAGAAAGTAGAAGATCTTCTGTTTTCAAAAGTAGTTGTAATGAGGAAAATCACCTATTAGCAACTATTGTGATACTTCCTTCATTGTTGATTAAGATGACCGCTTCTCTTTGTTAGCTTCCATGAATATTCATGGTTGTACTGTATGTGCAAAGAATGTTAATATGTAGTTTCTCTATAAATAATAATAATATTTAGCTAATAAATAATAAAATGTGTAGTTTCTGCCCTGGATAGAAGAATATGCGTGTGTATTTCAAGTAACATTTTTGCTGACTACTGTTCTGCTGCAGAAAGATTTTTTTGAAAATAAAGATGCTGTCTGTAAGTCAAATATTGAGGAACAGGGAATTCCTCAGTAGACTGCTTTGCTTAGTTAGATACTAAATATTTAGGGGAAAAAGTTCTCTGAAATCAGATTTTATTCACAGTATACCACTATTAAAAATATAGTTGAAAATCCTTGGCATTTCAGTGGAATTTTGTAGTATTTCAAGTAAACCCTGTTAAAATACCTCTTACGGATCTGATACTATAACCTGCATAGGAAAATTGAGGTGGCGCAATAAGACGTAGCAGTATTCCTTCCTCCCCCCCCTCTTCCTTTGAAGTCTGGTCTGTCTCATTTCTACTCTCTCCTTCCAGGTAGCTGTCAGTTTTCCCCTGACCTTGGTTCTTCCTCAAGTTTCAGTAACTCAGATAAGTTTTTCTATATAGAGATCAAATTTAGTGAAGTTTAAACTGCCTCTTTCTTAACTTGTTTAACGTATTTATATGACCCTGTTATCTTTGTCTGCTATTCTAATCACTTCACAAGCCTGCCTTGTTTTTCTGAGTGCAAGTGTAATCTGGTCATTAATCAATCGAATGCAGTTACTTTTTCTAGCCCTTCCATGTCTCTCATGACATTATATAGTGTTTTTTTTCACATACAACAATTATAGAATTTCAGCGTTGCTAATTAGTAGCTACAACTATTAATAGGACAACAGAGGAACTTCAGAGAAGAGAGTGGTGCTCTTTCTGTTTACAGCAGACACTGTTACTTGCCTTTAGAGTTATTGGTAACTCAGAACCACAGGATCTTGAATCCATTTAGATCAATATACTAAGTTACAAAACCTGAGGGAGAGGTTTCTGATAGAATTCTGATGTATGCCACTGGATCAAATTAGAGAATATGATGAATTACTTGTTAGGCACATATTTGTAACGTACAGTAAAGCATTGCATTGCTGTGGGGAGCCCAGTTTGGAACACTTATGCAACTAACTAAAATTGCTAGATTGTAAAATCTATTAATAGTTTCTAAAAATTTTGGAAGAAATAATTGCAAACAAAAGTTGCAGTATCCAATATGTTGTAAGTTATTACTGGACTTATTTTTGTTGGAGTGTGATATAGAGATCAGATGTTAGTCCTAAATTACATTCAATAGGAACCAACAGGTCACCTAAAATAGGTTAATTCAGAACAGCTCATTTCTCCAAAGCTGTTATGAGGAAGATACAGGCTAGTAGAAAATAGAAATAAAAATTGTGTGCTGTAACAGTTTATTAAGTAAGCAAAAAGTGCACAGTTCCATAATTAGAGGGTAACTCCTCATAAATATCTATTTCAGTGATAAGAAAGATAATACAATATTTAGAAATGAAAAGGCAATATAAAAGAAGTGGAAAATGGATTATAGATAATAATCTGAAAATAGGAGCAGCAATAGAGTATAGAGGATGGAGAAGAGGCAAAAGATATCAAGATGAAATCTGTGAGTAGCAAGGCCAAGAACAGTAGTAAAGGGGCAGGATTTTAAATTTGCTAGTAATAAGATAGCTATTGCGGGGCGGATACAACCCATTATGAGATATAACAACTCTGTAACTGTGTAAGGATAGAAGTCTTGTATGAACATTTCTGGCTTGTATCTGGAAGGAAGAAAGCTGATGCTATATGAAGATGATGAAACATCCCCAGTCTGTTAGCAGCCAATGGGAGATTTTAAAGAATTTCTATGAAGTAGTATGTTTAAACTGAAAACTTTTATAGCTTACAACTTTATAGGGTTTAGGGTTAATGAATTTTTCTCTTGCTGATTCTTATTTTGAATAAGTGTTCGAAGTAAGTGTAAGTATACTATAATACTGCCATGAGTCTAAAACAATGATAATATTGAGTCGATATTCACAAAAGGCAGCCAGGATAGATATTTTTAGATCAGTTAGTCTGACCTAAGTTCTAGCTAAGATAATGAAAACCTGATACGAAATTCAGTTATTTAAGTATTAAAGCATAGGAGTATAGTTATACTTCCTGGAATGGCTTTATAGAAAATAAGTTGCATTGAATAAATCTGATTTCTTTTCTGAAGGCAGTACAAGTCAGTTGATAAAGGCTATTATTCATTTTAATAAACTGGTTTTTAAGATGCCTGACCTAACACTGAGATGTTCAGATAAAAAATGTAGGCTATGCAATATCAATAATATGTTAAATGGATTTAAAATGTCCTGTGTGGTTGATCTAAAAAGTAATTCATGAAGTCTAAGTGTTTCTAGAGTTCTGTAAAAATCAGAGCTAAACTTGATTATTAAATATTTTCACAAATTTAGATATCAAATTCTGAAATAAGTTGTCAATGGCATTTATGACGACTGATAAATAATAATGAAAGTAAGGCCATAAGTATAATGTAAGCTGGGCCGAATAAAACATTTCTATTACAAAAGAACAAAAACTACCTGTAAGAACGACAAGGTGGCTCTGAGAGTATTTTAGATGCCTTTTATACAGTTATATCTTTTCAGCCCATCCAGCTTCCATCAGCACCATAAATTCTCTTTGAAATATTTCTATAGTGTACCATTGTTCACTATTTTCTGTAACACGCATTGCACTATTAGATCCTCAGGTGGATCTTGCCAGTTACACGCAGCACAGCAACAAGAGCAAAATACTCTTCATTGTGTTTGTAGTACCTCTGATAACACATGCCACTAGCTAAAGTTAAAATACTGCTAGTAGACTACTTGACTGAATTGAAAATAGGGTACAGCATACTAGTTTGCTATGAAACTGTCCAAAATACTGCCTAATTCTGGAGGAATTCTGTTTTCCTGCATTACTGTACTTTTTTTTTTTTTAAGCTCACCTAGACTTTGACCATATATTGGTGTTACAGACCCTTGTAAGCTCAAGACTCAGTAGTGTCGTCTGTCCTGTTCAACTTGTACATCAGAAAAACTCATTTTTATAAGTAAATCTGCAAGGATGGCATCTGCCTGAGCATGAAAATACGAGAGCTTTTCTGACCTTGAGAAAGATGTTTGAAGTTTTGATAAGGCACAACTGCAGCTGTAATAAAGGGGATGGTGACTGAATGCTTCAAAGTCAGCTGAGTGCATTTCTCACTTCCATCATGCCTCTGTGGTTTGGGACTTGCGTGCCCTCCACAGAGGATACCCACTGAAGCACAGTTCACATCTGGTCTGTTCTGGCACTGTTCTTGATGGGTCTCCAGTATAACCATCTGATAGAATTGACTGCCAAAATCAAGACCCATGGCAGTTTACTTGGCAAGCGTAGTGGATCTACTTGGGGATCTAACAGTCAACTCTCTTAAGATATCTGCCCTCATTTCCGCTGCTCAGAGCAGGGCTTAAGCTAGGTGCATTTCCCCCTTGCTCTGTTGTTTGACATACAGCTGTGTGCAGCCACATATGTCAGAGGCCTTATTCCACCTCTGCTTGGCCGAGTGGTGTTCTGCCACTCATTTGCCATTCTGTCAGCTTACCTTATATATCCCTATATATATATCCCAATAACCAGCTTACCTTTGTACAGAATACCTGAATCCTGGCATCAATTTTACCATGGCATATTTTCTCACGGCTGTCTTGAGCTGTAGTTTAATATGCAGTTGAAGATAAGTTAACAGTTCTGTTAAAAAGTTCCACCTCTGAACGACCCCCACTGCTCATTTCTGCCCCTATGAAACTTCCTCCCTCTTCCATTTATGAAATGTCATCATAAACATTATATGGGTCAATTGTGAGCTAGCCTATGAAAATGCACATAACCTTTTGAAAACCCAGAGCACCAACTTCTGTGTACCACAGAGGGTCAGAGCATGGACAGGCTTACATGGTGGCAGGCTAGAGATGCTGGGTCTGCCCATTAGTGGCAAAGCTAATTCAGAATGTGCCATGAAACCTCTTCCTCTTACAAAGAATAAGTCTAATTAATGACTCACCACTTTCATGTTAAAAAATACTGTCATTTAGCAAATTCTTGTTATTTACCATCATTGTCTTTTTCTCTTGGAATGTGTTTGTGTTGGGGAAAGTAGGGCATTGCCAGAAAATATGTTCTTCTCAGAATGGCCATATGCAGATGACATCCTATTTGCTTTTTTGGCTCAAAATAAAAATAATAATAATATGTATAAAAATAAGAATTGGAGATAATTAGTAGTAGGGTTGGGAGTCTCAAATATTTGGGAAATATTCTGTGGATTTTATCAGCTCCTTTCCAACAAGAGAGCAATACAAGTACACTGCTTCTGCCTGCACCTCCAGCTACACAGTCAGTTCTTTGGATAGAAGTAAATTCTTGCAGGGGACTCCCAGAATTCTCCAGTTATGGTGAGACAGTAAGAAATATTCTTTGAAGGACGTTTCCATTGGTGAGTGTATTCTCAAACCCTGTGGATGCAGCTTCCTTGGTAGTACTACTGCTCCAAGTTCTTCCAGGGTGTGCAAAACATGCTTTTTTATATGGGTACCCAAATGGTATGCGGGATACCGTTTGAATGATCATTTGTTTCCTCATCAAAAAATGCTGAGCATAGTAGGTAATTGTAAAATTTTATAATTGGCAAAAATGGACTTTTTATTGAAATAAAACTATAGTTTGCTATGCAGATGAAAACTGATTTATTTTGAAAAGTTTACACGATTGTATATGAACTGTGCCAATTTGGAAGTGTTGCTTGACCAAAGAAAGGTTTCTTTAGTAGTAGGTCATTGCGATATTTTGCAGCAACAGCAGATAGTATCACTTATGTAAATCAGCAATATCAGTTTTGATTTGAAATTGGGCACCTTTAATGTGACTTCAAGTTGCTAGAAAATGTTCCCCACTGGGAACACTTAAAAGCCAAAAGATAAGTATATTTCATTTATTACACTCAAAACTGTCAACACTTTACCTAGAAAAGTATACCCAGAGTGATTATTTTGTGTTGTATGGAGTAAACGACGAGTCTGCCAATCTGTGTTCAGTCAGAATCAGCATAATATTTGGTTACAGGGATGTGTTCCACTCTGATGAGAATCAGTGTTCCTATCTGCAGAATGCACACCTTTAAGAGAAGGTGTCCTACATGCAAAGCAAAAATTGTGTAAGTGAAAAAATCTCACCATTAAAAAAAATCAGGCATTTATTGCTTCTTTTTCACTATGCCTGCTGCCGTAGGAAAAAGGGAGAAGCACAGCTTTTATTATGAAATACCAACCTTTCTTGGTTCTGAGAAGAAATTGGTGATAAATTAAGCTAATCTCCATCAGGATTACTCTGCATCTGGGATTTAGGCAAATTGAATCAGAGGCCTGAATAGTGACAGTGAATATCTATTAGACTGTAAACAGAATAATAGGCCCTGTGAATTTTAATGAATGAAGTGAATGGCTGAACTCTTATAGTTTACAGAAGGCATGTGGTTAGTGATGCATACAGTATGCCAGGAACAGCATATAATGTAGATGTCTTAATGGATAAAATCTTGATTATTAAAAATGAAGAATAAATAGAAATATTTTGAACAGCTTTTCCTTATTCTTTTTATTTGCTTTGTGGGCTTAGAAGGGTAGCACTTCACTTTGGTTTTTGACTACAATAGGTAAAGATGATAACAGATGTAGCTTAAATTATGTTGATTTTTTTTTTTTATATCCCTCTCTGTATTAAGAGTTTAGAGGAATTGATTTAAATGATTCAACCTATGTAATCAACTTGCAAGGCACGTCAGGTTTCTGTAGTTGCACATGTATGTCTCTTGCAAAGTTTAGATGTATGTCTGATTTTGTTGATGTTAGTGCTACATTCAGTTTTCTTACAGTGCCTGGTAACCATTCTCATAGACCATGACTCTCTAATACTTAAATACTGTGTGAATAGATCCAACAAACTTGAGCTGAAAGGGAAACTATTTCCAGCAACTTGCAAATAGCTTGCTTTTCTGCCTCAGGAAAAAAAAAAATCAAAGTTTTTCAGAGAATGGGCTGCAACAGGCTCAGCTGTGAGCTACTTGGGAGACTCTGCAGTGCACTCCCTGAACAGAAATAGATTCACCTGTGATTCCTTTAAATGTCTTGGAGAGACTGCTTTTTAAAGCTGATACTCAGCCCTGTGCATAATTTGGAGATAGTTAGAAAGATGTCTAGTTTAAGGATAATGGGCAGATCAGGGTCTAAAAGATAAGAAACAATGTTGACTGGAGAAAGTGATGCCTGGAAGACTTGGGGGATGGACTAATGAGTACAAATTATATAGTAAAGGCTCTGGGCTTGAAGTGGTTGCAAAACTTTTTGGCAAAATGACAGGAAAAGTAGCAAAATTTTGAAAGGAGGAGAATGGTCTCCAGTAATGATTTATTTAAGAGTTTGTGTAGAAATAATTGTTCAATTTATGTTGACCAGATTACTAAGAAAGCAAGCTCAAGCAGGCAGAACAGAAAGCACCCGTATACAGAGCCTTGTGAAGTCTCCACAGTAATTTAGACAGGAGGGAGTGGAGAGGATTCGCCAACAGACACGCTGAAAAAGCTGCAGAAAGGTGGGAAGAGATCTAGAAGGGTGGAATCATAAAAAAACAAGTGAGAGTATTTTAAGAAGTCACACTTGATAATATTTATGGCTTTTTTTTTTTTTTAAGAGTAGAAGGAATGCCAGAGCTGACCTGTTAAATTAGCTTTCAAACAAGTTTGTTTCAGCAGTGCAGTGGTCTTACGCAGGGCATCTGGTTTATAGTTTTTATGCTCTGCATGTGTTTCTGCAGAAAGATAGCATAAGCTCAAACACTGAACTGAGGCTCAGGAAATCTTGGCACTCTTCAGATCTTGGTCACTGACCTGCTATGTGACCTTTGGAGTGTTGCTTCACCTCAGTATTTCTTGGTCTGCCCTGAATATTCTTTGTTTGCCATGTCCAGTATAACTGTGCTGACTTTGTCTGCCCTAACTGTTCAGATAATGAACTCTCTGAGATCCCAGGCATCTCCTACTACATGTGTGTGGAGCTCTAATCTCTGTCAGTGCCTTCTTTTTTTCTTTTTTTTTTTTTTTTTTTACTCTGTGTAAATAACTGTAATATATGATGTTTTAAAGGAATGATGCTGGTTTTCCTAGCACCTGTGTAAATCAGAGGTAATTCTGTTGAAACCAAAGAATTTACAGCAGGGAAAAAATTAATGTAAATGAGGTAGGACTTAAATGCTGAAGTAAATAGGACTTTAAATTATTATTATTGCCCATTTCGCATAAATATAATTTTAGAAACCAATATATTTTGACAGAAATATTCTGCCTGTCATCTTATGCTGATTATACATATTTCAGCTCATTCTCTGCTATAAAGAAAACTATTATTTTTTCTCTGTTCTAGGTCACAAAACATGGTAATTTTGTGAAAATTTAGCAACAGTACAATGAAAACTATGGAGCATTTGCTGATACTTAAAAAGAAAGTATCAGTCAGAAAACATTTCGGTCTACAACTTAAGTTTTTGACAGTCTTAGAGCTTAATGTACAGGAGAGATTAGATAACTGTAGAGCTGTAATATTATATATGACCAAATGTCCCTCACATCAGTAAGTATCTGTTGTATGTTCTATAAATGAGGTGCCCAGCTGATACAATATGGGGCTTCATCCTACCTAAAGTAAATGTACTCTTTAAGCGTATATTGTGTACTTCTCTTCAGAAATATAAACTACATTGTAATTGGCCAGAATAACTCCACTGCTGCATCTTTGTTTAAATATGTTTTGTTTTGAAAACAATCTAAAATTAAAAACTGGCTGTGACTTAAGTAACTTTTCTATCAATTTGTAAATAAACTGAACCACACTAAACTATCTTTTAGGACATAGCACAGTGTATTCAATTTTCTTTCTTAAAAATATGTGTTGAAGTATTTTCAATGTTCTTCCATATGGTTTTCCGCACCTGGAGCTGGTTAAGAAAACGCAATCAAAAGAACATTCTCAATTTTGTCCTTGAAAATAAATGGCTCTAAAGAAATCATTTGTTTTCAATAGTTTTGAATCAAGAAGGAATGGCATTTTGGTAGAGAATGTAGGATGAGATTGGTAGCAAAGGTATTTTGGAGAAATGTGGAGAAATACAGTATTTAAATAGTTGCCAGCCAAGTGAGACTTTCTCCCCTCTGTTCTCATAATGGCAAGAAGGAATAACACAACTTAAACATAGTTGTACAAATTCAAATCTTACTGGTGATAAGAATCAGTTTATCAAATTTTAGGCAACACAATTTATTATTTCTGTAGTTGTACCTTAACATTCTTCTTTCTTACTGCATTTTAACCGGTTTTGGGGTCTGCAGTTCAAGTGCCAGTAACTAGAGTTTTGTGCTCAAATACTGAAATCCTGAGGCCCCTTTTATACTGTGTGACTCAAAGACCTTGTCAGGAAAGCCATGGTGAATTTAGCTTTAGTAGTTGAAAAACAATACTGTGCAAATCTGCCTACGCTTTTCCAGATGTTCTTACTGTAGTTGGGTTTGGGCTATTACTGAATTCACTTTTTCCAGTTCGCAGCCTGTCATCCGTAGCTCAGAGCCATGAAGAAGGCAGGGTTGGGCTGGCATGTTGGACTGAAAACTGGAGACAGCTTTTTTCCACAGGGGTGGAAGAGGATGGTAATATTTTAAATTACTTCAATTAATTTTTCAGATCTTGTCTGTTAGATCCTTAGCTGTGCTCGTGTGTTCAGATTTGCTTGTGTTAATGGATGTGGAAAATCATGTTATACATGTGACTGCAGTATCACATTATTTTGTATGTACCTACTGCAATTTCTCAGTCTTTATGTAAAATGCGATTCTTACAGGTCATCAGGTGAGGCATTTCTTCCAGGCAATGTGTGCTTTCATCTTCCACTGCTCTCTGTGAAGTTGTGAGCACTATTCTCAGTGCCATTCAACATAAGATTGTTTATTTTAAGCAATATCTATCAATCTGATACCTCCCTATCCAGAAACAGATATATTTCTCCCTTTCAGTTCTATATTGAATTAGCCTTTGAAGATTTGCAGCTTTGCTAGCTTTTACATACCTTGTCACTCTGATATTCCCTTGAATGTATCTTTCTGTTTTGCTTGGGTTTTAATGCATTCTACAGCTTGATTTTATTCTTAGTGGAAAAGGTAATAAAAAACCTGTGTTAATTCCCATAAATATGTACAAGTACAGAGCTTAGGCACGTAGCTTGGACATATACATTCAGAAATTTTAGAGATAAAGCAGAAACTGTGACTGAAGACAGGTAAATAAAACCAACGCACCACATTACAGATGTGACCTGTGTGACATTGGTAAAATAATGTTACTACTACTTTAATATTTGGCAATAGCATTGTTGGTTGGTACTGAATACGGAAATTGGTGGAGGAAGATAGGACGGGTCTACATCTCCTCTACACCTTTACCTTTTACTTTCAGGGCATCTGCTGGAGTCTCTGAAATCACATGTGATCTCTGGGGATCATAAGAATTAAGTTAACCTCCTGAGGCTGGCTCATTCCCATGGGTCAGAATGCTACATGTTATAGCCCTTGGCCAGACAAATGTATTGCAGTGGTCTGTCTTGTCTTTATTTCTTGTCTACACTCTTGTCCCTTTTCTGATTGAAAAAAACTTATGCCTAGAAGGTATATTTGTTCAAGTGAAGGAGCTAGCTGAGGCAACTTAAATTTATAAATATATATATGTGAAAAGAAATTACTTTAGAAGAGTTTATCTTTTCTCTGACATACAGTAATCATGCTGTGAGGTGTTTAAATGTTATTTCTGAAAGTATTTTGCAAGTCATTTTTAGAGATGCAGTAAGAACCAAATACGGTACTTTCACTTAAGAAACTTGAGTGCTTGTTTCAGCTGCTTGAAACAGTGCATGTCATCATCTCTTTATTTCACTTTGTCCATTCATTCTGTTTTGTCTTGTTGATTGTGAGCAATTTGGGGTGGTAATGCTTTCCCGGCCTTTTACGGTGCTAGGATCTGTCCTAACCTTAGGCCAACAGTAATTGTTCTACCACAAAAGTAGAGAAGTTCTTTAACCTCAGCATTCAGTTCTGAGAAATGCAGATCTTGTTTTCTACAGACAGCTGCAACATCTTCACAAAGATTTTCCATTTCATTTTTGGTGTAATGCTCTGGGTGACATCCTTACACCATCCCTGTCTGCAAAACAAGTGAATTTCTAACACATTACTTGTATCTAAAGACACTTTCATGTTGAACTACACACAAAATATTGGGTTCTGTAGAATTGTTCTGTATATTATACTGTTCTATACATTTATGGTTGGTTGACCCTGGCCGGCAGCTAAACACCACATAGTTGTGCTTGCTCACTCCCTTCCCCCACCAAGACTGGGGAGAGACTGGGAAGAGCAAAAGCAAGAAAACTCATGTGTTGAGGCAAGGACAGTTTTATAAGTGAAGGAAAAAGGGGAAAAAAAGCCCAAGGGATGTAGATCAACACCCAGCCAGTCTCTGAGCAGTGGCTACCTGCCAGACCAGTCCCCCGTCCCCCTCAGTTTTTATTGTTGAGCAAGACATTATATGGTATGAAATGTCCCTTTGGTCAATTCAGGTCATCTGTCCCAGCTGTGTCCCCTGCCACCCCAGCCTACTTACCAAGGGAGTAGGGTGGGAAACAGAAGTCCTTGTAGCTGTGCAAGCACTTTTCAGCAATAGCTGGTGTGTTATCAACACTGGTTCAGTCACAAATCCAAAACACTGCACCATAGGAGCAGCTGGACAACAGTTAGCTCCAGCCCAACCAGACTCAGCACAACATTATTACTGTTGTACAAAACACAGTAAAGCTTAAAATTTTCCGTAACTAATGTGAGCCATGGCTTCTGCCACGAGATCTGCAACGGTGCAAGACTGAAATCTATTTATATGTAGTGCTAGCATCAGACTTTGGTTTGTTTTGGGGCCATTTAGAATCATAGAATCATAAAATCATAGAATGGTTAGAGTTGGAAGGGACCTTAAAGATCATCTAGTTCCAACCCCCCCTGCCATGGGCAGGGACACCTCCTTTGAGCAGGTTGCTCAAAGCCCCATCCAGCCTGGCCTTAAACACTTCCAGGGATGGGGCATCCACAACTTCCCTGGGCAACCTGTTCCAGTGCCTCACCACCCTCACAGTAAAGAATTTCCTCCTTATATCTAACCTAAATCTCCCCTCTTCCAATTTAAAACCATTACCCCTTGTCCTGTCACTACATTTCCTGACAAAGAGTCCCTCTCCAGCTCTCCTGTAGGCTCCCTTCAGATATTGGAAGGCTGCTATAAGGTCTCCCTGGAGCCTTCTCTTCTCCAGGCTGAACAATATATTTATATTTAAATACAGTAATATATTTAAATACATACAATATATTTAAATACAATATATTATAATTAAGTTTTATTATACTACAAACTATAACAATAAGAGTGTGTAAATTAACATGGTAATTACAAGAATAATTTTAGGCATTGACTTGGTCATATGACATTACTTGGGGCCATTGATTAATTTGTGTCAGAGCGTTTTGGGATGTAAAGACCTTATTAATAGTGTATTGTCAGGGTCAGTGTATCACCACAGCTTCTTTGAATGTTTAATTAAATATGACCTTTTAAATGAAAGTAGACCTTTGTTTTTATAAACCTAAAATGTGGCAAAGGATCTAATGTTAAACACTGTTTGCATGCTGAGACCAAAATCAAGAATTATTATTTTAAGAATTAATATAAAGTAAATAAAGTAAAAAGGCTTATAAGGGAAATATTTTAGAACTGTATGCAACCCAGTAGATATAATACATACTATATAACCATGTGGAATTGGTAGATAATGCAATGATTGCTACCGATTAAAAAGAGCTGGGTACTTTAAGCTCATGTTGTTAGAATTTTAAACTTTTTGGTTTTTTTCTAGTCAGACCAGTAGCAATTGCACTGGTCTTACAAGATGTGTTTTCAAGAATTAAATAGGGATTCCTCTTCTAGTTGGCTGGAAGCAGCTAAGTGTGTCCCACAGGAATAACTCTGACAATAACACCTAAGTTGGGAAAATGGCTTTACTAACAAAACATCCCCTAGATTTGACACCAAAAAAAAAAAAAAAAAAAAAACAAAAAAACCCAAAGAGAAAAGACCAAATCCTAATATTACTAGTACTATTAAAGGCATTGTTATCATACATCAATATCGTACTGAAGTCGTATTCTGCATTGATTTCATTGCAGGCAGTTTGCATCATCTCTGAGTGCTTCTAAGTTTAAAAACAAGCAATTCTGAATTACAGAGTGGTAAATGTTTAAAACCCTGCACTTGGCTCCAGAATGTGTTAGATCAATTTATTAATCAAAGAACAATATCATACGGACTTCAGTACACCCACCAACAAAACCTGTGTTGGTTAATTCTTAGTTTTTTGTCAATTTCAGTTTGGAAATGGTTCTTCCTAACTCGATTAAAGACCTGTGTGGTTTTGACATTGAACATTTCTGTAGTAAAGCATGAACTGACATATAAATGAAATCACTAATAAGTAAACACTTTAGCACATGAATACATTAATATATGATGGATGAGGATATATCAACAGAAAAAACAACATAAAGTTGGGGGGGGTGGGTTCATTTTTAATGAAATGTGAAAAATGTATATTAAAACATTATTATTACAACTTAATGATGTGAAGAAGGCAGGTTCGAAAATAGCTGGTCTCTGAGAGTCCGATTTGAAAGTTCATAAAGTAGCCTTATTTTTCACATATACTTTAGTGTATTAGAACTGCTAAGGGAAAAAATGGAATTGAAGTGCAAGTCCTCTACATACGTAATCTACAGTGATTATATATAATGTGTATGCTTGCATATAAAAATCTATTAGTTGTAATTTTCTCTTTCCTTGATTTTTGTTTTAACTTCCTTTTTCTTTTTCCCCCCTTTTCTCTTTTTCATAAACTGCTGCTATTCAGGCTCTTTTTGGTACTATTTTTTTTTTTTTTTAATACTGTGTGCTTTTCTAATTGGAGTTCTCTCCTCTCTTGCCCTAGTTCCCTGCCTATAACCTTTCAAGTTTCTTCATTCCTCTCAGCTCTGTACTTGCAGATAGGTCTATGTGCAAGGTATTTTGTTGGAAATACTGTGGATGAAGGGACCCACACTTGAATCAGAAAATGGGACAAATTTCAGTATACCTCTTCTCCCCAAATTTTTGGGAGGGTAATTTTGTTTTTAATAATTACATTTTAGCTAAATACAGAAAAACGTTAATTTGGGAAATGGTAGAAAAACAAACAAATCTTGGAATCAGATGAATCTGTTGTGCTTTCTTTGACATATATCAGCAAGTGCTCTCTAATGACCGTATTTTGAATACACAAGAGGATGTAGAGTACTTTACCCCAAATGCCAATGAACAGGCTTCATAATTCTGCAGTCAGTTTCTATGAGATGAAGGCATTCTGCAGAAAAAGAATTTTCAGGAATTAATCAGCTATTGGTGAGATAGTTTAATAAGATGAGCCCCAGATATGACGATCAAAAGAAAACCTTATTCTCTCATTTTGAACTGAGCCAGGGTGTCTGTGTTGAAAATCACAGTTCTGCTTGAGTCATGGAAGTTGAATACACTAGGAGGATCTTCTGACAATGAGTTACTGCTGCTGTCTCTCAGCCAGCAATTTTGAAATAAAATTGTCTTGCTATTCTTTTGACAAAACATTTTTGTTCCATAAATATTGAAACAAAATAACTTCAGTTATACAACCGATGATTTATACTAATGCTAAGCGTTATTTCACTGAACCAGAGAACTTCAGGAATAGGAGAGGTAGGAACTTGAACCATCAATTCTTTGTTGTGCAGTTTGGCTCATGTTCAGCTGTGGAAGGTATTATTCAAGCTCAGTATTAGTGTAGTGTTCAGGAACAAAAACCAAAATCAGGTTTGGATTCCAGTCAGCTTTCATTCAGGTCAACAAAGTCTTTTCAGCAGGATATTTCATACTGTTTCTTTTTTCTAGCTTTAAATAAAGGAAGAGTGGCCTCAGCCTTCCTGGTTTTCTCTTTTCCATTAACAAATAAAAATTTTTGTGTAGTCATCTTGCTTTGTTTTACTTTTCCTAGGTTTTTACATCAGTTTTACTAAATCCCAGTAATCCCTTTTTTCCACTCCAGAAATCGGGTCTACTTTCCTATTTTTTAAACCTTTCAAACAGTTTTATTTTAAGAGTATTCTTCTGTTTTTTTCTGGATTTTTTTTTAGGCTGAGAATGTCTTTCTGGCTTAGCAATGTATACCACATTTCAGAAATGGTAATAGAAAAATTGTCCTTTATTATTATTGTCTTTATTAGTCACTAGTAATAGTAGTAATGATAATAAAGACAGTTTAATTTATGCAGTGTTAGCAGCATTAGACATCCTATCAAGCTCTAGTTCTTGCTTAAAACTAACTAAAAGACTTCAACAGCAGAAATGGGATATAAAATTGAGGCTTCTCTTGGCACCCCTGCTTCAGACCTTTTCAAAACCAGGATTAAAGAATAATTGCAGTAGTTCTGGTCTGGCACCTGATCTTCCTCCCACCACCTGGGCTGGTATCTGTTTGAAACATCTACTACCTTCTAAGAGCACCCTTGCAAAGAAACTGCCTGGCCTAGGCAGGCCTTCTCTATGGACCAGCTGCACAGAGAATATAACCTTTCCTATGCAACCCTTGAATAATAATAGGGTGGACTTGTGTGCCCCAAGGGTGTGCTGCTTATCAACAATGGATAACTGCTACTGTGAGGGTTTAGGTTGTAGAAATTACATTGGGAATAATCGGTAGCTGGCTAGGACAGTTTTGAATTACCCTGTCTTTATTTCAAGATTTGAATGAAGAGGCATACTGGTGTTTCTTCAGGTAGTGAGGTATGAATAAGCTTTAAAAAGATATCTGACCACAGTAAACCCTGACACTTCTGTTGTTATTTCAAGAACATTTCTGGTGGACTGGATCAGGAAAGGATTTTTAATTGATTCTGTGGAACATGCTTTGTCTTACTACTGATGGTATTTGAATACAGTTATTTTTCTAAGGTCATAAAAATAAATAAAATTTGTACCTGTATTTAAGAACATTTTCTGGTTTAATGTATTAATTCATATTTTGAGTTCTAAACACCGTGTTACTTAATATTACAGCACATATCCTATTGAACCAATAACACAGAATGAAGATAATTCCCACGTAAAGGAGCTTAGTCTAAATGATAATGTTTTTTCCATAGTGTTTGCACTTTAAGAAAAATTGCGACGGAGTATTGTTTTGCTTGCGTCTTCCAGGCTTTAACCAGAGAGTTACAGCAAAGCGTGCGAGAGCTGAGAACAAAAATCAAACAGGCAAAAAAAATGGAAGAAGTGAGAGCATGCAAAAAGGGTCTTTCCCAAGAGTCTGTTCAGTTGGCAGCGTCTATCCTTAATGTTTCAACAACTGATCTTGAGGAGATATTAGAAGTAGAAGATGATGAGGTAAGTTATTTTAAGGACTCTTCAGTAAAAAGGGGCTAGATCAGAAGATGCTGTATATTTCTGTTCCGGAGGAAAAGGATTTCCAGGTAAAGACTGGAATTTCATTGTGCAGCATCCAGCACACAAAGAAGAGAACAGTTGGATTTAAATAAAAAGGTCAGGTTAGAGACTCATAAGGTGGCAAGACTTCGGGCATGAATAATAAAATATAAGTATACTGTTTTGAACATGGAGATGTAGAGACATTATTTGAAAATCCCTAGTAGTTTCCTTTTGTGAGACTATTTGGCAGATTATACATTTTAAATAGACTTCTACATTAATGAAAACAAGATTAGAATGTGTCTTGCTGTGCCAGATGGATTCCATTGATGCTTCCTTTCCTGAATTGTGGTATCTATTAAAGGTATTCCTAGTAGACATATGGTTTCTGGGGGAATCCATTGCCTTTTTTTGTTGATTGTCATGCATTTTACTGTGAAATATTTGATAATGTTTCATCAAATCACTCTCTATTAAATAGACAGAGTAATAAGATCTCTTATCCAGTTTTATTTTGGCCTGATCAAATAATACAGAAAAAAGCCTGTACACTTACTTTAATAAGAGTGTCTGGGAGTTGACCATTATGGGGTTGTAAAAGTATTCTGGTGATGACTTAGGTTTAGCCTTGTTGGAGCTTTATATTACAGAATTCACAAAAGAGAGTTTTCACAGTGGTTAAATGAGGGCGCATTGTATATGTATGCACTGATATGGATTACATACATGAATACAAATAAAATGGACCCACATCTGCCCTGTTTACTGACATTTATACACCTCTGTAGAGTGATTCATTTTGACAGAATTGTTCTATGCTTATCTCATTCTCAAAGTAATTTCTACATTCTGGTTTTTTTCTTGTAATCACTCTTGTGAATATACGTGTAAAACACAAACATACTTAACTATAAATAGAAAACAAATTTAAAATAGAGGTGACGAATTTATACTGCACAAATTTTAAATATATAATCCGTTTATCAGTTTGTAGACTCAGGACCTTTAAAACTCGTAAAATTTACACATAGATCACATGTACACCTGTATTTTCATGTGAAAAGAACATGCGTGCATGCTTCTAGGGTCATACACTAACAAGGATAGGTTTATAAATTTAACAGAGCCCTCATACTTGGTGGATATGCTTCAGATAACTAGTTTTGCATGCATAGTTCCCACTTCCACATGCTGTTTATTTAATGTATATTCAGTTACCCATTTCCTTTATTGTTCATTATGTTCTTCTCAGGTGGTGTCAAAATATTGTGTCTCTGTTATATTTTTCTATTTTTAGGAAACAGCAAAGACAAAAATGGAGTTTGAAAAAGACAAAGAATGGCTGCAGTATATACAGAAACTTCTTGAAACACAGGTGCTAAATTTTATCTTCCCTTAATTAATTACAACTTTCTGTTCTGAGTGGCTAAGTGTTTTTAGGTTGTAATTAATTGGTTGCATTTCTAATTATGTTGCTATTGATGGTCCCAAACTATACTGTGATAAGGCAATGTAAAATCCTTGTTTTGCAGCATTTCCTTTTTATTTCTCTTAAAATAAGAGTCACTGGATAAAATTGAAGATATGTTAACCAAGGATTTGTGATCGCTAACTTAACAGCTGAAACAATGCTGGAGAAAACAAGCACAGATCTTGGCAAATGTGTTAATTGAATTATTTAAACAGTGTGTAATGCTTGCTAGAGTGAAAAGGATCCATTCTCTCATACCTCTTAGGAAAAAGAGATTTTTTATTATGTGCCTTTAAAGTTAGTAGTTGATATGGACACCTGAGGAGTTCATGGGTTTCAGTGACCTTTTACTGTGGACCTGTTTCCAGTCAATTCATGTTTTCCTCATAGCCAGACAGCTGTTTATTATCGTGTCTTCTCGCATTCTCTACAATATTTTCTACTGAGACCTTGAGCAGCTTGTTAGTGGGAAGTAAATATTGATTTGGCATCCTGTCAATGCAGAAAGAATGAAAAAATTTCCACCAGAGGCCCCTCAAACATTTTCCTATCGACATTTTCTGGGCAGAGAGGAGAGCTGCATAGAGGATGACAAGGCTGAGACTAGCAGAAATCCCTGAGGGGTCCATTGAGACTGCCGCTGTGACCTGTGTGATACTTTTTCTTCTCTTTCAAGTCTTTTTTTTAATACACACAGAGTCTGCTGGGATGCTCCCCTCTTGTAAGTGATCAAGGGCAGTTTATTGGCAGGTGAGAGCCCTGCTTTTCTAGCCACAGTCAGCTTTTGTTTGGACATCACTGACAACATACACTGACTCCTGAAACTTTTCCATTATATTTTAGTTGTCTCCTTTATTCAGATGACGGGTAGCTGATGTCTGAAAAGAAATAAAATTCGATTTATAAATCCAGTGTTCCTAATGCATATTCACTAGCATGGGTCCATTAACGATGTAGTTCATTTCAGTTAAGAATGTGAATGACTGAAAATATTTTGAAAGCTATTTCAAGGGAACACTCACATTCAGATTTACATATTTTATCATTAATAGCTTTTGCGTCTAGATTGTGTCCTATGGCCAGATTTTTAAGGAATGACAGTTTTTCCCTCTTTCTTCCCTCCTTCATTATCAGAACTTACTACCATTAAGGCTGCTTAATTGCTGCAGTGGAGGATTTGGAAATATCTGTTTGCTTTTACTGGCTCTGTCAGAAATACTGGCATTTAAATTTAACCTCATAGTGTTACATGGAACTCTGCAGTAAAAGCACAAATATTTTTATTCACTAAATTGCCTTTATTTTAAGTATTTTAAAAAATTTATAAATTTCAAGGTTCCATCCATATTATGGACTCAAAATAGGAATCGGACTCATGGAATATGATGAAGAATTCTTATTCTTTTTTTTTTTGTCATTCTTTGGTAAATCATTAAAAAATCCTAAGCAGAATTTTATCACTTCTCTTTGCCTGATATAGACCGACAGGAAAAAACAGAGCATGGAGAGTGAGGGGTTTGTTGACTATGTAACCAACTGTATTAGGATTGCAAATGTTAGCTAGGGATAGAGGAGCTCATTGCTCTTAGCTGTACAAGTTTGTGTACAAGTTAATAGTGCTTTTCAGTGGTTTTTGCTCCATCTTGTGGGGTTCCTCAGGAGGAGCTCTGAGAGTAAAAGCAATTCTTGGTAAGCTGACCGTCTTTAGAACTGCAAGGGGATTAGTATTTTTTGGGAGCAGCCAGCTATGCTTTTCATTCCTGCCCAAGCTAAGTCACACAAATGGAAATTGCTAAGATTTTTGGTCTCTGTATTTGGGAGCAGCTCACGGAAGAGCTCTATGCCCTTTAAAATGCTTAATTCATATCTTGTAGATGGTTTGCCTGTGGTTTCCTTTAGTAGGCATCAGTTATATTTCTGATCAGAAAACTAAAGCTCACGGTAAAATGAAAGCTTTCTGTCGAGACTTTGCTCATTACAGGCTGCTTACTTAGCGTTACAGGTTGGCAAACTGTGTACCCATTTGCATCTTGAACAGAGATGCAGGCTTGCCCTGTTCTGTTATTCTGAGAAAATGTTCGGTTGAAAATTGCATCAGATCACTTAATATTGCAGTTTGATATAGTGCCTTTTTGTGCCATTGAGCCAGGACTTGGGAACATAATTGCCCAGCAGTATTGATTTAATTGCCTAGGTTTATTTGTGGACTCCTAATTATTGACTGGAGGTAAATTTAATGGAGAAACCTTTATGAACACTGGGAAACTGCTGCTGTTGCTGTTATACATAATGAACTGCATCATATCCCTTTAGATCATTCTTCAAGCTAATTTTATTCCACTGTGACAGTATGATAACATTTAAAATGTCATAGACATTTTATTTTTATTACTGACATACGCCATTTTACTGCTGCATTAGAATTTTGGGGGGGAGGGAACTGAGGGAAGCACTAGTTGCTTTTTACTGTCATTTTATAGATTCCCCTAAAGTGTAATGATAAAAGAGTAGTACACCTCTGTTTTACACTTCATCTGTACCTTTATTCTCTGTACTCTTATGACTTGAAAAAGTCTAATTTCTGTCAGCTTTACAAGAATTGTAATATTTAAGTGATAGATATTTTTGCATTCCTGAGGCTCGCAGACCCCAGTCAGAGTTTGTGTCTTTGTTTTATCAACTACTATAGAAACACATGTGGAGAAGCTACATCACTGCTAAGAAGCTTACAATTTGATAGAGACACCTCTGCATCAGGACGTTATTATGTAAATAAGAATCATGTAATCAAAAAGTACAGTCATGTTCTGAATTCTACCAAGCTAGTAGAAGTCACTTATTGTCTAAACCTATGTCTTGAATGGCCAGGAAGTGTTTTTTCAGTTGTCTATTTGTATTTGTACATTAACACTCAATGACTAGAGTGTTCTCACTAAAGTATAAGAATCAAACATCTTAATAACTGACATTAAGGTAAAAGGTTCTCTTGCCTATGAAGAACCTGTATGTGTAGAGGCTTCACAGGAGCGCATGCAGGTATCTGC
Source organism: Numenius arquata (assembly GCF_964106895.1). NCBI lineage: Eukaryota > Metazoa > Chordata > Aves > Charadriiformes > Scolopacidae > Numenius > Numenius arquata. The sequence continues at coordinate 36,532,088 of NC_133616.1, forward strand.
TACCTGCACAGGGGTATCTGCGTCACGTATAGAGACATCAGACTGATTGTGCATTAGTGATTGGCGTGGGAGAAAGAAGCTGGGAGAGGTATCGCGTTGTAGTCCACTGAGTTTTTAGCAGTTCATGGTATTTGGGATAGGAGGGAACAAGTATGGTTATCTCAGTATGTATGTGTGCTTACAGCTTGCATGGCAACTGATGAGGCATCTACCTACTTTATCCCTAACATCTGAGTGTGTATGTCTTATTATCTGAAACTGGCACAGTATAGTAGCACTCTCTTTTATAATCATAAAAAAACCCCCCAAAACCACCAAACAAACCAGCAACCTTCTCTAGCTTTTTCCCATCATAGGAATCTTATATAGACAAACTAAGAGGATGACTTCTTTTCACATAACTTAGACAAGATTTCTCGTACCACCCAAGGTTTTTGTTCATTGTGACTGATAGTAAGGAACAACATCTTTGAACAATCCATTAATAATTTTGTATCTGAATACAGCATGTTAGCCCAATCCAGTTTACGACCTGAAGTCTCCAAGAACTATTTGTTAATAAAATACAAATCGTTTGCCTAACACTTCCAGGCATTGAACCAAATGACAGCATTGATTTAGCATGTCCCTTATTAGATAAACAGTAACACTTGCCTTCCCTCCGTCCTCATGTGCTCCTCAAGATATCACATCTCACATAAACAAAGTTGACTAATAAAATGTTTCCTCTCATGACCTCATTATGAATCTATAAATCATATTTCAATGGTAACAACTTCCAGAAAAAAACCTTCCCCTCTGTTCTGTGGGTGCTCTGTAGGTATGTGTGTAATCCATCCCTAGAACAGTGTTTGTGACAGAATATTCACTCTTCATCAGTAGGGATTTTCCCCAACCCCTTTTTAGGATTTGCACTGGCTTCTAAATTTAGATTTCCTCTGGTATCATCTGGGAATGTGCACTGACAGCTATGATTGTTTCCTTTCAAATTTCTTGGATTGGAGCTCTCCTGCTTTGCTTTCAGTAGTCTCTCTCCAGCTCCTGTCTGTCTTCTCCTTCTCTTTACTCATTGCCTGTCCCCTGCTCACAAGCACACATAGTTATTCACCCATGCACAAACACACCTGCGCACACTCACCACTGCCAACATCACCAGGTGTTTCAAGTACCTGCACCTTCAAAAGCAGCACCAGTGCAGTCTGAACCATATCCCGGGCACCGTTAACATTGGTGTCAGACCATCAGAAAGTAACCATTGTTTTCTCGTCTTTATGAGAATAAGAGCTCAGTCCTGTGCATTGACAAGCCATTATGATATAAAAATCTGTGTTTTGTGTCATGCATACAAACAAAACCAGATTACATCATTGTCCTGAACTGAAAACAAGGACAGATTGTAATGAGACTACAGACAGGCACAAATATATATATATATATATAATATAATCATGTATATACAGCCAGTCACAAAGCAGAATGGACAAAGAACAATAGTGAAGTGGTGGTGTATTTTTTTTTGTAAACTTTGACTTTGACTTTATAGTGAAATTAGGAGGTTTTGGTTGCTATAATCTGAGTTTCTCAGGGTTGTTTCAGGTTATTCTTTGTGGTTCACTTAATTCAATTTGAGGCAGCTCTGCAGTGTGTTTGGGTAGTTTTGCTGGGCAAATGTATTATACTGATCCATATGGGGATATATAAAATAGGTGTAACCACTAATTTGTGTATTCCAGAAATTAAATACTTTTATTTCCATGTTAACACATTTTAGACTGTGTGAAGCAGAGGCCAAGTAGCGCTGTGATCTGTGAATGGAGACACTATGTCTCATTAGAATAACAACATAACCTTGCATTCCTTATGAGTCTTTACTGGCAGATCAGTGTATATTTATGTACTTGTGCTGACTGAGACTCAGTCGTGTGGTGTAAGGATGCTAAATATTACTAGTTTATTTTTCACGGAAGCGATCTCCAGAAGAAGTATATCCAGAAGAAGTATGTATATGTGTATATATATATATATATATATATATATATATATATATAATCTCCAGAAGAAGTGAGGGAAACAGAAATAACTATCAGCATTCCTGACTCTTTAGGATCTTATTACCTTACAGTTACTCATACAGCAAGATATCCATCTCATAAGTTGTGTAAGAAATACGCCATTTCATTCATATGGCTTTCTAGTATCAAAGAAGAAATCTACAATTCTGGTAAAGATAAATAAATAAACGAAAATCTTTAAATCCACAAGTAGTTTGCACTCTCAAATTTTCTGAATTCATACAAATCAGTTAAGTAGTGCTTCTCTTAAAGTGTAACATAATATACTGATTTAGGATCGCTATGATTGTTCATGCTTAGCGTTCAGATAAATTGGTTGTGGCACAGATAACTGGAAAACATTTGAATGAAGTATCATTCTGTATGAAAATATATAATCATCAGTGGTATAAACAAGCTTTCACTCCTTAGGTGTGCACTTAGCACTCACTGAACTCCCAAAGCTTTCCCCAAGCATATGGCAGGTTTGGAAGCTGGGATGAATAGTTTGGAGTAGAGACATCTTCAACGGTTGTGAAGTTCTGGGGAGATATGTAGAGTGAAGCTTCCCAGGATAGTTACAGAGCCATCATTAAAAGTAAATCTGACAGGCTTCTATTAAAGATGAAGACTGTAGAGATCATCCAGTTCTGGGTGTCTGCATGGAAAGAAAAGCAGATAAAAACATACAGCACTTTCTCTGAAACCGACAAATGGTGAAAGAATGACATAACATTCAACTTTCAAATGCTCTTGATTTAAATGAATGATTTAAATAGAAAGAGTTCTTGAAAGATCACTTTGCTATGACATGGAAGGCACAGAAAGTACAGAGCAGCAAGTAAAATGTAGCTAGAATGATATGAGCCAGAGACATCAATAAGAAACCATTCATCTCAGGCACAACATTAAGGAGGTAAAATGTATCAGAAGTGAATGTAGTCAGGCTAGGCAAGAAAAATTAAAGGCTTAGCTAATGGTATAGTGTTCTCATAAAAAACATATTTAAACAAGGAGGGAGAGCAATTAGAGTGAACAGGATGCTGGAGTCAGTGTTTTTAAAGCACAGTAGCAAGTAAGTGTCACAGAATTTCAAATAAATTATGTCTTCTATTTCTCTGAATAGATTTGTGCTCAGTGAATTGGATCACTCTATTCCCCAAAAAGTCATCACAACAGCGTATGGGAGAAAGCTGACAGGTGTAGATGACTACTAGAAAACTCTTACCATAGACAGAAGTTATTTGTGACAGATGGAGACATGTCTGGCCAGCAAGTACCAGCCCTTCAAAACCGCCTTTCCTTTAAAAAAGGGAAATAAGGCATACTATCATCCTTTTTCTGTGACTACAAAGTGACTGTTGAACATGTAGGATTGCCGTTACAGTCACTTCATGACAGGTGCTTGCTATTAACAAGATTTTACTTGCTACCATTTCAGATTATTTTTTTCTGACTTGTTAGTAATAATAAATATCAGTATATAGATTGATATCTGTATATCAGTTCAGACATTAGACCTGCATTTGTATTAGATTTACTTTCACGTCTGAGGTTTTTTTTGTTTGTTTTATAATTTTTGTTTCATATACCAGGAAATAGGCAGTACTTTATCTGGTGGAAGTACCATACAGTTTTGTCTTTAAGATGGAATAGGGAGGTGAAAAAAATAGAATCAGAGTAATGACACTCAAATGTGGAAATAGAGAGTGGTTCTAGATGCAAAAGTATTGCTTTGAACTACAGTTGGGGAAAGCAGAGGAAGCTGGTGATTGGCCTGCTCAATCAACTGCTATATTTTATCTAATTTATTTTTGGTGGCCTTATTAAGGTAAAATTTTCTCTCCTTCTGATATGAGCGTCACCTGTTATTTTTCATGTGGGACTGACCCCTTGGTCACCCACAGGTCTCACCAGGAGTTCAAGAAAGCTGACAGAGCTCTGTGAAGCTGACAGAGACTTTCCAAAGGTTGATGGAAAACTGCTCTGCACTCCTTCTGTGCAGCACTGACCACTCTCTGGGTGGAGCTGGAACTAGTGTTTTGTACCACCTCCAAAAGTACTCCCCAGCATACAGTGACCCGATTAACCAGGACTGTGGAAGAAAACCTCTTTAAGCATTAAAGCAATCAAATTGAAAAATATACCAAATCACTGAAAACATTGACTGTGCAAATACATATTTTATATTGGAGGAGATATAAAAGAGGTTTTCACTTTTCTCTATAAATATGTAAATACAATTTTTTATATCATGTTTTTGAGGAGCAGCTCGATCCAATTAAAGCTTTTGGAGTTTTGGGTTTTGTTTTGCTTTGGGTTTTTTTATTTACAAGTTTTCACTTGTGAGTTTAAGGCAGTTGCCACAGCATTGAGATCTGTACTGGTAGTTCTGTCTCATCCTCTTGAGAGTAGTGAACACACACTACCATTTCTGCCCTAGAGATGACTGTAACCTTTTATTGATCAGCTGATTGAAGATAAATGACAGAGATGCTGGTACTGCAGTTTGCATCATTAACATGGTCAGTAAAGCATGAATTGTTCAATAAGGCGTTTATCTTTTTTCATTTTACTCTGTTCTTTTATCATTTTTATGATAGAGAGCAAATTTTCAGACACTAACCAGGCAGGTGAACTTTAAAGATCAGATGTGTGTATGCGTGGTAGTTGTCAGAACTAAGTGAAATCTAATGGCTTAAAGATATTTAATAAACGTTTTTCACATGAAGGAAATAAAAGTTCAATGATAATTTTTCTTACTATGTTTCTTTTCCAGTTTCCTTTTGCATCACCCTTAATGGATGCCATACTGGAAAAATTAAATGAGAAGAAGAAACTGGTAGAAGAGTACAGTTCTCTCATGAAACACACTGTGTGATATTGGTAAGACCTATCTTTGCAAAGTGTGAATAAAATACGTGTGCTGTTTCCTCCTGTCTTTCCTCTTCACATAAAGAACTGTCAATATGCATGTTCAATACATAAGTAGAAACTGTGTACTAATTAATTGTTGAACAAGAGGAATTAATTACGTTCCTATTTAGAAAGGAGTGTGGTGTTTGATTCCTGAAGACAAAAATTGCTGCAAATCAATGCCGAGTTAAAAATGATTTTCCTTTAAATGCATTAGCAGTGAACACCAATGCAGGCTTTGTAGTGAGAGGATGTTTTTGATACGATCAATACACATCTGTACAATTCAGAAAGTAAAAAAAGCAGCTAAGTAACTCCTGCTTGTACTAGCCAGAACAGTAGAAGTAGGATTTAAAAGGAACCGGGAATATCATTGAGATTTTGAATACCTAATTTCTTTTAGCCTTTTTGTGAATCCCAGCTTTATGATATAAGAAGCATAAAATGATATGCTTTCTTTATGTTGGAAAAAATGAGAAAACGAATGATTGTAGAAAAAAAGTATTCAATGTAGAGTAATACTCCCGGGAAAAGCTGTGTTTTCTTCTGAGTTGGAATGTATTGTGTACAATGCATTTAATTGAATTAAAAAAATTAAACACAATGAGGTTTTTTCCAGTGGATTTTTTCAGTAGTAGTCCCAGTTCTTTCTCGGCTAACACCAAGCTGCAAGCCCTCACTTTCCTTGGGAAAATGGTATAGAGTTTTAGTCAGTTGTTTCCACCAAGATTTCTCTGGCAGTACTAACAAATAATTACTGCTTCTTCACATCTTTGATCTTAAGAGTTTGTATTCTGCTGGACCAACCCACCTGATCAAATGAAAGACCCAGGTTTCTGGTAACATTTAGCTCTTGTATTTGGCTCTTCATCAATGGATATCAAGCTGTTTTACAACAGATATCACCATCATTATTCATATTGGGTGGGGAATCAGAAGCAAGATCTATTTGGCCTAAGATCAGTCAACACAAGCATGAAACAGAAAAGTTTTCTGCATATCAGTCCAGTGCTTTACCTAGGATGTCAGTGTGCTGCTTTTAATTTACGGAGTTTACTATTTGGTGTCTCTAAGAAAAAGATGAGGAAGGGAAGAGGTCACTGAACTTCAGTTACACTTGGTGACAACAGGGGCTTGAGAGGGTTTTTATGGAAATTACTGAAAATCATGCAAACATATTCCACCTCCACCTGTAAATTAAGACCTGGAACTATCCGCATGTGAAAAAAGAAACACATCTTTAGGAATGGTTGACCACCACCTTTTCCAAGGCAAGAAATAAGGGACATCATGTGAAACCATCAAGTGACATACTCAAAGCAAGCAAAAGGAAGCCACTCCCATGCAAAGGGAATGGAGCTGTGGATCTATTTGCCTCTGGGTTTTACTGAAGCTAAAAATTTACATGGGCTGCAATGCCAATAAAATCAATGCCAATAAAAATTATGGAAGATAAATCCATCAAAATACCTGGAAACCATGTTCATATGATTTTCAGTAATTCCAGCAAAATGTATTTGAAAATAATTTCAACATAATGTCTGTTGCTGGGCGGTGGAAAGAACTTCATGAGGCTAAAGGTCAGTGAAGATTAGCCCCTTTGTCTTCATTTCCATGCTCTGCAAAACCTGCTGGTGCAAGTCTGATCATGGTGCTGATCTTAGTGCTTGCTGATCTTTTGTCTTAGTGAAAGAGCCAGGAACACCAGGTAATTCACATGGAAACCAAACAACCTTTTGAGACAATTTACCAAACTAGTACCTTTTTCTCGTAACTTGTGCATCATGTCACAAGAGACCCAACAATGCTCTACAAAGAAAGTTAATTCTCCATAAATCTCTTTGGCCTAGGCCTTGAGGGGGGATTAATTTTTGCCGCCTTTTGAAAATTATTAGGGTCAATAAGCCTGATAAGCTTACTTGGCCAAACCATCATATTTGGACTCTACCAAAACAATTTCTGCAGGACATACAACAGTACAGATACATCTCTTTCCCTTCATCCGAGTCTTCTGCAGTTGTCTGCCATTTCTGTGATGAGACTTAAGCTCCTTCAGGTAAATGTTCACTTGCTAATGAGGGAGCTTGCAGAGCTGCTATCAGCACTTGTGCTCCGTGGAAGAGGCAGATGACAGCTCACTCTGGGAAAGTGAGTGAGTCACTGATGGCAGCAGCACACAGCCTTGATCAAGTGAGCAACAAGCCAGCTACATGGGAACATAGCTTTCCAATGAAGAAAGAGACTTCCTCATTCAGTCCAGCAAAAAGCCTTCAGAAAAGATCACTTAAAGGGCTTTTGACCTATCTTGTTGTCAGGGGCAATAAACCAGCTTCATGTAAAGAAATTTCCATCAAATTAATTTTTTGGCAGTTAAAAAGCTTTTAATTACTGATTCAGGTATTGAGAAAGCAAGCAAGTAACTAGGGGCTTAGGGCAGTGCCAGACCTGCTCCCACACAGGTTGCCTGCAGCTGCCACCAACATCTGCCAGCTGTGCCCAGTGCACTTGTAAGTGGATGCTCCGTCCCTCCTGCCTGCGTGTTAACCTGGAAGCCTTACCACTAGACAAACTTAAAAAGAAAGGTCTCAAGTTTATACCGAGGAAGCACGTGGTTAAGTCTGCATGGCATTGCATCGCCAACCGCTACTTCAGGATTTTGAGAGAAGTGGCGGTCTTTGGTCTGCTCTAGCAAGCAGTCCTCAGAGAATTGCCGTGGAGAGATGGCTACTTTTTTTGGTCACAGGTCTTAGTGCTTGCTAGCTTGTTTGCTAATCCAGTAGCTGACTGAAATGCATTCTCAAAATAAATCATGGCTGCTGTAGCGTTGCCTTTTTGGTTTCTAAATTTAGAATTACAAAATATGGTCTGTTTCTACTATTCCTACCATTCTGCTCAGAGAAGCTGGTGCACACAAACCTTGTGAACCAGCAAAAATGCAAAATGAACGGTTGCCAGGTCTGTTTCTTCAGTCCCTCAAGCAGCCTGTTTCTGGCTAGTGCTGTCTCTCTTAATGCAAACGTGTGGAGAGAGGCAGAAGAAATCCCTCACTATGCTTTATTTCCTACACCATTTTGTTCCTTCTGATGCAGAGAGGATTAACTTAAATTGTGCATTTTAAGAAATGTTTATTTAAAACCCCATCCCCAGCACTAGTATCATTTTACTTTGGCCTCTCTGAATTACACAAAGAAAACATTTTGAACATAGGAGCACGCAGACTAGGGATGTCTCCCCTTGGATTCTGGTGTGTTTGGTAAAAATTTCTTCCTTTGCACTTATCACTTTCTTGGGTCAGTGGTGTGTCCTTTACCTTACAAGCCAGCTTCCAGCTTCCAAGAGCATCAAGCAGGGGGAGCAATGCTCAGATTATAATTTGCTGTCTCCATTGTGCAATGAAAATGCTGGATCAGCCCACTTGGGTATAGGCTCAGCCTAGAGCCTGGGAGCTTGGTGTCTTCCTTGTTGTGCTTCAGGGGGGGGCTTCCCTGCGGGAAAGGCAGAGCCTGGGCACCAGTGAAACAGCTCCAGCTCTGGCCTTGAACCTCCAACACCTGCCTGTAGGCGATGCCACAGCACCCGTTGCAGCAAGACATGGGCTGCAGTAGCAAACCAGTAGAGGAAGCAGTCACCTCCCCAGTCTTTAAAGATCATGAAACGCCAGTCATCTTCCACTTACAAAATTCAACAGTAAGTAGTCTGTTCCTCTTTGTACGTTGTACTGAACAGGGTACCAACAAAAGTGTTTCCAGACAAAGAGTACATGCATTGTCATGTATCAGTTTGTCCCTATAAAAGCCTCTGGAGTGACTAGGCCAGGATGGGAGGAGGGTGGTTATCACTTCAGATGAACCAATGTCTCTGCTGAATACCTCATTACTCTCCTAAAATTATCAGGCGTACTCTGGTAAAGATTTTCTTCCTTCTTACATTTTACATGGTGGTAGGTACAATTTCCTGCATTTTAGAAGGACACAGATTTTTCGTATATTTTTGGGGGGGTGAAAATGGAACCTAAGCACCCTAATGAGAAAAAGTGGGGAAAAAAAACCCCAAACCATAAATTAGATTTTCTGATGAAGAGGAAGAAATAAAAGAACTGTAACCACTTGACAGGTGCTCCTGGAATTATAGCACTGCTAGTCTTTCTGCAAACTTTGCTGGAAAGGCTGCCAAATATCATTGAAGAGGTTTCTTAATCTTTTAAATGTATTTTAAAGGTATTTCCATTCAACTTTTCTAATTTGATATAAAAAAATTGAAGTATCAGTCAATACTGATCGAAATGAAAAAAAATTTAATCTTGTTTGAGATATTTTTATATGGAGAATAAAAAGGCTAACATTCTAAAGAAAACAAATTTTTACCTCATCACAAATGTTTGAATTCTGTCTCTGCAATGAACATATTTGTTTTTACTGCTTATTTAATCTTTGCTGCACCAGTGGAAGAGGAGGGGGCTTCTGAAACAATCTTTCTTACTGTAAAAGGATTAAAAGTACTTACCTTGATTATGTTTTAGGAATATTTTAAAAAACCCTTTTCACTGGAACCAGGCTCAGATTGCACATGCATGTAACAAATCTACTGGAGAAGTATCAGCTCGACACCGTCAAGTTAATATTGCCAAAAAAGCTAAACATAAAAGATTTTAAATACAGTGCTGTTTTGAACTAACTATACCTACAAACATCCAGAAAATGCACTTAATTTGTTTTTCCTTCATTAAGGCAGCAGTTTTATGTCCTGGTGCTTCCTGATGTGGCCTCTAGATGGCAAACTTTCACAAAAAATGGGTTCAGGACTGGCTTCTGACGGCAGCCTGTGTGGGGTCATCCTTTGATCCCTGCAAGCTCTGAAATACTGTGTCAGACAGACCTGTCACTCGGGCAGCAGTAGCTGATATCTCAACATGTGAAATATATTGTCTATTTACAACCACTATGTACAGTGTCACAGGGATAAGTCCCTAAAATGTAACAAGTTTTTAATAGAGATATGTGCACATATATGTGTGTGTACATGCTTATGCATATGTGTATGTACATATACAAATATGAAATCTTCAGACTTCTGCAGAGCTTCCAAGTTGTTTGAATATTCTAACCCTTTCAAAAATCTTCATTATGTACTCTAAAATGTCAAAATTAAAGACAGCATCTGTCAATAATATCTTCTCACACTGTGTTTCTGTAGTGCCATCTGTTTAACCCACACAAATCCTCATTTACCTTGATAGGAATCAAAAGACATGAGTTTTCCAAAATCTAGATCTCTTATTACAAATGAGATCCATCTGCTTCTGTCCTGAGGATTCTCCATTAGAGAGAGCACTGCGTGTATAGCCCCATGTACCTCAGCACTTCCTCGTCTGGATAATCTGTTTATCTTCTGGAGTCCAATTTTTAAGGCTAGGTATTCTGAATGAGACTCCAGCTGGTAAGTGTAGTTATATGGTATGACTTGACGTTCACAACAAAGAGTAGTTCAGGGCAAAATCAAGAACATGTCAAAGTGTTCATGTAGCCATCATGCAGTGTCTCACTCTTTGTATTCTTGGAAAAGAAGAAGAAAACTATTTACACCCTTATTTTTTCTCTGTAGTTCCTTGAAGTAAGATACATTACATCCAGTAGAATACAATACTATTCTAGGTCTACAAGTCCTTGAACTCAGTTCATTTACTTCCATGCTTTGCTATGTTTCATTATGCGCTATTCTCATAGATAAAACAACTGCCTATTTTTGAGATTTCCTGATTTAAGAATTGAGAATTCCCAAGGTATAATTATTTGAAATTTCTTGTGGTGTAATGAATGGTTGAGAGAGCTAAGAACACTCCCTGACTTCTGCTGTAATCACATATTTAGCAATCAATGCAGTTGTGTTGCTAGATATCTTAAGTTTTTGTTGTTATCTTCAGGAATGCAGTGAGGCTACGGGGTCAGGAAGGTCTATATTTTAATTCTGGCTGTCATTCCTTCAGCTAGGCTGATTGCCTTTTCTGTTTCACCTTAACTGAACTAATATTTAGCTAAATTATGAGCTGAATATCAGAACAAGGAAAGGGAGCTAATTTCAGTAGTTTTGTGCCATTGTACACAGTTTATGCATCACCGTTGGGTTGCTTGGCATGATTAACACTGGATATGAAAGTAGTATGTGAAAGGAATGTCTCTGAACAGGTCTGGAGCTGGATAAGCAAAAGCTCTGGCTTGTTGAGGATATTGGCTTGATGTCATGATTTTTGTAGGTTGAGATAACAGCCGTTCTGAGATAAGTGGATTAGTATTTGCATCTTGGTCAGCTGTACAAAAGTGCAGCTTTCTATGAGGACTATTTTACAGCATATTTAACTGGCTGAGGAAATTTAAGGCTCATGTCTTTGTGAAAGAATTACCTTACCAAACTAACAGCTTATTTGATATCTATATCAGATGCTTTAGAGAGGAGATTCAAGTGACGCCAACCTATAGAACCTGTTGCAGAGCACAGATTTGACATCATCCTGAAAGAAGGTTACTCCCTTGATAGAGGAATGGCACATCATTATCTGAAATTCAACCAATCCTAGATTTTGAAGGATGACGGTCAGATTTCCTTTATGGTTGATGTTGAGCAAAATAGAACTTGCAGCATAAAATGTTACAATTTGTATTTAGAAAGGTACTCAACCTGAGCTGAAGAATTGATGTGTTGGAGAATCCAGTACAGTAACCCTATGATCACCCTACGATCAATAACTCTCACAACTCAAGATTTCCCATTGAAATTGTCTGGATTCAGTTTCAAAGCCTGGCATTTATAACTATCAAACAAATGCCCCCACACAGGTAATCAAGGCTGTGAGCTTTGACAGAACTTTAAGTCGTGGTGTGCATGTGGGGAGGAGAGGCATGAGTGGACCACAAGCATTGCAATGCATCTTTGCTACATCTTTACTCGTTGCTCATACTGCAGGAAAACTGTTTAAAATATGTGCCAAGTAATGGTCTCGCTACATGATTATTATTCAAAAGATAGTGCTATTTTCCTGTTCTATTTGATCTTTCTTTAGTTAAATATGCAAGGATCACATTTACCCTCTTAGGTACAACTTTGCATTAGGAACTCGTGTTGAACTGGTTATTTCAAGGAATCAACCCTCATACTGGAAGTATGGCCAGGGTCTTTTTTCTTCTGTTTATGACCACACCTCAGAAATAACTGTAGTCAACAGGAGCTCTACCTATAGCTTACCAATGTGAAAATCAGGGTTAACAGGTGTCAATTGAAAATGCAATGATTTTACTCTAAAAATACAAATTTTCTCTACAGTGTACCTTTTACAAGTGTAAATGGGAGAATAATATTGACCTTATAGAAAAGCTAGGGTGAATGGTTAGTTAAATTCTTATTTATATAACTTAATATCTCTATTAAATTTAATTTCAGGTATTCATGTAGTGAAGCTGCTGATTTTGCACTTGTTTTTCAAAATTAAATTTTTAACTTCTGAAGAAAAATAATACATTAAAAATGAAAACTGTTTGTACTACCAGAATATCATATACATAAGAAATTTACTGATTTAGGAGTACATTGCTGTGTTCTCCATACAGCCTACCCTTGAGCATCTCGCTCAAGCCAGGAATTTCTCTTGTCAATTTCTCTTATTGTCATGCATGTTTTCCCAGCACCAAAAAGCAAGTGAGGCTACTAGCTGGCACAAGCAAAACAGGAGCTAGACCCAGGGATCTGTGATCTCCTTCAGACAGAACAGACCAGCTTAATGCTCTGAAAACCCAAAGATACTGTGAGCTAGGGCTCCACCCCACTGACTTCCCTGCGCCCTGCCATGTGCTTACTCCAGAAGCCCAGTCTTGTCCAGCACCCAGTCCAAGACATGAGCACTGTGGTTCCCATAGTGCAAGCCAGACAGCTGTGAGAGCAGGGTGCTGACAGCCACCAGTTGAGTGATAGGCCTGCGGTCATCAGGCAAAGTGAAGCGATGACTCATGTCCAAGGTCCGTCCAGGAAAGCCAAACAATTCAGCGGCAGCAGGAGACAGGACTGGAGATGGGCACTCCTACAGCACAGCTCAGCACAGGACTGGTGCACGAGCCCAGGCTCAGGTGGGCTTCTGAACTGAGGGGCTGGGGGTGCTGAGTGAAGGCTCATGGAGGAGCCTCATGGTTCTGACAGCCCTCTTTCCACAGAACACAGTTCAATTCCCACGTCAGCCCATCAGGCTCCCTTGCGTTTCTCCTCTCCTAGCTCTGATTCTTTTCTCTTTCTTTACTCCTGCTCTGGTCCTGAACCGGCTGTCCAAGCCTTCACAGGTAGGATCACATGGCTGTGACGTTAATCAATGTTCATGTCATTGATCTAGTTGTTGTTGTCTTCATATATTATTTTAGAAGTAATGCATGCTAGATAAGAATGCCTCTGAAGCATGTCTGAACTACTAGAGCTCATTAAAAAAAAATCTAGTGCATCAGCTTAGCACTAACTGAAGATCATCATCTTTTAGAGACAGCAAAATGAAATGAAATGCCACGGTCTCTTCTGTCTGTTAGTTCGGAGACTAACAGACTAGCAGTGATAATTTTTTTAAAACATTCTGTCAATAAAATACTCTCCCTCAGAGGAAGACTTTAGGGGGCTTCTTATGGGAGGAAGTGGTTACGTGATAAGTTCTCAGTCTTTTAAGACTAAAACTGCGATGTTCTCCAGATAATATAGACCTTCCCTCCAAACAATGAATGAACAGGGAGCACATTGTTTTCAATTGATCTGAACTGGCACTAAAACAAAAAGGATTCAAGGGATCTTTTATTTTTTCAGGACACAGAATTTCTCAGATAACTGTGATTGTCTTCCTTTTCTATGCTTAGCATTTGAAATTCTGTAGTTGAATTAAAAATTGAATTTTTCTAAAAGATTTTAAAAGATTCTAAAAGATTTTAGTAAGTGGGTGGATATTGGACATATGTACTGGAGACTTGGAGAGGTAAATCAGGACCTGAAGTATTAAAGTGGCAGAGATTACTTTTTTTAGCTAAATGACCTTATGTCTAACACTGGATGGCACTGAAGTACATGCTATGAAGCCAAGTAGGGTACAGGAAGTGGCTAAGTTCCATTACAAGGCTTCTTTTTGCATGGAATTAACTGGATAAGGGGTTTTCCTGGTATTAACCTCCCCCAGAATAGCATCCGTATTTAAGGTGCTATGCAAAGAGGATTTACAAGTCATCTGTGAAGTCTGATTCACAATTAATCCTGGCATTATGACGGAAACTCAGCAGACACTTGGCATAGTGACGATTTAATAATTTAGACTGAGACTTCAGAATCTGCCTTGAGACTCAAGGCAGAGTACAAACTCCATCCTGATACCATGCAGACTAACTTTCTGTCTGGTTTCATATGACCCTGGCTTACCTACTGACTGACATTATGCAGTCGGTTGAGAGGTGAATATATGCCCTCTATTTAAAAGGGAGATTTCAGTATTCATCGTTATGCAGATTTTGCAGTGGTGTAACACAGATGAGGAGGGGAACTGAGCATGTACTGAATTTTAAGCACACTACAAGTCCCCTGGGTATTCAACAGCCTCTTGAATCGGTGCTGACTGTGATGTGATAAGAACGAAGAACGATGATGCAATGCAAGCACCAGAGGAGTGGCAAAGCCTCCTTCCTGCCTTCTCATATCTGCATCTGCTGTGTATTCTACAGAAGGAAAGTCTCAATCCATTTTGTTGTGATTTTGAAGAAGTTGTCTTTCCTGTATTTAACGTTTTGCATTTCTGTTACTTTTAGAGCTATCTGGGTCTTGGCATGTCTTGTGTTTAGCAGAGCAATGAAATGGCTGGATCCCTCCTGTTCTGAACATGTCTAAGACCTTGTCAAGTCACTTGTTCGCTATGACACAGAGACTATTTGCAAGAGGTGGTCTAATTCCTTCATATGACTGGTTTTTTGTTTGTTTTTCTTTTTTTCTGAAGTAGTATTTTCCTTGATTCATTGTTCTTTTCCAAACCATAATGACTTTTTCTGCTCTTGTTCTTGAATGTATGCTATTAATTTTGATCCTTGCAGTAGCTTGGAATATGATCCTGTATCTAGCCAGAGATAGATGAAGTACCAGAGACTGCTCAGTTTCTTCACAAAATCACTTTTCTTGAACAGTAAACATAGCCTAGTAATAATTTTAATATTATAATTTTTGTTGCAGTCATTACCTGAGTGAAGTCTCCTAGCTTCCTGTATATGCAAAGTTTATTCTTTAACAGCTTTCCAGTGGCCTTGAAAACACCTTCTTAGTTATGACTTTGAAGTGGAGGATGTTCGGTGTTGCAGGTATAAGCTAATCAAAGCGTAATTCTGACACCCTCAATCTGAGAAGTACCTTTGTCCACAAACTATTGAGATCCGTAAGTTTTTATCTACAGAGCTGTATGATGGAGACTGGCACATGGCAGCATCTGGAACCAAAGTAGCAGCAGCATCTGGCTGGTAATTAATATTCAAACTCAGTAATAAAAGCCAACACACAGATATGAGCTATCTAGTGTTACCGTACATAAATAATACTTTACAGCTAAGACACTGAAATCTGGGGACAAGTCTACTGTGTCTATCCAGAGATACAGAATGAATCAGTCATAGTCCAAGTCAGGCATAATAAACAACTCTGTTTTCCAGTGCCGCACCATGTAGACCACAGTTAGTAATCAGATATGACAGCCTGTGGAGTTCACGTTTCTTTTAGCTGAGATGTGCACCCACACTACTTTTGCTACGTTTTACTTCTCCTGACCTGCTCCTGTGCCACAGTGTCCTGTGCAGGTAGGTTGTACTTCAGATACCTAAACCGAAATGACTAGTGATTCTGTTTTACGTCTGTACTCAAAGAACTGGAAGCCTGTGCAGATACTCTGATAAGGATGGGAAAACTCTGCAACAAGGAGATGACCTGAGAAGCACTCTTTAACTGTTAGATTATGTCTCTTACAAACACTTCCAAGAAAAAAAAAAAGCACGCTAATATAGGCTATGGTTTTAAAACATATTTTATTCATTCATAAACTGAGATGCAAACCGATCATGATTCTAACACAACTTTTACATTATCCAGTAATAAAATCTTACATCAGTGACTCACTCCTTCACTCCTTATTCCCTCCCAATTTTTAAGAAGGTTTTGTGACAGGCACAAATAGTGGCTATTCACTTCTAAGATCTATTCCTCTGAAACCTGTTGACTGAAAAAGGGTAGTGACTCGTTCTTGCGTGTGTTTCTTTACTGCATAATATTTGTTGATAATGTGTGAAATGTTACACAGACCACAAAGAATATGCCTCTTGTTACGGCTGTAGGTTGGAGTCACAAATCCTAAAACACTGCTAAAAATACAGTGACTTTCCACAAGTGAATGAAAAGTGTCTCACCTTTTCATCAGTTGCTGATGCACCCAAGCAATCAATGACTTGGTCTAAGAGGACGTGTGAGCGGATAGGAAAACAAGCCTCCCTTCTTGTGAAATATCCAATGGCACTTACTTTACAGGGGTTACACAGCAGTCTATCAAAATAGAGAGAGGAAAATAAATCAATTGTAACATGTCTATAGATGGTCCCACAAAATAATCCTGATCGATGCTCATGAAATTTTCAGTAGAGTTCAACCCTGAGTAGCAGTAAATTGCTTCTGACATTCCAGTGGTTTATATATCATTTTTATTGGCTTAATGAAATATACATGTGTATGTTCTCCCTTGTTGCCCTTGACTCTTCCTAATGAGCTCATCTTTTTGTAGCCTTCATTTGCCATAGCAACCACCTTAAAGCAGAAGAAAAAATATAATCCATTTGATAACTGCTGTGAGTTAAACTTGATATTAAATATATTCTAGGTGTTAGATGTTCTAGGCTTTAGCCAGCTATATGTCCTAATTCTGCTTATGAAAAAATATCAGGTGTCATTTATGAAAAGACATTTTCTTAGAGAAAATTATTTGCCATAATTATTCTGCTCAGCTTATTAATTATTAATTATTAATATTTATATTAATTTTTTATAACCCACCATAAAACCAAGCAGACAATCAGGAATAATTGATAGTTTTTAATGAAGAAGAGGACTATACTTCAGGTATTGATTCCTAATCAAACTCAAGTCACAGGATAAATGATGAAGTTCACTCTGGGAATGGGATAACACTAGATCTTTGAATTCAGGCAACAATTTATGACCAAAGAGTAGCAGTCTAGGATATCTTGTTGGTTGGTTAACCCATGAATGAGGTTGATTTAGACTGTGGTTTTGATACTAGTGGTAGCTGAAGGGTAAAGTGCATAGAACAGAATTAATTTCTTTAAATTCTGATAGTATTGCTAGATCAGGATAAGCTTATCACTCTGAATCTTATTCACCTCCTCTAGCATACTTTCTGCTTTGTTCTGTCACTGTTTTTGCCTCCAGTGTCTGATGCATAAGTGCCACAATTGTCCAGCCTTATTCTATTCCCAGAAGAACTTATCTGAGCTCATGGCTGATGTCATCTTTGTACCGTGAATGTACTTTGCTGATGTTTATAAACTTCTGAATTTTATTTCTTGGTTGCTTTTCTTCACTGAATTTCGCTGAATTTTTTTAGAGTTGGAAGGGACCATATAGATCATCTAGTCCAACTCCCCTGCTGAAGCAGGATTGCTTAGAGAATGCTACTCAGGACTGCGTATATATATACTTCTTGTATATTAAGAATTGACTTGACCATATATATGTGATGATCAGAGGGATGGAGCACCTCCCCTATGAAGACAGGCTGAGAAAGCCAGGGTTGTTCAGCCTGGAGAAGAGAAGGCTCCAGGGAGACCTCATAGCAGCCTTCCAATATCGGAAGGGAGCCTACAGGAGAGCCGGAGAGGGACTCTTTGTCAGGAAATGTAATGACAGGACAAGGGGTAATGGTTTTAAATTGGAAGAGGGGAGATTTAGATGAGATATTAGGAAGAAATTCTTTACTGTGAGGGTGGTGAGGCACTGGAACAGGTTGCCCAGGGAAGTTGTGGATGCCCCATCCTTGGAAGTGTTTAAGGCCAGGCTGGACGGAGCTTTGAGCAACCTGCTCAAAGGAGGTGTCCCTGCCCATGGCAGGGGGGGTTGGAACTAGATGATCTTTAAGGTCCCTTCCAGCTCTAACCATTCTGTGATTCTATGATTCTACATCTCTACTTTTTCTTATTGTATGTGACTTTTACCCATCTAACCCTTTTGTACTTGTTTTGGCTGAAATAGAGTTAATTTTACTTCACAGCAGCTTATATGGTGCTGTGTTTCAGATTTGTGACTAAAAGAGTGTTGATAACACACCAGCATTTTAGCTATTGCTGAGCAGTGCTTGCACAGCATGAAGGCCTTCTCTGTTTCTCAAGCTGTCCTCCTGACCCATGGGCTGAGGGTGCACAGAGTTTGGGAGGGGACACAGCCAGGACAGCTGACCCCAAAGGGATATCCCACATCATATGATGTCGTGCTGAGCAATATAAAGCTGGGGGAAGAAGAAGGAAGCAGGCGACATTCAGAATCATGGCATTTTGTCCTCCCACGTAACCGCTAGGTGTGATGGAGCCCTGCTTTCCTGAGGACGGCTGAACCCCTGCCTGCCGACGGAAGGCAGTGGGTAAATTCCTTGTTTTGCTTTGCCTATTTGCACGGCTTTGGCTTTACCCATTACACCATCTTTATCTCAACCCACGAGTTTTTGCAATTTTACCTTTCTGATTCTCTTCCCCCATCCCACCAGAGGGCAGTGAGCAAGCTGCTGTGTGGTGCTCAGCTGCCTACTGGGAATAAACTGTAATGCCTGTCTTCCTCAGATACTGTTTCTTGTAGTATTGGATGCTCAGTAACAGAGTGCTGTGAACCCTCACTTATCTTCATTACAGACTCTGACTTCCTGTCCTTGACAAAGTCTTATTATTCTGTCAGGAATTCATGGTGTTCCCCCCTCCCCGCCCAACCTTCATGACGTCTCTGAGCTTCTTGTCCCAGAATCTGCTCCTGATCTGCTCTCTCAGTAGGTGTTCAGCCCTTCAAAATCATAAGACTATTTTATTTTTTTTAAATGAGGTTAGCCGCATGATCTTTTTGCTCTTTGTTTAAAATAGAACTACTTTCTTACATTTCAGTTTTGTTTGGAGTGCCATTGTCCCTGGTTTCATAGAATTCAGTTGCCATTGCACAGCTTAACTAAAAGGCAAGTAATTTACCACGTACTTCAAAAACAACTACTGTCTTCTTTTCTGCTTGCAAAGTGAACTTTTATTTAAACTTTTCCAGTGCTTTTCTCTACAGACCCAAATTCTGTAGCCATCTGCACAGACTTTAAGCTATAGTGGGGCTTTTAACTGCTGCATCTTCCCCATTAGGGTTTCTTTCCTCTCTAGGTGGTGACCAGTCGTTGCTCAGGTTCTAGTTTGACAGTCACCCTAAGCCAAGAGAAAAGCTAGCTACCATTAAAAGCGATGATCTCTCCATCACTCCCCGCTTTGGCTGCATGTCCTTTGGGGTAGTGCTAGCAGCTATGTAGGTAAGCGCAAACTGAACCTTTTTTCCTTTACTTTGCTTACTTTTCAGCTGTGTCAGTTTCCTGACCCAGCTTGTTGTAGAGATGCAGAAATCCAGCCAGTCATTGTGGAGGAGGAGGGAAGCGGGGGGTGGGGCAGAAAAAAACATAAGCTTAAGGAGGAGGAAGAAGTGGCAGGAACTTTATCCTCATGTCTTCCTATGGGAGATCTACTTACTTTGTGTTCACCTGCAACAGCCCTTGTATAACAAGGTGTCCTGTCCAGAAGCAGATGTAATACTGAGTTTCTAAATTCAGGTTCTCCTATGTGGCAAGAATGAAGGTACGGGTCAAATTCTTTTGGCATCAGATGTAAGATCTCCCTTTGATTTAAATAGAATAAAGATTTCACTTTGAGGAAGTCAGAAATCAAAGTAATCCTTGTTGGTTGATGCCTGCTAAACATATCTTTCAATTCATTAAGCATCTTTAGAGTGCTAAGGCTGGAGAAGATCCCAAAAGCAGAATTGATTGGAACCTGTAGAAAACTATATAGCTTTTATATACTATGGACAAAGTAGTATGGGCAAGCAGGACAGCTGCACTGTTAAAATACTGAGCTTTATGAACATAGCCCTCAGTTTCACCTTTGGGTATACAGATGGTTTCAACTCTGATTCCGACCTTGTGGATATGCCTACACTGCAGATTTGGAAGGTCACCTCACAGCAGTGTAAGAGAAACAGCTTAGCAAGTGCACCATGGAGATTTCAGGTGCCTCCTGCAAATTTACCCTCCTGTAGAAATGCCCTATGAGGTCCTAAATACTGACAGAAATAGTCACAAAGGAACAAGTTAGTCTTAAATTGAATAGAAAAATACTTGGCTCCAGGAAACTTTGGATTAAGCAGCACACAAAGCCCAGTTTCAGTAAATACTAATGGCATTGTAGGCATTAAAATAGTGAGAGCCCAGTCTCATTTAAAAAACAAACAAACAAACTTGTTACAGCAATGTTCCCAGCTACTTTATGACACAGAGTTTCAACATGTTTTACTGTACGATGGTAAATGAAAATTGTGTCTGAAAAGCTTTTCTTCCTTTCAGACCAGTTCTCAAAACACCTAAATAACAGCACACCAGTTTGTTGTTTGGTGTTGGTCTTTTTTTTCTTGGAGAAAGATACTAGAGTGTCAGGGTCTGTATGAACAGTCAGAGCCCCCATTGTAAAGATTGTAAAAGAGAGTGCCTTGAGGTTAGCTAGTGATGTTGAAATTGCTCTTAACTCAAACCAGGTGTTTTAAATTTGAAGTCTAAACACAGGACACTGCTACAAAGTTTGTAAAGATACAGGGAGTAGAAATAAATGTAAACAATGTTTCATATATTTGTTTTATTAGGCAAATCCAAAGGTCTTCTTTCTTTTTCTTTATTTCCAGCTGAAAAGCATAGGAACTTATCCACTGGTAACTAGATCATAATGGATTCAAAGTTGGGCAAACTATTCTTCTTTTGTGCTCAATTTTCTCTTTAGAAACTTCATTCAGATTAAGATCACTGCACTCATCAAAGAGGAGACAGCTTTGTAAATCATCCTATAATTCTGCCTTCCCTTTGGAAATGACTGTCACTTTTGCACACACGATATGCTATTTCTTGTATTTGAGGAATCATTTTGCAGTAATCAAAAATCTCTCACTAATCTTCCTTTCATCTACTAAGTAAGGCAATGTGTAAATTTCTATCTGAGACCTCTCCATACAGTGGCTTTTATATTTCCAGTTAAAAATATGTTGCTAACAATTATCTGATAGAAGTATACACACAAAATCTTACTCCTGGGTTGAATGAGAATCAGAATGAGACCAGACACAACAGTAATCAACTTCTTTAAGATGATAATGTATTTGGAGTCACTAATCCCCCAGCTTTACCTCTGAAGGAACTGCCAGGGTTTAACCCCAGCCAGCAGTTAAGCTCCATGCAGCTGCTCGCTCACACCCACACCCCTCCCAGTGGGATGGAGGAGAGAATCAGAAGGGTAAAAGTGTGAAAACTTGTGGGTTGAGATAAAGACAGTTTAATGGGTAAAGCCAAAGCCTCACATGTAAGCAAAGCAAAACAAGGAATTCATTCACTGCTTCCCATCAGCAGGCAGGGGTTCAGCCATCTCCAGGAAAACAGGGCTTCATCACACCTAATGGTTACGTGGGAAGACAAAATGCCATAACTCCGAATACCCTCCTTGCTTCCTTCTTCTTCTTCCAGCTTTATATGCTGAGCATGAAGTCATATGTTATGGGATATCCCTCTGGTCAGTTGGGCTTGGCTGTCCCAGCTGTGTCCCCTCCCAGCTTCTTGTGCACCCCAGCCTCCTCTCTGGTGGGGAGATGTGAGGAGCAGAAAAGGGCTTGACTCTGTAAGCACTGCTCAGCAATAATGAAAACATCCCTGTATTATCAGCACTGTTTTCAGCACAAATCCAAAACATAGCCCTATACTAGCTACTATGAAGAAAATTAACTCTAACCCCACCAAAACCAGCACAGGAACACATAAGCACAGACCATTATTTTTAAGCAAGTTTGTGTGAAGATTTGGACATTAATTTTTCTAGTTTTCTTTCTCTCCGTCATGAGTAAGAATGGTCTCCTCCCACCAGATGCAGGTAACTTCCTACCAGATCCTTGTGATTGAAGGAAAAGAAACGGGAAGATCAAAGGACAAAGATGGCATACAGATGCAGTCAAATCTGATGTGAATTGGAGAGCAAAAAGCTCTCAAGAGCTGTCAAGAAGAATCATGATAAAAGTATAACACGGCACCCAAAAGATAAAATATGCAGGGAAAGAATGATTATGAAACAAGAAAAAGAAAAAGACAGTAAGAAAATTGTTTAGTGAATGAGGGTCAGGAGGAAACATACAGTGAAAGACAGCTCTCATGGCTGTGAGTTTGTCAATGACTGCTTTGAAAATTTATGTGAAAGACTGCTCTTTGGATGATTAATAGAAGTTGGGTACTTTTTCTGATATACTACACTTTCTATAGTGGTGTAACTGGAACTATCTAAACACATGATAAATGTAATTTTAAAAGCAACATAATGGAGAAATCACACTGAATAGGAATTGAAGATTTGGATTTGGGGCTTTTTGTAAGTACTCATTAGAATAACAATTGTGCTTGGCCCTTCCCCACAGTCTATGAATAACTCCAGAAAGCATGATGCTGAGATTTTGGAAGTGATCTAAAATAAGAACCTGTTAAGAGCTGCAAGAACAAAGCTGCAAAAATTTTAGTCTAATATTCTTTGAGCAAAGTATCACAATATAGAGTTGAAGGATTTAATTCCTCAGTGGCAGTTACTCTATACTTTTTTGCTTTCTAAGCAGGTCCACTAATTGTGATGATGTGAGAGTTTAATGCAGTAACGATTGTTTGCAGTTAATGCTAATCTGCTGACCTTAAGCAGCTTGAGCTGAAGATATTTATAGTTTGGCACTGCTTGAAGTCTTGGATGTTGAATGGGAAAGTAGTAAGTGCTTCCTTCTATTGTTTGTTTCCGACTATCAGGTTGGACTCTTGGCATTCCATCAATATTTGGGAGCAGCTGGCCTATTTTATCTTGTATGTTGATAGAGTATTTAAAATGACATTAGTAGGAATGGCCTGATGACAGCACTGTGCTACATGACCCATGATCCAAGGTCAGTTTCCAATTTTAAAGCATTATGGAAGAGGCAAGCGCAGAGCAGTACTTTGAGCAGTTCTTGAGACACTAATGGGGTCTGAAAGATGAAACAATAGATGGAAAGGAGCATCTAAAGCATTTCTCTTCAGAGAAGACCTAAGGCAAGTCATTGTTCTTCAGAAGAAGAAACTTAAGTAGTTTTTAATGCTTGGATTGGTTAATGGCAAAATCTTCCTCTTTTTTTTTCTTTTTTCTTTTCTTTTTTTCTTTTTTTTTTTATTTTAACCAAATGCAATCTTGGAGGAAGACACTGTTTCTCCACTGCTTCCATCTCCTTTACAGCAGACCTGACTTTATCAATAGGCTTAAAATTTAGTTTGCGAAGGAAAGTGTGCACAAAAATAAGGATTCTTAAAATGAGTTTTCCTTTTAAAATGGACATTTAACTTAAGAAGCATAGACCAAGAAGTAACAGAAACAGAGTTCAGGGAAGAATGTTGGTATTCTGTTTTATTTAATGTTCTGAGCAAGGACTGCACCCCTGAAAGTTTAAAACCATCTTTTAAAACCATCTTTTAGGAGGTTCCTCAAGTATGCAGAAAGAGGCACTCCCTTTTATTAGACATCCAGACTGGCATACTTGGAAAAAGAAGTCTTCTGTACAGTCAATGAGGCTTCTAAATGTACCAAAACCCTGCCTGATTTTCCCAACTATATCCTCTGGTCTAACAACCTACTATAAAATATGCTTTGTGTGCATTTCAAAAAAATATCATGCATACTCCATTAAATACAGCTCACTATCGCTGTTTGCATATAGTGTCTTTCTCTTATGGAAGTCTCACTGGGACTTCAGCAAAGCATACCTACGTTTGCTTAACTGGGAGGGGAGACACTATCCCTTTGCTAACATGTTAACCAGATCTTTTTATTAGTTCATCCGCCCATCAGCTTCTGATCTTTTTTCCTCCCTCCCACCTAATATTTCCCTTAGAAAGTGAAACACTCTCCAGCAAAAACATTATTTCAAATGTTGAATATTTATAACAGCATAGTTTTTATTGATTTTGAGGTATTGTTTTGGCAGTGTAGAATAATTTCACTATAAATCAGTGCTATTTATAAAAGCCAAATTTACTGATCAGTAGTGAATGTGGAATCACTGACAAAGAGCACAGACACGTTGCACTGAGTACAAACCCACAAATGACATTTCTTTCAAGCCATGAGGAAAAGGCATGATTAGAAAGAGATTTTTGCTTTCAAAGGTACCATACATTTTTAAGTTATTGATTTCTTATCTCAAGAACTTTTTTTCCTGTTATGATGTAAGCAGCCTTCAGTTCAAGACTTGCCTCTTTAAACTTGCTATTGGACCGGAAATATAGTCATTTATATGTTTAAAAAAAAAACCAAACAAGTGAGTTTTTTAAAAAGTAGCTGCAGTCTTCAAATGGTAAATTAGACTGAAGAGTATCTGAAATAGCTACAAACTTAAAAAAAAAATAATAAAAAACCAGGAAGAACTTTCAGATTACAAGGTTTCCCCAAATACTATAAAATAGGCAGCATAAATTAAAAAGCTTCTGTCTCTAATAATTTCTCTGATTAGCTCTTCAGTCCCTCCTTTCCCCTTCCATCATTATAAGGTTTTATGATTATTTCTGTAATGAATTAAATAATCTCTTCATAGTAGTTTGCAGTCTCTCTAAGGAAGGAATTGCATTGTGTTGTGAAACCCTGTCTGAATTCTCTATTTTGAGACTCTAACATTGTCTCATATGTGAGTGTCAGCAACCAGTTTAATCATACAACCTCCAGTTAGCAATAAGTGAAATCATCTCTGTTTACATCTGTACCATTGTAATGTCTTCTGTGTATCCTTTGTAGTTTTAATACAATAAACAAATGTACTTTTCCCCCTCCACCTATACCATCTTCTCCTCTCCTCTGTCCCTAGCAATGTTATTGCCACCTAAGTTTAGACATCTGCTTTGTAAAAAGTCTACATGTATGCTGTTCATCTAGTTATCTTTCAGAGTCCATTGAGAGAAAAGGCTTATCTGGAAGGCAATTCATGTCATCTGAAATAAGACAGATAAATCAGGTAACTTCTGCTCTAGAAGTCAATATGTCAATATGAGCAATGTGTGCTCACAGCCCAGAAAGCCAACAGCATCCTGGGCTGCACCAAAAGTGTGGCCAGCAGGTTGAGGGAGGTGATTCTCCCCTCTACTCCACCCTTGTGAAACTCCACCTGGAGTATTGCGTTCATTCAGCTCTAGGGCCCCCAGCTTAAGAAGGACATGGGCCTGTTGGAGTCGTTCCAGAGGAGGGCCGTGAAGATGATCAAAGAGCTGCAGCACCTCTCCTATGAAGACAGGCCGAGAGAGTTGGAGTTGTTCAGCCTGGAGAAGAGAAGGCTCCCAGAAGACCTTATAGCAGCCTTCTAGTACCTGAAGGGGGCCTACAGGAAAGATGGGCTGGGACTCTTTTATCAGGAAGTAGAGTGATAGGACAAGGGATAATGGTTTTAAACCAAAAGAGGAGAGATCTAGATTAGGAAGAAATTCTTTACTGTGAGGGTGGTGAGACACTGGAACATGTTGCCCAGAGAAGTTGTGGATGCCCCATCCCTGGAAGTGTTCAAGACCAGGCTGGATGGGGCTTTGAGCAACCTGCTCTGGTAGGAGGTGTCCCTGCCTATGGCAGGGCAGTTGGAACTTGATGATTTTTAAGGTTCCTTCCAACCTGAATCATTCTATGATTCTTTTGATGCAGCCCAGGATGCTGTCGGCTTTCTGGGCTGCCAGCGCACACTGCCAGTCCATGTTGAGCTTCTCATCCACCCATACCCCCAAGTTCTTCTCCTCGGGGCTGCTCTGAGACAGGAATCCAGACAGGAAGGAATGAAATGAGCTAGCCAGTGCTTCAAACAGACCATATATCACAGAATCCCAGAGATGATGTTATATTATAAAACATAGGCTAGGCAACAGTCATGACCTCTTTAGGTTGCTCAGTAAAGGATGGGTTTGGAAGTTTACACAGTGCTCAAGATTCACTCTTTTCCCATTGACTTTCTGCTCCCACCTCTCATGGGGCATTTACATTTATTTTTATGGAATACTGAACACTTGCACTGCTGTCTACATTATTGCACTTCTGGAGTTAATGAAGTCTAAATACTGGAGCCTTTCTAAAAAAGCAGGAGTCTGCTGTCTGCTTCTATGAGGCTCTGTCTCCTCTACAATGCAGTGCAAGATCAGAAGAGGTGTTCCGCCTCTTGCACCCTGCCTGCTCAGGTTGCGTTGATTCCCTCATGCAGGTATAGAAAAGGTTATGGGAAAGTACACCTTGATAATCCCATGACATTTTTGTGAGTTACCCTGTTGCATTTTTGGGAAAAATGCCTGAGAAGCCCTGCAGTAAAGGATCAGACACTGTAGGGAAGAGAGAAGTAATCTTTGTTTCTACAGCATAAGACCAGAACTGTTTCTTGGTTTTTGTAGTCAGTCGAGGTGGGGGACTAGTTTATTATCTATCTTGCTTTTGTAGAAGCAGCAAAACATATTCCTTTTTCTTTTTCTCTCCAGTTTAAGCCTTGAGGTTAGTCCAAACTGTGATTCCTAATCAATTATATAAGCCAATTTCATTCATAGTATGACTTCACTGTAGCCACTGGAGATGCATTGGTGGTCAATTCTTCACTTTCTGTATAAACTCTGTTATAACTTGACTTCGATCATATAAATGGGACAAAACCTCCTCTACTAGAATTCTGGAAGCTCCTCTTGTGCAGGGAAAAGAGGGAATATTAATCATCTTGGTAGCTGAGAGAAGTGTACTCGTTACTTAATTAACAGAAAGGAATCTATAAAGTGAAAGCTGTGTGGGTGATGCCAAGCTCTGGTTTGGGTGCTCTCCTCCTCTTACCCAGTGATCTGTGTGAGTTTGTTCACTAAGGGGAGGGTAACACAGGACTGAGAATCTGGCGCATCCTAGGCTCATATTAAGATGGGTGTTTTTACAGTACCAAACCAAGTGACTGTTAATGGGGGCATGATGTAGGCTGCATAGCAGAGGCCTCTTCCTTTCCAGCTTAAATATCAAGGCTAGAGAACTCAAGGCACATGTGTTTGTGATTGAGGTCCCTGGTTCAGTACTTAGTTGGGATCTGTTACATGGTACAGTATATAGCATTCTTAGATGATAATTACTGAAAGGTTTTTACTGGAACTGGTAATCCTTACCTACCTAGTGGAAAGAAATTTTAAAAAAAAGCAGGAAAAAAACGAACAAACAAACAACCAAAAAAAGCTTGGAAAGGAGGGAGAGCGATCTGGGTGTTTCATTCACACTACTAAATATCCAAAGCAGCAGGTTAAAGTCAAGCTGTTCCAGGACTATCATGTTTCTGCTGAAGCCTTTGAGTATACCAGTCACTCTTTTGCTGCTTCTGTTGTCCCTCATCTGGCCTATTTGATCCAGACAAAAATCTCAGAAACAATATTTCTGCAATTACATCAAACTAATGTTAATTTTCAAGCTTGTGGAACCATATGCTTGCATTAATGTCTTAACATCATTCTTGCATTAAGGACCTCTGGGAATAGGTCATAACATCTGTGAACTTTATTACTAATCTGTGTCAAGGGTAGCAGAGAATTATTCTCAGTATATCAAATAGGCACAGAAAGGATAGCCTCTGGACCTGTGGAAAACAATATGAACAATTGGACACAATATGATTTTAATGCTTTCTGATTACAGTTATTATCAGACATTCAGCAGTACAGAAGGATCTGTCAGTGCCCAAAACCTCAGACAGATTTGCGATAATACTGTGAAACACAGATATGTGGGCAAGAGATTGTGCATTTTGTTCTGACGGAGGTTAAGAGTTAATGGCACATCACTGAACGAGAATTCTCTGGTTCAGTTATTGCTGCAGAGCTGGAAGAGCTGTTTGTTCTTTAAAACTCATATTCCAGTATAATTTCCTATGAAACTTTGGTTGTTTCATGCTGACTGCATTGGTAATTTGAATCTGTGAAGATATTTTCACCTTAATAATGTCCATAAAAAAAAGAGTACGTTGGAGGTTTCCCCAATTGCATCTAATATCTGTAATTCTCTCCCACCTGTCTCGAATGTTTTGTCCTCTATTAACCAACCTATGCTTCCACAAAAGAAAAGAAATTTGAAAGGTGAGCAGAAAGTCTGGAAAAACTGGCCAGTCATTGATTCTTAGGACCTATAGTCTCAAGAGCCCAAAGCTTCTTTAGAAGGTCTACATCAGTTTGTATAAGCTGCATGTGCATCACAATGACACAAAGATAACAGGCTAAAAGTTTCTAAAGTTTAAAATACTTTAAACCATCTCCAGTGGACTACAAATAAAAGCAAATATAAAATGGTCACTTAGGCACAACTGGAATTATAGCACAGAAATGAAAATCTGAGAAAGAATTCTGCAAAATGTGTATATATATTAATCCATCCAAACAATTGTGATGAGTTCTCACTGCACAGTCTCTACCTGAACATTATTTATCTATATGTAACATAAGCTGTAGTGAACCAAACAGATGAAATAAATCACTATGCATACATTAGATTGTCATCTGAAATAAGACTATGCTTGTTGCAGTGCTTTATTTCTGACAGTCTTTCTGATACAGTACTGCGAGGGACGGCTCAGCAACACGGAGATCGCAAGGAGTACACATTAATTTCATCAAGAACCAATGATGCTTACCTTTTTGCTGTGCTTTGCCCTCTGGGATTTGGGGATGTGGCCAAGCTGACATCTGTGCAGTTTAGTAGCTGGTAGTCTGCTGCAAATAGGCAAGTGACAGAATATGAGCAATTAAGCCTGACCCTTCTGCTGATTAAATTTTCAATTCAAAATCCTAAGCTAGCTGCACACCTAGGGCACGTTTCTTATTCTACTGCACACACACAAATACATGCATGTGTGTGCATGCCCCTTGTCTGCACAACAAGGAACCTGAAGGCATCCAAAATCCACCCTCAGGACTTCTGGCCTACTAAGACACCAATATCTAGAGATTGCGGCAAGTATGTAAGCAGACCAGCAGTGTAAGATGCTCCAGCGTCTCTGAAATTGAGCTAGGTTATTCTGTGCTGCTAGCCGCCCCAGGTAAAATCTGGTGCTAGCTCTACTGGCCAAAGGCCTATCTCTAGTCTGCAGGCATTTTTCTGATATTCCTTAGTTGTTATGATGAGCTGGCTGCCGCTGCAAAACATAGATAAAAACTCCTAGTAAAAAAAAAGTGAAGGTGGCTGAAAATTAATTTTATTTGCATATTTTAAAGATCTATTTATTATCCAGACTAGCCAGCACCCAGGTAATGAAGGATCTAACTACTTATTTAATTACTGGCAAAGCTGAAGTTAAACGCAACTTGAAGCCTTAAGAGAACCAATCCCTGTTATCTCTTCATAACCAGTGGAGTATCCCACAGGAACTTACTAGTTTACCACTGGTGGTAAACCACAATGACAAGATTCATGATTGCATTGGCCTGCGTTTTTCAAATATGGAATTAAAATGAACAAGGCAAGACATACGTGCAGAACAGCAGTATTAAGAACAGACCTCCTTCAACGTGGAAGGGAACTACATAACTGTCTTTGGGAACAGACAGGACAGTGCTCAGCAACAGTCTCATCAAAAACGTACTGTCAGGACAGGCTCTCAACAGCTGAGGCAAACAAAAATTTCTTGCTAACTAGGTAATATGGAAAGATGACAGACCTTGTTTTCTGTTAAGCATGGTGGCAAAAAACCTGCAGTGCTTTAATAAACGCATGTTGAGGAAGTATACTACCCGAGTGTTGGTACTTTGTCCAATTAAGCTTTGTGCACTTTTATAAGGAAGAACTCCTGGACTTTATAGGAAACCTTATCTGCCAATCATCTATCAAGAAAGAAAACTGAAGTTGTAAATCCATGAGACTGGAGATGGGTGATTTGGAAGGTAAACCTGTCATGACTGAACCTGGATAATCCATGTAATCAAGAGACGTGTGGCCAGCAGGTCGCGGGAGGCAATTCTACCCCTCTACTCTGCTCTTGTAAGACCCCACTTGGAGTACTGTGTCCAGCTTTGGAGTCCTCAACACAGGAAAGACATGGACCCATCGGAACGGGTCTAGCGGAGGGCCACGAAGATGATCAGAGGGCTGGAGCACCTCTACTATGAAGACAGGCTGAGAGAGTTGGAGTTGTTCAGCCTGGAGAAGAGAAGGCTCCGGACAGACCTTATTGCAGCCTTCCAGTATCTGAACGGAGCCTACAGGAGAGCTGGAGAGGGACTGTCAGGAAGAGGAGCTACAGGACAAGGGGTAATGTTTTTAAACTGAAAAAGGGGAGATTTAGATTAGTTATCAGGAAGAAATTCTTTACTGTGAGGGTGGTGAGACACTGGAACATGTTGCCCAGAGAAGTTGTGGATGCCCCATCCCTGGAAGTGTTCAAGACCAGGCTGGATGGGGCTTTGAGCAACCTGCTCTGGTAGGAGGTGTCCCTGCCCATGGAAGGGGGGTTGGAACAAGATCATCTTTAAGGTTCCTTCCAACTCTAACCATTCTATGATTCTGTGATATGCTTGAAACAAACATAAAAATTCAAGGATTTAATTTGTAAACTACTGTGTTTGGAAGAACAATAACAATTGCTAGGAACAATGCTGTTAATCCTGCTTAATTTTACTGGTTTGTGTGAAGTGAAATGAAATGGCTCCTGTAATTCAAACAAGAATGTGGGGGTTATGGATGTTTTGCTGTCCTGCTTCTTTCTTTGCTAGATGTTTCCACCTTCCCTTTCTTGGAACTTACAGCTTGTGTCTTGTGTACCTTCTTACCTTCAGAAGCTGCCAAGATATTTCCTAAACAATGGAGGAATTATAATTTTTTTAAGAGATAATGCAATGACAGATTTTTTTTGTCTGTTTCCTTTATGACTCACACTTGTACGGCCATGATGTTTCACCTTTTTTAAATTAAGCATTGTCTTAATGTTCATATCATTATTCGGTGCTTGCTGATTTACATTCCTTGAATTCACCCATCTTTGCTAGCTGACCTGCAGCAGAGTAGCTCAGATTAGGTCTCAGATGAGGATTCTGATACATAAATTTTAGTTTCTGGCCTAATTTCTGACTGAGCTACACTGTTCCTGAGCAATTGTGGGTGATTGACTAAGCCTTCCCCAAAGCCTTGAATTTCCATTTGTAAAGTTGGTTTATATCTTTCTGTCTTGCGCAAGCATTGTGATGATAATATCAACAAAGATTTGGTGTAAAATCAGTGACAGAGCACCATAAGTAACTTCATAAATATCCAAGTGAAATATATATAAGTATATATATGTGTGTGTGTGTATAAGTAACTTTATAAATATTCCCAGTGAAATATGAGTGAACACTCTAAGTAAATTTTGGTATTTCTGTGTTACATACTTTGAAAAACTTGTATTCATAATGCCTGATGGTTTCTTTCTTGTTTGATTACATTGACCTTTGGTTTTTCAATGTGCTTTTATTATCTAAGTGCTGAACAGAATAATTTGCTTCTGCTGCACATTCCACAAGGGCCTAGAGTATGCAGCCACACCATCTTCTCTGGAATCAGTTTTTTGACTTCTCTGGCTCAAGTACTTTTTCCTAATGTTTTATTTGTATTTTTAGCTTTTTATTTTATTTTGGTAGGCAACTTACCAAGGGATTTCATTATGCTTTACATCCTTCTGTGTTGAAATATTTGCTAACTGACTTTTAAGGAAAAGAAAATTCTAAAAAGGAACTTGTATCAAAAAACTGTATGGATCAAATTCTTCAGGATCTACTGAAATGAATTTTTCCACTTATTTCACAAAATAACTTTCAGAATGAGAATAGCAGTACTACCTTGCATAGTAGCAACATATAGTTTCTAAAAGAGATATTTAACTTGCTCAGAATTTGGATGTGAGATTTAGAAAGCAAACTCTGGAGACAATGGTGCCGATCTTCCTTTTGACTAAAAGTCTCCACTATGAGTTAGTGCATGCTGCTGCAGATTCTGTTCTCACTGGCTTCAGGGCTCAGTTATGTGCAGCAGAGTTGCACCTTTAAATGCAACCTTTAAATACTTATGAAAGGAGTTATGGCAGTGTGGGGGGCTATTCTGTCTCATGCCACTGCTGGAAGGTTCCAATATTTCTACCTCTACCTGTTTGCAAAGACCCTAGCTGTATCTGTAGAGGCTGAAGTCATCTGGAGCTCTGCTATGCATCTTCATCTCCTGACCATGGACAGTAGACCAACCTCCAAATCACTCCAAATGATCTAGGTGAGTTGCCCCTTTACTCTCTGTCTGTAAACAGATGTAAGTTCCTTGGAGGAAAATATGAGGGTGAACTTGAGAATTGATCTAAGGTTGGCCAGGCAATAGGAGCGAAACATCCCTGTAAAAGAATGAAAGGAGGATTTTGAGGAAAAATTGGGCATGTTTAGTTTCTCTATGCCCAAGTGAAGTAACAGAAACATAAGACTGAGATCAGGTGCAAAGTGAATGGGAACAAGGCTTCGACTGTGTGTTAAAGAAGATATTGATTATAGCCAACATTCTAATGTTGCAAAAAATTAATGGAAAATTTGTTCTGCCATTAGGCTTAACACTGTAGTGAGCTGCAAATTTCTACAATGACATTCATAAGGAATTTATTTACAACCTAGATAGCCATAAAAGATTTTCACACCATGTTTTGCTGAGTAACACAGGTCAGATGACTTACATTTTCAAAAAGAGAAAGCCATGGTAGGGTTTTCAGAAATGTTCTGTCCCAGTAACTCTGACAATGTTTTCTTGTCAGAGGTTCTGAAAAGCAGATATCTGGAATCAGGAACTTAACATATGAACTACCTCAAAATAGTTGCTCCTTTGAACATGAAGTACAAGATATTTTTTTTGTTGGGCTTTTTTTTTTTCTGTTTGGGTTTTTTTAGGCCTGTTTTCTTCTTCACCTTCTTTAAAAAAACCAAAGAGCTCACAACTGGTCAACTGGCAGAAAAGAGAAGAATCTTGTTCTTCTGAATTCCTTGGAATGGTATTATCATGTAGGTTGATAAAAGCATTTCTTGTATAATCTTTACCAGACTATGAGTATTTACAAGGTCACACTACAACTCTTTAGTAGTCAAAAATGCAATTCTTTCTGTGACAGACGGGTTATTTCCTATGTATTACTCCCTATTGTACTTGCATGACAGGTTTAAGTAAGCAAAGATTTTTGCTCTTAAAATCATCAGATAACGCAAACAAATATTGCTAGAAGTAGCATGCAGTTCTAAATTTGCAGAATCAACTATGTGTTATGCAAGAATGATAGTGATTAACAACCTAAGGTTGTAACAGTGTCGATGAAAGACAGGATCAGGGTTGCACCTACAAAAGCACTTACTGCATTTAGTTATTACTTAGATATGCAACAACGACATTTTCTTAATTTATTTTTTTATTGTTAGAATTTTATTTTATCATATGGAATAGAAAGAAGTGCTTAGCCTATTACATTTATTCATCTTATTTATTCATCTTAAAATTGGATTTGGAGTTGGAATATATAGAGATACAAATATATACACACAGATCTCATAAATACTTTAAAATGAAATGTGATACATTATAGGGAAACATCATTTGTTATTGTTCACTACAGTTAATTAAAAACAGAAGTCATCTCACTGAAGCTGATTTCAAAGAGTTAGTCACATAGATTGCTCCAGAAGAAGCCACAAATGACATGATATACTGAAGAGCAGACGCTAAATTAAGTTCTCTTTGGCCGACGAGTGTCACTATTTAATTTACTCAAAGTAGTTTTAAGTTCATTGACACCGAGACACATAAATTGTGTTTTAATAAAGATAAGACTTCCTGCTTCCAGGAATATAGATGTTCTAGGAAAAAAAAAAGTGTGTGCACAAGTGAAAGGATTAGATTCAGCTGTGAGACTACAAGTATGCACAGCCCATAATATAAGGTGAGTCAGGGCATTCTGCTACTATTTGGGCTGATTTATAGCCAGGCAGCATGCTTGTAATTTCCATCAACATGCAGTGGGAGCTGCAGGAGCATAATACCCTTGAAAATGAGGCCTTGTATCACGAGCCGATCACCTAGAAACAGAATTTGGTGGACTTTTCTATGCCTGTGTTGTGTCTTATTTATTCTTTTATTCATACAATTTTCACATAGAATTTGTAGCAGACAGCAATGTACTCTTCTGAAACAGCCAGCAAATGCCAGATCCTGAAATTTAACCATTCCAGTTATTTAGTAACATAGAAAGATATACTTCATTTTATATAATTAATTAAAATTTAAACATTTATAATTTTCATAGGTCTACTCTCCAGCTCTCTCTGTGTTTGCAGACTTTATAGCCCTTTCCCAAGTACTAGGTACAGTATAATGGGAGTTTTCTGTCAAAAGCACAATGGCTAGCACAAGAAACTCGCACTCCTTGCCTGGAATCTCCATATGGTCTCATTTTTCATCCTTTAAAATAATATTAATACTAAAGGGGATGGAAGCATTTCTATGTGGACTTGGGACTGGGCCAGAAAGTGGTGCTTCCTTTTGTGCTCAGGACAAGGCTGTTATAATCTCCCCACTCTACCGTGAGCAGAGGGACAGTCTTGGTTTGCCATTCTTCACGATGAATGACTTTGGTAATACTGGTAATTCTTCCGGGACCACTGACGTGACTCACATCGAAGATCCTTTCCCTCATTGCAAGTCGCTTCCAAGAACTGTAGTTCGGAAAACTTGGTGATCTGGAGGCATTGCTCTGCTTCAGGATGGCCAGGTATGTGGTCAAGTTGCTTCCTCCATACCTCACAGAGCTGAGACGTGTGGGTCTGAAGAGCGTGGCAGCACAGCTTGGATAGGTGCACCAAGCCTGTGTGGTGCACCACGGCGAGGCCACACAGAGTTTAGAAACAGATTTAGGTACTTCTGAAAATTATGCCTTCCTGTTTAACTAGCTTCTGTTTGTTGTGATGGAATTAGAAAGTCAACATAGCATGGCTTCCTTCAACCGATAAGAGCTTTGTGCGACTGCATCTTGGTTGTGCTAATTTGCAGTGCACATATGCAATGACTGGTCCAGCCTGCAGAGAAGGATAATTATGTTTGGATCACATTGCTCACGTTGTTTGGTCTTTTGCTGGCAGAGCCTAATAACTGTTAATTACTGTTCTGCTCGTGTTTATGACACTGAACTGCTAAAGCACACGACTTTTAGCTGGGTTCTAGGCTTTAACCTTCAAGCCAACAGTCACACCAGCAGGTTAGAAAGGGCAAGCTTTAGATTTGCTTCTGTACGCATCAGTGACACTGTGATGGGTGAACAAATAAGCACCTGTTGAGGGGATCCCAATTAGCCAGGGTTTGACTTCCGTCTGTGCTCTGAGGTAAATTAGGCCCAAAGAAGCCAGTACGGCGACAAACGTGTCTTCAGGTACCTGGGCCACGTTGATATTCCCTCTGCGACTGCTTTCCTCCTTCCCGCTCCGCTAATTCCTTCCCTTCGGGCTCGTTTCGGCGGATTATGTCCTGCGGGGACAGGCGCCCCGCTCCTTGCTGATGGGGCGAGGCCGAGCTCCGCGCAGGGAGCGCGGGGAGGCCGGGGAACCCCACGGCCGTGGGCCGCGGGGGAGCGGGGATGGACACCCGGGTCGGCGGGGGGGGCGCTACAGCAGGATCGCGCACTCCGGGGTCTGGGGCGACCGACCGTTGGGACGCTGGCCGACCGTTAGGGTGCACGCGCGGGGGAGGTGGGCCCGGCAGGGGCGGGGGAGGCGGTGGGCCAGGCCGGGGCGCAGGGGGAGGCGGCGCGTCCCCCCCTGACGTCACGGCGCCCCCGCAACTGGCCGCCGCCGTCGCCTGACAGCCTCTGCCGGGCGCGCGGGTGCGGGCAGCGCGAGAGGCGCGGGCAGGCGGCGGGACCCACCGCATATCGCTCGGCGGCTTCCCTCGGCTCCGCTCGGCTCGGCTCGGCTCCGCTCGGCTGCAGCGCGCCGCCCTCGCCATGTCGGTGGCCGGGTTGAAGAAGCAGTTCCACAAAGCCACCCAGGTACCACCACCGCCCCCTGCATCACCCGCGCGGCGAGGGGGTGTGTGTGTCAGTGTGTGTGTGTGTGTGTGTGTGTGTCTGCGCGTGCGTGCGTGCGCGGGGCCCACGCCCGGTTGCGCGGTGCGGGACTGTGTTCCCCCCGCGCCTGGGCACGCAGGGGTGCGCGTAGTGCCGCGGGCTGCGTGGGTATGCCCGCGTGTGCTGCGCGGGCGTGTGTTGTGCGTGGGTTTTCATCCTTGTGCACCGGCGTGCAAGGGGGGGTGGTGGTGGGAGGTGGGCTCCCACGGGTGTTGTGCGTGATGTGTGAGTGTCCACGCGGGTGTTCACGATCCACGGCTGTGCGCGATGCACGAGTGCTTCTCAGGCTTGCGCGAACGTGCGTGAATGTGCACAGCTGTGGGTGGCCCTGCACGGGTGTCCCCGGGTTTGCGGTACTGCATGGGCTGCACGGTGCGCGCGTGGGTAGGGCCAGGGCTTGCCGTCTGTCCGCATCTCCCCCCCCCACCCGCGGCTCCGGCCGCGCTGCGGCAGGCGGGCAGGGGCTCCCGGGGTGCGGGAGCGGGTCCTGGGCTGCCCCCGCGGCAAGAGCGTGGGCACGGAGGGGGCCGCTTGGGCAAATATCCTCCGTGGGACTCGGACCTTCTTCACCGAGGGCTGCGCACCGTGTTTCCGTGGGTGTTTGCTTAGCCTGACTTTGTAAATCGGCAATAAATATGACCTTTTTTTTTTGTTGTTGTTGTTTTGGTTTGGTTTGTTTTGGTTTTTTTTTTTTTGGTTTGTTTTCTGGCTCCCGAGTACAGCTGAAACCTGCATAATGAAGGGTTGGTCCTGTTGCTTTAGGCATGGTGTGATACTGCGGGAAGGTCAGGGTGGATGTTTCACCAGGCTTCAAGTTGTTTCGTAATACAAAATCTGTGTGTTGCAGTCCGTGAGGGTACAATTTCTGAATCAGGTTCTGACTCGGCGTGCTCTGGGGATAAATCGAAAATGGTTTCATAGAAGTCAGGGGAATTTCTTTGGATTTAGAGATTTGAGACCAGGACCAGTGTAACGTGCCTTTTTTGTTTGTTTGTTTATTTGTTTGTTTGCAACTAAATACAAAATCCCTGGTTTATTTGCTACTAATCGCCATTGCAGGCGTCTTCAGGTAACAGTCCTGGTCACTGTAAGCAGTCTGTAGGTGCAGGCACGCAAGGTACGGCAGCCGTTCTGCTTTTCAACGCCTGTGTTTTTTTCCCTTCCTCATCCATCCCATCTCTTTCACCTTGTCTCTTATTGCACTGTGGGGAAGTGTTCCTGAAAGAATGATCCCTAATACAAGAATCGGCTCAAATTCTGATTCTCGGTGCCTTGCAGTTGCGCCAGTACTCGTTACGACTCTGAATGCAATGAGATACGTCAAGTCCCGCATGGGCCCATGCAGGCATCGGGTGACATTGTGTCTCACCTTTCATACCAGGTTGTGCTGCATCATCGGTAAAATAAGCTTCACAAGAGCCCAGCTGTACTCATGACAGATGTGGCAAGGGGCAGTTAAGGGTGCCGGAGCCCATCCTGCACCGCCTACTTGCTGCTGCTGCTGCTACTTGGTTATTTCTCTCTCTGCTATCTACAGTGCCCAGGAATCATCATTGCTGCACCGAGTTCTGGTACTGAAAATAAGAATTACAGTGTCTGTGTCGTATCCACATTTAAGAAGCAGGAAAGCTGAAGTTCACTGTTTAATAATAGAAGTCTCGCTTCTCTGTTATTGTAAGTTAATGAGTATGCCTCCACAGCAGCAGAGGTAAACATCTTTTTGGAGGGAGCACGGTGTGAAAGGCCTGTGCATGCTGTTCTGTCCTTCAGATGACACTCTCACACTGTCAGCAATACTGTCATTTAGAAGGAAGGAAAAGTTTTAGCTGGCTGGAACCAAAATACTAAGTTTCTGGTGCCAGATTTAGCAGCCTGACATCAGATGACCCAGGGAGTTTTGGGCCCAGCCGTGACTTTCACAGATTGTATGCAGGCCACGAAGGCACATTCATGTATGAGAATGACTCACAAGTAGGTTGCAAGACTGATCTGTTTATTGGCTTGTTTTCAGTATGAGTGAGAAATCCAGGACTTAGTCGTGCTGACCTTACTCTAGGGAGTAATTCTTTTGACTAGGGATTAATCCCCAGGTGAAATATGGATTGACATTGCCAGTATGAAAGAAGCTTCCCATATAGGACCAAGTGAATTGGAAGTTTTAAAAATTCTGAATTATTCCTTTGGTTCTTATTCATGTAATAACTTGTATGATGTGCTGTCATACCTAAATCATACCAGGAACAATTTCAAGTTATTTCTCAGGCTTCTGTGTCCTTTAACCCAGTTTAGCATTGTCAAGTCTTGAAGTCTCTGATTTAGTTTCTTTCAATCTTTAATGCTGTTCTGCTTGTTTTAACATTAGTACCTCTTATACACAGAGAATTTATGATTACAACCATACAATATTATTAATACAAAATGGAGTTCCAGTTAGAAGTATAAAGATTTGTGGCACAATTTAAAATGTTATAACATTTTTTTTCTTTCATCCAGAAGTCGTCTGCTTTATGTAGTGCACAATTTCAAATTATGTGACTTCCATGTCTGGATTGTTTTATACAATGTAATCATGTTGTTTTCATTCCTCGTTTTTTGACTTGTAAAATGTCAAACTAACCTGCATGAAATACTGCCATTCTGTTTTTTACTGGAAGCCATGCTGAAGAACCTAATGCCTGTCAAATTCCACGCACCAACTGCAACAGCAGTGAGTTACTGAAAAGCAGGAGGAAACTTTGCTCCTTCTAGAATGAATGGAGTGTTCACCCTTTTTGCCTTTCAGAAAAAAATTAATGTTTGCACCTCTATGCAGCATCATAAAGTTTAGGAGAAGTATTCCTGAGTTAGGAAAAGGAGGGTGAGTCTGGAAGTCATGACATTCGTGCAGAATTACAAGATGTTAGATTGACGAGTATGGAGCAGGTTAGATTATTCATTTACTGCTATTACCCACAGAGCATCTAGGAAGGAGAAGTAACCCCATTTGAATGTTAAATGTGCTACTGCAAATCTGTCCGACATCCTGGAGCTAAGAAGATTGCGCCAAAGAGTGTTTTTCCAGAAATGGGCAACTAAGTGCTGTGCCACCAAATGGTCCCTTTTTATTTAGGCATGCAAACTCCTCTGCTATCCTCTGCTATCTCGGTGTGATCGAGAGACTATTGCTTCCTGCAGGTTTGTGTAGCTTAACCACCACCAGAATAATTTTGGGTGATACAGATTTGACAGTTTGGGACATTTGAACAGGGTTGTTTTAAAATAGCGTGAGCTTTGTTTCCACATGGCTGCATTCATTGCATAATATGGCTCTTGTAAGGCACAGTCAAAACTAAGCTTTCAGAAAGTAATAATTTCATAGGGAGAGAAATGAACAAAAAATGGAGGGAATGACCACACCTGATGTTCCCCTGGGAATCACTGAATAAATGTGACTGACATTTAAATAGCAGTCTGAATGTGGTGATTTGGACCAAAAGACATGTAATACGATTTATTTTCTGTCACTATATTCTGCTTTTCTGATACAACACGATTTAGTTTGTCCTAACACCAAGACAGAAGTCACCAGTTTATACAGTATATACACCAGTTATACAGAGATTTATTACTGAAAGAAATAGCTGAAGAAACAACTTCCACTCCACTCATGGTTGTCAGTAGCTTGTTACATGCCCTGACTTTTAGGTGGA
Source organism: Numenius arquata (assembly GCF_964106895.1). NCBI lineage: Eukaryota > Metazoa > Chordata > Aves > Charadriiformes > Scolopacidae > Numenius > Numenius arquata. Next base: position 36,572,226 of record NC_133616.1, read on the forward strand.
AAGTACCATGCTTCCTTCTTTAACAGAGCAGCCTGTGAAGTGCACGTTGTGTGATTGTTGTTAGTGTTTAATAAGAAGCAAATGAGACTTCCGCGATTACCTACTATTTATATTACGATTACCTATATTATGATTACCTCCTATGCGATTACCCACATAGCACAACACCATGTGGGCTTCATAGGGTTTCTGCATTGATTCAAATCTGTTTACATAGGTTCATTTGCAAAAAAGAGCACATTAGAGTTGAGGCAGAGTTGGAAAGCATTGGCAATCTGTTTTGAAAGTGTTCTGGAAGAGTGTCTGCCTATTAGCATGGATCCAGCAAACCTTTCTGAGTGTGTACATCATCATAAACTTGTGAACAGTTCCATTGAAATTGTTTGGAATGTGAGTATTCTGGAAATTAATCTCCTTTTCAAATGATTTTTGTGTTGTGATTCATCTAGCTGAATATTTTTTAAATTCCTTGGTCAGAAGTAGGTAAAATAGTTTTCACTGGAATGGGTGAGGCAATCCTGCTTTATACACAACGTGTTCTCTACACTTGCTAACTCTGAAACTGCAGCTAACCAATTGTTAGCGTTCCTTTCATACTGATAGAGAATATCAGTATTTTCCTAAATCCCCATTAAGCTCCATATTCATAATATTTTCTGACTGCCCCACAGTGCTGAATGGGACTTGTGTGTGCTGCCTACTAGGCTTTTCCAGTGAAAGCGCCTCAGCTGTCTTTTCCAGCTGACTGTGGTTGAAGCTGGGCTCACACTGGATCTGCCTATCTCCTTCCATGTTCCTCTCAGCCTTACATACTAAATTATGGTCAGTTCCCATGTATGTAAAGATATGTATGTGAGCTGGTCTGTGAAGCTGGACAGCGATGTATTTTTCCTAGTGTGGCTGCTATACTGGGTGTTGCTTGTGTTGGACTTAAAACCTCCTCCAGTGTTGTGGAAACTTGTGAGCTGGTGTGGAAGCTTGTGAGCAGGTGGAGGAAAGAGGAAAAAGCCATTTGCAAGGTGGTGTGGCTCTGAGGATTGTGGCCAAACTGGCTCCCAGAAACATCTCTTCAAGAGCCATGTACCACCATCAGTCTGTTGGTTTCTGTCTGTGTAGAGTGGAACATTTTGAGATTAAGGAAAGGGAGCAAATTTGTGATCTGGGAATAAAGACTATTTTTAGAAAAAAATACTTAGCTGTGGAGGGGATTATTTCCACAGCAGGTAGGGAAATTCCTTCTGTTTGTGCACTCTAGCTTGATTGCCAGATACAGCATTCACATTTGGCACCATTCCCATGTGTCCTTTTATTGATATTACATAATTGAAAGGGTGAAAAATTGACCTTAATCTTTAGTTGGAGACTGTGTAACCCTTCTGAATTGTTGATGGCTTAAACAGCCTGCTCCAGTTTCTAACCCTGTTTCTAAATCTAATTGAAAGAACTGCAGCTTTATGTCCAAAAAAGATAATGGCCCGGTTTTTGGGTGGGATTTCTCAAGCATCTGTCACTGCAGTATCTTTCCACCTGATATATGCCGTTTCCATTTTTACATATGTATGTATGTATGTATATATAAAGCTGGAGCACTGATTGACACCCATCTGCAATTTTTACCCCGGTGATCTGTGGAGGCAAAGAATATCTGTGGATGCTGTGCTCAAAATACAGCCTGCTTCAGATTTTTGTTTTATATCTTGACTTTCATCTTCACTGGGAGTATTAAACACAGCAAGGAAGAACTGGCTGCTTTTGGTCATTCATGTCTTTAAGATTTAAATGTGCCCACGTGATTAGCGTACTGATCGATAGAATGCTTCATAAAAGTGCTGAAACAGCGTAAACAGGTTTAACCAAAACAGATTTTGCAGAGGTTGCTGCGCAGAAGATTCTGTGGTTTTGTGCAGCTGTCAAGTCCAAGTGTAAGGGAGGTGCTGGGGTGCTCTTATACATTTGTTGTGGAGTATGAAGGGTCGAGGAGCTTGAACACTGACTGTCATGACCTAGTAACGTGCCAGTGAAGTCTTTGACTTTTAAAAGCTCAACAGGGGGGAAGGAGTAGAAATTTTGCTTTGCAGGCCACAAGGAGCTGTTGCCATTCTGTGAGTACATCTGAAGAGACATTGTGAATAGATGGCATTTGGTGGGAAGTGTGCTGATGAAGCAGGCCCATGGCTCTCTTCTCAGTTAATTCTGTGGTACTCCCAGGGGCAGATGAAACATCCTTCTCTCCTGAAACGAAAAAGTCTTGCTTTGTGCTGCATTCTGGTAACTTCTGTAAGTGATTCTGCTCCTCATTTTCTTCTCGCTTAGTGGTCCTTGACGGACAATGGTGGTGCTGATCCTCTCTTAAATACATGAAGGTGTGAGATGAAAGAAAACTGAGCTACAACATGGTATTACGGTGATGATCTTTGCCACAGCAGAATTACCTAGCCTTCAGTGCTTATCTAATCCTGCACTTAATCTTGGAGACAAAATAGTAGCTTTTTTTAAACCTGAGGTTATAGCACGTCACAGGAATCCATCCAACCTGTCACAGAAGTGATAAGATTTAAAATAACTTATTTTTTTTCTCCTGAAGTGGAGAAAAAAGATGGAAATTCGTATTTACCGTGCTAACATGTTTCACAAGCTTTCCCTTTATGGAGGCTCTATAGACCTGCATGGGAGAAAATAAAAAATAAGAAGAGGCCATTTGAAGTTCAGCATAATTTCAACTTGTCTGTGGATGGAAACCATTGTGGGAGACCTGGACAGAATGATCCGTGGATATGTAGTTGTAATTGACATAATACTGATCATGCTCTTCTGCCCATGATGAAGAACATATCTGTATAACTAAATAATGTTTAAAAAAAGTTTCCTATTAGGTAGACTAAATTGGGCTGAAGTAGTTGTTGCAGCATTGCATGGGTCATATTGAGGGGCAGCAGTTTGCTCTCACCTTCTTTCCCCATCACCATTCTCTCACCAAAGAAGGAGTGGTATCTGATCCCAGCAAAGGTGTTGCTGAGGCAGCAGCTGTGTAGCCTTGCTAGTGGCAGCCTGTAAAGAGGGCTTGGTGTGATGCCAGAGGGCCTCCTGAAACAACAAGAAATTCAACCACTGGTTCGACTAACCGGCCTGTCACCAGAGGAGGCCTGGTGAAGTGAATCCACATCTATTTCAAAATAAATAGGTGCCACTAGCTAGGTTTATTGTCAGCAAAACATCAGGTATCATATTGATGTAATTTCCATTGGGCTGTGTGTTGGTCATATGTCCGTTAGGTTTGTTATCACTTTGTCAAACTATGCTGAGTCCTTTGTAAGCAGAAGTTCTAAAACAGAAAAATGTTGAGTTCCCCCCACCTTTTTTCCCCTATCTGGTGGCAGAAAAACACTTTACACTTTTAAAATGTTTACATTCTCTTCTGCCTTCTTCATGTTTTTGCGGATTTCAGTTTGATTTTTTTTAAATAATTTTTGGTTTTTATTTATTTATGTATTTTTTATTGCCTTAATTCCAGTCCTTATTGGCTGCCAAAGGTCTTTAAATGTGAAAACGATTTATGTAAACATTTTGAAATAGGGCTTTTTTTATTTTTTCACCATTGTGTTAGAAATTCCGTTAGTGTTGTGCAGTAACACTGAGGACACAATTTATTTTCCATTTTAAAGTATCCTCGAGCACTGGGCATCACATCTGTTCTGCTTCTGTGGGCAGGAGTGCCACCACAACAAAAGAGGGTGATAACAGCACATGTTCCAAAAGAGATGAAGGTTTAGGTTTTTTTCCCTAGTGAGAGAATTCTCCTGAAAATTGTTCTTGATTTCATCCTTTATGACCTTCAGTAGACTAACAGGACTTCCTTTTTTTCTTAGCCAATTAAATATTTTTGCTGAGTTCTTTTCCAGTCTGTACAATTTTCAGTCTTCAAGGTGTATGCCAAAAATTCCTTTTCAAGCAAAATCAATCTAGATGCAGCAAATGAGTTAATAATTCATAAGGTATAAATGTCAAAAATAGTGTTTGTCTTTCCAGATGAGTCACTTAGAGCTTGTCTGTCTTGGAAAGTTATGGCATCGTAATCTAAGGACTGAATTTGAAGTGCTGCAATTTTACAAGTATAGCTTATATGGATTTCTTTCTGCCAGTTGAAGCGTGTTTCAACTTAATTGATTTTATTTGGGAGGGGATCTGAGGACAGCAGAGTAAGACCCATCCTTCCATTCGAATGAGAGTGTTCGCACAGAACTGGCCAAGGCATTAGAGATGACCAGTTAGTGTATTTTTCTAACCAATTTACCAGTTGAATTTGTGTTTCTCTAGGAATGCTATCTTTGGTATTGAAAAAGAATTAGTTAAACCTAGGTCTTGCTGCAGTTGACGTGAAATCACGGAATCACAGAATTGTCAGAGTTGGAAGGGACCTCTAGAGATCATCTAGTCCAACTCCCCTGCCAAAGCAGGATTGCCCAGAGCACGTTACTCAGGACTGCATCCAGGTGGGTCTTGAAAATCTCCAGAGAAGGGGACTCCACAACCTCCCTGGGCAACCTGTTCCAGTGCTCTGTCACCCTCACCGTAAAGAAGTTTTTCCTCATATTTGAGTGGAACTTCCTATGTTCCAGCTTGCGCCCGTTGCCCTTCGTCCTATCACTGGAAACCACTGAAAAGAGTCCGGCTCCATCATCCTTCAACCCACCCTTTAGGTATTTGTAAACATAGATAAGGTCTCCCCTCAGCCTTCTCTTCTCCAGGCTAAAGAGTCCCAGCTCTCTCAGCCTTTCCTCATAAGGGAGGTGCTCTAATCCCTTAATCATCTTAGTTGCCCTATGTTGGACTCTCTCCAGTAGTTCCCTGTCTCTCTTGAACTGGGGAGCCCAGAACTGGACACAATATTCCAGTTGTGGCCTCACCAGTGCAGAGTAGAGGGGGAGAATGATCTCCGTCAACCTACTGGCCACACTCTTCCCTATGCAGCCCAGGATTCCAATGGCCCTCTTGGCAAAAAGGGCACATTGCTGGCTCATGGAAAGTTTGCTATCCACCAGGACCCCCAGATCCTTCTCCTCAGTAGTGCTTTCCAGAAGATCCACCCCTAACCTATATCGGTGCCTGGTGTTCTTCCTCCCCAGGTGAGGAGGTTTCGGTACTTAGGAGCAGATCCTAGTTTTCTGTTGGTTGCTTCATCCCATTTCTTGCATTGGCCAGGAATGGATGGAATTTGATTTTACTTTCTACTGTTGTGTAAGGAAATGAGAACTTTAAACAGAGCTGATGCATGAGGAAGGTTCAACAACATGCAAATATTTTTAGCAACCAAAACATTTGAATGTGGAAGTGTGCCTTGACCTGCAGAATAACCAAGCATGCACATGGTTTACTGATTAGACTCCATCATCCAAGGAACTTTCCACTAGTGTTAACAAATGGAAGTTTGTCTTTCAGGAAGGATGGCTGGATCTTACGGTACATCTGTTTTTTCATGGTCTAGATTTGGTTTTTAAAATATGACAATATTGCTCTGAGGCTGGCAGGGAAATCGCCTTCCTTTTCCGCAAAAGCGCTTAAATGCATCTTGCCATATATGAGGCAAATCCACCACTGTCAGAAGTGGATATGACTGTTGCAGGCGGTAGGCATAATATGCCATACATCTGGCCTGTCTGAAGTCTAGACAGGTAAAATGTGAATTTCTGGAGGTGAAGAAGACTTAATTGCTGAAAGCAGAAGCAAGCTTAGATAAATAATGTAGATCTTTAACTTTTTTTATGCAGAAAAATACATTTTCTTCTCTCAGTTTTGTCTGTTTTGTTTCACCTACGTAAACTGCTACAAAAAGGGCACACGGTAGCAAAAGTTAAGCTTTGCATGGTAGGAATGGGATTATTTTACTAATGTAAAAGCCACAAATACCTGATATCAAAAGATACATAATTTCTTTTCTTTGTCTTCCATTGTTGTAATTCAAAATAATTTTGCTTGGGGTGATTTGGGACCTATAATTTTCACAGACATCACATCCCTCCTCAAAGGTCTGGATTTCAGAATGCCTGCATTTTGATAACGAAAAAAAACTGTAAGGCTTGAAATAAACTGTAGAGCTTTCAGTGTTCTCTGGGGAGTATTGTGGCTTTTATTAAACTGTAAATATGGGTGGGAATAAGATACCCAAAAGGTACTGAGGATGAAAGAGTGGGGAGGTCCTCAACAGGAATCCTGGAAAACTGAGCAGAGGCAAACACTGTGCTCTAGTATGTATGGATAACTCTTGAGTAGAGGCAGAAGAAATGGCAGGCATTGATGAATGAAGTTAGTACTTGCTATTTCCTGCTTCGTTAACCTACTGTATCCAGGATCCTCAGTTCCTGATCTGGATGCTGCGATACTGTGTATTGTTCCAGCCCAGGAAGAAAGGATGACCAGTATTCCCAAAACACATACAACCTAAATAACACCAGTGGGTCAAAGAGGTCAGTGCAGATTTAATGGTGTCCGTCAGTATAAATGGAATAAAATGCAACTGAAGAGGAGAAAAGCCAACATTGCTTCTAAGATGACGACCCCATCTGTTGCAGATTTCCTGTCTCCTGGGGAGAAAGAATAAGGAAAAGGAAATACACGTCCACTGCTCTGATTTGGGAATAGCCTTTTAACGAAACTGCTGGACAGTCACTGGAAAATAAGGTCTCCATGACTCGGGTGCTTGTTCCTTCCCCTGGGGAGAGTTTGCTGTCCTGAGCTGGCTGGCAGAGTCTTTATGTTTTGCACAGGAAAAGTTTCCCCAGGACTGACTGCCAAAGGTTCTGCTACGTTTTGATCAGCAAGGTGCCTGCTTCAAATTGTTGACTTATTCAAACGGTCCAGTGAAGCTCAAAACTGTCCTGGTCAGAGGCTGAGCTCTGTGCTAGCGTATTCCTGGGGCTCTCTGCAGTGCCGTGACATCTGTGCTGGGGCCTGAGGTGGTATCAGTGACTGAAAGCACCTGGCTAGGTTGCAAAGGCAAAATGCGGTGAAAGATTTACTAGCTATACAGATGTATGGCTTTTCATGACTGTAGGCAAGATTGTCACAGTTTGTCTTCCTTCTCCATAACTCTGGTGTAGGGGGAAGACTGTTACTTTAATATGAGAAAGTACCGGTGCAGGTAAGAGTTTTAGTATATCTTTAGAAAAGGAGCTGTCCTCTGGTCTGCTCCTTAGTGCTTAGCTTATATATCTTCCTTCCCCATATCAATGTTAACGTCTGGGCATATGTGTATTTGTGGTGCTTAAGGTCTAGAAAGCCTCAGCTCCAGGAGTTGGGCTTTTGGCTGTTGTGTTTCTTGATGCACATCCAGGATATATTGTCCAAGACAGCAGCTGAGCATGCTTGGGTTGAGTTTCTGACTGGGGCCTACTGGTATCACTGCACAATCCATTTTAAGAATAAAATAAGTTCCTGAGATAAAAACAAATAGAATGTGGATGGACTTAAATTTGAAAATACCTGCCAGACTATAGGAGAAAATTCAGTGATGTCCAAGGGATGGCTTAACTCTCATTTCTGTTGCTGTAATTTTGGCTCTGGTAAGGTAATTGCTGGTTTACTACTCTCATCTTGAGAACAAGACCACTTTCCAAATCATACATTAAAATCAGCTATATGGGATTTCTAGCAACTTTTATAAAAAGCAGGCAGTCTTCCCAAGCAGATTTGGAAAGTACTCCAGAGACATGCAGACATGGTGCTGTTATATCTTGTTCGCTGGCATTCTGTGAAGGACCTTTTCTCTCCTTGCACAGCACATTTTAGCAAGAGAGATTTGAAAATTTAATGAAGCTGCAATAAAACAGAATATTCTAGTTCCATATTTTTTTCATTTGTGTTTGCAGATTAACTACACTTGTGTCCAGGGAAACGTCTTCATCTACAAGAACTTAAACAGATTCACTGCTGTAGACTTTTTTTTCCTGATTTCCTGCTGATATTTCTTTCAATCCTTTGTAAAATATTTTCTTGCAATAAAATTAAATTTGGGAAGGTAAATTAAGCAGCTGGAGGAGAAGCCATGGGTATCAAGTGAACTTTTTGTTAAAGAATGAAGACCAGATCAGGAGTATGAGTAACCAGTTCTGTGGACAGCTGAGCTAGAGGTGAAACATGCTTGAATCTTAGGGCTTTTGAGAGCATGTGAAGGAGTGAGAGCCAGCAAGAGGGAAGAGTGGGACCAGGTGTTGACTTTGCATGCTGTGTTTTGGGAATTTTATTAGCACTACACTGAGGGCTTAACAGAAAAGCATATGGGGAAGATTATGACTCTTTTATTGTTTTTTGGTTGTGTTTTTTTTTTTTTTTTTCTATTCTCTAATGCAACATCATTCAAGTAGTCATGGTAGGACAGCACACTGTGAGTGTATCACTGTCAGAAGTCAGCAGCAGGTTGGGGTGACCTTTTTGTGTCTTACAGTCTCCGCTGTTGCTCCTCAGAGTGACTGGGTTTGTGGTTATACATTTTAGATGTGCAATGTTGAAACTCAGTAGCGCGAATAAGTATGGATGAGCTAATGCCAGCTTGCTCCTTAGTATTCCCAGGTGAGAGCTGAGAATCCTTTGAAATGTTGTTGCCCCATTTTTGCTTGCCCTGCAGGTACATTTTGCTTGCCGCCTTCTGTACATTGAAGAAGGAAGTAACAGCCATTTCTGGATGCCCTATGCTCAGCTATGGGGAAGCCTTGAGGGAAAGATATAGGGACTCAGTCCTATCCTATCATAGATAAACCTACCTCCCTGACAAAAAAGCCCAGGGATGGGGCGGGGAGAAGAAAAAAAGGGATCAAAGCATAGTTGCAGCAACTTTGTTTCCTGCCACAACCCTCTCCAGCCTGTGCCAAGAGGGAAGACTCTGCACTGTGCTCTTTTGCAACCGTTTCTCTTCCCACATCTCTGCCACAAAATGACAAGGAGGAAGGAAAAGGCAACTTTTCCCTCTTTTTCTGTGCCATCCTTTGACATCTGAGGAATTTCTGGGAGGGTTTGTGGACCTAGTTTCCTCTGTGCCATCTCAATGTCACCAAGGATCTGTGACTTAAGAAATTAGTTCATTGTGACTGTGATTGTGACTCCTTGGCTCTAGTGAAATAATGTGTTTGGTCTGAAGGCTGGAAAGGTAGGTGTTTGTTCTGATACCTTATTTATTCCTAAACACCCAGGGTGCTGTCTGTCATTAGTGTGACATACTTTACATTATAAAACAGTGAACTATGGCTCTTAATTCTTAAACATAATATTTAAAAGGTAGATAAATCTTTTCACAAGACCAGAATGTATTATTGCAATATCAAAGGTCTTACAAGCAAGCAATGCATAACCAAGACTTCAAAAAAAATTTGCAGAATTTTGTGTTCTTCTGAGACTTGTTGCAAATGAATAACAAACCTTTTTTTTTTTTTAAATTAAATCAAGTGTTTTTGCAGCATATTATCCTAAACATTAAGAAAACATTACAGATCAAGCTGTTTTAAAAACTAATAATGCCGTCTCCTTTTTCTTCTTTTCTGAATTGTGTTGACTTCAGGTTTTAAATTTTCTGTTCTTTTAAGGGTAAAAGCTAATATTTTCTTATAACCATATAATTATAAAACAACACATAGCAGGAGACAGATCACAGCCATTGCAAAGACCTGACAATAATTCTTCTGAGCCATTTTGTCTCCTTGCAATTTACCTCCTTTGGGAGCTGTTCCAGTTTAAAATGTGTGCCAGATCTTTGACGGGTGTATGCTTCTGCCCCTCCCTCTTGTGTTCTTCCAGGTTGAGCTCTTTCAGCTAATCTGAATTTCTGAGGCTACATCTATGTTGGAAAGTTGCACAGTGCAAAAGCCATATATCCGCACAACAAAACAGTCTCTGCGGAGGATGCAGTGTCCCCCAGTGGAGGTTTATGATTTATTTATAGTTTGATTTTGGACCAACCGTAGTCTGATTCTGTGGACTGAATGGCTGCTGCGTTTGTAGCACGTCAGATGAGCTCTTGGAGAGAAATTTCTGCTTCAGTTTTATTCAAAAGGAATCCAATTCACATGCTACAAGACTGCTCTGCAGTCTAAATCATAGTGGAATAAGTGGAGATAACCATGAGATTTATTTTAATAAGTTAACTCCTGATTTGCACTGAAATGCTAGTGCACTTGGAATCTGGAAAAAGTACTTCGTAGTTGCTAAACATTTATCTTTTCAATTTATTTGCACTACTTAAAATACATTCACAAGCCAAATTCATGTGAAAACTGCAGGAAATAATTCAAGTCCAGGAGGGCTTTTCTATGTCATGTGAATATTTAAAGTCTTGTTTTCACACAGCTCTGAAAAGCTCTCGGTTCAGCTGATGGGTTGACTTGAGTTTTAAATTTAGTAAATTGCTTGACTACTACTAACTTCCTTTGCAAGCAAGGATGTAGGTAGGTAAAAGAAGAAAAGTAACATCATCCACAGGGAAAAGAAATCATAGAAATTTATGGACAGCGAGGGCTGTATTTTAAGAAACGGCGTAATAGTGAACAGATGTGGCAGAGCGGGTTTCTTTACCTTGAGCGCATTTTAAAGAACTGGATTGTGTCTTCTGAGGCACAGACCTACATGGGGACTGTTACAGAGCCATGAAATACTAAGTGGCCATTGACTCCTGAAAAGCAGCGTGCCTCACTGTGGTCTCTGATGCTCTGGATAACACTGTTGTTTTGCCTTTGAGGAGTATGCTCCTCAGCAAAGCTGAGGTACTGGGTGCCACACTGCAGCACTGATGTTCAGATCTTCGAGGCTTGGATCATGCAAAATCTACTCTGCCCTGGTGAGGCCCCATCTAGAGTACTGTGTCCAGTTCTGGGCTCCCCAGTTCAAGAAGGACAGGGAACTGCTGGCGGGGGTACAGCAAAGGGCTACAAACATGATTTGGGGACTAGAACATCCCTCTTATGAGGAAAGGCTGAGGGACTTGGGTCTTTTTAGTCTATGGAAGAGAAGGCTGAGGGGGGATCTGATCAATGCTTATAAATACTTAAAAGATGGGTGCCAGGAGGATGGGGCCGGTCTTTTTTCAGTGGTGCCCAGTGACAGGGCAAGAGGTAACAGGCACAAACTTGAACGTAGGAAATTCCATTGAAACATGAAGAGGAACTTCTTTACTTTGGGGGTGGCAGAGCACTGGAACTGCCCAGGGATGTGGTGGAGTCTCTGTCTCTGGAGACATTCAAAACCCGCCCGGATGCCATCCTGTGCAACCAGCTGTAGGTGGACTTGCTTTGGCAGGGGGGTTGGAGTAGATGATCTCCAGAGGTCCCTTCCAACCCTTATCATTCTAGGATTCTGTGAAACCCAGGAGGCTGGTGAGGAACCACTTCTGTACTCTGTTGTGTGCTCTGATATCTGCCTTAGTTGGCATAAGTAAAGGATCCTTTGCCACTCCTTTTCTGTGCACCCAGATAAAAGCTGGACCATAGATATTCCTAGTAACTAAGGGATCCCCACTGGCAGTGCAAGCTTTGCTGTGAATTTCTCTCCCCGTGACACTGAAAAAAAAATTGCAAACTAGCAAGGAAACTCTGTGAGTTCTTGATCTCTTGGTATGCCAAGAAGGATGGCTATTGTAAATGTGGCCCTGAAGGCAAATGTCTACTTATGCTGGTTTTTATTGCTGTTACATATCTCCTTGTTTATCTTTGATGGGAGCCTTTGCTCTCATGTAACCAGAGTCCAGTGAGTAGAATGGAGTATGGTCTTGCCTTATGCTGGTCTTGCTGCAGGTGTGCTGTGTAATTCCTGACTTGCTAAATTGCCCAAGTGGAGAGTGCTGGTGACTAATGGTGCTGCCATACCTGTCTTGTCAGTGCTTTGAAATATGTTGTTTTACAACTACACTTTTCAGCAAGAGATAGGCCTACTATTTCTCCATGAGATGCCAGCTGAGATTTTGTGATTGATCGAGTATTCAGAAGGGCTGAATATATGCTCAATAGGGAAAGCTCCTTGTAAGAACTGGCACATCTTAGGTGAGTATAGAAAGTCCCAGAACTCTGCAGCCCTCTAAAGAGTCAAGAGCATGATGGCTCCTGGCCTCTGGAGGCTTAATCTTTCCAGATACTTCCAGTCAAGCAACGCACTTCATCAGACACATATGGCATAAGTTTTAATTATCTTCCTGTTGTGGTTTGGGCCTGACTGGCCACTGAAACAAACTGCAGATGCTCTCCCCCACCAAAGCAACCTGGTGCACTCCGACTGCAGGTGGACTACGCAATCCCTGGGGCCCTTTTCCAGAACCTCGACCATTCCGCGTCGGGGATTGGCGCAACTCCTCCTTAGCCCCTTACCTCAAACCAGAACACTTCCCATCCTTCATTTGCACTGCAGCTAATTTGTTTGTGTGTGGTAGGAGAAAGATGGGGACATCCTGTACATTTATGTTATTTTAAATCCTTATATTTAATTTCTTTGTAGAGTTGAAGATTTAGATGAAGAGAGTTTATTTGGAGTGGTAAATTTTCTGTATTGAGGATGAGTTGATTGTAATTCATCACCGTTTTAAAATTTGGGCAGTCTGGCTATGCTTTCCCAAAGGTCTCAGAAAAGCTTGACAAATTGCTATAAACACCGCTTCTCATGAGTAATACTTTAATCCATGAAGGAATTTATGGTTTTGTTGATGTATATGGTGAGATCCATTCTCTCTTTAAACAGATTTGTGTACCTCCTATTTAATCATAGATTTGCCTGAGACATGGAAGTTAAAGGTTTTTCCACAGGGGCACTCCCTGAATTTGCTTTTCTGTGTGGACTTTCTTAACTTGCTAGACATCCAGGTGGAGCAGACTTGGCCCTGAGATGTACAAAAGTAACTTTTAGGTTTAAAAACAGAGAAAAAGAGCACTTTAGGGTGTCTTCTATTTTATCCATGCAAAAGCTACATGTCAGCTAGCATGCAAAAGTTTGTTCTTCGTGAAAAAGTGGGAGATGCCTCAGAGCACCCCTGGGTGTGTCTGCCAGCTGTGGGGCTTGGAGAAGCCCCATGTAGTCAGGCTGTGATTTACAGACTTTGCTACAGTGAAAGGAAGACATCATTCCTTGGTATGTACCCTTTTGTGCCCATCTTGCCCTGCGCTATCATGAGGACTGTGACCACTCACAGAAATGGAGTTGCGGGAAGACTATGGAATATTTCTTCTATGTCTGTGCTGGCTGTAGCAGTTCAAGCGCAGAAGTCCTATTGCTTATACTTAAGTGAAGCAGTGCCAGTCTATGCAATTTTTACCATTGTCCCTGATCACAAGTATATTGTTCCTTATCTTTGAGCTGGAGTTGTGGGTTTCAAAAGGTTTGAAAGATTACTGGTGAGAGAGCAGTTTGCGTAAAATTAGTATTGTGTTGTTTTTGGGATGCAATTTTTGGGAGCCTTTTCTTTTTTGATCATGAATTGAGTTACAAATATGAAGAAGATCAAATGATTTTAATGTCAGAACTTCTAATGCTTCCAAGGTCTAAGTGTTACCCTACAAATAATTTTGAGAACAAACAAAAAAACCTAAAATTCAGGAGAAAAAACAATCATTGCTTTTTCTTTTTTTTTAACACACCATCAGCATTCAACACTACAGAAGAAGTTAAAGGGAAAAAAAAAATTAAAACCCAATAATAGTTTGCTACACTTCCCCAAAAGGATTAAGAGGCACTCCTACTGCCAATTCCCTGAATAGTGTTAGAGCTGTGCTGTTTTCCTGTTCTGTTATCTTTCATAGCTGTGCAGATATGACAGATTTTAATTGTGTGGCTTTTGTGTTTTCATTGAGACACGAGAATAGAGTGATATGGTCACGCTAATAAAATACATGGATATCTAATACTTTCTGTGGATCAGTTAGGTATCTTGTGTTTAGTTTAGTCTGTATTTGCTTGTGATGACATTGACTCCCAGAGCTCAGTGTGCATTGAAGCCTGAACATATTGATGAAAGGGGTGAAAAAAAAACATTAACAATGCTCTAATTCCTTTTCTTTATGTGATGGGACGTCTGTATTCTTGTAATAAGATGATACAGTGTATAGGAATAACTGCAGCAAATACACTGTTTACTATATATATCTTATTATATGTCTTTCTGGTTCTATAGTGTCATTGTGATTCTTTAGTCTTGCTTGGTAGAGGCATGTGGATGTCAAAATTTTCAAGGCTGTGTGGATCTTTGAAGTTTTCAGAAAGCCCTTTTTATTACAGAATGCATTCATGTAAAGTGGATAGATTTATTTTTTTTCTTTAAATCTTCTAAATCAGATGTCAGCTTTGTGATGTACTTTACTGTCATGCTGCAGAAGGGATACTTATCTGTACTTATGCAAATAGCTTTCATGAGAGCTCTGTTCCTTCTGCTTACTTGTGTTGTCCAGGGTTATTATGCTTTTCTGCACATAAGAGTTAATGGCATTGCTGAGCAGCATTGCAAGTGATCTTGGTTCTTTAATATGAACTAATCACTTGCAAAGAATTGTCTAAACAGTGGACCTCAACCTGAATAACCTGCGTTGTATTTTTTCAGTGGAGGGACCTGCACACAGCAGAGGTCCAGGAGAGCATGTGTCTAGGAAACAACCCAGAGATTGTTTTGCCCTCAGACTGCTATAGCTGATGCTGCAAATAACTTTAAGGATAGGTGTATCCCAGTGGCATTCTACATATGCACCCAGTCCTCTTCTTATGTCCTGCTGCTGTGAGGACAAAACCAGACAAAATCAGAGTGTGACAGACACTTCCTTTATACACTTTCCCAGACACTTCCTAAGCGTATACAACACTAACTTGGTATGCAGAGTTTTACAGCTCTATTGCTTCAGTGACATCATGAAAAGTAGCTGTGCCACGGAGACTAACCCAGCTTTGCCTATTTTCAGATGCCTTGGCAGTTTGCTGTTTTCGGGTTGATGCTGTATGTGGCAATTACTCATCCTCCGTTCTGGGCCTGGTCCTCTCTCAGGAACTATGAAGCTCTTAGGAGCCATATAAATACATTACTTATATTTACTTTTTTACACTACAAATGTGTTTGTTTTTGTAGCAGTTCTTCTGCCCACATAACCCTCATCTTCCCTGCTAATTTCACCTCCGCATGCTCTGTGGAAAGGCCTGTGAGTCACTCTCTGCTTCTCTGCATTTGGAGGTGGATTTAAAATTCTTGAATCCAATTAGAGTCTCCCCGTAGACATGCAAGCCTTTTTCATTTCATGTTCCTCTGCTTTACTTGTCCTTGTGGAACTAGCAGTGAAATTACTGCAAAGCATCCCCTATTCACAGATCTGTGTATGATTATGTATCAAGCACTTCCAGCCATTAGGATGTGCAGATTATACTCAGACAAAGGAGATACGTGCTTTTGTGTATGTCTCCATTTTTTTCACGTTATACATCCTACCTCTGGTAATCTGAGGCACCTCTTTGAACAGATTTTAGGATGAAGTGGAAGGTCAAAGAAAATGACAAGCTACTGCTACCATCTGACCAGTGCAAAATATCTGAAAATGATGCTTCTGTTTTATATGTCTGCTGCAAACACAAACAAAAGGGCAAAATGTGGATACTAGCAGAAAAGACATTCACAAGCAGTCGTAAGGCAGAGCATTATCCTGTTACAAATTAAGGGATGAAAGTGGCTTCTGAAGTGGTGATTAATGTTTTATGTTGCATATCCAAGTTGCAAATTATGGTGGTTTAATGAGACAAGCAGTACTATTTTGATATATAGCATAGTCAGCTGTGAACATTTGAAAATCATGAGATGGGCTCATGAGAGGATGGATTAAAAGCATAAGTCTTAAAAAAAGTACTTCTGGACTGGTTTTGTATTGTATTTGATTTGAAGCTTTGGATGTTTCCAAAACCTCCAACAAGTGCAGGGGCCAAATGCTTACTTTAGAAGTCCATGAAGCAGACATTTGCAATTAATCATTGGCCTCCAAGTTCTGGAGCACAGTACTTGAGGTGGGGCCGCACCAGTGCGGTGTAGAGTGGGACAGTCACCTCTCGTGACCAGCCAGCTATGCTGTGCTTGGTGTACCTCAGGACACAGTTGACCCTTTTGGCTGGCAGGGCACACTGTTAACACATATTCAATTTGCCATCAGCCCAAGCCCCCCAGATCTCTTTCCGAAGGGCTGCTCTCTAGCCTCTTGTCTGCAGTTTGTATGTATAACCATGATTACTCTGACCCAGATGCAGAATCTTGCCCTTGGTCTTGTTAAATTTCATATGGTTGGTGATCACCCAGCTCTCTTCTCTATCCAGATCTCTCTGTAAGACCTCTCTGCCCTCGAGAGAGTTCACAGCTCCTCCTAATTTAGTATCATCATCAAACTTACTTAATGTGCATTCGATTACTGTGTCCAAATAATCTATAAAAACATTAAAGAGCACTGGCCCTAAAATTGAGCCCTGGGGAATCCCACTGGTGACTGTCCGCCAGCCTGATGTGACCCCATTTACTATAACTCTTTGAGCCCAACCCATCAGCCAGTTGCTCACCCGACATATTATGGATTTGTCTAGCTGTGTGCTGGACATTTTGTCCAGAAAGATACTGTGAGAGACAGTATTAAAATAATGCACAATGGATGCTTTAATTAAGTACTACATATCCTCTCTATTGCATAATATATTTTTAACTATTTATGTTCACAATAGCAGAGCATGAAACTTCTTTAACCAGTGTTTGAAACTGTCAAGAAAATTATTCTTGATTCCTCTATAAAGTTTGCTTTAAATCTCACCTCCTCCGGTTCTACTTTGTGAATTGTTTTCCCAAATATAAAACTGCAGAGATGACTCACCTGTGCTGGGTGATATCTTGACGCCAGTGGAGTAGTTTTATAAAAACTGCAGGATTGCAACTCTGTTCTGTACTGAGTAGAGGGAGTCAAGTCCAGATGAATTTAACAGAATGATCTCTGCATGTCAGAGAGACTGCTTCTAGGGTGTTGTTTGGTGGCAGCGGGAAAGGAACGCTCTAGCTAAACAGGAATCACTGTACTAATATGGAAATATTATTAGTATATGACCTTGGGAAGTACATCTGATTGCTGTATTAACAATACCATTGTGATTAAAGCCACTGTGAAGCCCGTACAACTAAAACAAACTATAGAAGAAAAATAATTGCTTTGCTGCTTCTGTGCAAATGGTTTCTTTTGGCAGAAGCGTGGAGGTTGGAAGTCAACACTTAGTTGTATCAGTTGTATGCTGTGTAGATCTGCCTTAAGCGGTGGGTGTTGAAAAGGAGGGACAGGAGGGTGGTCATGTAGTGTCACTCACGCCGGTCAAAGAGCCCAAAGAAATGATGAGTTTTGGCTAGCCTGAGGGATAGACCAAGCCGCAGAAGGTTGCTTGGGGTTACAGTGTCTATGTATGTCTTGGAGATCGACTCAGATCTCCAGATTCTTAAAGGACGCAGGATCTGGTCTTCAGGCACTGTGCAGGCGATGAAAATACCCTGCTTCCTGAACTACTCAGTTAGGCTTTCAAATTCTTCATCTAGGCTTAAGGTTTTGATTTAAGGCTAGGAAGACAGATTTTTGATACGTTGAGGAAAACAGGAGCTTGTGAGGTAGGTATTTATACATAACATATCAAACATTTTCGTATAGGTAATTTCTGTAGCTTAATTCCTTCCAACTACAGAAGATGCATGGAAATTTTTCAGCTCTTAAAATCCTAGTGTTTATTATTACTTTATTGGAGTATATTAGAGAATTTTGTTCTGCATATTTTGGGAAAGAAAATGGATTATTTTTCCACTTCAGGTTCTGCCCAGTGATTTTCTTTGAACTTCGATTCTCAAGTAAGAGGTTCTTCCTTGAACTACTTCTGATGTGTTGAAGAATATTCAAAACAGAAATACTTTAAACGTTTATTGAAGATATGAAATAATATATCCAGTGATGATGCCAGCTAGTGTGGTGGTAGTAGGAACAGCTGTCTGTGATTCTGTGGTAAGAGGTAAGCCAAACTGAGAGCGTTATGACATCTTCTTTCCCTAGAAAACAATAATTGAACAACAGTTAAAGCTCAATTAGGCTTATGATGTATTTAAAGCACAGATATGTGCTTGGGGATAACTATTCTCTATATGACTAAATGAATTATAAGTAGATACATGTGGCTTTGTAACTTGCAGGACACTCCTCTCTCACTGATTTCCCCCCCCGATCCTCACCAATAAGTTCCAAATCCAATGTTTCTTCTTTTTGCTGGTGAGGCCACTGGCTGATTTGTCCTGTGGACATGTGTAAACATGTGATACAGGAGTAATGCTTTAACACCAGCTACAGAATGGAGCAATTTTTGCAGAGAACTACACATTTTCACAAAATTTTTGTCAAGTGTTGGTAGGCTGCAACATTCATCTGTGGGATGTAGAGAATGTAGACAGAAAGCCCTTCCAAGCATTTGATTGGGGCACAGAAGTTTCAGTTTGCATTTGCAAGCATCTTTTAAGCCAGGGTTTTATTGATTGTCTGCTGCTCTTTCTTAAGCGGCTTCAGTTTTGTAGAGTAGAATAGGTTATTTAGAAGTGAAAGGCTCTGAAAGCAAGAAGGACACCTAGTGACACTGCAAACCACAGCCTAGTTGTGAGCAAGTAGGGTATAGCTTTGTAAAAGCAAGGGAGCTTACCTCGTGAGGATTTCAGTCCCTCCTTACATCGTAGCAGAGAGGACCACATCCTCTGGGCCTGTCCCTGAAGTGCTGATGCTGCTTCAGTCAGCAAAGTCAATTTTGATTCAGACGGCTAAGTGAGGGACCCCTTAGCACCAGGGATGCAAGTGGTAGCAGAATTATGTTGGGGAAAAAATAGTAGAAGGCTTCAGTCTGGAAAACACTATTCAGGAGACAAAAGCAGGTTGAGGATGAGCACAACAATGAGGACTAGTGACTGAAATTGGTAGATGCAGCTTCACTGACATTTAAAAACAAATATAATAGTATTTGTTGTCCTTCTCAGGACCTCATGTGGAAGCTCTCTAGTTATGCAAATATGAGAACTAGGGATTTAATTTTCCTAAAAAAAAGGGATGTAGAGTAAGTCCTTTCATATAAATAATGGCTTTTCCATAGGAACAGAAAAAAAGACCCCTTGAAAATTTCAGTTTCCATTACAAGCTGTCTAAAGGGGAGAAACACAAGCATTCAAAACATAAATGCTGGGGTTAAATACACATTTTTAGAGTTGGTTTGAGGGGTGAAAAATGCTGATGCATTTCCAGATGGTGATGCAGTCTTTCTGGATATGCTGACACACCACAGTAATCCCCTTCATGTTCGCACAAGTAACTTTAGGAAATGATGGTAAACAATTAGTATGGAAAGGACTCATGTATGGTAACATACAAATACTTTTGACTGTATAGTCCAAATTATACCAATGTCAGTTGGTCTTTCAGTCTTGTTTTGTGCGATGAGAGCATCTTTGTGATGTGACGATGGTTTAAGTTCTGACACATTTCAGGCTATGACACATTCAGTGATGCTCACTATCAAAGTGCCACAGCACCGCTAAGTCATGGTAGCTGTTGTACTGCATGCGTTCAGTCGGCAGCAAGCACAAATTCAGCTTTATTTACTAAATAATTTTAAAGTGCTTTTGAGCACTAACCTCTGCAGAATCCAGCACTGTCAAAGGGATTATTCATTGTTCAAGACTTTTAAGCTTATTATCTTTTTCTCTGCTTTTGTCCCCCCTAGACTATGTGGAGGCCTACGTAAGGAATCTAAAGAAAGTGGATCTGTATGGAAGATTCAAGATAATTGTGTTTTGTAGGAATAATCTATCTGATTAAGACAGAAAGGGAAATGATTTCCAGGGTATTTTGGAAGTTCAACAGCATCAATAAAATAATAACTTTGTAATTTGACTTTATATAGGAAGGTCCATTTGACATTTCGGTCATATTCAAAATACCCAAATCTCAGTATGTGTGCTTCAGATTTAGGTACTTGCTATGCCAGGTAGATGAACTAACAGTGAAATAAGGATTAAATAAGTGCTGATTTATTGCAGTCCATAGGTAGAGGAAAATAAAAAAAAGATTACTCCACTACTCAAGAGAGTTTTCAAATGAGACAGTAAAAGTAAGTGCATTGATTTGTTGGCTTTATGGATGAGACTACATAAATATATTTATTTTGAGCTTTGGCAATTCAGGAATCACAGAAGATATTCAGCTGAAAAGCCAGTACTCACCTGAAATTTGCATCATTATATTAATGGAGCCTGTCTGGGGGACATTACAAGGTCACATTCTTTCTAGGCTTCCCCAGAACACCGCTGATTTGAAAATTGAGTCTTCCACTGTTCTTTCCTTTGTGCTTACTTGCACAGAGATCAGTGACGTTTTGGAATAGTGATGCCTTTTTCGGCTGGGAGCACTTTCAGTCAAGTCTGTGATTTCCAGCATAGAGTGTTATGTGTTGGTGGCCCAGAGCATATTGCTCCCCTGTGACCTCTTCTTAAAGGGAAGCTGTACTTACTCTCAGTTCATGCTTTTGCTTTATTTCAGCCTAAGAAAAAGCTGTCTGTGAAGAAGCTGGACTGTAGTCTACTTCTACCTTTCTTCTAGCAGAACACTACTTGGGTTACATCCCTTTTCCATTCAGAAATATTTTAAATGTCCACTGCAGGAGGAAGACTGAAGGAGATAATGTATTTCTGTGTCTGTCTTTCCTTTGAACTCTCCTGATGTTGGTCTTGAAGAGGCATTGAAGAAATCACTAATTTGCAGCAATTAACACATGCTAAGAGAATAAAAGAAGGTCAGATTTTTTGAGAAGTCCACCTTAGCATAATCATGTTGCAATAGGCTGGTTGGACACAAATCCAATACTACTGTTCATGTATCTTGTTTTATGGCATATAAACACACAAGCATACACGAAAATACAGAGCATTCACACAGCATTATCTATAACATCTGCTTTTCTCTAACATGTAATAGTACCCCTGTTGAAATAAGCTGGCCATCGTAATAGTGTGTAATAGTAGTTTTATCATTTAAGATTAATTCTTGCCATGGTGGTGAAGTCCAATGAAATTTAATAGGAAATTGAATTCCTTCTGTCAATGCAGCATTCACTGTTTGGTCCTTTAATCTTATTCTAGTACCTTCTGTAGAGTTCATTTTCGTTTTTGATGGAATCATCTAAGTTTCTCAAGTACACAAGTACACAGAGGAATAGTTTACTTTTAACAACAAAAAAAAGAACTTAGCCAATTTGTACTGTTGAGCTGGTGGAAAATAGCCACCATTTTCAGCAGGAGGTAAAAGGTTTATTTTCTATTTTTTTCCATGAAGCGATTTCTTTTTTAAAAATAGCACCATCGGTTGCCTACTAGGTGAACAAAATTATCTGTATTTTCAATGATGACAAACACTTGTTTCAGTGGGGAAATCTAGAGCTTCAGCCAAGTACTTGTGGGTTTAATTTTTATCAATTTTTACTTTGGCAGACTAGAAGGGGGAAAAAAATGAAACAGAAATTTGCTTAATTATTTGTCCTTAGTTTTTTTCTTGTTGGGAAGGCAACCACAGGGAGATGTGGAAGCTGGGAATAGCATTGTCATAGGCAGACCAAAAGCCTGGCACACTTCTACTATCAGCAGTGTGGTTTAGCTTTTAGCATCATCTTTCACTAGGAAAGAGGTAAAACTCTGATGTAATAGAAAAGGGAAGAGGCTGTTCTGAGTGTTTATGTTATATATACCATCCTTCTTCACTTAGTTATCAGTGCAGACTGTTGACAGTAGTTCAAAGGGAATTGAAGGACTCACAACAGCCTGTTCTCTGCCTTGCCACCTCGTGGCAGATGGCTTATGGGTGAGCTGGAAGCAGTGATGCCTTGGACACTTATCCCAGGATTTCTTTGCTGAAAGTCTGCGGGGATGTTAAAGGCAAGTTGGGTGATCTCAGTGGTAAGAGTGCCCCTATCATTCTAGATTCTGCTAAATCTCTTTGACAGAGATAAGTTGTCATTAGAGCCTATAAAAAATTCATAACCAGGAGTCTTATGCTGCTGAAATGAATTTTAGACTGTGGATGGGTTGAAGTGGTAGGAGACAGCGTGAGAATTTCTTATTTGTGGAAGTCCTGTATTCATACAGACTGTGGAAGGTACCAAACAGGTTTTTGTACGTAGCCCCTAGAAAGATGTTCACTCAGCTCAGTATGATCATGTATGGTAGCTTAGGCTAATTCAGAGTTAAGCTTGGGCTGTGATTCTGAAAGACTTAGAGCTCTCAGGCTGCAAAGTCTTTGTTCAAGACATCAGCAATACGTCCACTGTCATTGCAGTACATTCTTAGAACAGAATAATCTGGAATCATCAGTTGACTTCTTGCTTGTCACAAGAGCCAGGAAATGGAAAAGGCTTTTTTACTGTCACGTAGGCCTGGATCCCTTCTGTAATTGAAAGTGGTAGGGAACATTAGAGTTGTCTTCAGTGATGGCGAGATCAGTCTTAGTCTGAGCATAGACTGGTTAGAAATGAAGGCATTTTTTATTTTGTTACCAACTTCCTCAGGCGTCTCATGCTATTGTGACGTGAGAGCCTGGTGGCACAGACACACGCTGTGGGAATCTGAATATCCACTGGTAGCTGGAAGATGGCTTAGGGACAAAGTTATTTAACTGGCATTTTATTACATTAAAAAATGTGTCCTAATATTTTGTGTATTCTCTGTGCTGACTAAAAGACTGGTTAGTGCTTTGAATAGTGATGTGAATTGAGATTGCCCTGAGGGAAACTGTAATATCATCAGTGTAAGTGTGTTCAATTTTATTTTCCATTTAAACCTGACGCTCTTGCAAAGGAATAAAAAGTTACTAACACTTTGCTGTTTGGACATTGCATTTTTAAGGTACAGAGAACACAGTTACAATTTCTTATGCTTGCTGTTCCTTCACTTTCTCACTATTAATAGCTTGGAAGCAGAAGCACTTGTGACTTTGCAGTCAGATAAACACTGGTTTCTGCAAGGATTCACCAAGGAAAAAGATCTCTGCAATACTTTGCCTGTCTGCACTTCTGGCTATAAATGAATGAACTTCACATTCAAGCCTACCTCTAGAGATGAAAACTTCCCTTTTTTAGTGTAAAGTAAGCAATTAATTTTTATATGCATATAAACAGAGGAAGAATTGTAGTCTCAGCCAGAGACCTTGGCTCTGGCTCCCGCTTAAATGGTGATTGCTATTGTGGCTGACTGTTGGGTGCTAAATGAGGAATATCCATGACTAAAAGTACAGGATGGTTCAGGTTAATCTTGGATCCAGAGGGCTCCCTGTCTGGGGTTATGGCCGGTTTACATGCTGCAGGGTTAGAGGATAGGAAGGAGCTGTCATTAGTGGATCAGAGCTGAATCATTCTGTCCATCCCTTCAAAAAAAGTTGTACGCTTTTTATGGGTGGTTGCCTCAAAAAGGGATAAACCCTAGGACAGTGACAGCAAAAAAAATTCTCCATTGTTTTTCTGAGAGACACAATTCATTCAATTCCCAATGAGCTGTACTTGGAACATGTCTTTGCTGTAGAGGGTTTGTCACTGTCTTCATCTCTAAATAGTCAAATATGCTGTTGAGGCTGTGTCAGTAGCATTAATTAACACATTCTCTCCTGCTAGGACTTAAAGGAACTAGTCTGAACTCTTGTAGCTCATTCTTCAAATAACTGCATTAGTTGTTTGCATCTGTCTATTTTTAGAGTGTGGAACAGTACATCAGCAGAAGAGTTTCAGCAGTTGTTAGGAGAATTTCAAATATGGCACCTTTGATGCCTGTAATGCCTGTGCCTGTGCAGTTTATGTCTTGTGTGTTGCACTGTGAGCACCCCTTTTGCCTGTGTTTGGTGTCATGTGGGGTGGCTTGGGGCCGGGGGCCGATTGTTGGGGAGCAGTGCTGCATCCCCCCATGGAGAACACTGCGCTGTGGGAGCTGTCGGGGTCGGACCCTGAGACCTGGGCGGGGAGCTGGGAGATGCTTAGTGCCTTCAGCACGGCATCGAGTTAGGCACTCACTTAACAAATTTCAGTGACCATCAATTATAAGCTCTGAGGGAGGAGAGGGGACAAGGGAGCTGCGTTTTACCCCGTGCCTGGCCTTCTCTAGTTGATGTAAGAGCATTACAGGGCTTAGATAATGCCCCTGTTGCAGTGTCCCAGGAGGCACGGGCAGCAGGTCGCCTGCCGGAGGTTGCACGATCAGGGACATTACGGCTTATGAGCCCTTGTCTGACAGTCTTGCCCCCTACCCTCCTGAACTGGTTTGTTGCCAGCTCATAAAGAGGTACAAGCTACTTTTATTCTCTCGATCTGCCTGATAGGAAGTAAGACTGTATTTAGTCACGGGGTATGGTAAGCTGTATATGGCTTATCCGTAGGTTGCGTAATGTCCCACAAACACAGTCTGGGGACTCAGCTGGTCTTGAGCTGGCTGTGCTGGGCTTGTGCTGTGGCAGTATTGTTGTGGCCTGTATTTATCCGTTTATTTAGAAACGGCTCTTCCACTTCATATGATCTTTTATAAAAGATGTTAAGGACAAGTCCTAAGAAGCCAAGGCATCTAGAATAAAGTCCTTTTTTTCCCATTATTTATTTATTTATTTGTTTTTTTACAGTGCTGCATACATGGAAAATTTCCACTGTCTCGAATTTAGTTACCACGGTGATATCGTGAAATAATTGTTGTCAGTGTTCTACCATTTCTAAATTTTCATGATTCTTGATGAGACCTGGATTTTGCCTGAAATGCCTCCAGTTCTGTTTGCTTAAATAATAAATATTAATAATTTCTATTATAATTTAAAAATATTTAAGAGCATTGTTGTTACCAAAAGCTGGCATGATATTCCAGTAATAAAGACCCCTGAATTCTTGGATGTTTGACTTAAAGATCATCATTAAAATTTAAAACTGAAAGGATTTTTGAACTTTTTCCTTTATGCTTTATGAGCACTGCTATCTGGTGTTTTAAAAGTCATTTTAATGATAGTGACCTTAAATCAGGTAGCGCTGCAGGTATTTGTGAATGTTGTATCTCTTCTGCAATTCATGTATCTTATTTCCTTTATGAAGCACTGTTTTTTTGAGGCAACTTCAGTATGTCTTTAAAGTGTTTAAAGGCTGCTTACAATAATTTTGCTCTTAATTGAGAGAATGAGGACAATAGGAATTGAAAGATTCTTACTGGGGGATACTATGCTGCTTGGAGGCTGTTTAAAGACATTTTTTCTGCAAGAAGATTGTATATGGAAACTTTTTTTTCTGTATATTTTTTTCTCCAACTTGGTATTCTCTGGGTTATGATTTAGACCTACTTGCAAAACACTGTGTTCCTGAAGTACACTTCTCACAATTGCAGTGTCTTATGACATAGGAGTACTGTAATGACAGTACAAAGCGAGGAATTATGTTTGAGATTATCAGCCTTGACAATGTCCCTTTGAATCTGTGAGCTCTTGCTATTCCCTTGAGTCATTTCTCTTGGTTCCCAATCTACCAGAAAATGGTGCTTCAGAGATGGATTGTAATACCAGTGTGAATATTGTGAAAGATCAAGGAATCTGAGATTATATTACTTTAATACAACCAGTTAACCAGTAGTCAGCAATTTACCAGTGTACAGCAAACGTTACTTTCTCCCAGGATTATTTCCATTGCAGTCGTAAGCAAGGATGGAGCCATGGCCTTCCTGTAACTACTGGTTAATAAGGTTTCAAAAGCGTTCAGGTCTTGTAGAAATTCTTTTCATCATGTTTTGACAGATGAACTTCTGATGGCTGTAATACTAATGTGCATTGGGAAAGCACAGTATTTAAATGCATGTGGATTACTTATCTTTTAATGCTTACCTGTGAGCTTGCACTGGTGTGAATTTAGCTGCTTATTTATGTCATGAATATGTTTCTGTATGAAAGAGGATGTCGCTGTGTTGAGAAGCTTCTGTTATGCAGATGCTGTTAAACACATTGTGTTTCTAGAGAAATGCCATTAGAACTTAACCATGAAAAATAAGAATGTATGGTAAAAAAATCATTATCATACTGTAATTTAACTGATTCTCAGATTCAGTCCCAGAAACCAGTTAATACCGGAAAGATTATCTGTTTCAATTTCTGAATATACAGAAACTTTGCAAGTCACAGTTGCACTGAAGTGTTATTGTAACTTGTCATGAATGGGCTGATGGCACTCTGATTCTTAAGATATTGACCTACTAATTGATGCTTTGAATACAAGTCATCAGTCTGCAAGCAGAGACATAACATGGTTTACAGGTAAGATATTCCAAAAGTAACTATCATGATTGCCTGAAGAAATAAAAGACGAGTAAGTAATGAAGATGTGAAAACTCTTAAAGAAGAAGCTGAAAGTGTCACAAAAAATAAGGAAAGATGCCATTAGGCTTTGCTCATGCAAGGAAATTTTACAAGCATGATTCAGGTCTCAGTCAAAAATATACTAGGGGGCAGGTGCCCCGTATTTGTGTGGAACTGGTACTTTAGCCATGGAACAGTTCTAGTCAGTCACTCCAAAATTGTTAATACATTCTGCATAAATCAAACTGCGATAAAACAGTTGGATACTCTTGCAACAGTATTGCAAACAGTATCATTTCCCTCTCTTTGCCTTGTCAAGAGTTCCTGGGAGTTGCCTTTGATAGGATGAAATAGCTTCTCGATAAATTAAAATGTCTAGTGAAGTTATATGCTAGGCACGTGGGAAACACTTGGAGCTAAATGTGAATAATTGATGAACATATTTCACCATAACCTGTCTTAAGTATTTCAGCAGAATCTGGTATCCTGTTTACTATATTCAGCTGGAAAAACAAACAAACAAAATTACTAAAATCAGAAATTGGCAAGTGATTACTTTGTACTAAAAGCTAGATAGAGATTTTGATTTTTAGCCTATATGGAATCATATCATATCAAACTCTAGAATTTGTACTTTGAATAAAGATTTCTTTAAATAGCCCATGGAAAATACAGCAGAGAATCTTTGAGTGCCTTTGTGCAAGTCAGTGTATATCTAACTGAAATTTCTGACAGTAAAGGGGTAGATAGAAGTTGAGACAGCTGGAAAATTAAATGTAGATTGAGATTCTATACCCACCCTGAAGTAACCATGCTATTTCCTACTATAATGCATTTATGAGCTAAATTAGGAAGAAATACACCATTATCTATAACAATAGTCCCTTCCAAAAGTCTTTCCTCTGTGTGCAGAGATTTAAGGCAGAAAATGGCAAATCAGTCACAAGGTAAAATACAGGAGATGTATGCAAAATGTTATTTAAAAAGTTGAAAATGTCAAATTCCTGTGCTTTTAATCTCTTTAATTTATAAGAATCTGGGGTCTTAAGAATAGTAATTATTTATGGGAAAGAATTGTCATTGTTTAGAAGTTAAATTTGTGTCTTTTTTTTTTTTTTTTTTTTGTTCTGGAAAAAAGTAGCCTTTTAGAAATACATCCTTACTGTCCTAAATAGAAAAGAGCCGGACGTAGCAGCTGGGTTCAGTAATAGCAGCAATGCTAGCTTTCATCGGCCTAACAGTGGTTATCTTTTTGAGTGAATGAGTAATCCACAACCTAAATTGAACCCAGCTGTCTTAGCTTGTTATTTAACTGCTGCAGCTTCTGGAATAAGCATGTGTTCGTCAGAAGCTTCCTGGAGATTATCCGTGCCAGTGAATAGGAAATTGTAAAACTCTGATATGTGCCTAACAGTACTGGAAAAATTCATTTGCAGTCTGATGATCTGGGCCAAATATATAAAGTTGATTCAACTGACTTCTAATTCTGATGTGTTATGATTATGTCACTAATCTTGAGACCTTTTCTTTACGTGTCATCTTCATGGATTTCTGCGTCAGGGTTTTTTTTTGTGGTTTTTGTGTGTGTGTGTGGGGGGGTTGTTTGTTTGTTTGTTTTGTTTTGGGTTTGTTTGTTTGTATTTGGGGTTTTTTTAGGACATACTGGTCAGTATTTCTCAACCTTTAGCAAAGTATATGCAAAGCTATGCTTCAAAAATTGACGCTTATTTCTGAATAAAAGGAGGGATAAACTTTGAAAACTCTGTGGCTAGCCAAACACAAAGTTCCTGTAAAACTGACATCTTAAAGATGCCATTGCCTCTCTGGTTCTCTGTGTCAGCTCCTATCAAAATGGAAAGACACTAGTAACATTCACTGTGATTTGTTTTTAAATTAAAACATAGATTTTGGGGAACACAGGGAAGTGTGCATTTTAGAAATAATTTTACATGCTTTCTAGACTTAGAAAGGTAGTAACACTATTTTTGTAGTTTATTTGTGAGTCTGTGAAACATACCGTATGTATACCCAAAACTTCTATCCAGCTATCGAAAGAGATATATGCAATTTAAAACAACTTTCCTTCTGAATGGCTTTTGTAGTTTTCCCAAGCTCTTGCATGTTAATTTCCTGAAAGGATTATTCCCACTGGTCAATCTCCTTTCTAGATTTCTCAGTGCAGCTTCATTTTGAGATTATGTTTTATGACAGGAACTGCATGGATCTTATGTCAATCGCTTATCAGTTAGTGATGACTTCTAAAGTCTTACTCTTTCATGGTCCTATTTAATTTCCAGTTTGTGTATGAATCAGGGCCTCAAAGGTGTTTCTCTTTCTCATTTTCTTTGATTCTGAGTTGATTTTCACTTTAGTTAAAAGCATAACTGAAGGAGAATTTAGAAGAGGAAGACCCATATGATCTTGTCACTTCACACTAATACAGTCCTCTGCTTTCTAGTGTGATGGTAGCTGGCATTCTTTACTTGATAAGAATACATAATGATCATGGAGCTTGGTATGTGTCTCTTGTCCGGACATAAACAACTTCATCCAAGAAAGGTGGATTAATTTATTTTTTTTCAACAGTTGGATAAGGATTGTAGGTTTGTTTTGTTTTGTTTTTTGGTGTGGTTGTGGGCTTTTTTTTTGTCCTAAAGCAGGCTTAGTGACATCCATGGGAAAGTAATGCACAGACCATTCAAAACCCATCTTTAGTGGAGCTGGTACATAGGAGTAAACAAACAGGGATAAATATTTCCAGTAAAACTCCATTTCTGCTTATATTTTTTATTTTCGTAAAAATTAAACTTTCAGGTAAACTTCACTTTCACAAGAATTGTCAGCTCTTTAAGTAAACATTTAACTTCTTTTATTAAATTTAAAAAAGTATGATTAGGAAAATTTTCCTCTGCTTGGGAGATGTACTTCCAGTGTATTTTCCCCTTTATGGGCTAAGCTCTCAAGCTGGACTACAGATGTGTGAAAAGTGGTATGGTCTGTTATGCTATGAGTTACATTGCTTATAAAGCCTTCAAGAGAAGGATGGGCTGTAGAAGGCTCTTAGATTATATTTCTTAAGGACACCATAATGCCTTTTCTGGGTCATGTTTTTCTACCTAGCAAAGGGCTGAGCATGGCTAAAGATAATGTATTTTGACTATATTTGATTTGGTGCTATTAAGAACATTTTAAGATGATTATCAGACAATAACACTAGCTTCATTCAGCAAGCTTACTAGTTCTATTGAATGCAAGAGAGATTAAAATGATACTGTGAAAAATCAATGTATAAATGCTACTTCTTAATGCAGTCCTTTGGGTTAAAGTACCAATGAAGTGTTTGAATTTCTCTTTGTAATGTTGATGCCTTTATTCAGTCTTTACACAAGAAATAAATCCATTGGCTTCAGTAAGACCTTGTCTGACTAGTAACTGAGCAAAACTGGACATTTTATTCAGTTGAGGGTGAGAAGCTCTGAGTTTAAATCAGCTGGTGAAGTGGTGGAGACACCATTTTTTGTGACATAATGTTTTACCTATGTTTTCTTTTCCTCACTGCTGATTGGTTTCTGTGTGTATGCAGACAAGCAAGTAGTGCTGTGCTTTCCTACAACATAATAGCTACTACAATAGTATGTCACGTAGATGTCTCTCAGTGGCTGCCATTCTATTATTTCTGCACTTATCTTCACACAGTTAACCCTTTTTTTGGGGGGGTAAACAGGAACAGACAGTGAAAGAAAGACTCACTAGCTCGTTTTTTTTCCATGGTGGTTTTGGTTTTACCAGCAGAAGTCATAAAGTCAATTTTTACCATTGTCATCTCAGTGTCTCTTAAATTAGGTCAGCTGTATTCTAGTACTTGGAAATGTGTTTGATTGTTGCAGCTTGGGTATTTTGAAGGAATGTAATGGTATTTTGAGTGTAGGATTATTTAAAGTGCCCAAATTTCAGTGATTTGAAATCTGCTTGTATACCACAAGCTACCTAGCTCTGTTGCTTTGTGCAGAGATATGTAAGAAAGAAACCCAGCTAATGAGAAAAACAGCTATTTAATACTTCAGATCAGAATCTATTAATGGCATGCTGCTGACTTTTATGTCCAAGAGCAAACCAAATCATCTGTCTTTTCCCTCAGTTTCCCCACTTGGAAAATGAGTGGAATGTCAGTCATTCATCTTGGAATCTGATTTACACTGATACTTTGATGTCTTCCACCGTGCTCCCAAAATGAGTCTTTTACCACTTTCTGCAGAGAAAACCATAGCCAAATAATACTAATAAAATTCCTCATTACATAATGTAATGTGGTGATACTGTGAAACCGCCAGACTGTATGCGGTAAGGAGTATCTCTTAGGTAAATAATTTTAATTACTTGCTTATACAAATAAGCATACCCATCCTGAACTTCCTCATAGCTCCTGTGAACTACAGAAGAACCTTTTGGGTTTCTTATATGGAATTTTTAAGTGTTGTGATTTTTTTCAAGAGTCTGTGAAGGCATGCTCTTTTTCACAGGCTTTTTATTCAGACATGAATCATAGTTGAAAAGCAAGGCTGAAGTACACATTTTTATTGCTGTGGTGTGAAGTTTACAGATACACAGTATCCTAGCATCATCTTCTGATATAGTCTTTTCTAGGCTTCTCTGTGGTCCAGACGTTCTGCTATGTAAGGACTTGGATAAATGTTTATTTTGAGTTAAGGACAAGGAAGAACATGTTTAAAACATTACGGATACTCCAGAACAGTTCTCTGTGCTCTAGAATAAGAAACCTTTTGCCATAACTGCTCTATTAACTGGTAACATGGCTTACCATATTTTTAAGTTATACCAGAGGATCCATCACTTGTTACGTAATGATTAAAAAAATGTGGACTAAAACAAAGTGCATTTTTGAGATACTTAAAGTTTTATCAAGCAGAATAAAAACGTCATACAGGGAAAGTGATACAGAGTTTATTTCTTGGCTGATTCCAATATTTCAACAAATGTAAAATAAATTTCATAAAAAGTTGGAACCCACAATAAGTCATTGTCTCACTACAAACTATCAACTTTTCTTGTTAGCTGCTAAATTAATCAGGCAACAGCTGCTAGCTGAGATGCATCTAGGCCTGCAGTCATGTGTTCTTCATGAGTCATTCCGATTATGCTTACCTTTGTGTTACCTAAAATAAGTATCTCAGTACATAGTTATTGCTATATATGAGATTCATCTGCTTATTATACCATTTCTTCAGTCTGAATGTCTTTCTACAAGATACATTATGATATCCTCTTAGCAATGAATTTTCTTAAATTGTTGTATTTGTCATTTCAAGGGGTAAAATGCTTGCAACCCTTTCTCAGATGGTAAAAATGGTGCTTCTGAAATGCTTACAGTAACACACCATCTGCATAAGCATCAAGTTTGAGTAAAAATTTAGGAATTCATAGAAATATGATAGTTACACAGTGCATTAGAATGTCATTCCAGTTTGACCTTAAATGGTAAATACACTGGAAGAGCATTATGTTCTGATAATAAGGAGAAGAGCAGATAAAGGTGTGTCTCAGTCACTAGGCTCGTTTCCCTTCTGATTCTTCCTGGTCTGTTTGATGCAGTTTGCAATGGTGTTGGACACAAGTCATCACTATTTTCGGTGGAATCATGTGACTTTTGCTTCCTCCAAACTGAAGAAGAGCGAGCCACAGTTCCCTGTCAGTTGACTTCAAGTATTTCTGTGGGACAGTCTTACTTTCTTTGACTGATGCACTTCATGCTCAAGCTTTGATGGCAATCAAAATCAGTAATAAAATAGCCATCTGTTATTTTTTATTTAGGGCACATCAGGGAAAACAGATCATTAACTTATAAGCCATTTTTATTTCTGCATAGGTTTATCATTCTCTGAGTCTAGGGGAGCATCTTGAAATTCTCTAATATGACTTCTTGACTTAGAGAGTTTTGTGAAAGTGTTAGGAGTTGCTTACCATGCAGCTGTGTAGTTTTACTTTGGAACATAGCTAAAATTGCCTTTTCTGGTTTGGTTTTTTTTTTTGGCATTCTAAATGCAATGATTTTTTACTTAACAATGTAGACTTAATGTCAGGCTTCAAATTTAACCTGAGAAATAAAAATCAGGTAGATTCTTTTCTCTAGTACAAATGGTAATAATTTATGTTTTGCAGGTCATTTTTCCTTACAGCTAGATTCAGAACCAGATTTAGCTGAAATCTGTCACTTAAATTCCAAACTTGAAACCCTGAAAAATCCTATTTGGCTTACCCCTAGGCCAGAATGCATCCAAACTTCTACCGGCTTTTAAAATCTCTCGGTGACTTTAGTTCTGTTTCTATGGATAACCGGCCAAGTTGTAGCCTTTAGACAATTTAGAAGCTGAGCACCTTGCTCATACTTCAGAAGAACTGGGGTTAAGAAACTTGGTGTTCATCTGTCTGAAGCGTTCAGTGCATCATGTCTTCCATGCAGGAAGAAGATTTGATCTCATACTCATTTTGGGATGGTCATCTCTCTTTTTGTAGTAGATTCATTGCACCTTTTCTCTTACCAGGCCTTATAACACTCACTCAGAAAATGGGAGAATTCTTCTTCAGGCTTCCAGGATTCAACATCCATGTCTCCTATTTTCCTTAACAGTTTTTCAGCCACCAAATTGGGGATCTAACACTTTATTCCTGAAGCAGATACAACAAATGAACAAGTGATCTTTTGAGTGTCTGGGGACATGGTTATGAGATGTGATGTTCCCCTACCTGGTTTGACCATATCAGATTTGGTAGATTTCTGTCCAGGAGCTGAGGGGAGGGCAGGGAGTCAACATTTGTACCATCTCTTGCCTAAATTACTTTATTGCCAAATCATTTTCATTATATAAAATTGTTGTTTAATGCTAACTAGGACTCTCCAAAGAGTCTTAAATGTTAGTGTTGTAATAAAAACCTAAATGAAGCCATGGAAGTGTGCGGTTACTGAAACTATTTTTCTCTACTCCCTTCCCTTAACTGTTCTCTAAGGGCTTGGAAAGCTGCTAATGGAACAGAATCCCGGCTGCAGATGGAAGGTGAAACATGGGAAGAAGAACAAACAAAATTGAAAATTGAGCTCACTCTGGTGCATGTGTATGTAGTGGAACTTTAAATGGTTTCCAGATGAATGGATTGGTACATTTTCCTTTTCAGCAAAACATCATGAACAATTTGTTCCACAGGACACCAAAGCCTGCTGGCATCTGTAGGAGCAAAGCAGGTTTAGCAGTAACTACAGTAAGAAAAAGAGGGGAAAAAAAAAAAAAAAGGAAGTCTAATGTTTTGTCTTCCTCACAAGGTATTTAAATGCCTACTGTGTTCTGGCCCACCTGGTTACAATTAACCTTGTGCACTTAAGAGCCATCGGTTCAAACAGGTTTTGGAGACATCTGCTGCACTATAGAAGGAGGGGAATGGAACTTGGGAGGGAGATCAGTTTACAGGATATGCATCAATGTGTCCAGACATTGTGACCAAAAAGGTATCCTGTCTGTCAAATACAGTCAAGCAAGAAGTTTGTCTGTCTGTTCTATGCTCTTTATCACGCTCATGTAGCTAGGCCCCACAGAGCAGAACTCAACAGCTGTTCGTCTTTTTCTGAGAGGAGTGTGTATAGCATAGCATCTGGTGAGTCTAACTTCACCCACGTTTTGCTTTACATTAAGAAGTTGCCTGTAATTTCCACTGCTTCCATGAATATTTGTGGATGCAAAGTTCTTCTAGAGGTCACATACAATCATTTTTGCAAAAGCTGCTTTCAAAAAGGGGAGAAGGATGTAGAGAAAATGGTCTCACAGAAGACTGTGAGATTTAGCTGAACAAATTCTCTTTCATACAGCAATAACACTTTTCACTTAAAGTGTCTCCGATGGCAGCATCTTAAAAAATTTTTAAGTTTCACAGATGAGGAAACTGAGGCAGTGGACTATGCAGTTTACTTGGGTCAAATTGTTTAGACAGTTCTCCAGAGCAAGTAGCACTTGTATGGGATATGCATTTTACATTAGTAAAATCAAAGACTGTTTTTTTTATTGCCTTCAGTGGTAGAGGAATCATGAATAGAGTGGGAGATCATGCAGAGCTCCCCCAGGATTTTGGACACAGCATTGCTCAGATCCATTTATATGCAAGTAGAAAAAATCAACCCTAATAACTAATGCACAGGCAGAGAAAATCCTTCTTACACATTTATTGCTCTTACATCTTCATCTGTAGTGTTAAAAAGCAGAATAAGTCCATGACATACAGATTTCTAGCACATTATTTTTACCCTCCTGGACTTGTGAAGCCCTTAACAGAGGAAAAGATGTTGCTACTACTTGTTTCAGCCTTCAGCTTTAAGAGTTCATCTGTTGAGAAAGAGAGGGAAGGGAGGTACTCTTACTAATTCCTGGTTTTGTTAAAAAGTCGAGCTTTTCCATTTTGATACTGTTGTCATGATCACATACACACCTGCACATTCATCGCTGTTTCAGTTAAGCCAGATAGCCATAACATCATACAGGATCACTCTAACAGAAGTTTTATTTATATACTGTTGTGGGTGTGATAAAATCTATTTCTGGAGGAATGGGGCAGAGACATAAGGATGAAAGCAGAGGTGTGATTATTTCACAGCTACTTGCATCTGTATTAGTCAAAATCCCTGGTAAACTGTCCAAATGTACTTGTTCCATTCCACATAAACAGATACTGCATGTAAACAAACAGCTTGTCTTAAGAATGTCAATCTGCTAATTAAACACTGCATTAGTTGTCACATTTATTTCATGTAATCACTTAGTGAATATTATCCTCATAAGAGCCTTGCAAGAAGGAAATGTACGTTGTGGAACTCCAAATCCGTGACAGACCCAGAATAGTGAATGGCTCTTGACATCCACATATCTCCCTATCTGATTTTAAAATAGGAAGTCTGCAAGTACTTGGCCTTATATTTGATTATTCATGTATCATCCATACAAACCAGAAGCAATAAATCATCTCCAACTCTGATGATCCTTTATAATACTTGAGAATGATTGAGAATAGTGATTGAGAAGCAGGTTCCTATCTTAAAACTTTATAAAAGTAACAATTCAGCAAGTGACAGAAGGACCTCTGTCTCTTTTCTTTTGTTTTCCCTTTATAATCATCAGCTGAATCAGTGAATTTGAAATTAACTAATAGGTGGCACTGAGAACTCATTAAGAAATCAATCTCTTGGAAACTGAACATGAGTTATGTCCCCACCGCCAAAAGGGGGCGGGGAGGAAGGCTTTGTGCCAGTTCAACATGGCAATGACAGACCATGATCATAGGAGTTACCTTTTGATGGAGACACAATGTGTAACTAAAGACTGTATCTAGGTTTCTTCAGGTGACTGAACAGTGGCAGCGCTTGTCTGCAGAAACTAACTTATTTTTTACTTGATTTTTAAAGAGATTGAATATTCCGAAACAAGTCTGTCAAGTAACTTTAGCACATGGAATATTGCAGGAGAACATAGTGTGTAGCTAAGGTTATGCAGACAGTGAGCCTTGGAAAGTGTTCTGTTTCTTTTGGAGCTGTCTTTAGGAGAAAGATGGCATCTGTTTCATTTCAAAGAAAGATTAAAATATATATCTTCTGAAAGACATTGGAGACTAGTAAGTGCTGCTTTTTCACCTCCTGCTCTCGTGCTATGTGTCCTTAGAAGTGCTCATTTTTTCACCTAGTACACTGTCTTTTGATGGTGTTACTCCAGAATAAAAGAAAATTTGAACCATAAATGTGGGAAATTTTAAAAGTGTATTTCACCTTATGCTTTAAATGCAAATGAACAGGTATGGAAAGAGCAGATGCTATTGTGCTGTATGCACAGCTTTGCATGTATCGTATGATTAAGAATTGCATTTTTATTCTGTTGAATTTTTTGATGATTATAAAACAGGAATGCACTACTTCTTATGTTATTTTGTGAGCAAATTATATTTGAAGTTCCAGCACTGTCTTCCATAACTGCTGGTGAATGGCATATTTCCATATGGAGACACTAAGAAAGAATAATGGATGACTAGGTGAACTCGTCTTTGATCATTAATCCTTCAGGGAGGAGGTGATGACCTCAGATACCCGTCTCTTCAAGCTGAGTGAGACATTCTTGGGAGCTAAATCACACCAGTGTAAGTATAAGGTCGCTCTGCAGCTGCAAGGCATAATGCCCTGGACCTGCAGGCTGCAGATTGCTTATGTGGATGGCCAGGAAACATTTTAATATGTATTTCAAATGGCTGACTGTGTGAAAACTCAGCTGAATGGTAGTCAGCATCCTTGAAGCTGACTCTGGATTTAAATGGAGAGGACAGCAGTTTGCCTGGGCTGCAGGTTGCTAGACCCTGACCGGCAGCCTCCCTGCTCCTAGCAGTGAGTGCCAGATGCTGCGCTGCTTTGCTTTAGGGTGGCATTTTTCATTTAATGAGGAAAGGGACCATGGCCAAAACTACCTCTTTCTGAGGCAGTTTGACCTAAGTTGTATTCTTTGGCATTTCTAATGGAAAATATATAGCGTGAAAATGCACCTTTCATGGACTAAGTGCAGACCTGCCCACAGCTTTACAGCAATAATGACAGACATGAACTGGCACATTTTTTGTACTGATTTGTTATATCTGGAAAGAAAAACTATTTTGTTGGTCGTGCCGTCTCTTCAGGACTTTCACGGCTAATTACGACCCAAACTCCTCATGTCTGTTATGTGATGCTACATGTCTGGGTTAGCTTATGGGTCCCAAAGATGCGGGTTTGGCTTCAAGTGCTTTCTTCATGTTTATACTGGTACTAAGTGTCCTAAGTGTCCAATTTCCCTATGTTAATATGTCCCTACCAGCTTTAAAAAGCAGCTAAGATTTTAATGCTGCAGTAAAACATTTGAGATAAGACCTAGTACCTCATACAGCACCTTACAGTAGCACCCGGCCAGACTGTCTAAAGGGACTTTGTAATGCAGATTCTTTCACTGGAACCAGGTGAAGCTGCATAGTGACATTGCAAGTGTCAAGGGTAACTGCAGTAAATGCAAATTCCAAGACCAGGAGTCTGAGTTCCAATCTTGGTATTCCCGTATGGTGTCTGGACTCAGGTTCTCTGCTGTTCTCTTCCTACTGTAATCTATCACTCACTTTCTCTGCTGTGTATTCTTGCAGAGTAATTCTTCAATTCACTTTTCTGCCCTTTCACTAGTATCAATGGGTATTTTGCACTGATGTAAGTAGCAAATGCCAAATGGTCAATCAAGATAATGGTTTATCAGCAGTTCCTTCCCTTAAAACTCAATCGTGGAAGTGGGGAGAGTGTAGCGGTCTTTAGAGCGTGTTTCAATTAATACAGGTCTCTGAAGGTTAAAGACATTGTCTTGGACTTTGTCTGAAAGAATATGGAACTGGTGCAGATCTTGAAAATAGTTGTCAATCACTTCACTCTAATATACTTAATTTTTGTGTGGGCATATCAGTAAAAACATGCAATATTCTTTTTTTTATTAAGCAGTGCCCTTTTTCAGTAACAGATGGTACACACAACTATCTAAGTCTTTGGTATGTGACCTTCTCTGTTTGCCAGAAGCATATAGGTGTAAGGCATTTTCTCACCTGCTGCCATATTGGCCAGATAGTGAGTGTATTTCCAATAAACCAATCTCCCATAGGAATTTACACGTACATTGATTTTGTTAAGAAACACTTTGGCTTAGCCCTTAACTGTCTCTTTCTAATAATACTGTTCATCATTTTATATTGATACTGACAACAATTGTTCTTTAAAGAATTACTTAGAACCCAAAGATTACTTAGAAAATATCAGACTCTCAATGTGTGGAGTAACGTCTTTTTCAGCTATTATAAGTATCTTAGAAACATCCCTTATATTACAATTACAATAATGTAACTTTTCTTCTTCAAAAAGGACATACTTCTGGATGCACACTGAGGAGAAAAGTCCTAAATACTACAGTTCAGATAGATACCTTCAGAAATAAATCAGTCTCTATGTTCTTATTCATGTTAAGGTTTTCAGTGATAAGGTTTTGGGTTGATGTCTTTCCTTTTTTTGCTCGTTTTTTCAGGAACAATTTTTTTTTCTCTTTTCTCTGGAGGTCAGTGGGTGTTACCTGGCGAGGGTGATGTTCAAATTGTGCAGAACATTAGAGGTCAAAATCAGCTTTGCTCTGTGCCCTTTGCCTCCATCTAAAGTCAGAAGCGACAGTTGAAGTTAGCCCTTCAATTCTTAATTGCTATTAGTATCAGGACCTTTTACAATGTTAGCTTTTGTTAAAGCTAATCAATGTGAAGCTAGGCGGGTGCTGAACATTTTGCCCTTTTGGCATACTTGGTAACTGAGAAATGAAAATGTGCAAACATTACCATTCATTGAGATATAAGATGCTAAAAGTCTTGAACCATTGAAGAAATACGGCACCTTTATTACTTTTAGGTTTATATAAAGGTTACTGCACCTTTATTTAGCATCTCTCTGATTCTGTGCTTTGGGGCATTGTCCCCTAAATCTAAAATCACAGAATGAGAAAGGAAACTGTGCTGCTGAATTAAATAGTGTCAAGCCCCTCCAGTGCAAAAAGCAACTAATACAAACATTTTTAAAAAGCACACTGCATCATCAGATTAATCCTTCCATATTCAGAAGTGTAACTGACCTTTCAGACCTTTAACTCTGAGATTAGACAGTTCTGGAGGCCTTGTAAAGTAAAATAGCCTTACTTGCTTGTGAGAGCCAATGACTGAAGCTGTCTTTCCCACCAGATGAACGCAGCTGAGCCAAAATGAACCTACTACATTTTATAAAATCTTGACCCCAGGTGATAAGTTTTCACCTTAAAATATTCATCTTCTGTTTTTAATCTCTCTCTGACATTTTGCATACTGCTGTTCAGCATCTTCCTAACAAAGATACTGGTTTTATTGCAGATGTCTAGGAGCCACCATGTCCAAATATATTTCTAGGATTGGGGGGTTTGTGCTGTACCTTCATTAAGTAAAAGTTATTTTTATAATCTTTGCTGCAAATTATATTTGATTTTTTAAAATTTCTTTTAAGATTATTTAAAAACTGTTTTCATATAACCAGAATGTTTCTGGAATGCATTCTTGTTTAAGCAAGGCTTGTTTTGGTTTGGTTTCAACAATTGTAACTAAGCTGGTTTAAATCACATTACATGTTATAAAAAGTGCAGCCACTTTTGGTAGACAGACTCCTCTTACAACTAGGTAATCCATTTCATGTTAGTTTGGAAAGCTTATACTTGAAACAGAGAAGAAAGGTCTTGACCTTTTCTTTCATACTCAAAAAACTCCCCAAAACTCACAGAGGTGCTTCTGCACAGCCCTTATTTCTTGTTCTGCAGGCCACATCTTCAGCAGGTAGGGAGAGGGGTAGTGTCAGCAAGGAACAAGAACAAATGCAGCATAAATAGTAACTGCCCTAACCAAAAAGTGGGTTTGGTTTCTCTCCAGCTGCCAGATTGCAGCTGATGTGGAAATGATATAGCTTAATTGATTTTACTGGAGATATATTTGCACTGAACTTCAGCTGGGAATTGAACTCTCGGATTCTAAAACCTCTCTTTACTGACTGTGTATGCCCTATCAATATCATTAAGAGGAAGAAATGTGAATTGACAACAGAGTTGGAGGTAAATCAGGGTCAAGTCCTAGGATGGAGTAACGTACGTCATTGCTGTAGTGAGTAGCAAGCTTTTACGCACATCATTAAAAAGTAATAAAGGCACTGAAGTTGGCAGTTTCAGCAGGGAGAAATCCCCATGACTTGTCCTGCGTAAGTAGAGCTGAGTCCTTATGCCGAAAATAGAAGAGAATACTTGCATTCATAGAATCATAGAATCATTCAGGTTGGAAAAGACCCTTGGGATCATCAAGTCCAACCATCTACCCTACTCTACAAAGTTTTTCCCTACACCATATCCCCCAAAACCACATCTAAACAACTCTTAAACTCATCCAAGGATGGCGACTCAACCACCTCCCTGGACAGCCCGTTCCAGTGTCTGATCACTCTTACTGTGAAGAACTTCTTCCTAATGTCCAGTCTAAACCTACCCTGTTGCAGCTTGAAGCCATTCCCTCTTGTTCTATCACTATTTGCTTGTGAGAAGAGACCAGCACCAATCTTTCTACAATGTCCTTTCAAGTAGTTATAGAGAGTGATGAGGTCACCCCTCAGTCTCCTCTTCCTCAAACTAAGCAGTCCCAGCTCCCTTATTCGTTCTTCATACGACTTATGCTCCAGGCCCTTCACCAGCTTCGTTGCCCTCCTCTGTACCCGCTCCAGCACCTCGATATCTCTCTTGTATTGAGGTGCCCAAAACCGGACACAATACTCCAGGTGTGGCCTCACCAGTTCTGAGTACAGGGGCACAATCACCTCCCTACTTCTGCTGGTCACACTATTTCTAATACAAGCCAGGATGCCATTGGCTTTCTTGGCCACCTGG
This sequence comes from Numenius arquata, assembly GCF_964106895.1. Classification (NCBI taxonomy): domain Eukaryota; kingdom Metazoa; phylum Chordata; class Aves; order Charadriiformes; family Scolopacidae; genus Numenius; species Numenius arquata. The sequence goes on from NC_133616.1 coordinate 36,613,108, forward strand.
GCAGACTGCTGGCTCGTATTCAGACGCTTGTCAATTAGAAGCCCCAAGCCCTTTTCCACCAGGCAGCTTTCCAGCCACACTTCCCCAAGCCTGTACCGATGCATGGGGTTGTTGTGGCCCAAGTGCAGGACCTGGCACTTGGTCTTGTTGAAGTTCGTACCCTTAATGTTGGCCCATCGATCCAAGCTATCTAGGTCTCTCTGTAGAGCCTCCCTGTCCACGTGCAGATCAACGCTCCCGCTTAACTTGGTGTCGTCTGCGAACTTAGAGATGATACACTCTATGTCATTATCAAGATCATCAATGAAGATGTTAAACAGAAATGGTCCCAACACTGAGCCACTCATTCCCTGAAGTGGAAGCAATATAGTTATAGAAAAATAATCGGACTCTTTTTTTTTTTTTTTACTTCTATCCTTTAGATTTATTTCAGTCCTGATTTTGTGGCTCTTAATTGAGCAAGACTTCCACAAATTCTTAGAGATAAAGTCTCCCCATGGTACAAAAAACAAACCAATCAGATGTGCTTGCATGTGTAACAAATTGTTACTACAACCAGATCATACAGTAAAAGCTATTTTAAGCATGATAATTTTTCAAATTTTTTCTGCATTTTCTAAGTGGACTTTACCCTGTGTTCCATCATGCATTTAGAAATGGTGTCTTTTTAAAGGCATTAAGGAGTGCTTTTGCTAGATGTATGGAAAAGCAATCCAAGTAAGGATTTTTTTTTTCTTTTATATAACATGATTGTAGATTGTTTAGAGAAAAAAGGGCCAGCTTTTTACTGTTTGCATAGCACTTTGCCCAGAGGTATCTTTTTTGTCTCTTATATGTTGTCATAATACTATTTTTAAAGATAAAATGTTAGTCATAAAAAGTCAAGACTTTAGAAGTAGCAGTAGCCATGACAACCGTCACTCTTGGGGCTGCAGTACAAGGTCTTTCACTGTGACTGGACAGTGTAGGCTGCAGGTGACTGGACAGAATGTTACTGTATATAGTAGAAATAGTTCTGACTTAAAGACTACTTTTTCCAGGTTATGCAACAAATTAGCAGCAAACTGCAATTCAGGAAATTAGTTGTAAGTGCTATGCTTTCCCATCAAACAATAGGTAAAAGAGACTGCTGGGCAAGCAAGGACTATTAAAAGGGGCATGTTTTGTGGATTCTTTTCTTTCTTTCTCTTTTTGTTTTCTCCTCACATTCTGCTTCCTTTCCTTCTTTCCTCCCTTTCTTATTTTTTTTATTTTTCTTTTTTGCTTCTTTTTTGTTCTTCTGTCTTCTGCTCTTGATCATCCTCTGTACTTCCCGCAAACTGAAATCAAGTAGGCAAGTTTGTGTGTATTGACTTAGCTCTTGGGGATGGGGCTGTGGATCACCTGAGGTGACATTTCTGTTGCTGGCCTCTTAAAGCTGAGACTAATTGAGAATAACATGAAGTCAGAAACTGATACATTTGCAAAGTTGACATTAAAATAAATTGAAATAAATTAAACATGGTTTTATAGCACTCTGTTTAGGTAGTAATGAATATGGTTGGGGTACAATATTATGAAGTATTCAATCTTTATGCAGGATACAGTTTTGTGGTAAGACAATTGCCCACACATTGCACAGCAGAGCTAAAACAAAGTAAAAACCAGGTTTTTGTTAAATGAGTACTGCCCATTCTGTTCAGTGAGCGATAAAATTATAATGAAGCTGCAACTAGTGCAAAAATAGTAAAAGTTTATATAGCATAATGCATATATACAGTTACATAATAAAGTTCTATAGTAATTTTAATTGTAATTTCTTGTATTTTTTAATATGTCCCTATAAATCCTTCATTATCTTTGAAAAAATTTTATGCATGCAGTTTAGTTTATCTCTTTTGATATCTGTAAAATACAAAGTTATGCAAATAGTATTTTAGAAATAATTGTAGATTGTAAGTAATGGATTAGAAATAAAACTTATTACTATAGATAGAATTAATTATGGTTAGATAGTATTATAATTAATTTCTAAATATTAATTCAATTTAAAAATTTTATATATATCCAATCAAAGAATAAATATCTTCAATTTTAGACAATTGCTTGATTACATCTGAATTTTAAGGAATTTTTACTTTTCAGGTAAACAATAAGAACAAAGCTAACCTGCATTCTTTTGAGAATCATTTGGGAATGAAATAGGAAAAAATTGTATCCAGGCAACAGCACTTTAATAATTTTAATAGCTTCTTAGGTCCACTTACTCAATGTGAAACCATTTTCTGAGCAAAAAAGGACATTTTGTGTAAACCAGTTGTTCTGTATGCTCTTCCTGTGTCTGCCTTTCTGGTAGATCTTAAGAGTTCCTCCTCATTAATGCACAGCCAACAGTCAACAAGTTAACAGTTAGTTAACTTGTGCCGGTTTCCTTTGAGGAGTGCACATCGAACCATGCTGACAGCAGTGTGAAGTGCCATGGATTGGCAGGCAACAGCCTCCGTACTTGAATGCAAATATTGGGCACTGGCTTTCAAATGGCAGGAGGAAATTAGCGTAAAAACCAGCCTTCCTTTTCTAAGGATCTGGTGGCCTCTGCTTGTGGGGGGAAATCAGTGCCAGAACCTGCTGTTCTTGCTCTGTTGGGGTAGCAGAGACCTGGGGACTCGCTTCCCTGAGCCACGCGTGGTGGCCCTGCCTGCTGGGAGGGAGGAGAGCAGGGCATTTGCCCTCGTGCCCCAGAAAGAGGCTTGGAGGGCAGGGGACAGGGTGGTAATGCACTGTGGACTGGGACAATTAATGAGGTTGTGTGTGCTGAGCGAAACACCTGGAAAATTCCGAGGAGGGGAGGAAGAATTTTGGCAAGAGCAAGGTTCACTGGGGCATTTCAGATTATCTGGTGTGGGCACAACTGGACATGGCAGCCCTTCCCCAAGGGAAGTAAGGGATAGCCTGGCACTTACAGTGGTGCAGCCCAAGAGCTGTCAGTACCGGCTTCTCTGTCAGCCAGGTCAAACTGCTCTGTATTGGAGAGACCCACAGAGGGAACAGTCATGCTTGTGATCCAGAGTCTTCAATTAGAGTTTGTTTTTCGTTTTTGTTCATTTCCAGAAAGTAAGGGAAGAGATAAACCTGGCCCTGGGAGAGCACCTTGTGATCCATGTGGCACACAGACAAGTTACATGCTGCATGTTTGTATCTCACATGACGGCGTGAGCAAGCCGACTAATAAGATGATTATGGTAGTACAGTTCATTTATTAGTTATGCAATAACCCATATTTCTTTACTGAACTTGGACATAATCATGTTTTCCTGTATGTTTGACTTCACACCTGCATGACAAATGAGTAACTTCTGTATTTGAAGACACTCTTCTCAAAGGTGTTATAGCATATAGCATGTGAGCATGTGAAAGGTGAGCGTGGACGGCATTACGTTTATGTCTCTGATTTTGCTTTTGATCTGTGGCAGATGTGACTACTATGTTTCTTTCTCTTTGGCATTGGCACAGAGCTTCAAGTCTGTGGCACTCCACATCCAAGCCTATCTGTGACAGAGCTATCGCTTCCAAGAATACTTTTTTTTGTCAGGATCACCAGCTTTTGCTGTGGTTCTTCTGGAACACTTCTGATAAAGTTCTAGTATTTAATTTTTTTCATTTAGAAGACTGTCCCTTGGACTTTAAAGTCTTCTTTTTTTTTAACAATAAATCCAGCTGTACCAGCATAAAAGAAACCTGTCTCATATACTAAGAAAAATGTGCATCTGGAGGACAAAAATGGGAAAAGGATAAGTACGGGAGTATATTGGGATCCTGTGCTTTGTGGTCCTAAGGTTTCGTTTTCCTTGAAAGAAATAGCCTAGTCTTTTAGGAACTATTGTTTTCAGCAAATTTATTGAAATAAAATGCACTGATGTTTTTCTAAGTATTTCAGAATGGCTCAGGAAGCTCATTAAACAGCCTATAACCAATGCTAGGGTACAACAATGGAAAAAAATCTGCTTATAATTAAATTACATTTAGTGATGGGAAAGTCAGTATACTTCTCTGCTAATGATTCTAACGAGATAACGCAAAATATCATGTAGCTTTTAAAGGAGAGTGGAATTTACATTTTTTTTTCTTACGTTTTATAGATTCTTGGGAATACCTTGTTTTGTAACTTTGAAAGAATTAACCTGTATTTTAACTCTTCTCTGAATTTTTTTTCAACTTCTACCTCATTGAATGCTTATTGCAAAGCTACACAGTGAATTTAAAACAAAGATGATTTATTAATGATCAGGTAACAACCTTTATTTAAAAGTTGCTAAACTTTTTTCATAGCAAAAGTGATAATGTTGGAAGTTGCATATCTTTATAAGATATGCAGTGTGCTGCACATAGCAATCCCATGTAAATCACACATCATCTGTTCTGAAACATTCAGGCAAAATTGCCGATGAAAATTATTTATCTTCATTGCGATTTACCTAAAAATCGGTGGAAAATTGTTGATGAAACAAGGCTAGCCAAAACTAAAAATTGACTTCTGCTTGTCACTGCCTGCTTTCTCAGTTTTGAAGGTATGAAACATCAGTCTTTGGGCAGTATTTGCTTCAGAGACTCCCAATTTCTGCCTGCACCTTTACTTTATAACTGCATGTGCAGCTCTTCACTGCGCTGCATAGAAGATGCATCATAGACTCAGGCCTGGTGTCTTGAAAAAGTTAATTTTCAGCCTTGGTGGGGCAGGTTTCATTTTTACAATGTACAGAGCTCTAGAGCAAGAGCTGTCATAGCTTACTGAGTTCTATACATTTCTTAAGATAAACTATATTCTAGCAACGTGTATGACTCCTATGAGCCATGCAAAGTTGGGAGGGAGATTTGGGACCTCCATCACTGATAATCTCACAAGACAACAACTTAGTCTTAAAGCTAATTCAAAACTTCAGCAGAAGAGAGAGAACAGACCTGACCTACTGGTTCTGGTGAGGAACTGATGAGCTGTATTCTGTATAACTGGAGCTCATGGAGGTCATTCTGAGCCTTGCAAATAATGAATTGCAATAGTGAAGCTCAGAAATAACAGAATGTTAAATCACTGTCTCAGGACTTTCCAGACAAACAGGTACCTCAGCTTGAAAACACTCCACAATTGATTAAACTGTTTTGCTCAGTGCTGTGTTTGAGAGGCTATGAAAAAGCAGCTACTTGTTCCAGAAAACAAAACAGAATTTAAAGCCTCTTCAGGGCTGAGAATCGAGTGTCGTAATTATATTAAGTGAAAAAGTTTTTCTATAGTGAGAACAAGGACTGATAGTTTCCTGAAGCAAAATTCTGTCTGGTATAAAGAAAGAAGGATTTAAGACTAAAAGTCTGCACTATAAAGAAACAAAACAACAAAAAAAGAGACTTGTCTGTCTTGGCTTTTATCAGCTGTCACAGTGGGTCTCTCTAGGCAGAGGAATTTCTGCATAGAATGTGATCATAAAGTTATTTCTCTTTTGCAGATAGTGATAGGAACAAATTTGAGGTGTGTTTTTGATTTAAACTTGCTTTAAGAAAACACAATGGCTCCAGTTCTTACACTGCTGCAAAAGCAATGTGGACAATATAGACTGTGTACAGGAGAAAAAAAATGGAAAATTGGTCCTGTAAGTTGAACTGATTCTTACGTGTTTGAAGGAACTGCTTCAGGAAAGCTGTGTTAAAAGGAAGATTCTGGATTCTATGAAGCAACAGCTGGACATAAACCAATTAATGTAACCTAGGATAAGATCTGTGAATATGTTTTTACATGATTTATTAAGGTCATTAAGTGACCTGTCTGAAGGTGGTGAAATAACTCAGCATTGGTAATGAGGTTAACAGAGTTTGATCTTGAAGTCACCAGCCTTGTATCAAGATGAATTATGTAGGTGGAGCTAAAAGTAAGGATGCTCTCGGTCTGCTGCAAAGCATTCTGCTATCTTGCTTGTCCTTACTCAGAGAAATGGTAAAAAACCCCCACATATAAGGAATTAATTAGTCTTTTAGCTTCCAAGGGTGTTGCTGTGAACACAGTGAGATAGCAGCTTCTAAACAAGCTCCTGCTGTTACCAGTCTGGGTGTATCTGGGCTGTTGTAGGGATTTGTCCCCCTGCAGAAGCAGTTTCTGTGACAGTTCATTTGAGTCTTTGATTAAAAAAGAACAAAGAGTTATTTCCAATGGGCCTTTTTTGATAGCATCCTGGGGTTTGTGTGTTCGGGTGTGTCAAAAATGTTAGCACTCAGTGCAGGGTTTTGCCTGTCTTCTGTTAGAAATGGAATCTGGTAATGTAGTATAATTTCTGGGTGCATTTGCTATTTATGACATGGATTTGTTTGTGTGATGTATTATACAATTAAATCAATACCCTGGTTCAACACCTACAGAACAAGAGCACTGTTTTTCAAGTTATGTTCCCTGTGGGCCAGTTTCATAAATTGAAATTGCTTGCTAATGAACTTGCCTTTTCATGGAGGGGGGGTGTTCAGCAATACTGTTTATAGAGTCAAGGTTTCTTTGATATTCAAATGATTTGGTATTTGCAGGAAGCTTATTCTAATGTTTGTTTATACTGCAGAATTCAGAATATATTGTTCCTTCTTACATTTTCCACATAGACCTTCTGGTGTTTCTACCCGTTGGTAGAATTGACCCTGGGTGAATTATTTGGTACGTGGGTCAGCATTTGCTAGACATTCTGAGGAAAGTGTAAAGAAATGTACCAATTAATTTTGTTTCAGCAATCTGATTACACAGGACAATTAGTTTCACATTCCTTTCATTCCATTAAAGTGTACTATCTTAACTTTTGGAGAAGAATCCTGTTCATTCATCTGTAAATATTTTTACGGTCTTGGTTCATGGGAATAGCAAATTTGGGGATCAAAAATCCCTGTTTAGTATTTTCACTTATACAGGAAGTATGATTGCAACTAGACAATTAATTCCCATTAAAGCTAATATAATTTAGGAAAATTAATCCAACCTGTCTATTTAGTTACCTAAATACCCAAGCAAGTTTTAACCTTAGTATCTGTAAAAATTCACAGAGTTCAATACCCATAAAACTGAAGCTATTCAGGTTTGAGTAATAAGATGCTGTTAGAGACTTGCTAAATAGTAAAGAGTTTGTACATACTGCTAAAATGAGAAAACTGTGAGTTATGGCCTTCTGGTGGCGTTGGTAGATGTGATATGTGGAGGCGCTGCATTATTTTCTTACAAAGACATCTTTTTACCTGTCAGGAGGTAAAGGGAGTGTTTATTTTGACCGTCACTTTTCCATCAATCTTTTGCATTTGTGTAGTGAAGTGGAACCATGGTGTTTACTTTCAGAACTGAAATAATTTGGATTTAGAAATCCAAATGGCCCAGAGTTTGCAGGTGTTTTCTGCAGGGCATGTTGTGCAATGTGTCCTGCATGTGGGATGTAGGGCATGGCAAGGCCTGCTGTGCAGGTGATGCTTCAGAGTTATTTAGGGGGTTGGCAGTCACCTGTTTCAGGACATTGGCATTTTCTAAAGGTTCTTTTTAACGTACTCTGAGATTGAAAATACTCCAAAAGCTAGAGTAAAGTTATGAGATTTCAAGTATGTAATGGAGGAAAATGTGGGAAAATGTGCTAGAAATTTTCCCTCGTGTCCAGCTTAGTTGAAATGTAGGCTACAGAATAAGGATAATTTTGCCTATTCTCTTAGTCTATTGAGATTTTGCTCGTATTGCCCCCTTACCTGAAAAATACCTGTTGGCTGCCATTTTGCACACTCTGTGGGACTGTTCTCCTTCATATTCAAACCACCTGGGGTGATATTTTTATGCTGGTGGATATAAGCTGCACAGCTCCATGCTTATGTTGCTGTTTCAGGTATCCTTTTCCATTTTAGATTTGTGTAGCTGAAAAATCTCTGCATGCATTGGCATTTCTTTTGCTCCATGCAAATTGTTTTATTCTTGCTTCTAGCAATTTCTCTTCAGTTTTCTGTTTCTGTACTGTTTGATTTTCGTCATTCGTTAGTTTGGTAGTACTTGCTTTTCTTTTTCTTTTTTTTTTTTTTTTTTTCCCTGCAGTTTTGAATATTTTTTCTGTTGCCTTTATGGTTCTGTTCTGTGTGGTTTTCACTTGTACTTTTCAGTAGATGCCTCTTTCATTTCAGAAGTTAGAAAAAGTAAAATTTTAACCTATGCTTCTTGGAAACAATATTATTGGCAACCTTAATGACAATTTGAGATTTGTAAAATGACATTATAAGGTTGAGAAGTATTGTAGAACTGTCCTTGAACCTAGCTTGAGACATTGCTTAAAGAACTGAGAAAGAAGATATTTAAACTGAGTTTTTTAGCATCTGAAGAGAAAGAAGATGTCATAGTGAACTTCTTTGAACTGCTTGTTTTCTCCAGAAGTGGGGCTAAAGTGCAGTCATAATCCATAGTGGAGGAAAAAAGGAGAAAGGCAGGAAATAGAAATAAATCCTACACAAAGGAAAAGGGCTTTGTTTCATTCTGTATCTAAGAGTCTGACCTGTCCCACTTCCTGACCCTGTCTAGCTCCCTGGCTGATTTGTACCTCTTGCATCTTCAAGATGACTTCCTGCTTTTCTCTTCCTCTTTTTCTCTCTCTCTCCCTATTTTTTTTTTTTTTTTTTTTTTTTTTTTAATTAAAGGGCTTCTATGTAGGAAAAGCATATCAATGCCTGGCAGGTCAGCTATTAGTAACAGTGACCTGGAAATCTCTAAGCCTTTGGGCTTTCAGATCACAACACCTCTGCTACGTCAAGGGCACTGAGGGTATTAATCAGCGCATGTGAAGTCTTTGCAATGTCATGTGGCTGATAGCACTAGATCGTCACCAGCAGTGTTCTCTCTACCTAAGCTAATTCACTTCAGCCATTCTGGGGCCTTTCCTAGGCAGAGATTATTAACCCTGGATAATGATTTCATTGTATGAGCAGATGATCTCTAAAAGCTTGAAACCAAGCACATTTGCCTTTGTAGAGTTAAACAGGATGTGAAATTAAACACTGAAGTGAAAATGTAGTGTACACACATAAACTCTGCAAAAGATGAACCCAGAGAGAATTATTTTTATGCACAAAGTCTGCAGAGACTCTTTAATTTTCTATTACAGAATGACATTTAAGCATCTACTGCTGTTTTTAATTTTTGTTTTATAGCTACTCTCTGAAAAGTCTTTATATAGCCCTTACAAAGTTCTAAAAAAACCTTCCAGTTTAGTAGTGTTAGATGTTAGCAGCATGATGAACTTCCAATAAATCAGTGACATGTCCAAGTAGAAAAAACCACATCACCATCTGTAACAGGGAAGGAGCTGTGTCCTGGTTATGAAACACAGCTCAAAGATAGCATTCACTGAGTCACAGCTCTACCACAGTTCATATAGCTGACGTAGGTGAAGCTAAACTGTGTTCAGAGATATATCTTACAATTTTTGAAATGAAGGATTAGGTCAGTTCTGGTACAAATACAGCACCTTGCAAAATGAAGCTGGAACATGGTTCATCCTGAACAGTCTTGAGACAAATATAGTAACTTCCAATGTGTTTCTACTAGCTGTGGCAGAATAGCATAGTATGTTCTGTGTCTTTAAAATAATCAATGTAGAGCTTTGCATAATGGTGGTATTCTCCAAGAAAATAAGATCTTCTGTATCATCATCTTGAATATCAAAGAATGGTTATGAGATATCCTTGTTATTGATAATAGTTGACTAAATTCACAACAGCAATTACAGTCTGTACACCTTTATTATGTGATTTAAAGTTTAATCAACACTGAGTTATTTTAAGGAACTAACTGTAATACATTTTCCTGGTAATGGTGCCCCTATAAAGAAGAGAGGAAAGTATCTAGTTCCAATGTAAAAAGAAGAGAAAGCATTCTACTGGAAACCTTTTTTTTTTCTTTTTTTCTTTTAATAAAAAAAATCATTAAGAATATATATTTTGAATATCTTTTCCATCCCGAAGTGTGAATAGGGATCCTGAGTAAGGGAAGAAATGCACTGCAAATACATACATGTTTTACGAAGGAGAGTAGTATTACTCCCCTTTCTCTGAGAAACTAATGTACTGACAGGTGAAATAATGTGCCCAAAGCAGTGCAGCACTGGTGACTGGCTGAGACTTGAGACAGGTATTCAAGTTTTTCACTGTCACTTTACAGTAGCTTTCCTGAATTTTCTCTATATGCACATTATATTTGTAAAGCAAACAACTATAGTGATGTAAGATTGTTAACCAAGGTTGCTGGTTACAATATATATTTATTGCCTCATGTAGGTGTAAAAGTTACAGACGTAACATTTAATATATATTTTTGCATGTTAATTTATTCTTCCTTTTCTGTGAAAGTTCTCTATTGAATTCTGTTTTGGTAAAAAGCATTATCCCGTGTGTCTTTGCAACTCTTGTATTTGACACGTCATGTATAAATATGATCGAACTGTGTAGCCAGACAGTCTGAGGCTTTCAGTGCAGCTTCTACTTCTGTCTCATCGGAATAGCAAATTGCATATTTTATGTGCAGGAGCTTCAGTGTCTGTGATTTCTCTTTCCTTAGTGTGACTCCTGCTGCACATAGGTTGTTCACCAGAGGTGTAGTTAGTAAAATATTTCAATAGTGGGGATCACTGGCAGATAGTTTGTCTTTTTTTTACAGCTATTTAAGGGAGAGAGAACTGTGAGAGGGTGGAAGAGAAGCGTATGCAGTACAGAGAAGCTGCGATTTGGAGAAGGGAAATGTAAGCATGTCTAATGGCTGAGAAGAGTATTGGGTAACCTGTGGACAGTAAAAAAGCTGCAGGGGAAACTCAGGGGGGACAAACAGAGTTCAACAGCCGTTGGACCTTGGATTATTTTTTTACCATAGGCTAGTGGTACAGTATGGCCAGATAAAAGAGCTGCCTATAGGTGAAAATTTTAGGCCTGAAAGGGGCTGCATGTACTTATAGGTACTCTTATAAGGTCTTGCCTTTTTTACAGAGACACCTTATAAAAATACCCTGTGCTTTCTATTTGAAGTAAGAAGAGGTCAGGCAACAATTACTTCAACAGTGGGGAAGTTTGTGCACAAAACCTAGGTCAGGATCCATTTTATATCAGGACTGGGACTATTCCAAGATGCTTCAGAAGTTATCCACAGAGATTAAACCTTTTGTTTGTTCTTTTTCCTTGTGTCCTGTTATTTTTGTTCATGGCATTGTATAACATCTCTCTTGTGACTTGTGGCTTATCTGACATCTTCCCAAACAAAACTAAAACAGTTGTGGCTGACCTGACCTAGTAATAAATACTAGTTGTGTGGGAAGTGAGAGCAAGATTGTTTGTGTAAGGCTGAGTTATGATGATCTCAAAGGTCCCTTCCAACCATGAAGATTCTGTGATTCTGTGATACCTCAGAGAACGTCCCTCAAATCTAAACACTGGGGAGAAAGCCATGTCAGGGCGAGTATATGGCTGAGAGCATACCTGGGACTTCTCTGCCCTTCAGCTGCCATTGAGAGTGCTTGCAGAAAAGCAGAAGCGGGTTGTGGTTTGGATAGGGTTTTTAAACCTTTCTACTGCTATATCGGCAGTGTATTTCTTCTATGAGAGACAAATTTTTATAAAGCCTAAAGTTGTAGAATTGTAATAAAAAAGTGAAACAAATTTTGAATGAAGAAACATTTTACTTCTAAGTTGTTGCAATAAACTTATATCTATGCTGATTTCTGTGCAATAATGGTTATTATAGATATCGTACAAATCTTTATATGATGTACACTGTTTCCTCTCTATGCAATTCTAATTTAGGTCCGACACAGGAGTGGGGGTCTTTTGTATGTGAAATTAGTGACAGGTAGATTTTAAAAATAAAGCATATGTCTACTGTTTTGCTTAAATAAGTGTGTTTGCATGACTTAGTGACCTTCCTTAGTATAAATTCACCATTTCTTCAAATAATTAGTGCTCTTTTAAGTTAAACAAAAAAAGTTCCCTCTTCACTGGTTTGAGGAACCTGTCTTATCTCTGAGTGTTTTCAACTGGCATCACTATTGGAGAGAACAACTTTTTAAAAGGTGGGGTTTTTTTCTTTGAATGTGCATAATTTTGGATCCTAACACCGTCTTTTTGATTTTTTTTTCAGTGCATACTCACAGTTTATAAATCAGATGATGTACCTTGCTTCTGAAGCTTTATATTAACCTGAGGTGCTTGGTGGTTATCACTCTTGAAGCCAGCAGATTTCTTTTTCTGCATGTATTTTGAGATGATGCCTCTGTAGCTCTGCACTGCAGTTGTGGCCTAGTAATGTCCTGCTGTCTTAAAAGCTTTTCTTCTCTAAATATTTAATTTGAGCCAAGCTAATTTAGGAAACTTGTGCTACTGGAATTGCTACTGGAATTGGCATAATGCGGAAGTCAGCTTAATGAGCCTGAAGACAAGAATTTAGGTCTGGTTTTGCATGCATTACCTGCACACAACAGCTGCTTACCTGTCAGGAAGCACCTTATATTCAAATCACTGAGACCTGCCAGTTGCATTGTAGCAGAAGGCAATTAAAAGTTAGTTTAGTAATGACCCACACAGGGAATATATTATCCTTCATCTCTTTAAAAATAATTTTTTTAAATAGAAAAATGGTAGTATATGTGTGCAGTCTAAGGGTGTTTTTATGTATTTATACCCTTTTTTTTAACATGCAGATATAAACCAAAGGAAAGTCCTGAGCAATTGCTACAGCAATAAGTAATAATTCTATCTCATATTGTATGAAATGTTATGTGATTTGGTATGCTGCATTGCTGTGCATAATGTTCTACTGGACTTTTCCCAGGGAACAGTGCGAGGCTTAAATATAAATTTGTGGTATGTTTTCTACAACGATCAGCATGCTTTTCATCAGAAGAGTACTCATCTGTGAGGATTGGTTTTACTACAGATTACCACAAACTGCTGTTGTCTTCACAGTTTGCAAGTTAATTGCATTGGTCAAAATTTTGTTCCCATAGGGGAAAGGCTTGATCTGTTCCCTTAATGGTAGTTGGTTTAGGAATGCAGACACATTACTTATGATTTTCAAATGGAAATTTCACTTAAAAGTTTCTAACTTAAGTTTTTGAGTATTTACATATTCTGCAAGATGATCTGGGTATTTGCTTTCTTTTCTGCCCAGAAATCATCTATCTAGCCACTGCATTTCTAAAAAAATAAACTGTTCTTTTAGTAATTTTGCACTAATGATCACTTTAAATTTAGATCTTTCCAATTTGTTTTCCCTACCAAAAGAGTCCTAAACTTACCTAAGCTTTATTCTGATGCTGATGCATCCTATTCTTGTTTTAGGCAGAAATCATCTGATACTTCCAATTTGGCAGGATGTACAAAACAGGTACTTAACCGTATCTACTTTATATATACTGATGTTTCCACTCAAACAGTTCTTATGTTACAGAAATTTCAGTAGTACCAAGAACAGGGTTGTAGTTCATAACCAGATCTGGAGGCAGAGAAAAACCATGAGATGGTCATGATGTTTTGGATGGGTATACTCTTCGCTGGGTAAAAAACTAGCTGGAGGGCCAGGCCCAAAGAGTGGTGGTGAACGAAGTTAAATCCAGTTGCCCACCAGTCACAACTGGTGTTTCCCAGCGCTCAGTACTGGGGCTAGTTCTGTTTAATATCTTTATCAATGGTTGGGATGAGGGGATCAAGTGCACCCTCTGTAAGTTTGCAGATGACACCAAGTTGGGGAGGAGTGTTGATCTGCTTGAGGGTAGGAAGGCTCTACAGAAGGATCTGGAGAGGCTGGATGGATGGGCCAAGGCCAATGGTATGAGGTTCAACAAGGCCAAGAGCTGGGTCCTGCACTTGGGTCTCAACAACCCCATGCAGCACTACAGGCTTGGGGCAGAGTGGTTGGAGAGCTGCCTGGCAGAAAAGGACCTGGGGGTGTTGTTCAATATGAGCCAGCTCTCAATATGTTGACACCTGGGCGTATTGGTCAATATGAGTTGGCTGAACATGAGCCAGCAGTGGGCCCAGGTGGCCAAGAAGGCAAGTATCGTCCTGGCTTGTATCAGAAATAGTGTGGCCAGCAGAACTAGAGAGGTGATTCAGTTTGTGCCACTGTGCTCATGGGGCCATGCCATGCTCACACCACCCTCAGCGCTGCTGGCCCCTGTTGCTGCCCATGCATGCCTGGCCCTGGCTCAGCTCACTACCCACCAGCACCCAGGGCTGTCCCCTAGGGCTGCTTCCCCAGGCAGGCAAGCCCCTGATAAAGATGATGAACAGTTGATGAGGTTCCAGGGCAGACCCTCGAGAAACTCCAGTTGAGTTTATAGGTAGAGTATGAACCATTAGCCATGACCCTGTGAGACTGATGACCCAGCCATTTTTTCATTGATCTACTTGTTCATTCAGACTGCAGCATCTCAGCCTGGTTATTGGGATGCTCTCAAAAGCCTTGGTAAAATGACTGTAGATGACATCTACTGTGCTTTCTTCATGCCCAGATTTAATCGTTCTGCCACATAACATGTAGTTACATGCAAAAGAAAGGAAGATTTGCTGGGCCTTAGCAGCAGTAAGCTCTGTAATGAGTGCCAGAATGTCTTTGTCTGTGTATGCACAGTTGATCATTTAACTTCTCAAGAGCTATAGAATAGATTTTTAATGGATAATTAAATTAAGAAATGTTATATAATTCATGGATCGTGAAGAATTTTCCTTGATATTTTTGGTGTGCAAACAAATTGTTTTTCTCTTGTGTGTTTAGTTACTGTAGCTCTTTCTCTTGCTTTTTAAGTGGGAACTACCCAATGAAACCTCACTGATGCCATTGTAAGGCAAACCAGGCCTGGCGGTTTTTGATTTATACATATGGAGGGATTCACACGTTCTGCATTTATAATGTTATCTTCTGCCCTTCTTACCTTACTTTGTAACCTGCACATATTAACTGCTGACTTAGTTCTCAGTGCTGTCAGTATCGTAATATAAAAGGCCTTGTGGAACCAACGTGTCATTAACCTCCAGAGCAAGGTATCTTCCATAGGGTCTGTTAAAAATACAACATATCTAGAAGCTCTGTAAGTCACAAAGTCATCAAATGAGGAAGAGCATGATTTTCTTCCCTTGTACAGATTTTTGAGATTACAGAAAATTTCCTAACTTGCATGACACTGAAAACAGTTCTGAGGTAGCAGAGAATTTTTATGGAAAAAGCTGAGAGCAGCCTACTTAAATATGTACTGTTCTGTTCATGCAAATTTCTCCTTTGAACTGGATGATGTTAACCTCTCCTTTTGGACCTCCTCCACTTTGCGTAAGTTCCTTCTTCTCCCCTTCCCTAGGGGAAATGTTAAGTTCCTTCTTCTCCCCTTCCCTAGGGGAAATGTTAATTTGTCCAAGCATAACTTTTTTACTGAACTGCTAAGGCTGTGGGATTTCAGAAACCCACATTTTGGTCCCTTTTGTGAAAGAGACTCTCTGAGTAAGCTTACAGAGGCACTTGTTATGTCCAGTTTTGAACAGAATATCTATCCTGGCCTGGAGAAAGCATTTCTCAGGTCATAGTGAAACTGGTAAAATCCTGTAAAAAAAAAAAAAAAAAAGACTTTTTTTGGCCAATTGGCATTATCTGGCAAATTGTTGGAGAAATTCCTAAACATCTCTAATTTTACTCTATACCGTACTGCCAGTTACTATTTCTGGTTATCATTCATATGCCCTGAACTATAAAAATCTGCAGTTAATAAAGGCATTGATCTTGCGGGTTCCCAACTGTCTTTACAAAGGGCATCTGAATGATCAGAAGCTATTATGTAGAAGAGATTGCAGGGAAGAACAAGACATCATCAGGCTGTATCATTTGAACTGTTTAAACAGAGCTCGGATCAGTCATCTCCTTGATTGTCTTACACGAGAAGCCCAGCGTCATAATAGCATCAGTTTTATTGCTTTTGTCTGCAGTTTGCAGGAGGCTATAAAGCTCACGTGTAATGAGGAATGTAAGAGGTTTTTAGTTTTTAGACGTATCCTTGGGCAATTTCATGCTAGAAAAGTTTTGCTGCATTTTGCCTGTCAAAACTCTTAGCACTAGTGCCTAGGCAGTGTCAAGCCTAGGGAGTGTGTTGTAGATTGACCTAGCATGATGATATATACTCTGCATAAAAATAATCTTGGCTTTACCCAGGTGGACTTGCAGCTCAAATACGCAAGAGAGAGAAAAGTTGAGGTAAAAGTAGATGTCATTCTTCACACAAAGATCAGAGACATAGAAACAGTAGCAGCCTCATTTCAAGAAATGGCTAGCTCTGTCAGCTTGTGTGCTTAGTTCATCTGGTCCCAGTCCTGCAATCTTTTAGGTAAAATTTCTCTGAATTTTAAACGGGATTTTTTCCTGTGTCAGGACAGCAAAATTGGAATTTTTAATTGTTTTGTTCTGACTTATTTTTCCAGCTTCAAATTTTATGATGATAGTAACATTTATTGTTGATAAGCTATTCAGGGCATAATGTCCTTATTTTAAACTGGTTTTCTTCCCGCAGTATAAGAGAAGAAAACACTCATTTGCAATTCTAACCATTCATTTTTCTCTGTTTGACAGAAGCAACTTTATATGTTAAAGGAAAAGTGAACTGGAAAATAACCAGCTTCACAAAAGAATGTTATACAGCAAATAAGAATTAGAAACTTATTGGTTACTCCTAAAGATAAGTACAATGTTTGTTATGAGAGCAAATTACATGCTCCTTTGCATTAAGTACAATAATTCTTTCTTCCGTTTCCTCAGTAATTTAAAGTAGCATTATCCCTCAGAGTGGCTATGCTTTGGTAAGATAAGCTTGAGAATGAAATGGAAACTGTAGAGCAGCAAAGGCTTCTCATCCCCCCACTTTCTGCTAAATGAAGTAGATCATCAGTCATGAGAGTGCACTGCCAGGTTATCTCAGCAAAGTACTCCAGTTGTACCAATGCCGAAACTGTGAAAATACGCAGGCAGGGTGGCTTGTTGTGGAACTGATGCATGAACAAGTTCTAGCATGGTATGTGTTGATCAGAAATGAAAGCAAATGGTTGGGTGGCCACCAGGCCACGAGAGCTTGTAATGATCTTTCTGACAGCTCCACCCTAGACACTACCTCACGTTCATGGTGAAGAGCAGGAGATCGTATGTAGCTGGGGGCAGCCTTTCTTCCCTTAGAAAGAAGACTGGCCTGTGCATTTTTGGCATCTTTAAAAGGAGATGCTGTTGGCTTTGGTTTTCCTAACTTCTCCCCCGACAATGCTGTCCCCTTTCAGAAGTGTAGTGGCAGTATCAGTTGTCTTACTGAACATTTTTGTGGTGCTGGAAGGCAGTCTTCTCAAGGCTTCTGTTTCCTCACCACTACTAAGGCCGCAGCTTGCTTTCCCATATGGTTCTATTGAAAGTCCAAAAGCAGGATTCAGTGAGTCACAGCCCACCTTGTCGTGGCCCACATATTGGTAACAGAGAGCCTAAGGCTTGAAAAGTAAGAAGTGGGTAATAAGACTTGAGAGTGCCACTGGTATATGTACCCTTTTTTTTTCAATCTGCCCTCATTTGTCAGATTGCGTATATCAAGCTTCTTTTCAGAGTGTTCCTTGTGTGTAGGGTTCTTTTGGCTTTTGAAAAGTGCTGCTAAATTTGTATGTCAAGAATCTCCTTTTTGTAGCTCTTGTTTAGCTTTTGTTCATGGTTACGTTGGCATAGCGTAGTCGGTATATAAGATTATTGGATCATAATCAGAACGCAGAACATGACTGATTTGTAGATCCCATCACAGCTCATGCATACTTTAAGGAGAAGATATAAAAATGGTTTGTTCTTCTGGGTATTATTTCACACACTAGCTAAGGAACTGGGTCATAGAGAAAGTGTTATTCACAGGTTCATGCATATTCACAGCATGGCTTATTTATTGTCCACCAGTATACACAACTTCAAAGTGAGTGACATATTTAGCATAAATGAAGCATGAAAAATAAGATACTGCAAAAGCCAGTGTGTCTTCTCTGTCTCTGTACTCCGTCTTTCAGTTTTAGATACTTTTCAACTACTAAAATCCTCAGGTTAGCATTGCCATTAGCTAATGATGAAAGAGAGAAATACTAGCACTTGCATGTCTACTTTTATATATGAATAATATATATATTCATTTTTTTTTTATTAATTTACAAAAAAGCCAACAACCAAACTTCATCTGTACTCATATGTATTGTAATGCCTATATTAGGATGTGACTACATGATGAACAACTGTGCAACAAATCTCACACCAAATTGTTCTCGGCAATATAGAAGCTCAAGACACAAATAGTTCTTTATTCTTAAGAAAAAGGAACAAATTTTCTTTTTTTTTGGATGCTGTAATGCCATTATCCTGTAGAGCTAAGTGTTAAGGATAATTCACCTAGGAAACAGGTGGCATACTGTCATGGTGCTTGCTAACATTGGATTTTGTGTAAATAATTTCTGACATTCCACATTTGCATTTAATTTAGAGGATGAAAATGCTTTCATTTGCATATTTAAAATGTTCATAGTTAAAGTGTAGCTGTATTTTCACTTACTGCTTCTTTTCCACCTCCCACGTGCAGTAGGTGCAATTCAGCATGCCACTACTACTACTGCTAGCTACTGCTTTTTTAAATTCCAGCAGCCATCTTCAAGTCTAAGTTGTCGTTACTATATCTTATCTAACAAAAAGAGAAGTGTTAAACTGGTTGAGTTCCATCTTTGCTGACTGTTTTGGGAGTCCAGGTGTAGGTAGGTCACCTGGCATGGTGAAAACCGCTTCTGAGGAGGGTTGGAAGTATCGTGGTTCCAATTCAGCGTACTGCCAGCATTTGAATGCCTTCTGGGGGCAGGATACTTCTAGCCATAAAGGAGGTGGTTTTTTGCAAAACACTCCCTAGAGTAGGCAAAGCTTTTATGTATTCTTATTAATCAGTTAAAATGGCGCTTAAAGCAAAGATACTAATGGCTTTAACTGTGGACTACTGCACTGTAGTTGTTAAATACTGATTGAATTACATTGTATCAAACATCAGCTGAAGGATATTAGGGAAATGCAAAACCATTGCAAGGTTGACATTTTTAAAAAAGTTTCTGTTTCAAAATGTGTAACATTACTGTTCCCTTTTTGGCAGCTATTTCTGAAATCTGGTTAGTACTCTGTTATCAACTCCAGTTATTTTTTTTAACATAAGAAATGGAAGAACTCAAGGAAGAAGTGTTTTAAGATCAGTGGCTTATGAGGAGACATGGATAAGACTAACTTAAAAAATGAGGTCACTAATAAGCAGAATACTGCATTTGTTATAGAATCATAGAACCATAGAATCATTTAGGTTGGAAAAGACCTTTAAAATCCTCAAGCCCAACCATAAAGTTGGACTGCCAAGTCCACCACTAAACCATGTCCCTAAGCACCACATCTACATGTCCTTTAAATACCTACAGGGATGGTGACTCAACCGCTTTCCTGGGCAGCCTGTTTCAGAAATTTTTTCTAATATCCAATCTTAACCTCCCCTGGTGCAACTTGAGGCCATTTCCTCTTGTCCTATCCCTTGCTACCTGGGAGAAGAGACCAACACCCACTTTGGTACAACCTCCTTTCAGGTAGTTGTAGAGAGCGATAAGGTCTCCTTTTCTCCAGGTTAAACAACCCCAGTTCCTTCAGCTGCTCCTCATAAGACTTGTTCTCTAGACCCTTCACCAGCTTTGTTGCTCTTCTTTGGATGCACTCCAGAACCTCCTGTAGTGACATTAGTCCTGCTGGCCACACTATTTCTGATACAAGCCAGGACGCTATTGGCCTTCTTGGCCACCTGGGCACACTGCTGGTTCATATTCAGCCAGCTGTTGGCCAACACCCACAGGTCCTTTTCTGCCAGGCAGCTCTCCAACCACTCTGCCCCAAGCCTGTAGCGCTGCATGGGGTTGTTATGACCCAAGTGCAGGACCCGGCTCACCTGGCTCTTGGCCTTGTTGAACCTCATACCATTGGCCTCAGCCCATCCATCCAGCCTCTCCAGATCCTTCTGTAGAGCCTTCCTACCCTCAAGCAGATCAACACTCCTCCCCAACTTGGTGTCATCTGCAAACTTACAGAGGGTGCACTTGATCCCCTCATCCCAACCATTGATAAAGATATTAAACAGAACTAGCCCCAGTACTGAGCTGTGCTGAACATGAGTTTTGACTGGTGGGCAACTGGATTTAACTTCATTCACCACCACTCTTTGGGCCTGGTCCTCCAGCCCGTTTTTTACGCACAAGGAGTATACCCATCCAAGCCTTGGACAGCCAGTTTCTCCAGAATGCTGTGGGAAACAGTGTCAAAGGCCTTACTAAAGTCCTGGTAAACGACATCCACAGTTATTTCCCTCATCCACTGAGCAGGTCAAATGTTTTAAACCACATCACTTCTGCTACTTTGCTTGATCCTGTGTCAGTAAAGTCAGTGGGAATTTTTCAGCTGAATCCTGTGGTAAAAGGTCAGTTCTGGAAGCTACAACATGTTTGCTAAGAAACAAGTTTTGCTACCTTTCCCCTAAGAAAATTGGTACTTTGCAAACATTCTAACTCCAAGACCTGGTGGGAACTGGGATCCTAGCTAATTAATCCATCCTTCTACTGATGTGGTGTAGGGAAGAATGTTGTAAATATGCTGAAATCTCATCACAGGTGATTAAATGACTTGGCATAGGTCATGCTCAGTCAATGAGATACCTCCCTGAAAAAAAGCTGTAAAGCCAGTGGCATAACAGAGACCTACCCACATACGAAGAAGTGGTGTCTGAAGCTGTCTGCAGGGGTACATATCAGTTGTAATACAGGGGTTACTTGTTTTCTGGCTTTCAAGAAGGATGTCAAGATAAATGAGTTACAAATATTTTTAAAACTATGTAACTGTGATGCACCATCATAAGCAGGTAACAGTGATAAATCTGTGCTCCTCAGAGTCCCAATAACATGCAAGTGGTACTGTGATGAATGCAACTCTTGCCTGTCACTGAATGTTTTGTGCAGGCTGGTCTAGGATCTTCTGGAATGTGAATTAAGACAACTCAAGACTAGCAAATCAAATTTATTTCAAGCTGACCACCTCTGTGTGTGATTTCTACTTGTCTGTTGCCTTTGGGAACTAACTCAAACACAGTATTTTAAACCAAGGAAAAACAATGTAAAAGATTTACGTTTTCTTGCTAGTTACTTATTACCTCAGACTGAGTACACTGCTAAGCAGCTTCC
Source organism: Numenius arquata (assembly GCF_964106895.1). Taxonomy (NCBI): domain Eukaryota; kingdom Metazoa; phylum Chordata; class Aves; order Charadriiformes; family Scolopacidae; genus Numenius; species Numenius arquata. Next base: position 36,634,384 of record NC_133616.1, read on the forward strand.
AAGGCAGAGTAAGGCACTGAAGTATTTAGTAGCATTTCTATCTCTGTTTCTTTTACAACCAACTAGAGGTCTGAAAGCTGTGAAAGAATACAATTTAAGAGTCCAATGCAATAAGAGCCCAACTTATTCTTCCCCCAAGATAAAACTGCTTGAGTATAATGAACATGTTAGTGGCATAGCTGTCTGCACAATGGACGGTAACTCAGAATACACGGATAGTTAGGCTAATTAGGTTCACTAACTAATTACTTCAAGAGGCTACTGCTGTATTTTTATTTGTGGTTGTGATGTTTGAATTTAGTCATTTGAAAATCTCACCTGGTCTGCAATTTTTGATATACCACAGAATAACTTGTGGTAAATTTTGGATTGAATATAAATGTTCTACTAAATTTAATTAGCAGATTGACATAAAGGATCATATATATCCCATGCAGACAGCAAGATATTTACAGCCTAAAATTCATGACAAATTTTAATACTTGCCAGTATGGGGAGGAGGGAGGGAAGAAGTGTTATTTTATCCTCTAGTGTAAGGTGATTGTCTTTAAAAACATTTTTCATTAGGTTATTTCAAATGGAAGAGAAATCCTATGCATTTAAAAACTTTATTTTACATGTCCCTTACATCTCATTATATAAAGTACGTGGGTACCTTTTCACGTGTGTGGTACCTCTGGGATAGAACAATGTAAATATTTTTAAGAAAACAGATGAAAGAAATGGAGATGAAATGAAGGTGAAGGAAAAGGAGATGGGTTTTTCACTGTCAGAGGCAGCATAGAGCATCTGTTAGGATTACTTGTGTTGTAAAATGGAAGGCGATTCAAATATGTTACACCAACCAGAGGTCGTATCTTCTTTATATTCTGCTTTCTTGGCTCTTTTCACATCACTTCTCTCATCCTGCAAGATAGTATTCTTCTGCAGGTAGCAGGTAGTAACCTCCCTGTGTTTTACAGAAGCTGGAAAGTCCCTGTTGCATGTGGTAAGGACTTATGCCTTATGTCAGCTATGTACTGCGAAATAAACTTGGACCAGAGAAAATAGATGTCAGTGAGATGGCTGTGGTTGTGCAAGTGGACAGGGTCTGTGGGAGTGGGCCACAAAGGCTGCCTTTCTGAGTCTGTCAAAGACATGTAGTCTCTCTAAATGGGATGAGACAGGTTTAAACTATTGCTATGTAACTGTACTTGACATGAATATGCAGCTGTCTTTCTAAAAAGGCACTCCTAGGATGGCCCTTCAGCTGCTGAAAGAATCAGGTGGGTACCAAATAATATAGTACCAAGTAATATATTAGTACCGAGCAATATATTCCCATGCATATATTTCTGCACTCTAAGCTGTGAGCGTTACTCCCTTTATATAGCTATGGGTTTATTTTGTAGTGCACTGTCTAAAAGGTGATTGTTCAGACTTAATTTATCTCTGAAAGTAGACTACCCGCATGTGTATATGACATTGGAATCTACCTTGCCTGTTTCGTTTTCTGTGTGGGCTAATGCAGCGTGAAAATGCTTTCATTATGGATAGTGGACTTGCAGAGGACTTCCAGACACTGAGGGCAGGGAGGGAGGTAACAGTGGATTAACTCTGAGAAGGTAATTCAGGAAAGAATTTCTTGTCATTTTTCATATTTTTATATTAAGCAAGAAATTTAAGCAGGTCCACTTCTGCATCTTCCTAATCTGTTTTTAAAATTCAAGGAATATAAATGAGTCTGCACAGCCCGTTCATGAAAACTTCATAGTATGTTTAGGAAAAGTTAATAGCATCTAATAGCTTTATAAAACTGAACTTACTCATTGCAATAGTTCATTCATATATGATATTAAAATTACAAGGCATATAACCTGGCAAAAATCAGCAACTGAATTTGCACTATAAGGGAACATTTATCTTTTTCTTTTTTTTTTTTCTGTGTATGTGTGCAACTTGATCCACAATGGCTCAGAGCTTCAGCTCCTGTGTCGTGGTTTCAGCCGAATTTACCAAAACCAGACAGACAGATGGCCCTTCCTTCCCCCTCTCCCCTCCCCCCCAAAGGGAGAGAGAGGAAAGAGATAAGGAGATTCAGAAGTTTAGAATGAACTAAACTACTTTAATGAAGAATTAATATTAAAATAAAAATAAAGAAGAAAATAATGAAATAGATACAATATATACAAAACCGCATCGATGACAGCCATGTCACTGGCAGGCACTGGGGAAGTCCCAGACTGGACTCAGCGATGAATGGGAACTGGATTCCAGCTCTGGAGTCAGGAACACACGGATCGGGATCAAAGGCAGATGAACAAACAGAGTCCTCTCTGGACGTTGGCCATCGCAGGAAGGGGGCTGACCCTTTGATCCCTCAGCCTTTATACTGAGCATGGGGCAGATGGGATGGAATACCCCAGTTGGTCAGGTTTGGGTCACCTGTCCTGTCCACTCCTCCCCACCGATGTGACCCCTCTACGTTTTTTCTGTTTCCGACCCTCTAACGGGGCAAATAATGAAATTGGCTGACCTTGGTTGTTACGGCAATAAGTATAAGCAAGGGTCTCCCTGCATACCGATCCTTGGCATGGAGCACAAACATTGGTCTTACCATTCTGAGAACGAGCAGTTTTCTCCATTAATATGCCGTTAATTTCAGAGAGTTAGAGGAGGCCTAGCTAGGATGTAAAGTTACAGAACAGAAAATTGGTTCGGTTTTACTTCAAACCGGGACATCCTGTTAAAGACTGAAAGACTGACTGTAAAAGGCCATAAAAGACTGTAAATATCTTTAGATATTCAAAGGTGTAAATATTTACAATTTTTGAGATGGCCACAGGTTCTTTTACCGAGTCCAACATTCTTTTTTATTACCTTTTCATCCAGATTCCATCATTCAAACAAATTGTGAACATTAGCAAAAAATGCCTATTTCACTATTATCTCTCAAAAATCTCTATATCCCTCTCAAATCCCTCCAGGTAATAAGACACTGCTTTGTAAATTATGTAAAAACGTAGTGAAAGATTTTCATCTCCCTTTGTCATGAGAGCTTTCTTAGAACATCAATATCTTGAATACCAGCTAGAACTGTAGACACATACTATTACTGCATCTAAAGGAGTGTTTGTTGTGCTGGTGCATATGGTATTATGATTGGTCCTGACAGTGGTAATAAGCCAGTTAGTGAGATCATTACTATTGTTTCCAGGGGGATTTTCTGGTAATTTTTCTCATTTCTTCGGTTCCTCTTAAAATTCCAAGTACCAGAGATCAGCAGGCTCAGCTGTGCTTTTGCTTAATGCAGGTGTGTTTGTGTAACTGCCTGGACTTCAGGGATGCTGCTGGTGAATTGCAACAGAGTTTAGGTCAGAGCTGAGTCTTGGGTCTCGTTGGCTTATGCAGGTTTTGTTTCTGTGCATTTTGAAATGTCCTGTGTCACTAGTAGCTGATACATACGGTAGTGAAAGGAGGAAAATTATCTTCAAATTTAAATATTAATCCCCTAGGGCTGCGGCTATGCATTAATTTTGGCAGGAAGGGACTGCTCCTCCTCCCCGTCAGGGACTCTGACAGAATCCCCTTGCTGATCTACCTGCAGCTGCAGAAGCCAAGCTGCGTCTTCTCCTGGCCATGGCACTGTGCAGCGTGCTCATGCACAGTACAGCATCAGGCTAAGAGGTGCTGTTTTTTCTTATATCTGGATAAGTTTCACCTAGTCCTAACCCATCCAGTTCCCTTTCTCTACTCCTTTGTCATTTGCATACATCTCAGAAGCACGAAAAGGCACACCACCATTTCAGTCAACCAAAGGGTGTCACCCCAGAAATACCCAGAGCTTGTCTGAGCGTTATTGTTGTACTTCAGTGCTCCCGTGCCCCTATTAACAGGCCAGTGCTTTAGCACATACTGCTCTTACACAGTGAATGTGAAACACAGGACATGAATTTAAAGAAAGGGCATTCCGCTTAATTTATGTGGTTCTTGTGTAAAAAAAGCAGATCTCAGCAATTTCTATATGTGCAGCTATCAAACTGAAAGTGGTGGGTGGCTTTGGGTTGCTCTCTATGCAATTAATAAATTCCCAACAGCATAAGAAAATATACAAATAGTTTGGACTGGGTCTTTGTTGTGCTGTACAGACTGCAACCTTTCAGACATAGTGGCAACAGGAACATCAGAAATAAAATGTACACCAGTACCAGCAACAGCTTATAGACATGCTTTCCCTCACAAACTCCCCTTAAGGTCTTGTCTTTGGCAGATAGCAATTAGTTCACTAACAGATTCCAGCAAATGCACTTTTCAAATGTAGAAGGAACTAGTTCACAATAGCACAGTTTGTACAGCTGTTAAATCGATTAATCGTATTTAAGCCATGTTTTGTTTGCTTGGCCTCTAGCAGCTTCAGAATGTTCCCGGCATTCTCACATTTCCAGATGTTAAGGACTAGGCTGACTTTCACCCAGCAGAAGGCATATAGACTGGTGCACATTATGTAGATTTATAAAATATGCCTTAAATGGAATTTAATTGCTGTTATTTTGCCCTTTTTTTTGGCCTGAGTATGTCAAATTTATTTCTGCTAAACTTTAATTCATTCCTGTACTGAGAGAAAGAAATTACAACACCCCCAAAGTTTTAATACTCTGTAAAAATTAGTTGATTTGCCTAACAAAGTCATGTGTAGTAGAGTCTGCTTGACTCATCAACAGTACGTCGTGGCGTTACTGCTTGCATAATGCTGATCAGATATCTGGACTCCATGCTTCCTGGAGATCTTAGCAAGGTGTAGCCTGTACCCTAGGACTCTTCACCTGCATATGAAATACTCTGGTGTTTTTCGAAGTTGATGTTCAGTGCATGTAAGCCAGCTGGATCAGTAGCCAAGACTGAGCGTTACTGTTCATGAGGAGTGAATGTGAACTCAGCCTCCTAGCTGGCAGCTTAAACCACTGCAGCAGGAAACAGTTTTGTGCTAAAATGAAGCAGGTGAGCTCAAACAGTCTGGTGACGTGGTTTAAGAAACCATGGGATGGTTTAAGACACCTGTCTGCTGTACCCAGATTGAGTCTGCTGTGTGGTAAGGTATGTGTGTGCCAAGTGAAGCAGCGAGAAGGAAGAGATCATTGTCTCTGCTGATCTTAGAAGCTATGTGGACGGAGCAAACACGTGTTAATGTATGACACTGAGATAAGAAGGATCATGATCCATAAGCATGCTGTACCTGGGCTCCAGATTAGGAGCATCCAGATTAGCTGGATGGATACGCGCTCTGTGTTCTCTTTCCCTCTTTCTCCGCTCTCTGTACTGTCATACACCTCTGTATATGGTTTTAAGATCCACAGCTCACCTGCCTGAAAGTGCAGCAACAAAATTTAAAGCTGCAATTCTATCCACCCAGAGGAAGCATCTTCATAAAAATTGCTTTGGAGACATGAGAGAAGTATGAATGTTTGAATGAATATGTAATTTCATGGTTCACACTCTGCTTCTAAAATTCAAAGCCATTATTTATTTATGGTAGCACAGTGTGATAGGTCAGGAGCTGGCAACTCTTATTGTTCCAGATGAGAAACCTGGTGCTGTGCACTTGTCTAGGTAAGATATCTGAGAACCCCCAAAACTGTTAGTGTTCTTGTATTCATTTTGCCCCTCTCTCAGAGTTTCTTTATCACCACCGAGCTGAGTGAGTCACTTAAATTGAAGAAACTCTCAGGCAGCTACCAAATTTTTTGGCATTCTGGGGAATAGAGCACAGATTTCTCTGTGGCAGTGCCGTGTAGGGTAGGGCTCCCAGTACTGCTGTGTGGGGAACTCGTAAGGATGGTGGGTCTGAATCCAGATGCCTTTGCACAGGAGTGAAAAACTTGTGAGCGTTTTATTGTGTACAGGTCCACTGAAGGGACTGAGTCATGGTACTGTTGTCATCAGAAGCAAAAATACCATGTGGGAATAGGTAACATATGGGAATAGATTCTCTGCTCCTTTTCTGTACTGCAAAAAAAAAAAAAAAAGCAGAGATTGGCACAACTTCTAGCTAATACAGCCACCTTTTTAATGCCAATTTCTTCTCTGTTTCTCATACTGGTGGCCTGCTGGGGACAGAGGGTGTTAAAAAAGCACATAGTGTTCTGACTGTCCTCAGCTCTCTGGCAGCTTTTGAGCTTTTGCCAGCTTCTCTTTGCCAGCTCCTGAGGCCACTCTAAACTGCAAAGGTGCTGGGGTTGTGACCAGCTTTCTGGCTGAACTTAAACTTTGCAGAGAACCAGCCTCGTAAAGAGTATGTTTGGTAATCATGCAAAATTTCAATAATAAGTTTAAATACATGAAGTGGATTCTTTTGGCTATTGAGGATGCACTGCAGCGTCTCAGCTCTCAGCACACCACTGTCACTGGAAAGCGTAAATTTTTGACTGCCCTAGGGTATTACTTCCCCCATCTGTCATGATAACTGCCCCTGTGCAGGGACTTTCCATACACAGGAAACAATCACACCAGTACTTCCTCAACAGTTCTTCCCCTGCTCTCACCCTGCTTTATTTCACTTACCAGTGGACAGCCTCCAATGTAAGGCAGTGGCATTGCAGCAGAGGCTCTGCAGTAATTCCTGTCAGTGCAGAAGCTTGCGGCATACTTTCATGTTGTGTGCTAGTGCTAAATGTGAATGACTCCCGCTGTGATGATGGAGTTGCAGGAACTCTGCAGTATCGTCCTTGCTAGTAGTCAGAAAGCAAGATGCTAGATCAGATTCGTCGAAGAAAGGGTTGATCCAAACACCGTTTTCCCTCCCCTTAGACAGCTTTAGCTGAAAAAAAGAAAAAAAAAAAAAAAAAAGGCAAACTAGGGATGTCCTCTAAATGAGGACAGTAAGAACACAGGGCAGGTTCACAATGTGTATTTCTTACACTGCAGCAATGCTGGAGGTTGGGATCCTATCTCCTTTTATCCTTCTTGGGGAGTAAATGGTTCCACTGAGCTATTTTGCTTTTGCTCCACACTATCACTGGTGTTATGAGAGATCCTATCCCACAAAGAATTTCCTTCATGACTTGACAAGCTTTAGCAATGGTTTATCTTTAGCATTGCCAGTTCCTGTGTCTTATGCATGTCACATCTATAGCCAGTTTCCCTGGCTTTCTGACCTGCCTTCAGACTGTTAGTGGAGCTTTTAACAGGGCTATAAGCCCTACTACTAGCAGCTGTGAGGACTAGCAAGGCCAACCTATTGTATATATATTTAAAGGGTACTTAGAAGATGCTTTGTGAGGGATGAAGGCAAGCCTTTCAGAGTTCAGTCATAGCCTTCCCTTTTCTTCTTGAGTTTCCAAAATACAGTTCACTTCCTGATCTTTGAATAGAGTACTTCATTGTTGACATGCTGATTAAACAGCAGAGTCAAGGGAACTTTTAAGGAAGAATAGACCTACCCAGGCTGTGGCTGGTGTGGTGTTACGGTGGAACAGGCCAGCAAGCAAAGATTTCTAGCAGGAAGAAAGTGATTTCAGTGCTGCCAGGGGAGGGAGAATATTATTTTCTGATTAAGTGATCTGTTGAGTGACAGAAGGGAAAAGGAAAAGATAATTTCAGGCTTGTCTGGCAGATGCTTACCTTAACTACATCACGAACATTTCTGTCAGATATGCTTCTAATGGCAAGCAGTAGCAGGTGCAAATTAATGCTCACAACTTTCCCATGTGGCAGGCAAGTGTATTTCTTGATTTTGCCAAGGAGAAAGCAAAGCTTCAATGACATAATCAAAGTCTCAGTGCAAATAGGAGATAAACAATGAAGTTACCTGGAGATTCTTGGATCTCTCATTTTTTTCCCTTTTACCTTTCACACTGTCTTCATGACCCCTTACAGCTTCTGTGGTAGCAGTGGAGTCACTGTGTACCTCAGTTCTGCAAGGAAAGGATCTTCTGTTGATAAGCTCCAGCTGGCATTGTGGACTGCCCTTGTAGCCATCACAGCTGAAGAAGAGAAATTTACAAAGCCACCACTGAAGTGTCTTGTTCTACATACTCATGTCACGTCCTATTGACAGTTTCTATCTTGCTCAAGGTGTTTACAAAGCAAAAGAAAAACAGAATAAAATTTAAATAATTTTAAATGCAAGGGAGAAGGTGTTAAGCTTCCCTGTCTTGTGTGATCTTTCGTGTTTGATGAAAGTGTGGATTTTGTTCAGTTTCTCTAACGAATGAGTGTAATGTAAGTGTAAAGCTGATCAGACACTTCTGGCTTCTGGTGAGATTTATCACATCTGTTGGGTTTTCTGAAACTTTCCAAGACTAATGATACTGGATCATTTGGCTTGTAAATTGGGACTTGCCTCATCTATATGGCTGTTCTGGAAAAGCTTGAGCAAGATCACTCTACCTCAGCTGAAATCAGATGTTAATTTCCAGTACAGGATGAACTGCTGTGAACCAACACTGATATTTTCCAAAGCCTCTTAATGTTTCTGAAGATAATGTATCTCCAGATTAATCTGGAAAAGGTCATTCTTTTCTTTTATATTCTGATGTCAATTGGAGAAGGAGGAGAAGTCTAAAATACAGCTAATTTACATAAGAATTTGAGGTGGGTTTTTGTTTTCCTTCCTATTCAAATTTATCTGACAGCAGAAAATCTCTTCTCTTGCTTACTGTTGTTGCTGAGACTGTGATTTGCCACAAGGAAGTATGCTTCATTATCTGCAGAGAACCGGGGGCCATGACCATAAATTTGAATTGCAGATGTCACGTGGTTTCTGTGGTAACCAATTCTGATACCATAAACGCCAAAGTGTGCAGGATCAAACAGACAGAAAAATTAGCCTGCAAGTGGCAGTTTGCCTTACTCTAGCATGTGAAGTGGCAGAGAGAGTACAATAAAAAAAAATCTTGATTGGAGACTGTGCTTTTTATAAATGTTCTTTTTCAAACGTTTTCTCCTTCTGAAAAGCCTACAGTGTTGGCAAACCTTCACCATGTGTACACAGACTTCTTCCCATTAAAATGACAGACCTCATTAAAATGTGTATTTCTCACTACTTTGTTTTGCAAGTCAGCTATGTCTTCCTTGTGTTTGAAAAGCTAACAAAGCATCACAGCATTTTAGGACCTGTTTGAAAATCTTTCACAAACCTGAAGATACTTATGTATCTATTCTGTGCTTTCAAAACTGGAACCATTACAGTAGTGACAGGCAAAAGTCAAAAGGGTAAAACTGCAAGGAATAACTACAGAAACCTGTGGAACATACTAAGCAATCAGGAATGAGAAATCAACAGGGTGACTTGCATTTGGCAAGCAGGAACTACATAGAGCGCTATTTTTCTCCATCATGAATTTGTAACCTCCATTCATTACTATTTCCTGCAGCTTTCATACTAATAAAATTTTTGCCTACCACCCCATCTACTGTGTGGCACTTTGATAGGACTGTAGTGTCAACAGCCTTCCTTTTAGGGGTAGAGAAGTTATGACATGGAAACTGAACTATGTCGTAGTTCATTGGGAAGGATGATCTCCAAAATATCCTAATGGGAAAACCAGTCCGGGATGGTGGTAATGACAAAAGCTATAAAGAAGTACATCAGAGTTTGCTGTGTACTTTGAGTAAAAATGTTGCTGTGCTCCGTATTTGGAGCTATGAATGCATGCCTTAATGAGACTGCTATTTTTTCGGTCTTACTGTGGTGTGACTGCTTTGCAAACAAGGCACTCAATTTGCATCATGACCAAAGGCAGTGTATTGTGGTGGTAATCTATTCAAAGCTGATATTCTACCCCTGTATAGAAGCAAAGCTGCCTTCTATACATGCTGCAAAAGTAGTATTTCATGAAATTAATAGAGCTGCACACTCAGGTGACTGCTATTGTAGTTTAATGCTAATCTTGCTGCATTTTCAAGTTTGGGTAGTGGCATTATCCTACTGGGCAAGGCTTTCTGGTAGCAGTTGTTACAACTGTGAATTGTTCAGAAGGCATTCTAATATGATACAGTGTCATAGTACTGAAGAACATAATTCTTAAGGAATAGCTATCTAATGCAAATTTGATTTACATTAATATCTTGTGAGTAGTAAGACATGACAGCATCAGATTCATATTGTCATTGGTTAAGAGGACTGCTGTATGGGATATTGTACAAGTGATCATCAGTGTATTCTGAGAGGCAGATGGAATTTTCAGTATATTCATAGTGACTGCAAGCATTTTTTTGTCCTGTGCAACATGCTGCATCATGACACAATAATAAAAAAAAAAGAGGTTAGTTGCACAACTACATGAAAAACAGAACAAATGGCTCCATAACTAAGACTGGACTAGGAGAAGATGTAGTATTACCATTTTTAGAGATAATGTAAAGGGCCTAATTTTCATTCTGTTGTAAAGCAAGAACCCAAAACATTGAAACTTCAAGTCAAATGACATGGCAAAAGAGACTTATGTTTTCTGGCTAACTGCAGCTTTTAGCTGGCAATGTTTCTGACTGCTTCTGAATCTTTAGCAGGAGAGCAGATCCTCAGCTGATGTAAGCTGGCATAGCTTCATAACCTATGATAATCAAATTTGACAGTCTGAGAGAATGATGGAGCGGTAGCCTTAATGAAATGCTTTAACAGTTGATTTGGAGGATGGATATAAACAGGCTGGAAAATATCTCTAAATTTAGTCAGTACAGTGATGACACAGATGTGGGCTCTGTTTCAAATGCTTAGGCTGACTTTCTCAGGCCCACTGCTCCTCCTGACATCTTTAGTTTATGGCTTTACAAAATCTACTGTATTTTCTGAGTATATTTCTCAGATTCTGAGTAGATTTCCCCCTTCCCCCAAGAACTTTTAAAGGGTTTAATATTTTAGTTTAATTTTTTTTTCTTAAATTTAAATCCTTAATTTGAGTTCTCATCTCTGCTAAGTGGTTGTGGCTTTCAAGAAAAAAAGAAAAACCACAGTATTTAAATTTTTAAGTGGGATTTTGGTTCAGCTGCTCTTTTCTTGTGGTCTGTCAGTGCTTTTCATCTGGATAATGGAGGTGAAGGTCCTTCCTTGAGGGCCTACGATGTAACTAACCTGAAAGAAGAGTCACCCAGCTCCAGAAGGGCTGAAGACAGCAGCTCAGTGCTTACGTGTGTTGTCTGTAACAGTACTTGACCCAGAGCTTTCTGCTTCATACGTAGTTTTGTTAGTCACCTTAAATAATTCACTCATGATGGTGAATTGGTAAAGTGACCAAAAATGGAAAGCATGTTTAGAAGAGGGGGATGATCTGCCTTTTTGACTTAGCAGTGACCACTCCAGCAGCTGCACTGTTAAAAGTGTCATACATTCCTCAGCTAGAATAACGATGAATATGAAGGGAAGGAGCAAGTGCTGTGCTTTGTAGATGTGAAATGGTATCTTTAGGGCACCTATAGGGATGCTAAGTCATATCTTGGCAAATCATCAACTATGAAAATATCTCAAAGTGATGAAAAGTAAAGCTACACCTAAAGATGGCTCAAACGTTAATTATCTTTGGGTACTTTGTATCCTTAGAGTTGAACTTCAGTTATTCAAAAACTGTTTTGAATATTTAAGTACTAGCATATTTGCATACTCGTGTTTTCAGGAACCTGAAATCCTCATGGTAGAAAGCTCCAGTGCAGATTTTGCTGCATCATCTGTAGTAGGAGGTCCATTCGCAGAAGATTAATTCATCGGTTGGTGAAGAAAGCTTCTGGTCTTTTATGCTTCCTTTGTTACCATTTTTCACAGAAACTGCAAATGAATAGCACCTTTTAGGATGTGTAATTTATCCCTTGTCCACTGCAGAATTGTTCCTAAGAGCACTGAGTTTGAAATCTATGATTTTTTGTGGCACTGCACTAATTTCTTTAAGGCCCAAGTTCAGTGATACAGACCACACAAACAAGAGTGTCTGCATGGATTTGCACATCTCTTCTGTTTGGAAAGAAGGGATAAGCGAAGTTCTTTGTTTTTTTCAGGATGTTTCATAATACTGATCTCTCATTAATGCACCACTTTGGGTACTAATTTGCAAGGAGCTGACAGAAAACAAACAGAGCTAATAGCCATTTCCTCTTGCACAGAAAATTATAGCTTGCATTAGTAAGTGCTTGGCCATGCTGCACTTGGAGCTTTGTTGGATTGAACTGGTGTGAATTTGAAATTAATCAAATGTCTGGATTTTATTAATGGCATGTGAGTGATTGACTGTGGGTCTTCCTCCTCTTTATACTAAAAGAAAGGTATAGAAGAGTTAACACAGTGGTTGAAACCAAGAGGAAAAAAGTGCCATTTTTCTTTCATTTCTCCTCGTTTATTGCAGGAGCCACTTTACTGAAATCAGTACTTACACTTAGTTAAAACACTAATTATGATTCAGAGGCACCTAGGGAAGTTTGTAAAATTAAATGGTGTTCAGTATAAAGAGCTAAAAATGGATTGAAAACAAAAAGTCATATGTCTGATGAATTTCTTACGACAAATACCAGCCCAGTGAAAGATAGGTATATTCACTGGATCATACGCACCTGACTTAGTTGGGGAATTACACCACTAAAAAACTTTGTGCCTGACAAGGCAATTGCTAAAATCCATTTTGAATGGTACTGCGTAGCAGTTGCCATTCAAATCTGTTACTGTCACTTTTACTCACAGTAAAGGGAAACTCAGTTCAATATGTTCCACTGAATCAGGGAAATGAAATGGTAGCACAAAATAATTTTCCAATTAGTTTTCAAACTAAGCATTTTATTAAAAAACAAAGTTTTTGCTAAGGACATGACACCCAAGTTCCCTTTCTAATGGATCTGTCAACTGAGTATTTTATATAAAACTCATGTGAACCTCAAGCTCTTGCATGGTGTGAATGTAGGGGGTTTTGTATCTATCTGTCACTTTTATTTATAAACTTGATTTTTAATGGTGAAGGCCTGGTTGTGGCTTGAGTTAGTATGTTTCTGAGAGTTCTCAGGCATAGGTTCCTGTTACCTGGTGGATGGCTAGGGTCAAGACTTGGAAACTTCTTTTCACTCTTAGGCATGATTATTACCCTTGCTGTTGCGTTAATACACACTGGACAAAGCTTCTGGGGCCACTTTTTATCTTTTTAGTGTCTTGATTCATTCCCCAGTTCATTCTATCAAGTCACCTCCTTTTTCATCAGCACACACGACCATGGATATTTCTGTCTGCTGAATACAGATCTGTCATTGTTGAATAATTGCTTGATAAGTTCCAAGACACAGACATTCATTCAACAGAGAAATAGAGGTGTGATCTTGCAAAGACATGATGGTATGTACTTCTGACACCAGCAGAAGATTGGGTCTCTGCGACTTATGCAGTAATAAGTTATTTTCTGATTGTTGAACTTAACTTAAAATGTGTTTGAAATAAGTTTTTCAGAAAGAATAATATGTCTTGACTGTTGTACCAACTTACAGTAAAAAACCCCACATTTCCCCATGAAAACGGTGGCTAGATTTTTCAGTTATAGCTGAATCTGTTTGTTGTTCTTTTTTTTTAACTGCAGAAAGTGAGTGAAAAAGTAGGAGGTGCAGAAGGAACCAAGCTAGATGATGACTTCAAAGAAATGGAAAGGGTAAGTCTACATACCAATGTGTTTATTAATAATTACCATTCATTTTTACTTTCTAGGATAGGAATTTCAAAGCTTTTGTCCCTGAATCACTTGAATAATTTTGAAAGACTTAACTTTTAGACAGCAGGACTGAACTTTCATTTTCATATTTCTTTTTGTTTTCTAACCAAGACATACATAATAAATGGCACTCTTTATAATGCCAATATTTCATTCAGAGATTGAGGCTGATGTCAGCTACAAATTAGTTTCATTTAAACCATTGTAGTGGATCAGAGTGTCTGTCTACAAGATGGTAATTTCAATGGCAAAAGATGCCTGTAATTCTCATCTCCTTGACCATCAGTCAAGAGTAGCAAGAGCTGCCTGCCGAAGGGGGTTGACAGTGGCACTAGGATATTTATTCATAGATTCAGAGATCCTGTTAGGCAGCCTCCACTGGCAGAGTGCCTTGGGTAGATAGGGCTAACCCCCCCTACAGACTACTTGGTGAGGCTGGCAGAGATAGCACTGAGTGTTTCTATGGAGGGGAAAAAAAAAAAAAAAAAAAGCAAAAAAACCCACCCCACAGCTGTGTGTGGCAGTGATAATATTTCAGTTGCAGGGATCGGTAGGGACAGGTTGTTTTTTCCAGCTTCAACTTTGAAAGGTACTATCAAATCTTGTAACACAAGCTACTGCTAGGTAATCTGCAGGGTATTTATCTGATGTATCACTCTGATCAAGAGAAACAGAAGCTATTTATCTGTATGTTTCTAATAGTGAGATGGAGAAAAAACCTTGGATGTAAAATAAAGGAGAAGAGCATATCCTTTGTACTTCTTTCAGCAAAAGTACTGCAGAGTTGGTTTCTCCCCTTTCGTCCAGCTTCCCTTTGAATGTGCCACAAGTATAGGCATTGCTGTCAAAACTGGAAGGTTGTTAACGAAGATTCAGAACACTGGTGCAAGATTTAGAGTGGAAAATAGGACATTGCAACCTCCAGGGGTGAATCCCATGTGCTCGTGGGCGGCGTGGATTGGCAGCCTAGGAGATAAGAGCACTGAGAGTTGAAAAGAGAATGGACTAAACTCATTGGTTGCCTCTGTGCTCCCCGCCTGGCCCCATGGCCCTTGCCAGCTTTTCTGCAGGCAGTGGACATGCTCCTTCTGCCTGTCCCTGGCCTTCCGTTCCCTCGCCCCCACTCTCTCTGCAGCCTTCCAGCCAGTTCTGGGCTCCCTACCAGGCAGTTCAGCTACTTATTCACCCAGGGCTGGCAGACGACTTCTGCTTCTTTGTGTGAAGCACAGAGCAAGACCTGGCAGATGGCAGTGGCAACAGGAAACAGGAAAGATGTCAGTCACAGCATGCTGCAACCAACCTATCTCAGGTGTTCCTTTTTTAAAATAGGAACTTGCCATTTTGGTAAGGGAGTTCACTGTGAGACACAAGCTACCCTGCAGAGAAGTGCAATGTGTCTTCATAGATGCAGAGTACAGGACAAGTTACAGGGATCCCCAAATCTGCCAAAGCAGCAGTCTTTTCTTTGAGGCCTGATCCTGAGAAGGAGAGTAGGTGTACACTTTGCTATATGCAGCTTGGGAAGCTGATGTGATGTGGAGGTCTTCTTAAGAAAGCAAGAATTCCTATTCCGGTAGAAGAAATTAATGCTATTCAGTTCCAAGTATTTTAAATTCCTAAATATTTAATAATTCTTTGTGGAGTTGGCAAGGGGAAATAAATGATGAGTGCACCCATGCTGATAGGTTTCTTGAAAATGGAAACTGACTTCCTTACCTCAATTTTACCAGACCTCTCTCTCTGAAAGAGGTAGACAGCCCATTTTATCAGGTGATTGGTTTGGGTTGACATCTGCTTTCACCTCACTTTGCCAGTTATGAGGGGATCAAAGTTGGCTAGTTCTTAAATAGTTTTCAGTGATGGTTCTATCAAAAAGTTTTTCCTATTGTGGATGCTTCCCAGGGTGATGTAAAGTATCAGCATGGTACAATGAATCATATCAAATTCCTAACACACTCTGAGGTGCTCTGTCCTGATGGCATCACTTGGGAATGAGTCTGCTGTAAACTGAAATGGTGGACTCATGCTTTGGTAGTTTTCCAGGCATTATCACCATTCTGGTACCAGGGCTGTTCTCAAGGACTCAAAAATAAAATTATAAGAAGAATTAAAAAAATTTATAAGAGCAAAAAGAAGAGAGAAAAACATACTCCTTTTGTCTAATATCTTTATTTCATGTTTCTTTTTGTTTAACTCTCTGTCCTTTAGAAAGTGGATGTTACCAGCAGGGCAGTTATGGAAATAATGGCAAAGACAATAGAGTATCTTCAGCCCAATCCAGGTAATGTAATTTCACAGTCTCACAGTACTTGCAGCACTGTTTGAAAATACTATTTCTCACCAATGTATAGCCTGACAGATCTCATCCTCACTGGTGCAGTTCAGATTAACACAAAATCAGTGAAGTTACAGTGAAGACAGATGAGTATAGGCTTCTGTGTTAGGCTGTGAGGGGGAATGGAGACTGGTTTTGGGAGGCTTGTTTTCCTTTTGTGTGTTCCTGCTTTAGATAAGGAAGCAGGATATGACCAGACACTGGGTTTATTTACTTGCAGACATCTGAATGCCAGCTCTGTGGGCTTGGGGGCTCCCTGGGAGCTGGAGATGGCTGTGGACTCCCCAGAGGTGGCAGGGCAGGGCCTGGCAGCCAGGGCCCATCCCACTGCTCCAGCCACCAGGGCAGCAGCCGCAGTCCTGGGCATCAGGCACCTCCCTGGGTATGGGGATCAGGATCAGGCACGGTGAGGGTGTCTGCATGAGACACCTCTTTCTTTTGCAGTCCCAGTCATTCACCTTGGGTGAGGGAAAAAGACCAGGCAGTCCTTGAAGACCACGGGAAGAAAGACAAAGCCCTGAAGCACCTTTCCTCAAGGCACCCAAAGAGATATAATACCACCTTTCACCTGGCCTTCTAGCGATTTCCCATCCTCATTAGAGTTACGACAATAGAGAGGGTGCAGAAGAGCTGTTGATGCCGAACTGGGGAAAAGGGCAGATGAAGGGACATAATTAGAGAGGACTGAATTGAACCTTCAAAATAGAAATAAATGATTGGTTTCCATGGGAGATGAAAGAAAGGTTTTGTGATTGGGCTGATGGAGAGCTGCATGCTCCTCTCTTGCCAAAGGATCCTCACAAGGAGACGTGATGTGGAGCTGTTAAAGTAAACCATTAAATTCAAGAACTTGAAGATTTCGGTAGTAATCTAGGAACATAAGGGTTTTTATACTGGCATAAGGCCATGCCAGCTTCACTGATGGGGTCAACGGAGTTATGCTTGTGCACAATTAGTGTGAAGGTAAAATGAGGCCTGCTATCTACCATAAATATCTTAAGAGTTTCATGGAAGTACAGACCAAATTTACTCCTTCACTGTGAGGAATTTGTTTCTTTATAGCTGGAAACAAATTTGAACCTGTGACAAATATTTTAACTCCAGTGTGGTACAATGAAGGGCTGCTGCTGGTATAGCCTAATTGGTGAAATTTTTATGTTAGATCACAGAGGAAAGGAGGATAATTTGATGACGCTGCCAGTGGATTGAGAAAAGGAGGAATAATATTTACAAGTTCAAGGACTCCTAGAGAGAAAATAATGATGACTAGAACAGTTTCTATGTCAACGGATGAAATACTGTTTATGACTTGAGTCCACAGCTTCATTGCTCATCGTCAACAAGCACTCTGCAGGAAGTGAGTTTAGGATTGACAAACATTATGGGGCTAGTGATGAAATTAACTACTGTCAAGCTGCTGTTGTGCAACATTGTATAGACTGAGTAATAAGCTTGGCTGTTTAGAGCTTCTCTGGCTGCCTTCCTGACACATCTGAGTGATTATGATTGCTGTGAATCACGGAAGAGGCTCACAGCAACGTCAGACAGCAAAATTTCTGGAAGTAGCTATGGGTGTGATTTCAGGCACCTCAGGCTGATGTAAGTTTGCAGTGCTGCAGGAAAGTGCAGTTTGCATGCTGCCGCTACACATCCCCTCATCTGCTTGTGGCATGTGCAAGTAGGATCAGAAAACTAAAATTGTAATAGGCAGGAGGAAGATTTACTTTCTTGCATATCAAATGACATCATGTTATTTGTTCCACAGCTGGGCAATGGTAGCAGATGGGGTAAGACGAAAGGAGAACTGACCATTTGCAGCTCTCACGGAATCTTAGATTGTTTTATGCCAATTGAAAAAGGGCTCCCTATAGTGAGAAGAATTTCAGGGAAAATTACTTCTTTTTTCAATAAAATAAAAAAAAATTCTCTTTAAAATTCTCCCTAAAACTATATTATATTTACCTGGGGCACCAAAAATGCTGATTTCCAGTATTTTCTGTTTGCTTTCTCATTTTCATAAAAAATTGAAACATAACTTTGGGAACGGGGTGGGGAGGAATTTAACAAAAAATATCTTTAACAGCAATATTTAACAGATGTTCTTTTCAAGTTTACCTGGGTTTAGAAGGGAGAAGAGCGTTTAGAATGTAGCACACATTCCTTGATAAGTAGGATGAACCCTAGAAATACCAATATGCTTGGATAACACAGTATTGCAGTGCTAGAGATCAATTGGATCTATGGTGTTTTGAAGGATCAATAAATGAAGTATGCAGCATTGTCTAACTTCACTAAACAGTTAAGTAACTAATGCTGGAGGGAAAATGAAAATGAAAATGGAAATGGGAAGGGAAGGGAAGGGAAGGGAAGGGAAGGGAAGGGAAGGGAAGGGAAGGGAAGGGAAGGGAAGGGAAGGGAAGGGAAGGGAAGGGAAGGGAAGGGAAGGGAAGGGAAGGGAAGGGAAGGGAAAAGGAAGGGGAGGGGAGGGGAGGGGAGGGGAGGGGAGGGGAGGGGAGGGGAAGAGACTTCCTCCCACTTACCAAAAAAACAACCCTGAAGGACAGTTGAAAGTAAATAAAATTGAACACGATGAAGACCCAAAGACTATCCGTGCAGATGTACGTGACCATAATTTCAAGAAAAATAGATGCAGGATGAACAAGATGGAAAGTACAAAGAATGAGCAATTGAATCCACTGCTGAAGTTTCTTTCTAACTCTTTTGGTAGTGTTGTTATGATTCGCCATGAGTCTATTAACAGTTAATATTGAGGTGAGTCATTAGTGACACCATAAAAGTCAATGTAAAGAAGAGGGAATGCAACTGGGAAAAGAATCAAGCATTCAGGTCACTTCCATGTGATGTTTTGTACCTCTCTGCCTGTCCTCAGTCAGGTTAAAACATAACTTCAAGAAGAAACTAGGTGGCACTCACACAATAAAGCAATAGAAATGAAAGGGCTCAGGATAGGATTTTAAGACTGACTGAGCGCACTTACCTCTGCTCCCATGGAAGTTACTGGAATCAACTTTAAAAGAATAAAAGTGGAATGAGACCACTGGTGGATGTATTCTAAGATTTCCTACTAAATCAGTATTCTAATGTAATCATTATTAAATGATTAGATCAGTCATTGAAGCATTAATTTTTCATGTTTACCTTTCTTCTCTTTATCATTTATTTCTTGCCCTTCCCCTTATTGTCCTTTCAGTTCTTTCATTCTTTCCTGTACCTTTTGCTTTCTGCTCATACCTGCCTGTCCAGAATATAGCCGCTTCATTTTTTATATTCCCTCTAACATTTTTTTTTCTTTTATTTCTGAAAATACTCCCATTTTTCCTGTTCTAACTCAGCTTTCTACTTCCGTTTCCCTGATGGATTTTGTTTGTGTCTTAGTTTCTTTTGTGCTTCTGTATTTTCCCATTGCCACCATCATTTTGATGCCATTTTTAAAGGCCAGACACTTCATTAAAATTCAATTTCTTATACTAAGCAGTCAGCCAGTCTGCTGACTGTAGTTTTTTAGTGGGCAGAAACAGAAAGCATCAAGAAATTCAGATGCTGAAAAGCATGATCTGGTGGCAGTCAAGCATAGTGAGAAAGCTTACAAAACCATTATTACTCTATGTTAAAAATGTGTTATCCTTTCATAGCTGCTTCTCAGGCAAAATAATTACTATGACACATGCCGATTTTCTTGTGTGTGTTTCTGTGTCTATGTCTATGCATGCATTTCCATGCCACAAGGTGAAACATACCCAGCAACAAGAATCATCTCTTGATAAGTCCTTTCAACAGTAAAGCAAGAGCAAAACACGTGTTGACTCCAGTCTGATAATGTTCTCTTTTGTTGCAGAAATATGTGCAAGGTTGAATTTTGACCAATGAAATCAGCACACAAAGTGTGAGCTTCTAATGTTTTGTAAACAGAAATGTTAACTCATAAGAGCAACTAACAAAGTCAAGCCTTCGCAAGGAGGAAGGTAGAGGCATTCATAGCTGTCCTCCTGTAGCATACACAATGATGTAGGTAGAAACACTCACTGAGTCAGTTTTGCTGGCAATAGGATTTAGCTGGCAAAATTTGAAGTCAAGTGTGATTAAATAATTCCCTATCTGCAGGCCATTCACATTCTCTAGTTGCGACAATTCACTAAAGCACATCATCAAATTAGTACTTTTATGTTTGTTTTGTTTTTTTTCATCAGGTGTGATAATTGTGTGCTTTTTTCTGATCTGCAGTTGTGCATCTGAAATAAAATAAAAGCGAAACAGCATCCTGGCCTGTATCAGAACTAGTGTGGCAGAAGGACTAGGGAAGTGATTATCCCCCTGTACTCGGCACTGGTGAGGCCCCACCTCAAGTACTGTGTCCAGTTTTGGGCCCCTCACTACAGGAAAGACATTGAGGTGCTGGAGCATGTCCAAAGAAGAGCAACAAAGCTGGTGAAGGGTCTAGAGAACAAGTCTTATAAGGAGCAGCTGAAGGAACTGGGGTTGTTTAGTCTGGAGAAAAGGAGGCTGAGAGGAGACTTTCTCTCTCTCTACAACTATGTGAAAGGAGGTTGCAGCGAGGTGGGTGTTGGTCTCTTCTCTCAAGTAACAAGTGATAGGACAAGAGGAAATGGCCTCAAGTTGTGCCAGAGGAGGTTGAGATTGGATATGAGGATAAATTTCTTCACCAAAAGGGCTGTCAAGCATTGGAACAGACTGCCAAGAAAAACGGTTGAGTCATCATCCCTGGAGGTATTTAAAAGACGTGTAGATTTGGCACTTAGGGAAATGGTTTAGTGCTGAATTTGGCAGTGTTAGCCTTATGCTTGAACTAGAGGATCTTAAAGGTCATTTCCAACCTAAATGATTCTATGATTCTATAAAGTACATTTGAAAACTGTATTGATGTTGGAGTTTCCCCAGATCCCCATAAAAAGCAAAAAGTGTTTCAAAGGGTGTTGGACATCATGTTTGGGAATGTAGGTTTTATTTAGTATTCTACAACAGAAAAATTCAAGCATTTAAAAAATGTGGGGCACCACAGTTTAGTCTTGAGTGTACCTAGTCTGGACTTTTCCTTGAGAGGGAGGGTGGTTCAATCTGCTGTCCATCTCGTACTCAAGGATTTTAAGATTAAGAATTTGGGGATAGCTTGAAGATTTTTCTACTTGTGTTGTAAAACGTGTCAAACATACTATCTTGGGAGTGTTCTTGGACTTTCTTCTGTCCAAATAATTGTAATGGGAGCTTTGACTTAAAGTTCAGGACAGAGCCTCCTCTCTGGCCTACCAGCAGAAGAAGAAAGTCACTGACCAACATCTCATTCCTTTGCTCTAAAAATAATTGATGAAAAGCAGGGTTTAGTCCTAAACTTAGGTAATGTCCTTCAAACACATTGTAGGTATCTCAGATAAATGTAAGGAGTGCATTCCTGTCTGTGTAGACAAATTATTGCACATATGTAACCTTTGTCACTTGCCTGCTTCAGCTTCCAGAGCTAAACTCAGCATGATCAACACTATGTCAAAAATTCGAGGCCAGGAAAAGGGACCAGGTTACCCTCAGGCTGAAGCCTTGCTGGCAGATGCGATGCTGAAATTTGGCCGAGAGCTTGGAGAAGAATGCAACTTTGGTAACTTGATTACTTCTTTTTCTGTTATAATGCAATAAAAATGGTAGTAAAATTTAATATAACTTTCATTATTGAAGTGTTGTGCTCTTATAAAGGAAGAAATTCTGCAAGAACCATCAGAGTTCAGCTTCATCAGACTTCTCCTTTAAGGGTGGTCTAGGCCTGTTGAGTATCCTTTATGGATTTGGACTAGAGATTTTTTTCTTGTGGATGAAAGTCAAATTGTTTCCATTTGGACCCATATCCATATAGGCTTTAGGCTCTCTGTCATAGATTATGTTACTGGGGATGTGTTGGGATGAAAGATGTACGTGTTCAGAAATCATATTAGTTCTATGAACATGTTCAATAAAACCCTTTTGTCCTCAGAATCCTTATTTATTATGTTATTATCCCTATGTTATATATCCCTTTATTATGTTATTTTCTTCATTACAGGCAAGGAATAAAGGCTAATTTTTAAGGTTTTTATTAGACTTTATTAGACCATTTTTCTGACCAAATTCCACATTTTAAGGCACTAGTGATTACTCCTGTCTTATCTGTCAACCGCTCCTCCGTCCAAGCCCCAAATGAGTTTACAACCTTCTGAGCTAGAAATGTTAAAGAGAGACTTAGCATTGTGTTCTTCAACAGTAGAGGTCTAACTAAAAGAGATGACATTCACGTCAGGATCTTTTGTTGTTCTGTCCTGTTTATGTGGGCTTCTCTGTGGCCATTTTTATATGGCAACATACAGGACCCTCAAATGGGACTGTGAAATTCTATTTCCTGTTTGAATCTTCATAAAATGTTGTTCCTGCCATAAAGACATCTGCAATGGAAAAGGTACTTTCTTGTTTGTTTCATATAATTTGCTAGTTAACTTGGCAGATGTAGGCTGATTTGTGCTAAAGACTACTGAATTGTTTTTTTAATTGGTTGCCTCTCATTTGCTAAATTTCAAACACATTTTTAAAGGGAAAATGAAGAACTAATAGAATTTAGTTTGTGTAAATTGCTGTATATTCCCTGATGATTGCAGTAGCACACAGCAGAATAGATATGGCAATTATTTTC
Source organism: Numenius arquata (assembly GCF_964106895.1). NCBI lineage: Eukaryota > Metazoa > Chordata > Aves > Charadriiformes > Scolopacidae > Numenius > Numenius arquata. The sequence goes on from NC_133616.1 coordinate 36,657,047, forward strand.
ACATTCTTAACTAATAGCAGCTATTATGGCTGTTTGTCACTCTTCATCCGGGTCTGGCAGGCTCTCTAGTTTTGCAGTGCATTGCTGGCATTCCCTGCTTGGGAGACAAAGCTCCTTCTGATTTCTCATTTTCACGTTTTCAGAACCTTTGTATTCTTTGCAAGGGGATTTTTTTCCAGTGACCTACACCTCAAACCAGGAGGGTATTTTTGAGCTTCTGTTTATGAGCTTTTCTGTTTATGTAGAGGAGGTAAACCAGAGTGGTAATTTTTGTGGCCCTCAAGTTAATCTTGGAGGAAATCTCAGAAGGCAGCTAATTCTTATTGAAGTTTATGAACCTGAGTAGGTGTATGAAGTCGACAGTTTAATCAAAAAAATCTTTCATAAAAAAATTTCTGTGAAATTGTTAAGAATCTTTACATTTGATACTGTCACCAGTCTCACTGATACAAACAGGGAGACTTGGACTTGCATTAGAGCTATTTTTGTATGCAGCCTAGTGTCTAGCGGCAGCAACACCAGAGCAAATACAGATAATTCTTTTCTAGTGTGTTTCACCAAGAGTGAGGAATGAACCGGTGAGGGATGTGGAGGAGGCTGTCCTGATGCAGTGTGGATCCTCAAGTGTGTTACAAGGCATAAACCCTGGGGGCTGCAGAAGTGTAAAATCCATGTTGCCAGTGCACTATACTATGTTTCGTTCCTAAACTTGAGACTTAAAATGAAATGTTAATTTAAGTTTCCATGACTCAATTTCATTCTACAGTGATTTGGAACTAAGTTACTTTGAGATAAAGTGGACATCTTTTCTTTCAGGACCAGCACTTGCAGATGTGGGCGAAGCTATGAAGGAGCTTTCTGAGGTTAAGGACTCTTTAGACATGGAAGTGAAACAAAACTTCATTGATCCACTTCAGAACCTCCATGACAAAGATCTGAGAGAAATACAGGTATTGCCCGCAATGTGGCATTTTAATAATGCCAAATATCTAGATTGTGTATATATCCAAAAGTTATGTAAGTTGTGTAGTTTAAAATGGGCTTTCAGATTCACAGTTTATCTGATTTTAGTATCTTTGACTAAACTCAGGAGTTTTAAGTTCTGTTTCTCTTGTTGATGGTTTAAAAAGGGAAAGATCAAAATTCTAACATTTTTTGACCATAGCATTGTCAAGCTTATGCAGTCGTCAATGCAGTACTCTAATCCTACCATTTGAAAGCTCATTTCACTAGACAGATGAACAGATGTTTACATTCAATTTTCTGGTGTATAACATGTGGCGAGGTTTCGAGAGTTGCCTCTAGACTGGCTCTACTCTTTTGTCTGTATGAAGACTATCTGCAGCATTCCCAGGAATTTTGAGCACAAACACTGTTTGGTTGCATGAATTATGCAATTAGTAATCTAAGAACCAGCTAGAGTTTACAGCGAAAAATCTGTTTGCACACGCACTTCTATGGACACAACCTAATTTTATGATTTTGCAAGTAAAAGTGCCTCCCAATTCAGCAAATGCTTATCTGTATAAGTAACTGTTCTTCTGAGCTCAGTAAGACTTTCATATTGTTAAATGTATGTGGAAAAAAGATTATATAATTCACAAAGTTGACAAAGTTACAAATATCATGATAGGTGACAAATTGATTCTTCTGAGGGACAGTAAACACCTAAAATATGCATGCTTATGCATGCCAATGCTGGTAACATTAACTTTTGGCCGGCTTGACATAGCAGCTGCTAAACAGATTGACATGAACGTTATGTCGCTTAATGAACTGGAAAATATTTAATAAAAATATAATATTAATATCCTTTGGTGGTCTGATGGAAATGCTAAAAATATTTTCTGCGTTGCTTTGTTTATGAGAACTATTACACAGGCAAAAATGTACTAACTTGTGCTTTTAGCAGAATTTTTTCTTAAACATCTAGGTAAAAGCCATGGTGTTCAGGTAATTCTGCATCAGAGTTAAGAAGCTAGAAACTCGTGTATCTTTTTATACAGGTGGGAGTTGCAGTTACCCATTCTGTGTCACCTTTTTTTAATGTTGAAGGTCTGTAATTTAGACAGCAGTGTGCCATTGCTGCTTAAATGGCAGCAGAAATACATTGTTCTGTATTTCTGCCCTCTAGGGAAGGGTTAATATACAGCAAACAGCACATGCTTGCAAATGTACACGAACTGCCTGATTACAATGCAGTGTAAGGAGAGCTGGGGAACATCCTTTCTTCTGTGCTTGCATCTACATTTTTGTTTTTTAGCATCACCTAAAGAAAATGGAGGGTCGACGCCTGGATTTTGATTACAAAAAGAAAAGGCAGGGCAAGCTCCCTGATGAAGAACTTCGCCAAGCTCTGGAGAAATTTGATGAATCAAAAGAAATTGCTGAGTCAAGCATGTTCAACCTTCTGGAGATGGATGTGAGATATCTCTTTTAATTTTTGAGCTGAATCTTAAAATGAGAAAGATACTGGTTCAGCAGCTATGGCAGTCTAAAGCATTCTAAAATTTGAAAGCCTTATTAAATCCGTGACAGCACAGATTCCTGTGTTTGTACAGTGGAGAAGCACTTGCCTCCTTGGTGGACTCAGAAGCCATAGCCATCTACAGCATGCACATGTAGGACTAATTTTATAGGAATTTTGTAGGTAAGAGATTTAAAGAACATAAGTCCTCTGTAGCATCATTGTGCTTCCTAACTGCACAGTACTTACAAAACCAAATATCTTCTTTCTTAGAATTATGTAAATGTAAGTCTTGACTTTTACTTAGCTGTGGTGTTTGGGTTTGAGCCAAGGCTTTTGCTCAAGTGTGGGCTGCTGAGAGGATTGGTGAAGATCAGAGATGAACTTACAATCCCATGGTCTCTGCTGTAATCACATGCAATAGTGAGTAGAAAAGCTAAAGTTAATGTGAGTGCTCAAATCTGACTTTGCAGTATAACTTTTGCTTACAGACTAGTTTAGGATTGGGTATCTATTTGGGTTTTCTAATCTTCTATTTATAATTAATGTTAAAACTGTAAAATCAAGTGAGAAGAAAACATCTCTTTTGGAGGAAAAAAAACATTTCAGCTCAAGTCTGTCTTACAGAATATGTGGTCAAAGGAAACTCAGTTTAAATATTTCTGTTGAAGTAAAGGATTGGGTTTATTTAAAGTTTAAATACACACCTAATTTAATAATTCATTTTGTTACCAAATTGCTGTAGAGGAGCCATAACAAACCTGAAAATAGTTCCATGTTTGAAATTAAATATATCTGTGCTGAAGTGAAAGAAATATAACAAGTTTGTAGTTTTAATCCTTTGTGGTAACATCTGACTCCATGTGGCCGGATAGTGCTGGCCTGCATTACGCTGTTGTGGCATTGTGTACTATGGAAACTGCTAGCATTGCCCACACCAGAGTTTTGGATGTTTTTTCTCTTATAAAGTAGAATGCTATCTGCCTTCACTGCAAATATTCTGCATTCCTGGTTTGGTCTGCTTCATAGGCCAGAATACAACAGAAGCATGACCATAGTCCATATGGTTTTGTGCCCTTCAAAGGCAGGGAAGGAGAAGGTGTATTATGCTCTGTATTACAGTCTCATTTTCACTTTCATGGTGTTTGCTGAATGAGGTAGGTCTGTAGGCTGCTGTTTGTGCAAATCATCCATAGACATGATCAACGGAGAAGAGTTGCAGTTGCCATTCCAGATCAGGTCTTTACCAGACATGATAATGAATAAAGACTGATATGTAACTGTTTTGCGAGCTACAAAGGTGAATCAAGTTTTTAGAGAGATAAGTAAAACGGCCTTTGCAGTGTCGGTGTGACAGTGGTCTTCACTGGCTGTTGCTAAGCTGTTAGTACTCACCTGAGATGTGATGTTTTAATGTCAATCCTCAGATTGAACAAGTGAGCCAGCTTTCTGCTCTCGTACAAGCCCAGCTGGAGTACCACAAGCAGGCCACGCAGATCCTACAGCGAGTTACTTCTAAGCTGGAAGATAGGTAATGCACTTTTTGTAAGTTTGTTGAATTTTGTTTTACAGAGGCAGAAAACCTATGAATGGAATGCAATACTGTTATCTTTTGCAACTTGGTAATTGTATGTTTAGGAAAACAAGGGCCATTTCATTAGGCAATTGCAAGCTGAGGTTGGTATGTTTTGGAGATGCATATGCTTCCAAGTATGACTGAATGAGGACTGAGTTCAGGAAAGCATCTCAGCTCAGCAAAGTTGTTAAATGTGATTTAACTGATAGCTATTGTTTATAAATATTGGAAGTCAGTGGGACTTACAGGTTTGGATTCCTTACCATTCCTGCATGTGTTGACAAATGTATTCAACATCTTCTGAGTGAAGGTGTTAATGATTGCTATTGAAAAAGAGTATCTTGTTACATTCTCATCTACCCAAAGATCTTCCTAAGCCAAGTAGTGAGACCACCATCATCTACCACCTTACTCAATACTCTTTTGTTCCCTCTGTATTGTTGGATCAAACTTGATACAAGCCTTAACTGAGCTTACCTCTGCCATCTCCTTTTCTGTGAATGCTATTTCAGAATTGATTCAATATCTTTTAAATAGAATTCTAGAATTTTTAGTTAAGAGTTTTTGTTTCTATCAACACAAAATAGATTATACTGCCCTGAAATGAGGAAAATAGTGTTTGTAAAAGTTTATCAGCTTCCTACACACGTCCTTCTTCCAGGAAACGTAACACAAAGGAAAGATTTCTTTAGTCCACACGGTTCTGGAAGCACACAGACTGTTCTAAGTCTTAAAATTTCTTTGTTATTAGGAGCAGCACTTGTTTTGGTTAGGTAGGCTGCCCGGCAGGCTGTTTCTGGATACGGTTTGCAGTACTGTCTAAACAGCTAGCAAAATGATTTTCAGCACTTCCAAATGAATGCTGCAATTCACTTCCTTTACAGAAGCATTAAAAAATCCTCAGGAGCAGGTGGGTTGTTCTGTACTCCCTAAGTTATGTCATAAAGTGAACACACCTCTCTCTGCAGCAGATTTCTCTTTCTATATTGATTCAGATAATCCTTTGCCCTTTTGAAACTTCTAAACAGTCAGTATCTTTGCTTTAAGTTTCAGCTCTGAATGATTGTAACTTTTCAGGAACCCTGCATCAGACTACTGTTATAGATCAGATGACACTAGTCTGTTGCATGAACTTACTGCGCAACCCTCAATATAAAGAGTCTGCTGGCTAAATCATCCTTCATCCACACCACTGGACACAAATTAGAGCACTGTGATATGCTCTTGCCAGGGATTAAGGAGGGATGTAGAGCTCTTACTATTTGAACTACTGGTCTTTTCCTGCTACATGGCCCTCAGGTTTGGGGCTTGTTTTTTTCACCATATGGACCAGAAAATTAATAATGCTTTAGCTTTAGACTGAGCAAATTTGTTACTGTTCATTCTCAGTGATGTTTGCAACACATACTGCCCGTTTTCTAGATACTTTTTAAAAGATGTGAAAGGAATTTGTTCATGCTGTTGTTTGGCGTGGATGAAGTTTCCTAACTGCTAAGACTGTCCTGCTTAAAATATTGCCCAAAGAATTTAGAAAAAATATGAGTTCGACTGCAAAACCCATGAAAAACTTAAAAATGCACTGGAGTCTTCTTTCTGGGTGCTTCAGGTTAGGCTTCAAGACTTTCTTCAGGAACTGCAAGTGCAAGAATTTTCATTTTTCTTTCACACATTAACGGAAGGCATGAACTCCCTTAATATACCATGATTGCAGGAACTGGGACTTCAGAAACTTGCCAAACACTGGGAGAATTAGAATAACATTAATAAAATCTGGAAGGTCAGCAAAGATTTTTCATATTAAACTCCCTTTTTCATCAAGCAAAAGGAGGCTGCAGTTTTCAAAACAGTCTGTCGTGACAGAGCAGCTGAGAAGCAGGAATAGTTTCCTTGGAGATGTTTCTTTTCTTAAGAAATATGGCTCATGCTGAGCTTTTGGGTAATTTTTAGCAAGTCACTAGAACTGTTGCCTTCTAGTTCATTACCTGTAAAAAATGGTCTGTGCTTCACAGAACTATTAGGTGTAACAGAAATTAAGTATTTCTTTCTTCAGAACTTTACTGTTTTGAAGAAGTAACTTCTGTAAATGAGTGAAACACAGCAAAGCCTTTTTATTTAATGAAGTTCAACAAGGCCAAGTACAAGGTCCTGCATGTGGGTCAGGGCAATCCCAAGCACAAATACAGGATGGATGGATAATGGATTGAGAGCAGCCCTGAGGAGAAGGACTTTGGGATGTTCGTGGATGAGGAGCTCAACATGAGTCAGCAAGGTGTGCTTGTAGCCCAGAAAGCCAACCGCATCCTGGGCTGCATCAAAAGAAGTGTGGCCAGCAGGTCCAGGGAGGTAACTGCCCCTCTGCCCTCGTGAGACCCCACCTGGAGTATTGTGTGCAGCTCTGGAGCCCCCAATATAAGAAGGACATGGACCTGTTGGAGCAAGTCCAGAGGAGGGCCACGAAAATACTCAGAGGGCTGGAGCACCTCTCCTGTGAGACAGGCTGAGAGACTTGAGGTTGTTCAACCTGGAGAAGAGAAGGCTCCGGGGAGACCTTATAGCGGCCTTCCAGTACCTGAAGGGGGCCTACAGGAGAGATGGGGAGGAACTCTTTATCAGGGAGTGTACTGATAGGATGAGGGGTAACAGTTTTAAACTGAAAGAGGGGAGATTTAGATTAGATATTAGGAAGAAATTCTTTACTGTGGGGGTGGTGAGACACTGGAACAAGTTGCCTAGAGAAGTTGTGGATGCCCCACCCCTGAAGGTGTTCAAGACCAAGCTGGATGGGGCTTTGAGCAACCTGCTCTAGTGGGAGGTGTCCCTGCCCATGGCAGAGGGGTTGGAACTCCATGATCTTTAAGGTCTCTTCCAACTCTAACCATTCTATGATTCTATGACTCTATTTAACTTATTTTGACGACTTCATTAATTTATGTTTTTAACACACTTATGTTTTTGTTTATGAAGAAGAAAAGCAGTCTCTGGGGACTGACTATTGTTGATAATATTTTGGATGCTGAGAAAACCCTTGTTATCAGGACCAAAAAGTATTCTGCCATATGCAGTATTAGAAATATATGTGGCAGTCTGCATAAACTGCTCTGATTCCATGATCATCCCTTCCCTGGATTTTACCCTTGAATCTGAAAATGTAGCCTTTCCTAGAAATTGTAGGTTTCTCAATTAGAATAATAAGTTGAAATGAATGATGCATAATACTTTTATTTTGAGAGTCAGAAAAACTGGAGTTGTGTGCCTTTGTGAAACAAGTATTCCAAATTATAAATGAACTCAGTCTGCAACTGAAGTCAGTACATTCCCACGCAGTCTCCGTACAAAATGACAAGAGCTGGCATCGACCAACTGAATAGTTAAGGCTTGCCAGGGATAGAAGCAAAAGTCATGCTAAAAATGAGAGCAGAGATGTTTGTACAGCCCTTTTGTAAGCAGTGCTAATCACATAACAAGTTTTTCTCCATTAGAAGCTCTTTGTTATTGTTAGACAAAATGAAGCCAGACAAAATGCTAAAAGAAAAATTAACAACCTCATGGCATAGTCACTTCAGGTGTTTTTTGGTAATTTAAACTAACGTTGTAAACAAAAAAATTACTCCAAGTGTCAAAACTTGTTTAGTCTGTGTGGTCAGTGGATGGAAACTTCAGCCATAGAAATAAAGAAGTTTGGTGCATCTCATCTGTTAACTCTTGACATTTAACTTGATGTTTTGGCAGAATAAAAGAGGCATCCTCTCAGCCCAGGAGAGAATACCAGCCCAAACCCCGTATGAGCCTAGATTTCACAACTGGGGACAATACTCAGCACAATGGAGGAATATCCCATGCCACCACACCCAAGCCATCAGGTAATGGCAGTAGCACTGTGAGAAGAAAAGCTTCTGAAGTTTTGCTACATGCAGAAGTTCCATGCTTTCTTCTAGAGATTAGTTCTTCCATAGCGATGGAAAATGAGACTAAGGGTAGTACAAGAGAGAGCTTTTTGAACTGTTGTTTCTTTGTAAAGTGTTCACATTCACAGGCAGGAGAACGGGGCTGGATCATCCACTGCTTCAAATGTGTCTTTGAGTCAAAAATTTCCTTAGTCTTAGAAGCTCAAAGAGATGCTGCTGTACTAAATTCACCTTGAAATATAGATCCTTACAAAAAAGGCATTTAGAAACCAAAAGAACAACTGCAAGTTTTCAATGAAAATGCAGAACCTCGAATCCTCCAAAACTTCCATAACCTTATCCTGCTTTTTATAACCAAGTATTACAACACAAAGAGCCTGAAAGTAAAAATCAGTAAAAAGAAAAAAAAAAGCCATCTGAGTTAATTTCTTTGTCTAATTGGGAGCAGCACAAGCAAGATAAAGCATTTATATGACGGTGCATAATTATTATCTTAAGTGTTTATTTCGTATCAGCACATACTAAGAAATCCTTATTATTTGTTTCTCACAGTAATGATCAGTTATGCCATGTTATGGTGAGGGTTGGCCTCTGCCCAGACCTGATCTCAGTTATTCCAGTTTACCTCGGTGACAATTGCTAGCACACTCCACCTTGCAAGACTGGATTTTTTCACTAGATCTTTTGTCAGGATTTCTTTCCTTTCCGTCACATCCTGATGCGAGTGTTTGATGTTCTCCCAGATTCAGGCAGCCACAGTATCTGCTTTTGGCACCTGCAACTGGAAATTGTCTTGCATAATCTTGCAAAGTCCTAGTAACCTCCTCACTATGCTAGCAAGGAGGGGGATATAATGGAGATTCCTTGTGCATGAGGGTGGCTTGAGTATTGCACGCTAAAGGTCTCCTCATGCCACCAGTAATTTTTTTCTTCACTTATTTTTGGAGTGTCATGAACACTTGTCTGTGCTAAGGCAGTGCAGACTGATGTTCCTGTGTCTCCCCAATATTTATGTTTTCCTCTTCAGAGAGCAGTAGTTAGCATTTTCTTCAATAGGGGTTCTTTCTTTTGAATTGTTTATTGCTTTCAGAGAAACACCTGATTTTTGAAAATTCCTTAGTGTATGTTTAGGCTGGTTCATTCAAAGCTCTAATCTTCTATGGTCATTAGAGTTCATTTGCTAAGTCTTCAAAATTTCAGCTAGTAGCAATGAGCATACCAAACACACAGTTTAAGGCTGTGCCAGCAAAATAGTCTTCATGACAAATAAAGCAAAATACACTGTGAGTGACATGTAAAGAAATTAAAGAAGGTTTCACTACAGAATTTAATAAATTAAATCTGGTGTTTTAGAAACTTGCCCTATTGACATCTATAGAAATGGAATATTTTTTGTACTAAAATAGCTCAAGGATGGGCCTTCTAGCTGTAGTGAGTGGTTGAAATGAATATGCAAAAGGTTTGAATCTGAAATGTATTCATCCTGAAGCCAGCATACATGAAAAAGCTGAAATAAGTATACTTATAAGTGCTATTGTGGTGGAGTGGCTTGTGTCTGTTCATTCTGACCACTGGAAGTGCATGAACTTTTACTATGGAAAGTCAGGCAGGGATCTGAAACTCCTTATAATTCAGTGCTGCTAAATCCTAAGTATTTTGACCAGTAAACATTTTGCTTTTGATAGGCTTGAAGCTGTAGAGACTTAGGGGCAGGGGACGGGGGGAGGAATATGGAGGATGGGATTAATATTTATTAATTTCATATAATGTATGAAAATCTAATCTAACTAATGACATATTGATATCCATTAGCCATCATAAAGGGTTTATGGTCAGAGGTTCATGAACTAGCATATTAGAAAGCTTTCAATTTCAAACTTGTTCTGAAAATATCCTGATGGCTCTGCAGTTGTTTTGTGGGTATGGGGAGAAAAGGTCTTTGGAAACCTCATACTAATATTCAGAGGATTAGGAACATGTATGGGGTTTACAGTATAGCTATGCCAGCGAAGATCCAAATAAAGGACAAAGATGTAGTTACATCTGCACTGTTGTTTTGAGCTACCCCTTACACTACTTACCTGAGGTAAACAGACGAAGTAACTCTGTGCCAGTAAAGCTGGAAATACATTAGGGCTTTTGCTTCATTTTTTTGTGTTTTGTAAACAGATAAAAAATAGCTTCCAAATGGATTGTAGCCATGCTTTTAGATGGGGGCCTGACTGTAGCTTGGTTCTTTTAGTATTCTCAGACATTTACTAGTAGTCACATATGAAAACTGAAGGTTGCCAAAAGCTGATAGCTGTCTTCCAGTGAAGTTTAGCAGTCCAAATTTAGATGTTATCAAAGAACTGTCATCAGCATATGAGTGATACCAGAAACAGCAAAATCTGTAGTAGTTACAATGGTGAAAAGGATACTGTAAATCTTGAGATTTTAAGGCATGTTGTTTCTTTGTGTTTCTTCTCCATAGGTGTTCACATGGATCAGCCATGCTGCCGAGCCCTGTATGACTTTGAACCAGAAAATGAAGGGGAGCTGGGATTTAAAGAGGGTGATATCATTACCCTCACTAACCAGATTGATGAAAACTGGTATGAGGGGATGCTTCATGGCCAGTCAGGTTTCTTTCCCATCAATTATGTGGATATTCTAGTCCCATTGCCCAATTAGGATGGCTGATCCACCACCTCTGACCCAGATAGTTGTGTCAGTACCACTGCTTTCAAAATGCTGCTTCTTACACCTTAAAAGTGCAAACTGCAGTGGTTAGAGTCATCGCTTCCCACTGAGCATCTTTGGTTTACGTGTTGTCATACTACGTGGTGGTGATGCGTGATATCTTCTGAGCCAGCATGGTGTGGGTTAGTTTATTGGCCGTGCTGGCCTGGTAGTAACCAGAGCCATTACTGAGATGAAGCTGGGGAGATGATGGCAAGCAAAGCAGGTATCTCATAGTAAAGTAGCAGGAAGTGAAGGTGGTATTGGGAAGATAATGCCTATCACCACTGTATTACTTTTCAGTCTTAGTTCTCTGTAAAAAGAGGGAGAAGTTCTTGCCATTCCATCTTTCTCTTCCTAGTGATACAGTTCACACAGGTCTAACATTGGCTAACTAGGATTGTATCTTCCAACCAAACTGGCTTGCTGTTCTCACAGAGACAGTGTAGATGTAGACCCTCTGGTTTCTGAGAAAGTGAACCACTGTACTGTGTGTCCTGCTGCTCTCTGCTCATTTTTATATTCTTAGTTATCGTTAAAAGGCCTGTTTTCATCCAGAGGTAAACTGTAAACCATAAAATGGGGATTCCTATAGTATAACCTTGGACCACAAACCGCCTGAATTTGCCCTTCAGGAACCTTCAGCATGCTCACCAAAATGCCAGTAAGAGGGCAAGATGGGGAATAAAGCTGGCATTTGTTAACTGTTTCTTGTCAAGTCTTGGCACAAAATCATGCTGCTTAAGCACCAGATATCCTTCATAAACTCATTCACTGAGGAATACAATAACCAACCAAACATGAACCACACTTATATTAATTTCTGTCTACCATGTGTTCTTCGAACATCATTTGTGCATATTCTGCCCTCAATGAGGACTAAATAAAACTTGTTATCTTTTTGTGTTGAGCAATTAAAGACATGTGGCCGTATATGCAAAAGCATTTCCCATATGTTTAGTTGGTTCTCTTGTGTTCCTCCTTCCTGCACTTTGTGCGTACAGTGCTGTGCCTAGCTTCTTGGCATTCTTTTGGTAACAGTTGCAGAAGTTCTGTTAGTTTAGGTAACCAGAGTTTTATTTATCTAAATTGTACAGACTCTTTCAGAGATTTAATGTGCTGCTTCGAATGTGCCACTTCAGTACTGAATGATGTGAAGACAATTCCCTACTGCTTAATGTATAAGCTATATCATGGAAAGTATTGATATTTCAAATAAATGCTGAGAGAATAACTAGAATAGTGTTGTGGATTATTACTTTGTTGCTTTCAAATCTGTTGTCCTAACATCAGCTAACAAGAATTTTGTTTCAGAAAGCATATTCCTCATTTCCTGCAAATGTGAAAAATACTTTTTTGTCATCATTATATTGCTTCAGTAAAAACTCACATGTATAATGGCCCTCATAAACAGGATAAACTGAAAACTGAGCACATTAAATTAATGTCATGATGACCAATATGCAATCTTATGGAAACAGGTTGTTTCTCATTAAAGAACGATGGTGTTCACAAACTCCCTTAAAGACGTAAAGCTTAAAGATGTGGTAACATAATTTATTTTTTCTTTGATATGACACAGCATTTTATTTCATTTTATAGTCTTTGTTACACATTGTGGTGGGTTAGCCTTGGCAAGGAACCAAACACCAACCCAGCTGCTCCCTCACTGTTCCTCCTCAGTGGGAGGATAAGAAAGTTCATGGGTTGAGATAAAAGCAGGGACATTGCTTACCAGTCGCTGTCACAAGCAAAACAGACTTGACTTGGAGAAAATTATTACCAATTACAGCAGATTTATGTAGTGAGAAACAAAAAAAAGACAAACATTTAAATAGCATCTTTCCTGCCCCATTTCCCAAGCTCAAATTCACTCCTTTGTTCCTGACTCCTCCCCACCAGAAGGGCCAGGGTATGTGGAATGGTAGGTTTGCGGTCGTGCATAGCAGCTCCCCTCTGCTCCTCCTGCATCCTCATGGTTTTCCGCTGTTCCAGAAGTGGGTCCCTGCACAGGCCATGGTGTGAATATCTGCTGGTGTATTGTCAACCACCTCCTCCTCCTCCTTCTTTGACCTTGGTGTTCCCTCTGCTGTTTCTCGCTCTTCTGGTTTTCCCCTTCTTCTCTCTCTGCCCAGTGTGTCTTGCCCTTTCTTAAGTATGTTTTCTCTGAGGCGCCACCATGTAGGAAGAATTACTTTACTGAGAGAGTGGTCAGGCACTGGAACAGCCTGCCCAGGGAGGTGGTGGAGTCGCCATCCGTGGAGGTATTTAAGAAACATGTAGACATGGCACTTCAGGGCATGCTCTAGTGCCCAAGATTGTTGGTTTGTGTCTGTTTGTGCGTGGGTGTGGTGTGGGGTTGTGGGTGGGGTTTTTTTGTTGGGTTTTTTTGTTGTTGTTGTTGTTGTTGGGGTTTTTTGTTTGTTTTTGGTTTTGTTTGTTTTTGTTTTGTTTGGTTTGTGGTTGAACTCGATGATCTCAAAGGTCCCTTCCAACCATGAAGATTCTGTGATTCTGTGATCTTGCCTGAGAAGCTCAGCCATGTCCTGCTGTGGGTCTATTGGAGCTGCCTGGAACCAGACGTGTTGGGCACAAAGCAGCTCCAGCCTTTCACAGAGGCTGCCTTGCAGCCTCCCACTGCCAGTGCCTTGTCACGTAACCACATAGGCCTATCCAAGGGATGTCCCTGCACATGTCAACAGAACTGACAGAGTGGAACAAGACCAAGTCTGACAGAAATGGAGCCTCATTCAAGGCTCAGTTCAAGGTCAGGTTGGAGGGGGCTCTGACGAACCTGATCTAGTTGAAGATGTCCCTGCTCACTGCAGGGGAGGTTGGACTAGCTGACATTTAAAGGTCCCTTCCAACCCAAACTATTAAACAAAATTATATATATACACACACATATATATACAACTCCTGTTTTTATTGCAGTTCTGGCCTAAATCCTAGGACTGACCTCTTAGTAAGTTTCTGTCAGTGATTGGAAGTAATCTGTTCCAAATCTAATGGCCCTGACACTTTTAACAGATGCATTAATGGTGATGTACCACAGTAAAGAACTATGTTATGGTTAATTAACTATGTTAATTATCAAGGCTAGTGCCACTGGATCCAAAAGACACATTTCTGGCCATCGCACCCTCCTATTAGATTATTATTTTGTAATGTTTGTGGAGGGCATGCAAACATAGAATAACTATCTTAGAGATAATTTTACATGATTTAGAGCAAAAAGATAATTGGGGTGCAGTGCTGTCCCACCCTACTGAGGGGGCATATTTTTTAAGGTATAAGGAACTGTTGTATCTTTCAACAAATGGAGCCAGAAGGAATGCACAGATAGTAAAAAAATCTGTTACACGCCATCATTTGATGACATGGGCCTGGTCTCGACATGTTACACAATCCCTGGCAGTTCAGTGTTGCTCTGTTCTCTGTCTCACACAAGTAATCCCTGAAGAACGCTTTATTCCTCAGGTGGTAAGATCAAAATCTGACTTCACCTAGACAGAGATTACCAGGGCTTACAAAAGTTTGCATCTAAAGCTTCAGTAGTAGGATGAAGGGTGATCCTGGGACTGGAAGAAAACAGGAGGCTATTTGATTTTACATCTCAGGTAGTTCAAAGCTTTCCCTACAGAACCCTGTGACTCTGTTCCCTTCGAGAAGCACATAAGACATGTTGTTGATGGAGGCAACATGCTTTTTTTTTACTGGAAGACTTAGAACTTCTGTCATCCTGCTTCGTAAGGTGTATGTTTTCAGAAACATTTCAAAAACGTGACATGGGTTCCTACTTACCAAACTTGGCTGTAGAACTGCTGCTACTCACAGAGGAAATTAGGAAGGCTTCCAGCGCTGAGCTGTCAGCTGCCAAATTTAGCTAGTTTTTGGTTTGATGCTGGGGTTTTTCTATTGAACCTTAAGTTTTCATAAAGCTTTTATCTTCTTAGACCTTCTCATTTATTGCAAAATTTGTTAAAAATAAAGAAAAAAAAAAAAAAGCAACAGTTCCCTGAACAGTTCTCTATTTAAATAAAGAAGTGATTTAACCAAATGTGTGGGTTTTTTTCCTCTTTTAAAATATCCTCTTCCCTCCAGAAAGAAAGAAAATGTTAGTCATACCAAAATTTTTGTATTTGAATCTTGGCTTAGTGATTATACAGACAACTCTTCCTTTACAGATAAACATACTGCTTTTCCCACATGAACTAGATGGACAAGACTTGAAAACTGCCATGAGGACTTCTTTCCTTGTTTCACACTTTAAGGTCTTTCAAGTCTTTATGGCTACCACTATGCTGAGCAATAGTTTTGCTCCTGGATGTGTCCTAGGCTTGCCATATCTACAGGCTGAGGAAGGTGGCTACACTCATGAAAGCAGGGAGGGTTTGTGCAGATGGGTCTTCTTCCCAGCACAGGAGTACTCTGATTTGAGATGGGCAAATGAAGTAATGAATTAGGTCATATTCCCAGGTAACATTTTATAAAACCCAGTGCATTCTAGAGAAATGGACTTGATCTTAATTTTCTGTAAAGCACTAGTAGGTTGTCTTAGACTTAAGCTCAGAATTTCAAGGATGCTCTGTAGTTCAAACACAGACTTAGAATTTCCAGAAGGCTTTGTAGTCTTTCCTTACCATTTGCCCTAAAATGTTGCAGAAGATGGGAACAGCTTTGTGATATATTCTTACTGTGCACTGTAAAGTACAGATAAATTCTAAGCTATTTACCTTAAATAGTATCCTTGGTGATAAAGCACAGGGAAGCAGTTCAAAGAAGCAGAAGCTTCTGCCATGCATTACTAGAGCCAGTGGCTCTGGAAAGCCCAGCAGTTCTAAGACTCCACAGAATCACAGAACCACAGAATCTCAAGGGGTTGGAAGGGACCTCCGGAGATCATCTAGCCCAACCCCCCTGCCAAAGCAGGTCCACCTAGAGGAGGTTGCACAGGAACTTGTCCAGGCAGGTTTTGAATGTCTCCAGAGAAGGAGACTCCACCACCTCCCTGGGCAGCCTGTTCCAGTGCTCTGCCACCCTCAAAGTGAAGAAGTTCCTCCTCATGTTTAGGTGGAACTTCTTATATTCAAGTTTGTGCCCATTTCCTCTTGTCCTATCCCTGGCCACCACTGAAAAAAGACCAGCCCTGTCCTCTTGACACCCACCCTTTATAAGCATTGATCAGATCCCCCCTCAGCCTTCTCTTCTTAGACTAAAAAGACCCAAGTCCCTCAGCCTCTCCTCGTAAGGGAGGTGTTCCAGGCCCCTAATCATCTTTGTAGCCATCTGCTGTACCCTCTCCAGCAGTTCCCTGTCCTTCTTGAACTGGGTAGCCCAGAACTGGACACAGTACTCCAGATGGGGCCTCACCAGGGCAGAGTACAGGGGCAGGGTAACCTCTCTAGACCTGCTGGTCACACTCTTCCTGAGGCACCCCAGGATGCCGTTGGCCTTCTTGGCCACAAGGGCACATTGTCGGCTCATGGTCATCCTATTGTCCACAAGGACTCCTAGGTCTTTCTCCTCAGAGGTGCTCTCCAGCAAGTCAGCCCCCAACCTGTACCACTGCATGGGGTTATTTCTCCCCAAGTGCAGCACCCTACACTTGCCTTCAATATTGAAGTACATCAGGTTCCTCTCTGCGCAACTCTCCAGCCTGTCCAGGACTCGCTGTATGGCAGCACAGCCCTCCGGCGTGTCAACAACCTTTCCCAGTTTTGTATCGTCAGCAAACTTGCTGAGGGTACACTCCATCCCCTCATCCAGGTCATTGATGAATATATTGAAGAGGACTGGACCCAGTACTGACCCCTGGGGGACTCCACTTGTTACAGACCTCCAACTAGATTCTGTGCCCCTAATAACAACCCTCTGAGCTCTGTCTTTCAGCCAGTTTTCAATCCACCTCACTGTCCATTCCTCTAATCCACACTTCCTAAGCTTACCTATGAGAATGCTGTGGGAGACTCTGTCAAAAGCCTTGCTGAAGTCAAGGTAGACAAGATCCGCCGCCCTCCCCTCATCTATCCAACCAGTCATGCCATCATAGAAGGCTATCAGGTTAGTCGGACATGACTTCCCCATGGTGAATCCGTGTTGACTACTTCGGATAGCTTTCTTTTCCTCCATATCCTTTGAGATGATGCCCAGAATGAGTCGTTCCATCATCTTTCCAGGGATGGAGGTGAGGCTGACTGGCCTGTAGTTTCCCGGGTCCTCCTTCTTGCCCTTTTTGAAGACTGGGATGACATTGGCTTTCCTCCAGTCCTCAGGCACCTCGCCTGTTTTCCAGGACCTTTCGAAGATGATGGAGAGTGGCTCAGCAATGACTTCTGCCAGCTCCCTCAGCACTAGCGGGTGCATCCCATCAGGACCGATGGACTTGTGGGTATCCGGTTCACTTAACTGCTCCTTAACTTGGTCTTCCTGCACCAAGGGAAAGGCTTCTTTTGTCCAGTCTGTCTCTGATTCTTCCAAATTCTGTGGCTCCCGAGGGCTGGCCTGAGCAGTAAAGACTGAAGCAAAGAAAGCATTTAGCAACTCTGCCTTCTCTGCATCCTCCGTCACCATGGCACCCGTCTCATTCAACAGTGGGCCCACATTTTCTCTAGTTTTCCTTTTGCCTCCAATATAGTTGAAAAAACCCTTCTTGTTAACTTTGACATCCCTTGCCAATTTTAATTCCAAGGAGGCCTTGGCTTTCCTTATTTCATCCCTGCATACTCTAACAACATTCTTATAATCTTCCCAAGCGGTCAGTCCCTTCTTCCACTCAGTGTAAACTTCCTTCTTCCACTTCAGTTTTTTCAGAAGCTCCCTGCTCAACCACACAGGTCTCCTGCTTCCCTTGCCTGTCTTCTTGCTCTTAGGGATGCACCGATCCTGAGCTTGGAGAAAGCAATGTTTGAATATCAACCAGCTCTTGTGAGCCCTCCTACCTTCCAGAGCCTTATCCCATGGGATTTCTCCTAGCAGTTTCTTGAAAAGGTCAAAGTTAGCCCTCCTGAAATCTAAGGTTTCGGTCCTACTTATTGGTTTGCGCGTACTGCCCACGATCCTGAACTCTATGTTTCCATGGTTGCTGCAACCAAGGTTGCCCCCAACCTTCACGTCCTCCACCAGTCCCTCTTTGTTTGTCAGCACTAGGTCCAGTAGTGCTTCTCTCCTCATTGGTTCCTCCACCAGCTGAGTTAAGAAGTTATCATCAATACACTGGAGGAACCTTCTGGACTGTAGATGCTTGGCTGTGTAGCCTTTGCAGCAGATATCAGGGTGGTTGAAGTCCCCTACGAGAACAAAAGCCTGCAACTGCGAGGCTACTTTGAGCTGATTGTAAAAGGCTTCATCAACTTCCCCATCCTGATCAGGTGGCCTGTAATAAACACCCACTACAGTGTCCCTCACATTGGCCCGCCCCTTAATCCTCTCCCACAAGCTCTCAACGGTTCTAAGATTCCAAACAGAGAACATTTCCCTTTCAGATGCTGCTGGGGCAGACAGTGGATGAGCTGAAGTCCCTGCAGTAAGAGCCCTTTTGCAGTAAAAGCCCACAGGTCCTTTGGTGGGGTAGCGGCAACCAGGCTCACGCTACTCACTTGCATAGTGCTCAGGGCTTGTGCCTTTCACTCTCTCTTTACCTTTTGTGAAACCAGGAGTCAAAAAGCTGGAAAGCTGCCCAGCAGAAAAGGACCTGGGGGTATTGGTGGAGAGCCGGCTTAACATGAGCCAGCCGTGTGCCCAGGTGGCCAAGAAAGCCAATGGCATCCTGGCCTGTATCAGGAATAGCATGGCCAGCAGGAGAAGGGAAGTGAACGTGCCTCTGTACTCGGCACTGGTGAGGCCTCACCTCGAGTACTGTGTTCAGTTCTGGGCTCCTCACTACAGGAAGGACATTGAGCTGCTGGAGTGTGTCCAGAGGAGAGCCACCAAGCTGGTGAGGGGTCTAGAGAACAAGTCATATGAGGAGAGGCTGAGGGAACTGGGCATGTTTAGTTTGGAGAAGAGGAGGCTGAGGGGGGACCTCATTGCCCTCTACAACTACCTAAAAGGAGGTTGTAGAGAGGTGGGTGTTGGCCTCTTCTCCCAAGGGAATAATGACAGGACCAGAGGAAATCGTCTGAAGTTGTGGCAGGGGAGGTTTAGATTAGATATTAGGAAGAATTCCTTTAGTGAGAGAGTGGTCAGGCACTGAACAGCCTGCCCAGGGAGGTGGTGGAGTCACCATCCCTGGACGTATTTAAGAAATGTGTAGACATGACACTTCAGGGCATGCTCTAGTGCCCAAGATTGTTGGGTTGCGTCTGTTTGTGGATGGGTGTGGTGTGGGATTGTGGGTGATTGGTGTTCTGGGATTTTTGGGTTTTTTTTTTTTAGTTTTGGTGGTTTTTTTTTTTGTTTGTGTGTTTGTTTGTTTGTTTGTTTTTGGTTGGACTCGATGATCTCAAAGGTCCCATCCAACCAAAAATATTCTGTGATTCTGTGAAAATGAAGTAGTAAGAAAGCAGGGAAAGAAAAGTGGGCTTGATCTCCCTCTGCTTGTCTACAAGCTGGGGAGTACCAGAAGGGGGTGGGCAACTCTCTGACAAGATCTGCTTTCCCACTACCTGCAGAAACGCACTGGTGCTTCTTTGGGTCCCTGCCTGAAACCGAAGGATTCAGTGATTTACCCAACCACCGTCAACAGTGCTCATCTACATGACTTTCCTGTCCTTCAACAGTTACTGAACTGTGGCACGTCCTTTGCTCAGAGCATGTACACTGGCAGTGATGTCCTGAAGTAGGCACAAGCTGTAATTCATATCATCAACAGTTATTTTACTAGCTTTTCTAATGACCCCCATAGTCACTTTGTCTCCTCCAACACCAGGGTGGCAAGAGGTTCACTGAGGACATGGCAAACTGGTGCAGAGAGAGGGTATGGCTCCAAGTGAGGATCCTTTCCCCAGGCATTGGGGGTCTGCAGATCCTTGTACTATGGGAGAGCTTGGCACCCCACAGCCACTTCCCATTTCTTCTCCCTGCTATCGTGAGCACCAACACCAGGCTACACAGGCTGTGAGAGAGAATTCTCATAGGCCCCTGGCAGCTGTACTTTAAGATACTGTGCTCCTGCCCCATGGATACCACACACTTTGGTCTGAAACCAGGTACCCACCTAATACCTACACCCAAATTCAGTGTAATGCATCAACTCTCTCATTCCACTTTTGAACCTCTATTATGACATGTAATTTTCACATTGTCTAACATTCCTCCTCAGGAGGATGACTTGGCATTTCCCTTCATTGAAGCTCATGAAGTTCCTGTCAGCCCATTTCTCCAGCTTGTCCAGGTTCCTCTCCATGCCAGCATAACCCTCTGTATCAGCCTTTCCTCCCTGTTTTGTATCATCTGCAAAGTAACAGAGAGGGTACTCTGCCTAAACTTTGAGACCACTAATCACAGAATCATAATGTCATATAACAGTTTGGGTTGGAAGGAACCTTTGAAGATCTTCTAGTTCCAACCTCCCAATCAATGGGCAGGGACATCTTTAACTATATCAGACTGCTCAAAGCCCTGTCCAGCCTGTGTCTGAACACTTCCAATGCTGTGGCATCCATAACTTCTCTGGGCAACTCGTTCCAGAGTTTCTCCACCCTTATCGTAAAACAGTTTCTTTCTTATGTCCATGCTGCAATTACCTTCTTTCCGTATAAAAGAGTTGCCAATTGTCCTGACACTACATGCCCTGGTAAATAGTCTCTCTATCTTTCTTATACACCCGCTTTATACACTGAAAGGCCGCAATAAGGTGTCCCTGGAGCCTTCTCTTCTCCATGCTGAAGAACCCCAACTCTCTCAGCCTCTCTTCATAGGGAACATGCTCCAGTTCTCTGATGATTTTCATGATCCTCTTCTAGACTCACTTTAATGAAGATGTTGAACAAGATTGGACCCACTATTGACTGCTGGTATACACCATTCATGGCTGGCCTTCAGATGGTCATTGTGCCGCTGAACACAATCCTCTGGGCTCAGTTTCAAAGAATGGTCTAGAGTCGGTCATTTCAGGTTTTGTTTGTAAAGTTTGACAGGGGTTTGAATTTCTTACTCAGAAGCACTGAGGCCTTGGAAAAACTCATCTGACTCTTTGCAACTGATGAGCTAGATAATCCTCTGCCTTTACTGCAAACAGAATAAGTCCTGTATGCAGTCATATTTTCTTAATTTATATATCAGGATCTACTTGGTGATCTGATCTTTAAAACCTGTCAGAAAAAATTGTAGCACTAACTCTAGCTGGGCAGTCCCAGTCAAACATTTTATATCCCCATCTGCCCGGACCTTCCAAAAATCATGAGAACAGGAAGAAACATAAAAGCTCCTGTAACGTGGAAAGTACCATATGTCTGAAGCTTCAGCCCATGTATGGGGTTGTACGATGACCAAGGCAACTTTAGAAGAGGCAGAAAGGATGTTCAATCTGCTAGTAGGAAGCTTCAGAGCCGGAACTATCCTCTCTTATTGCTGACTTTTCTGGTGGTGCTGCAAAATGAATACTTCCTAAATCATGAGGGAACAGCAGAGTAGTCAGTAAAAAAAAAGAGGAAGGAATTTTATTTATCTTTTCCTGTTCTTCTAGAGATGGGACTTGTGTTTCTGCTGCTCTCTGCAATATTGCATTATGAAGAGGTATGAAGAAACAATGAGCTGGCTTGAGGCACTGTAGGAACATTTCTAGAGATTACCAGGAGGTGAAACTGGAAGTAAAGACAGGTGTTAAAATGTTCCCCCTGTGTGGGACACCACTTGCTGAGGGTCAGCAGTCACTTGCTTCCACCTCTGAGCAGGTATTTCCAGTTTGCACCATAAGCTTATTACTTGATGTCTGAGGTGAAGAGTTCCCTCTTGATAGTGTGCAACTATCAATCTTGTTTCTAAACTTAACACAGGCCAGCAGCCCACTTTTGTCATAGCTCCTGCAGGGAACTAGAGCAGGGAAGGACTGTGCAACAGCAGGAGTTTCACAGTCCCCACTGAACTTGTAGGCTCTGACGAGCTGTAGAAAATGTATTAGGGCATGCTTTGTTTTGATTTTCATACCCTGGAAAGCATTTTTTTCAATTGATGATGCATAACATTGCAGCCTCGTTGCTGCAATATGAATGTGGTTTGCTCTACCATGCAGTCAGCAGCCACTGTGGAAACCAGCCAATTTCTTCAAGCTGCATAAGGCGTATGCTGCCACCACCTTTTCAAGATGTGGGAGGGATCCAAATCTGTTTTTAACAAGTCCAGCATGTTTCAAATTAAATGCAGCTGGCAATCTTCTCTTGGATTTTGGACTATGATTCTTACCACGTTACAAATATATAATTTCTTCTGTTACTGTTTGGTGTTAATACTGTGAGCCAGTAGAGGGCATGCTGGCATTTAATTTTAATATTAACTCCTAAATAGATACAGTTTCTTTCTGAAATTTAAAGTTTTAAAGGATACTGTTAATAAATGCGGAGATTCTTATAGATAACAGCCATTTTGCAAATCTAATTGTGAAAACTTGCTTTTTCAATATCACCCAAACCTTAACATTAAAATTTAAAGCAACCAACCAACCCAAAAGCCCAAGCTGTGGCAATTGCTGAAGCTCAGCCTACCTACTTTCTTTTATCATATTTTCATAACATTTTTTCCATTTGGATCTTCAGAATGAGTTTATAAAACACACCTAAGTGTTGAAAAGTCCAGTAAAACAATGAATAGCACCCACATACTCACATCACCCATCTGTCCTGAATAAAGTTATTTTTAGCTGTATCCTAGTTACAGATCCTTCCAGCACAAAGCTTTATAATTTCAATCAGGCACACACATGCTTATATGTAGCCTTTTCTCCCCTCTCCCCAATATAATAATGGAATTGCAGATGCTCACCTTCAAAAAACTTAAAATTAAAAAAAAAATCAGAATAGCTTCTGAAAGTGTTCATTCAAGCACAAACTATTTATCATGAAATACGTCTGTCAGCCTTTAGCAGGAAGGAGAGTTATGCTTACTTTGGTCCAAACTGTCTCAAGGAATATATTAGGATATGAATGTTTTGACAGTTCACAGCACCTTTCATCTGAAATTCCCCAAATACTTCATGTATATTAATTGAGGTTCCTTCTTGTAGCAAAATCTTTTTTATTATACCCAGTTTACATATTGGCCCTTGAGGCATAAGTGATTGTGACCCACTTTTTCCAAAGTGTGTCTTGAAGTAATTGTCTCTGTGCCTGATTGTTCTTTACAGTAAGATTAGGATAGTTTCAAATGTGTTTTGTTTTGTTTCTCTAAAAATGTACCAGGAGTAAGAGGAGGTGCAGGAACTAATAATGTCTAAGAGTTTGATTAATCTGTAACTTGATTGTAAGAGATAAGGATCAAAAAGTGTTTTGAGGAATAAAGATGGGTTCACCAGTGACATTCTGAAATTTATTCATATTGGTAAACAGTTAAGCTGAAAGTACCTATTAAAAGAGCTGAAACAAGTGCTCTCCATGTGAAATCTTAAAACTATCCTCAAAACCATACTGTAGCAATATCAACCTCATGCACATGTGCAAAAGGAGACAGTGTGGCGGGGAAAAGGATAATAATCCGAGACATTATGGAGTTGGTATAGACAAGGCAGAGAGGACTCAGGGTGTCAAAGGTACAGGAGCAATGACGGCAAATCAGTGCCATGTGCGCACTGCATGGCACCATCAGAGACCTGGGCTGACATCATCAGCAATGCCAGTGCTTTGAAAAATGTGGTTGTGCCCAGCAGCACACAGAGACACATTTTCCTGGGACTTTCTCCTTCCCTAGCTATCATTTGGACCCTTTAGACTAAGTTAAAAAGAAAGCAAAAGCATCCGACGAAAAGAAACTAGGTCTTTTTTGGCCTCATTGGAATAGAAAAATAGGTAAAGAGCACAAACATCTAGATAGAGCTCCATGGATACTGGGGATAGATCTCCATGGATACAGGCTTCTGCTTCCACCTGTACAGTACTATTGTAGGAAAGACTTACAGGCTGTGCTGCAGGCACAACACTGTCAGCACATTCCTTGCAAGTATCTTGAATGTGCAAAGTAGAAATGTTTTGTTGATGAGCTCTGGAAAATCCCTTCTAGCAACCAATCTTTGCTGTCTTTATTCTTGGGTCCTTTCAAAGCATCATTAGTGACAGCACTTGCTTCAGCTAGTACTTTGTTCATAAAGACCTAAGGGAATTCCTTAAGTTAAACCCATCAGGATTACAAAACACAGGGTTTCCAAGGACTACGCAGTCCCAGCTCCAAATTATTTGGATATTCTGTGTTGTCCCAGATTTCCAAAATTTCTGGACAGTACAGACAGCAAAATATCCTGTGGTGACTGAAGGCAAATCCTTTTCATAAGATGTTTAAACTTTCATTCCTTTCCAAAAATTCAATGCGATATTTTTGTCTCCAAAATCTTTTTTATTTGATGCAGGACTATCACAACCTGTGCCCTGACCATAAGTGAGTAACTAAGAATAATTGGCCGTGGCTGACAGGCAAGCAAGCAAGCAAGAACTGAGTGGGATGAGCCATGGTATGGACCATGGGTCAACAAGTGCCGGGAGAACACCTGGAACTGCTAGAAAGGCCTAGTATGGTATCATCGTATATCAATTTGAGACAGCATCTGGCTATAAACTCCCCCAGCAACAGAGTTTGGGAGAGCTGGTACGTGGACATCTGGCACCATGGACCCGAGATGCAGCAGTTAAAGCATTGACTGCCAAGCCCTCAGGCAGAGCCCACCACAGCGCGGCTGGAGAGTGTGGCTTTTTCTGCAGCCTCAACTTTCTGGCAAGGAAATGGTGAAGGAATCATGCACATAACTATATATGTTAACTCTGTGTTTTTGTCTGTGTGTGCACACGCATGTGTTTGCATGTACACACGTGTATACAATCCTTTACCTGACAAAGTCTATACCTCTTTTTTGGTCCACTTAATAAAGTCAACTCATGCATGTCATGTTATCTGGTGTTCCTCTTCCTCCATGGCATTATATTATAATGACAGACTAGAAGATACCTTGCTTCAGAATATTTTCACCCTTCTTGTGAGTGACTACAAGTTTCTCTTAGTTTTAAAAATTTTTCTGTAAATGTCTCAGCATTGGAGAAATTAATTTTTTTGGTATGTTATTGCTTGTGATTCCTAGCTTTGAAAAAAATATTTAAACTTTTACACTCTTCAGGTATTCTACTCTGAATTGGTATTCTAAGAAAAATGCCACTAGAAACAATTTGTAATTTAAACGTCATAACATATTTTTCTGACAAGAATAACCTTTGGCAAACAATTTCTGATCAGCTCTTGAGTACCTCTCTAATTCAGAGATGTCACCTAGCTGCAGGAAGACTTCTTAGGCCAAGATTAAGATAAATTGGGTGTTATGTAAGGTTTTATTTATGGCTGCTTTAATATGGAAAATGCCTGGACAATTTGCACCATGTCTTTGTCCCTATACTAGTTTTTCAGTCTACAGATGGAAGTAACAGCCTCTTATTTTATATTTGCTTTCATGTTTATATGGAGGATAACTTCCTTCTATGTAGAGGATGCAGACCTACTTTTTAAGGAGTTTGTCCTGAAAGAGGTAACTTTGATAAACATAATACCAACTTCTAAATCTCTATTACCAACACTTCTACTTTCATTTTTTCCTGTCATCACATCTCTCTTGTGAATTCACTGTAAACCCTGAGAATGTTCTAGCAGAGACTGAAAATAGTTACCCCTTTTCATCTCTTCTGGCTATCAGAGTAGCCTCTGCAACTCCTTTGCATTTGGCCTTTGTCATCATCTACTTAACATTCTGTAAAACTTCATGGAGTATTTTTTTTATTTCTGTGTTAGACATTCAGACAGCAGGGACCTAACTGAAAAGCACTTTTAAAAATTCCCTAAATTTATAATTAATTTTCAATAATAGTATATTATTCAGACTTGCTTTTAAAGATCTCCAGTACTAAGCTCTGTAATGACAATCTAGACTGTAAGGACAATGTTACAATGTTACAGCACTCCTTGAAGGTGCACAAATCCATGGGACCTGATGACATACATCCACAGTCCTGAGGGAACTGGCAAATGAAGTTCCCAAGCCACTACCCATTATATTTGAGAAGTCGTGGCAGCCTGGTGAAGTTCCCACTGACTGGAAAAGGGCAAACATAACCCCCATTTTTACAAAGGGAAAAAGGAAGACCCAAAGAACCACAGGCTGGCCAGTCTCAGCTCTGTCCCTGTGAGATCATGGAGCAGATCCTCCTGGAAATTGTGCTAAGGACAATGGAAAATAAGGAGGTGATCAGTGACAGCCAGCATGGCTTCACTAAGAGCAAATCATGTCTGACAAATTTGGTGGCCTTCTACGACAGGGTTACAGTGTTGGTGGATAAGGAAAGACCAACTGACATCATCTGCCTGGACTTGTGCAAATCATTTGACACTGTCCTGCATGACATTCTTGTCTCTAAACTGGAGAGACATGGATTTGACAAATGGACCACTTGGTGGATAAGGAATTAGCTGGATGGTCACACTCAAAGAACCGTGGTCAATGGCTCCATGTCCAAGTGGTGACCACCGGTAAGTGGTGTTCCTCAGGGGCTGGTACTGGGACTGGTGTTGTTTAACACCTTTGTCAGTGACATGGACAGTGGGATTGAGTGCACCCTTAGCAAGTTAGCTGATGACACCAAGCTGTGTGACACGATTGACATGCTGGAGGGAAGGGATACCATCCGGAGGGACCTGGAAAGGCTTGAGAGGTGGGCCCATGCAAACCTTATGAAGTTCAACAAGGCCAACTGCAAGGTCCTGCACATGTATCACAGCAATCGCATGCACAAATACAGACTGGACAGAGAATGGATTGAAAGCAGCCCTGAGGAGAAGGACTTGGGGATGTTGGTGGATGAGAAGCTCAACATGAGTCAGCAATGTGCGCTTGCAGCCCAGAAAGCCAACCGCATCCTGGGTTGCATCAAAAGAAGTGTAGTCAGCAGGTACAGAGGTGATTCTGCCCCTCTACTCTGGCCTCGTGAGACCCCACTTGGAGTTCTGTGTCCAGCTCTGAACACCCCAACATAAGAGGGACACGGACCTGTTGGTCCATGGAGCAAGTCTAGAGGAGGGCCATGAAGATGATCAGAGGGCTGGAGCACCTCTCTTATGAAGACAGGCTGAGAGAGTTGGGGTTGTTCAGTCTGAAGAAGAGAAGGTTCCGGGAAGACCCTATAGCAGCCCTTCCAGTACTTAAAGGGGACCTACAGGGTAGATGAGGAGGGACCCTTTATCAGGGAGTGTACTGATAGGATGAGGGGTAATGGTTTTAAACTGAAAGAGGGAAGATTTAGATGAGATATTAGGAACAGAGTCTTTATTTTGAGGGTGGTGGGGCACTGGAACAGCTTGCCCAGGGAAGTTGTGGATGCCCCATCCCTGGAAGTGTTCAAGACCAGGTTGGATCGGGCTTTGAGAAACCTGGTCTAGTGGGAGGTGTCCTTGACCATGATAAAGTGGTTGGAACTCGATGATATTTAAGGTCTCTTCCAACTCTAACCATTCCATGATTCTATGACTCTGTAAACCTTCAGATGATGCTGCTCAAGTGCACTTATAGAGAAAACAAGTAACAGGCATGTTAAGAGGCACAGTAAAAGTGTCTTGCATTAGCAACATTTAGGAACAGCTAAACAGCTAACAGCATTTGGTATCCTTGAGGTTAGCACCCCTGTAAACTGGAAGCAGCTAGTGATGGTATCTGCACATGGTGGGAGACAGAAAGAGATGCTGTAGGCTAGGAGTCTGGTGAGTAACTCTGGCAATAGGAAAGGGTAATTAGAAATATCGGGCCAGCTGACTAGCTTCTCTTATGTTACAGCTGTATAAATCCGGAAATCTTTCCTAATAATTCTGTGCAGGTGATCTGACATTTGGAAGAATTAATAATGACAAACTATGGTTGTTCTTTAAGAAGTAATCAAAATTTCATTCCTCATACCTGTTTAGGATATCAGAATGGTCTGAAGACTTGTGAGTTTTTTTCTTTCCCCATCTCTTAATGTTTATGATCTTTCTTCACCTCTACAGACTATTATTGTGTGAACAGAGTTAAGGAGTTTGCTCCATTCAAGGCCGGTTTTCATTCTGGGCTGGTTGGAGGCTGACAAACAGAAATCATAAAAATCAGTGTCAGGTGACAACATGTGTATGAGTAGTGAGGTATGGGCATAAAGGTCACAAACTTTTACACAAGACAATATGGTGGGAAGCAGAATTGGTGCCAGGTGCAATATCCTCATTAAACATCATTGGGAAGAAGTGTTCGAAATAAAACCTGGGCTGTAAATTCTAGTTTCTAATAGCAGACACATTGACCTGTTCACATATTTGCTATGAATTTACTACCTTTTCAGCTGCTTCAAGCAATGCAAAATAAATACTACATTTCCATCCTAACAATGACAGTAACTTTCTGAAATACGTAAATAAACTAGTAATCAGCAGAAGTAGAGAGGCAATTTTTGTGAAACTGATGCCAGAACACTACATACAGCTCTAATGTCAACACTTACAATGAACTGAAAAATGGAAATGTGGGAAGATACTTGCTAATTTTTCAAAGGCTAGGGAAACAGCCTGCCAAGACCCAATCCTTGTTTAGCTTAATAAGAAAAAGAAATAGCTTGATTTTGGTAGAAAAATATATTTGTTGGTATAAACGAGGTAAAATAGAGAACATACTAGGTCTACTAAAGCTCATTAATATAGCAAAGAAAGGCTGCTGGCCAAAATATGAAGGGACAAGATGCATCCACAGTCTGTTAGTAACTAGGTCCCTTCCAAAATGCAGAGCATAATAAGGCACAAATTATAGAATTTTATTTTTTATTTTTAGATAGTGGGAATTGAATGAAATTCTGTGACTTGAACAAATTAGTCTATGCGTTTAATAGCCCCTGCCAGTCTGAAAGTCAAGAAGTTGATAGTGAAGAAACCAAGGGAATTGGAAGGTAGAGGAAGAAATGAACATGCCAGCAAAGAAGACGTAGATAACAGGGGGGTTGAACAGTGTCACAGAAATGACTTTCCCTTGAACAACACATGGTTTATTAATGAGAAGTTTTGTTTGGAATACGTGAAGAAGGTCTCTTCCAAACTATTCTATGACTCTATGATTCTTCAAGGCTTTCTCTCTCAATGCCTCTCTCTTTTCTTAAAAGGATGCTGAATGCATCACTATCTCTGACTGACAACAAGCCAGACCTCTAGTTGAATGGGATAATAGGATCTATCGCTCTGGTATTGCAGCTAAATATCATAATCTTTCATTATGGTAGCTAGTCTTAAATGGTGAAGAAGTCCAGAGAAAATATGGATGGTATATGGAAAGAATGCACTATGAAACTTACAAAAGTGTGACAATATTTAATGTATTACTGTAAATTGCAATTCCAGGTCAAAAAAGTGTCAGAAAAATTGGCACATAGTGGGGATTTTAACTTCATAGTTTCTCAGTATGTTTTAGTATGACACAATTTCCTATGACCAGCAGTTTTTACTCAAGTGTTTCAAACAATGGAAGAGCTTTGGACAATGATTGAGAAGCTGTTAATATTTAAACTACATTTTCGTATATCTGTGGTTCACCGTAATTATGCAACATTCCTGATCTGAGATAACTTTGTTGTGATTGAAATAAATAAAAAAATTTGGAAAACAACAGGTAACTTCCACACCAGACAAAACAGGAATATTTATATTTAGGCACTATTTTTCTTTGGAAATTTACAGTCAGTTCCTCCTCACTCATACTTGGCCTCTTTTAGTGTTCTTTGAAGCTGAAGATTCACACTTGTATATTCTAAAATCAAAATATAACACAAGGATCTTTCTAACATGGACAGCTATTTAAATTGTTTCATTTGATGTTATAGAGTCAAATGCTTCAGCACTTCACCTCCATAATCCCTGTACTGAAAATTTACCTGACTTCATCCATTTTAGTTTAATGTATGTTTCTGTAGTACATGAAGAGCAAGGCAATTTATATTCATGATAGGTGATTTTAAAGTTTTTAATAGATGCTTTAGTCCCAGCTAGACCTGAACAATGTTTTTCTACTGCATTTGGGTACTTGTAACTGCATGCTAGAACAGCACGGTGCAATAGAAGTGTTAGCGCATTTAAAATCTCTGCCTAGGTGGCATACAAGTGCTTTTTCTTTTCTGTTTTCTGTTATGGAAAACATTCCTAATGTCAAGCATTATTAGCACACCTCTGGATTCCCTGCATATTTTCATTTTACAAAAGAAGCTACATTGTCCTACTTCTTTTTTGATGTAACTAGGGAAAGAAATGAATTCCTTGTACACTAAAAAATATATTAATAATTAAGTAACCTTTGACATATGTCAAACAACTTCTTCAGAAAGCTAAGTGGGTAAAGTATATCACATAAGGCCTGTACATGCTTTTAGCTAGATATACACAAGACAAGCTGAGAGATGACAAGAACAAATCTTTTAACAAATGCTCTGTGGTGTCTTTTTTATGCAAAACTAGGAAGTTTTGACTAGTTGTCACAACTCTTTGACAACTTTGAGCAATTGGCACCAGGTCAAGACAGAAAGAAATGGATACCTGCAAGTACCTTTAATACAGTGAGAAAGGGTTGTATATCATCCAGGTGAACTGAGAAGAATCTTGGTGATGAAGAGGGAAATGCTGCTTGCCTTTGGAAACGTTCAATAGGTTGCTTCATTTTTTTTATTTGTTCTCAGAAAGCACTTATTATGGAGTTTTGTTTACTTGATCATTAATACATTGAACTCAGTGCTTCTCCTCCAAGCACCTCAAAAGTGGCTTAAGAAAAGGTAAGTTTGAGTCATAAAGGTTGGAGCTAAAGACCAACTAGTAGGATCAATTGAGGACAATAATGTCCAGAATCTTTTGTCTGATTTAATGGCTGCACCAAATTCTCTGCTAGTGCCTATATTAGAGTATCTGGTATTTAATTATTCAAACTTTCCTTATTGTCTATCTCTTTGAAAGACTTTTAAGTTTTTCCATGTATTCTATGCATCTGAAAATCAGAATTATTATTCAATTGCACAGGTAGTAAACAGTTAAAATCCAAACTCCATGGTATTTTTATGCTTTAAATTTCTTTAAAATCAGTGTCTTCTTTATGTTGGTGATTCTAACACAGTTCACTGGTGCAAAGTACTGAATATTGCCTTTCTATTTATCCCAATTATTTGATAATTTATGAGACAGAAGATTTGTGATATATACTCAGTTTTGATGTGATTCACTCTATGCACCTGAGCAAAATGTGCTATACCTCAATAGCACTTTTTATGAAGTATCATTAATATTAACCAACCTAGTAAAACACCTATGTGGTAGTTACCATGGCATTTAGTGACATTACTCTAAGTACTAGTTTGCTGTGCTGTGAATAAAATGATTTTCAGTGGCTGCAGAACCACCAAATCTGTTACAGTGTGCACTGATTTATTCACTTGAGTAAAAACCAGCGAATTTGCAATATTTAAGGCAAACATATATATATTTACACTCGCATCACCTAAACCGAAACATAAGGTAGTGTTCCAGTTTGTTCAATGGGCTTTGTATCAGGACTGAAATCCTGTAGTGAGCAAATCGATGACCTCTCCCATCTCCGGAAGCTTTAACAGGAAGAATTGTGTGCTGATAGTGAAGTATTTGAAAAACACTTAAAGACACCTGAAAAATAATCTCCCAGAATTTGCCAGTCAAAATCCTGTTTAATCTCCTTATAGTCTTTCATCCTGGTTAGGTACAAGCACAAATAAGTGAAGTAAAATGCTTCAGCCAACATAATGAGGAAAAAACTTTTGTTTTTTTTTTTTTATTTCTGTACTGATCTGATGGAAAAATTCTTCCTGGTTGTAGTATTTCAATAGGTGATAGATTAAAAAGTTCTTTTAATATTTATTTCTTCTCCTCATTGAAGATGAGGAGATTTTAAGATTTTACAACGCTCTGCGTATAGTGTACATTGCAGATACTCTTCACTTCATTTATGGTAAATTTGTCCTCTTTAAGTCTACTTACTTCACATTTTTCATTCTGGATTTCTTTCACTCATCTTACAGCTGCACAGTCATACTATCTCTCTAGGAGTCTCACATTTGTTCAGGTGCAAACCTGCAACCCAACCAGACCATACATGCCCAAATGTGTCAGGATTTCTGGATTCCTGGGCTCCATGAACCCACTGTTGGGTCCAACTGCTCAAAAAATGTCAGAATTCATATGTCCTTTTCTCTTTCTCAGGGCACATTTGATTTTATCTCCTGGAAAGGCAGGAATGAAAAATTTGCTGCAAGGTAATATTCAAAGATGATTAGGGGCCTAGAACATCTCTCATGAGGAAAGGCTGAGGGACTTGGGTCCTTTCAGTCTGGAGAAGAGAAGACTGAAGGGGGGATCTGATCAACGCCTATAAATACTTAAAGGGTGGGTGTCAAGAGGTTGGGCCAGTATTTTTTCAGTGGTGCCAAGTGACAGGACAAGAGGAAAGGGGCACAAACTTGAATGTAGGAAGTTCCATGTAAACATGAGGAGGAACAGGCTGCCCAGAGTGGTGGGAGACATTCAAAACCTGCCTGGACAAGTTCCTGTGCAACCTGTTCTAGGTGGACCTGCTTTGGCAGGGGGGTTGGACTAGATGATCTCCAGAGGTCACTTCCAACCCCATATCATTCCCTGATTCTGTGATTCTCTGATTCCTTAGGATTCACTATCAGTTCAGTCTGGAAATGACTTAGAAAGCCTACAAGACTCCTTGACAAGTTTCTGCCTCCTAGGTATTAGCATCTGGATTGATTCACTAAGGACACATGAGAGATATCTGGGTCATTTTCAACACAGACACACTGTCAAGCTGCTTCTGAAATAAACAGATCCATTTCTAAGAAAATGTCTTGTTTAAAGACCTGCTAGTGGGTAACCTACTGTTAGTTTCCAAACCCTTTTTATTTTAGGTTTCGAACTTTTCTTGTGCTTGGTCTTGATTCTGCCTTTTTAAAATCAATAGGACATTGTGCCATGGGATGAAGACTGTAAAATAGGAGGAACAGGACCTGACTTACACATTTGTAAAGTTCAAGGACAAATATATATACAATCTCGTCAATCATTTCTTGAAAGAGTTCTTGCCCAATGCACCTATTACAGCACTTAAAAAGGTTTGTTTTTTTCCAGTTTATAGCATCCTCCAATTTGATCTGGCCCTGTAAGTCATAATAATGCTAGATTGACACAGTGACACTGTGTTTGTTTCTACAGCAACGAAATGCTAAGTCACAGATACAGGATTATGACTGTCAGCAAAATTATTCTTATTCAAGCACAAATATGCCATACAATAAATAGCAAAGGAAATGTAGAAAATGGTGGGCCGACTAAGTTGTTCTGTATAGAAATATAAAAGAATCAGTCTTAAAAGGCTCCTCAAGAGACCAGCAAAAATTTTTTGCCTAGCATTGGTTATTTTAATTAGAGGTCAAACAAAATTGCATTAGAAAATTTAAGGATGGTTTCAAGTGTCACCAGAGGCAGGAAGTTTCCTGCCAGAAATGGGATCCTCAGTACAAATGCTATTATAATCTATTAAGGGGTCTTGCTGTGAAAAAGGCTTTAAGAGGAAGACTTCCAGTGGGAATTTTCTGACTGTTCTTGACAAACAACTTATCTCTTGATAGAATCATAGAATCAGAGAATGCTTTGGGTTGGAAGGGACCTTTAATGATCATTTAGTGCCCCCCCCCCCCCCCGCAATGAGCAGGGACACCTTCAACTAGATCAGGTTTCTCAGAGCTCCATCCAACCTGACCTTGAATGTTTCCAGGGATGGGACATCTACCACCTCTCTGGGCAACTTGGTTCAGTGTTTCATTACCTTCCTCATAAAAAAAGTCTTCCTTACTTCTAGTCTAAATCTACTCTCTTTTAGTTTAAAACCATTACCTCTTGTCCTGTTGCAACTAAAAGGCTTGTCCTCATTTTTCTTATAGGGCCCTTTTAGGTGTTGAAAGACTAGAAATTCCCCTTCTCCAGGCTAAACAATCCCATCTCTCTCAGCCTGTCCTCACAGGAGAGGTGCTCCATCCCTCTGATCATCTCTGTGGCCCTCTTCTGGACCCACTCTAACAAGTCAGTGTCTTTACTGTGCCTAGGACTCCAGAGCTGGACACAATACTCTAGGTGGGATGCCACCAGAGCAGAGGGGGAGAATGACCTCCCTCAAACTGCTGGCCACGTTTCTTTTGATGCAGCCCAGGATACAGCTGGCTTTCTGGGCTGCTAGTGCACTGTCAGCTCATGTCCAGCTTTTCACCCACAGGTACCCCCAAGTCCTTCTTGACAGGGCTGCTCTCAATCCCTTCATCCTGCAGCCTGTATTGAGGTGGAGGACCCTACACTTTGCCTTGCTGAACCTCATGATAGCAATGACAGTGGCATAGAATAAGATTTATTAGTGCAAGTGTATAACCATGGAGTCAGATGTTAGAAAGAACGATATGATGCAAGTGGGAAACCCAATAACTGAAAAAGAAAGTGATCACAGTGTTCTGGTGAATAGCAACTTGCTTTTGAGAGTCCAATATATCATAGCTGCAAAAAACCTCACAATTATATGAATAGATATTTTTATAAAGTCAGGGAAGCATCAGTACTATTTTATATCATACTGTTGTCATCATATAAGTTGAAGAAAGATGAAATTGGAACAGGTGCACAGAAGGGCTACTATGAAGATTTGCAAAACAAAAAAAAAAAAAGATTATCTAAGGAAGATTAAATACTTTTTAAGTTAAAGGATAATAAGAGTGCATATTCAAATGGTTATACATCCATTATGGGGAACACTAAAATACTAATCCAAATACTGTTACAATAGTATTTCCAACTGTCTAAGGAGAAGTCCTGTAATATTCTTTGAAATAAGATATATGATCAATAAATTCAAATTGTTTTAACATGAAGCTTGAAAAACTTACGAGCAGGATCATTCCTAGGAGGTCAGGAATGAAGTTTTGGATATGTGAGTACATCATATTACAAAAGGAATTTTAAAAACAGTCTGTTTGTTTAAAAACTACTGTTTGTTTGCAGTCTGGCTTTGCTGTATTAATATGTGCTTTGAGTCTTCTACTAGTTGCTATGGTGGCTTATTTCCTTGCCAAGGAAAGAAGACTCTTTTCTCCTCCCTCCCACTCTTCCTCACTTCCTTAAAAGATCAGCTGCTGGGCATTGTCATTTTTCTCTGAAGAACTGGACTGAAAATAAAGTGAATATAGATAAAGTGTGATCACTGATAGCAATTTTTTATCTGGTGTCTGACCAATGTGACCAATTAATGTCCTCAAGATTTAACCAACTACCAGGTTTGGGATAAAGAAGTAATTTTCCTTTAGATCAAATTGGAAGAAAAATTAGATTTTTTTTCTTTTTCTTTAGTAGTATAAGGCACGGTTTCCTGTTGAGGATCAGCTGGGAGGTTCATCAAAGTGTATCCCTACTAGAACAGGAAGCCATGAGGTTTGTGAGACCTGTCTTTTCTGCCCACTTCCTATGTTTCTTTATAGTTGTCAATTTTCTCTGCTTGGCTTTAATTTTTCTGCAGGCTACTGAGAAGCGCTACAAGTTCTATGATGACACAAAGAATAGAAATCCAACAGACAGTTATCTAAGCTGAGCCTCTTTTACAGTGATTTCAGGAACTGAGCTTGGCTATCCCTCTGATCCTGTCCAATCTTATTTTTCTAAAACAGACTTATTATGGTCTTACTGACTTGCTGCAATCACGGACTCTGGGGTTATACCTAAGAGTATCATCAAATCCTCAGTTACTCATCTTAAATTTCCAGTAAGAGTGTTGATTAATTTTGATTGTTATAATACCTTTGGAATGACACTTTTGTTTAGCTATAGAAAGCACTGTTTTTTATTACAAGGTTGCTGAGATTTGAGTCTTTCATTTAACATGAATTGAAGAATTTATTCCTGCTGCTTTCTAAAAGGTTTCTTGTGATTCATTTTAATAACATTTATTCCTTTTGTAAATTAAATGACTGCAGAAATGAGAGACATTCACTCCCTCGCCATCCTTCTCCTTCCTGTGTCTCCCAAGAAGCAAAGCTAGGTAGAATTGTAGGGCAAGTTAATGGCAAGTTATGGCACGGTAACTATCTGTTTTACCTACTGCTTCAGTTGGCAAATGAGAGGTGATCCCAGCCAGTGTAGATGCCTGCTGTCCTCTTACTTTGATCATGATTACTGATGACCTGGATTTCACTTATCTAACTAAAACTTCAGAGCAATAAGTGCAAGTGATATTCCATTTCCGTGTGGATATCATCCAGTTTCTTTGGGCTGACCGACTGAAAATCCTTGGAAGCTAAATAGCTAGTTCATTGCTCTTCCTTAAATCCAAGGTCTGCAATTTCATTTACTCACCATGGCTCACAGAACTCCTTAGCACTTTTTTAAAATATAATTCACAAATGGGTGAGGAAGGAGGTATAAAGGTGGAGAAGGCATTAGCGTGTTTAGGATCTGATTTTGAATTGCTGGTCAAGACCTGATCTCTGTGTAATTACTCTGATAGTAGACACAGAGGAGTGAAAACAAGAATGAAATTATATTCATGGCTCATTACATGGGATTGTTTTAGCTCTCTTGACCAGGCAGTCAAAAAGCAAAATTCATTATAAGTATTTTTTGTAATATCTCCAGTTTTATTTGAAAAGGTGTAACACATAGATATTACTGGATACATGAGAAACCTTTTAAGTATATTTCTTGCTCTCATAGAAGTTAAAAATACTTGTAAGGTTTTCAAGTTTTCTCGAGTTTCATAAAAAATGTAGACAGTTTAAAAGGGCATTTACAACTTGAATCTAATGATTTTTAAGAATCTTCTGTTTATAAATGGCAGTTGTGACTGTAATCTTCATGGTATTAACATTGCAATTTGACATGTATCTAAAAAGTCACGAAAGACAAAAATATATCCTGAAAGAAAAGGAAATTCTGCTTCCCCAAATTCTCCACTGAGAGAAAAAATTTCTGTTTCAAAGGTGGTTTTGTTATCCTGCTGCTGTTTTAGCCTTCTGGGTGAAGAACTCTATAAAAACACAGGCACTTGAGGCTTTTAACTGCAGCTGACTAGTCTTTGCAATCAATCTCCTCAGTGAGGGTGTAATTCAGTCCCCTGCAGAGCAGTGGATAAAGGTGCAACTTCACTTCTGCTAGGCTTTCAGGCATACTATTTCTGAAACCAAACTTCTGGTTGAGGTGAGGCACTTGTATGATGCGAGCAGTACATAAGGAGAGAGGAGAGGGCCCCCGTAGCCCAGGGGAATACCAAGCATCTTCCACATACTAGAAGTACTTGGCAGATCTCCGTTTTTTCACAGATCTTTTTTTCTTTATTGAGAGACTGAAGAAGGGAATGGATAAGTCAGGAAGATTCCTCTGGTGATAGTTGGCAGGGGGGGCACACACGACAGGAAAGGAAAGAGAGAGAAACAGCAACTACTAGTATCAGCAGATGCTGAGCTCCTGTTTTACAGCAAAAGCTTAACCTTTTCAAAGAGTCATTTTCCTGGCCAGGTGTTTAGGTCATCTCTCTTAACTGTGTGTATCTACAGGTACCACATTTATTATAGTGGAGCTCAGACTTTGCATATATCTGTCTCACAATAGTTATGTTCTGAAAAACAACTGCCAGGTGCTAAGTAGTTCTATCTCACATTATATATATGAAATAAATGAAACAACTATCATTAAAAGCAATAGCATTTGAAGAAGATAATTCTCTGTGGTACACAATGAATTAATCTGTGTGATGGCAAACAAAGAAATAAGGAAGTGTTATTTATTCATATTTCTATTCAAACAAAAAAACCTTCTTATCTTGCAAGAGAAAATATTCTGGTGAATACCAAAGATCTTCAAGATTTCTAAATGACCTATGAAAAATGTTAAGAATTCTGGCTGATACGTGAGAAACCATGCTATAAAGAAGTGAGCAGTTCAATAGATGGTTCATTGTGCTTAGCAAGCAAAGTATAACACAGTATGCAAACAAAACCAATAAAAAGCATCTAGTTGCCTCTTAAATGTCCAATACTTCTTTGTAACGTGACAGGTGGAGCTTACGGATGCGTAATGCACGTACATTCCCTAGGAATAGTAGAATGTGCACAGTTAAAATTTTACATAGATGAATATGTGAATAAGTTCTAAATCAGAACATTTTAAAAAATTAATTAATCCATTTTCTTAATATAGTAAAGCATCTCTTAACATATATTTCAAAATGTTTTGATTTTTACAAAGCTCAATGATTCTAGTGGCTCAGAAATATCTAAAATGCATGTACTGTAACTAGGCCAGAGCTACAAACTAAGGTCCAAATCCAAACATCTTTAAAACTCAGATATGATCAGATCCAAGGTTTTGGTACAGCTTGTTACAAGACAGCTGCAAAGTCTGGATTCTTATGCAGTAACTTCCTCAGAGTTTGCAGTGTCCAGATGTTTGGTGGGGAGTGTTGCTTGCCTGCGCCATTCTATCTGTTTGGTTTTTTGTCTTACTTTTTTATATATATATTTTTACACTTTTATTTTCATCTTATATCTGACATATCTTTTGAGACAGTAAGCTTTATGCTGACTATATCTGAAACACTGAAATTCCTTTAGTCCTGTGGCTTTTTTAATGCAATAGAAATAGAGGATAGGCATAATACTGCATAGAGGTTATTCTGCTTTAATTTATTGTAGGATTCTACTACTGGCCACTATCTTGAATTCAGTTTTGGAGTGATCCAATGTATCACTTCAAGGACTGGAAGTCTTCAAGACATTGCTACTGCCTTGTAAGAGAAGTTAAGCTACCATTGCAAATTTAAAAAATAGAGAAAAAATATTTTTCAAATACGAGTTTTCAATCAAAAAGTTTATCTCACTAATACAATTGTGTCATGTTCATACTCCATTAAAAAGGTATAATTTGGATTTAAAAATCCAAGATAAGTTGTTTTCAAAACCAGAACAGTAAAGATAATGAAGACCACACAGTTTGTAATACACTGGCAGACCTAGCATTTTCATTTATTGTTATGAAGTTTTTGTTCCTCCTTTTGGAATTGCTTAACTCTAACATGTCAGCTCCACTCCCCATTTGTTACTGATTTGTTGCTTCCCTTACACATGATAATCATTCCAATGAGTTGAAAAGTGCTATTGTTCTTGAATGACTGTACATACTCTTAACTGTTAATGGAAATGAACCTGGAAGGGTAATTCTTTATGATTTAAACTAACGATATCATTGAATTAAGTACCTTAACCATAGCAGACTAACTTCAAGAAACTTTGTTTTTCTTTCTGATGAAATTTAGCCCAGATGCCAAAACCAGGGATGGACTTCGAGGTCAAACTTACCTAATTTAGAAAACAAGTACACCACAATGGTAAGTACCTTTCATTAAAAATAGTGAATATTCTGCTCTGTATTGTACACTGTGAAGCGTGCAAACAAAACCTTCATCTAGGAGGGACTGTATTTGAAAATTATTTGTTCTGTGGCATCTAGATAAAAGGAGTACATGAATTCCCTGCCTCATAAACATACTCCTCTTGTGCAGAAGTGTACTGCAGGTGGTGACCATCCAGAGG
The DNA here is from genome assembly GCF_964106895.1 of Numenius arquata. Lineage (NCBI taxonomy): Eukaryota > Metazoa > Chordata > Aves > Charadriiformes > Scolopacidae > Numenius > Numenius arquata. The sequence continues at coordinate 36,696,524 of NC_133616.1, forward strand.
CAAAGCTGGGAGCACCTCTCAGCAAAGAGCTGGAAGATGTGACACTTCTCTCCTTGCTAGAAACCCATGGGCTGTAAAATGGTGTGTGTTGGGGTGGGGAGGGCAGGGCCATTCTTTGTGTGTCTCCCGTGCCCTACGAACAGTGTTCACTTGGAGCATGCTGACTGAGTTCAGTCAGCATGACTTCATTAACAGGGGACAGTTTCCACATGTGAGGCAAGGAGGAGCAGTGCCTTCTAAGTCACAGGGATGTTGACAAAGCTGAGCCTTAGCTGCACAGAAACAGTGTGCAGACAAATATTTGGCATCAGAATTACACTTGGGCTCCAGAAGTTTAGCTGCTCAAGTCCAGTGAGGCTCCGCAGCCAAAATCAAAATGCTCTGACTTCTCACTTTATAGAGACCAGTTTTATATCAGGCATCAATCTCTGCTCAGTTTAACCTACTTCACAGTGTATTAGGAGGAACTACTTGCAGCACCCTGCAAAGGTGTAAACATTTACTTACAAAGACAGCATGAGATGTGCATTTTTGTCTGAAAATTAAAGAGAAAATTACTGTATCAGGAGCTAAACGGGACTTCCAGTTTCTGCAACTCAAGATAGTCTGAAAGTATGCATACTGGCTAAACTCCTACTGAGCTGTCTAACAACAAGTATTTTAAAAGGAAGGTTCAGGGGTTATTTTGTGTGCCATCTTTACTGGCAATGGAATACTATTTTATTTCTTAAGTAGCCTTATTGATCTCTGAGGGAGTACTTGGAAGGTAAATTACTGTTTAAAATACATAAGAAAAGCAAAAATTGATCACGAAGCAGAGCTACCTTTACAATCTTGGGAAATCCAAAGCAAGTGGCCTTACATTGGGCCAAGGAATTGCTGGCCTTTTTTTAGAGCTCTGCTCATCTAATCCATCTCAACAAGTAAGGCTCAGTCTCTGGCCTTTAGCAACAGTGTCAGTGAGTGTACAGAATGTACTTCCAACACCAGAGGAGAAGTAGGAGGCTCCTCGTTTGCTTTCTTTATGGTTCCCATTTAAAGAGTGCCTCTAGTGCATCTGGCAATCTCCATTCACCTACATGTAGGGGCATAAGCATGGTGTACTTGTTCATGTACTTTTTCCTGGCAACCTACTCAATAAGAATTTTTGTACTCCTTTTAGCATACAAGCAGGATCAAAGGTAACATTTTGCTTATTTCTTAAATTAACTTTTAACTCTTATAATAATAAATGTTGAACATTTTGCAGAACAATCAGATATGCATAAGTTAGTGTTATGAAAAGAGGATCCTTCCTTTTCCTGAAACACGACAGTTATGTACAAAGAAAGGATAGAGAATTGCTTTGGGTGGTACCATGGAGTAGAGCTGGGAGTGCTGGAGTCAGATGGTAATAAAGAGAAATCAGCATAGCCTGAGCAATCAGAAAAAGTTCTTAATGAGTTAGCATCCCAAGAGGCATAGGGAAAACCCTGTCATATGGAATGCTTAACATTTCATGTTTAACGTTAGACTGCAAAAAGCATTGAATGAGGGAATAATCCTGCTCTGGCAGAGGAAGGTACTTATAATGCAACTAATAATTTCAGGGCCAAATTCTCTGCTAGCATAAATAAGCCAAACTCTGCTAAAGTCAAAGGAGACCCACCCTTTCATGCCAACAAAGGATATAGTCTTCTCTGCTACTCTGAATGTAGTACAGTTTTGAATGGGGATCGTTAATCCCCATGAAGCAGAGGCCTGTGTGAGTACTTGGCTTTCCAGGAGGGTTTCTTTTTTGTGTGTGTCTTTTTTTTCACTATGATGAAATCCCGAATGAGAAAAAGCAAACTGTGGCATGCTTTCTTTAACCCCCAATGTGTGGTGTTTGTTGACCCTCATAGCAGTCTTTGTCCTAGCTGTGTCTCATGAGGCTGTGTGATTTTTTCAAATCAAGTACTGCCAAAAAAATTGCATTGAACTGAATTTTTAATTTTTTAATGAATATGCTTGATGCAGCTAAAGGCATAAAAACAAGGAACCAGCATTCTAACTGCATGCACGTTACTAAACTCCCTTTGGGGTTTTTTGTGGTCCTTTTCCCTTACTACTTATACTTAGTTTAAACAGCTAAATCTCTCTTCCCTCTCTCTTTCTTCCCTCTGCTTCCACCAGCTTCATTCCAATAAATAATAGGCTCAAATGTGGGCTTAAGATGTATCCTGGGAGATCATCTAACCTCGCACTTTCAGACCTCCAAGTTTCACATGCCTAGCAGCAATTCACAATTTATTTGTTCTTCTTGCTAGCTCCTTTGCAAGGCTTGAGAGAATTATCAAGACTTACTAACAATTGCAGTGGAAAAATTTTCAGCCAGGAATGAAAGTTGCTGTCATCAGGTAAACAAAATCTGATGAGATTTAGTCAGAAATAAAAATTAAGCCAGCATAAACCTGCTGGACTGTGACCCCCATCTGTTCACAACACCCATAGGAATTTGGTTAAGGAGGTTGAGGATGCCCATAGGTATTTGGTTGAGGCAGAACATTGCTTGAAACCCCAAAGGGAAAGAGCTAAGTGTGATTCAGTGCATTATGCAGGCAGAGGCAGCACACAATTTTTACAAGCATATTAGAATATCTTTAACTCCAGGTTTGGGATCTGAATGGGCTTGACTCTTCTGTCTGTTTCCCTTCAGTCTGGGTGGGATCACTGTATTTAAGAAATTAAAAGAAATCCTGCTATGCACACCAGTAGAAATAGATGGAAGTGCCTGCATAGACAGCATCCCAGTTGATCTTGTCTGATCCTTATCCTGACTAATTGTATGCCTATGCTACTTTCACATGACTACTATTCATTTATTATAGGAAAAAGTATTTTGCTGGCTCTTCAGCAGGTTTAAGAAGAAACTTTTCCTTTTAGGTAGGGCGGGGAAGAAAGACAAATTGTAAGTCCATAGTGCTTTCCATCTACTTTATAGGCCAAAATGGTGCAATGATGCCAAAATGGCAACATATTGAAAAGATGTTTTGCTACAAAGCACTTTGCATCCATTCAACCTATCCAGAACCCACCCAGCCTACTAAACTAATGCTTCTTTTCTGATTTCAGTTTGAGATTTGATAGACTGTACATTTTACTCCAATTTGGATGAGGGTGGAAATGCCTTATCTGGTGTTCTGTTCTCAGGAGGCACTGTCGTGATGTGTAGACTTGGATGGAGACATGCCCATGGGAGCCTTGCAGGGAACAGGAGTTTGAAGGGCACACTTTTAATACTTAGGATTTTAATGAATCTGCAAACCTTTTTCAGCATGTGTATCTCTTGGAGTGTTAACGCAATGCTCCTCTTCAATGTATTCTGGGCAATTTCAGAAATGGTTTTTATCAGGTCACCAGAAGCAGTGCAGAATATTGCTTTCCCCTGCCAGGGGGAGGGCTGATCAAGAGCTCCAGGAGGGACAGTCACTGGAGCATTGTATTCCTAAGCCTGTACTGATAGCAACGCAAGATGCCAGTCCAGGTCTTCTCTAATTACTGCTAAACACCAGTCTTTTTTTTTATTTTCAATGTGTAAAGAACCAGCCACTCTGACTGGAAAAGACCAGTTCTAAGCCTAAAAGCCTCAGTCAGAAGCATTTAAATTGGCAACCAAATACCCATGTGGTACCTACGTAACTTCTTCAAACACTTCTAAAAAGAACAGGCCTTGCAGGATACATCTTCCAGGCTAAGGACACAACCTGGAGGTTGTCTCTGGGATTCTCAAGTAACACCACGTATTTTGTGTTAAGAGTGACCATGAAGCTCTTTTTACCATGGAAAAAAACTTTCTGGACACTGAGATTCCTGTGATGCACATACTTAGTAAAAACTTGCTCAGATTCATTGGTCTCACCAGCAGAGTTCCTCAAATTATCCATCATTACTGTATTTACTTTATTAGGGGGAAATAAATGGTTATCGCTATGATTTTCAGATGAGTCCTTCACAAATTTGATAAAAGAACATTTACAGAGCAGCTCCTGGCAACAACAGTCAGACTACACATTATTCTCAGGCATATCAGAGAGGTAGTTGTTGATGTTCTCCAGAAGACTTTTTACAAAATAAACTTTCCCACAGTTGCTAAGACCGTGCCAGAACAGCAGAAGAGGGGTGCTTCCAGCACATGTCCGTGGTCAGAAACTGTAGAGGAGACTTTTAAAATTTTGGTCAGTATGCTTTGCCATGGACAACATTCTGCATCTTCTGAAGGGTCCTGGTTTCTATGGCCCACTTCTCCTCATTTGTGATGATAGAGCACTGCTCTATCCCACTTGTTAAGGTCATCACTTACAACATCACTTACAACATCACTGGTTGGACTTATGATGCAGTCCAACACAAGACCCCTCAGTGCCTCAAACTTGGTATTTTCTCTCTTTGTTGCATTTAGAATGATACCTTTAACCTTTAAACAACACTTGCCTGGAGACTGCAAGTAGCCATAGGATTTGGGGCCTGATGACACAGACTCCATAATGTGTTAATCTGGTGGCAAATCGCTTGTCAACTCACCTGAGCAGCAACATCCAATCTCACAAATGTCACAGAGTCTGTGTCATACTAAAGGCAATGGTTTTGCAGGGCATGTAAGAGATCTTGAAGCTTGAGGCCCGGGTATGCTGTGGTGAATCATACTATGAAAATGTTAGTGTTACACTCCAGGGTCACACATCCTTTGGCAGGCTTCCATGAGAGGGTGGCCGCATCATTATTGGTATGACCACAGGAGGACACATTTTAAGCCAGAGAAAAGAGGTAACCCTACAACTCATCTGGTTCTCTGTCTCGATTTTCCCCATGGGGAATTTAAAAATGTTTTTGCAATTTGGCAGGGATTATCTTAATATGTTCAGGCCACAAAATAACATCTTCTTTCTGCCTCTAATCTTCAACATATTAGCTTTCTTGTCATCATCTGTGTACCAGGCTGGGTAGCCTGAAGCTTCCTTCTTCTGGCGGGGTGGAGTTTTATATAACATGGGAAGAGACTCCTACTCCCTTTTCAAAATGTCAAACCTCATAAATTTCACAGACCCTATATCCCTTCTCCCAGAGCCTTGTTCAGTTCCAGGGAATACCAGGTACCCACAAGGGCTCCTTCTTTGTTGCTCTGGTTGCAGAGGGCCTGGCAGATTTCTGCAAACGTACAGCACAAAAGAAACAGAAGCTTGCTATTTACCCTCACGGAAAGCACAGGAAGAAAGAGCCCAGGAGGTGGGTAGACCTTTACTAAGTAGGCTGTCAGGGTGTCAAAACTCTCAAAAAAAATTCCAGGATGTCCAAGGGTTGATGAAGGGATAGAGGTTAGCAAAATCATGACAATATATTTTGCTGTCAGTGGCTGGTTTGTAATACTCATAAATGGCATTTGTCCCACCACCAAAATGCACGTCTCTGGAGACCAGCAGTGTGAGCAGTTTGACTGCGATTTCCACAATAGATTTTGTCAGTGACCCACTCATGCACCCGTTGAGATCTGATGTTAAAATCTCCTCTCTTCAGGTGGTCCATCTTTTGTTGTGTTGTGTAATATTTTTCCACAAGATAAATGCATGGTCATGAGACAAGCAGAGCCAGCAATAATAATACCAGTTATGGCCACGGTTGTACAATGTATGAGAAAGCTCACAGAATATCTTCCTGATCTCCTTAACACTGTCATAATGTTCATCATGTAAAAGAAGGAAACGGGTCTTGGGGTATTTAAGACTGTCATTTGGCTTAAAAATCTCCAACCTTTTAACACCTCAGATAGGAGGATGATACGTATATTAACATGTAGCAGATTCTGTGCAAGGGTATGTCACTCAACATGACCTTTCCGTGCACAGACCACCACAGTTTGTCATGTAGCTCTTTTGCTCTGCTTAACAGTTCTGCATCTGTCAGGCCCCTCTTGGCTATGAGAGCTGCAACACTCGCAGCAAAACAGAGATTATTGTCACGGTTACTTAGAGCAATTAAATAGCTCTGTTTTTTGTCTGTAATTTTGGATTAGGGGATAGGCTGCATGGTTCTGCAAACCCTGCCCCCCTATGGTTTTCACAATAATGGCAGGCAGAATGAAAGTTTGATCAAAAAACCAGCTCTCTTACTTAGCAGGAGAGTACTAACCCAACCTAAATATTCTGTTGCATTCACATTGCCTAAATGAATGGTGGGAGAATATAGAGAACCATGCACGCTGACAGCTTCAAGATGGAGCTGACCATAAACACCAGGTTCAAACAGCTCGTCTAAATCATCAAAAACTTACTTTACACCCTGAACAAGCATTTCATAAGCTTCAAGTAGGGATACTGGACCTAAAGTAATAAATAAGTATTCTTCTACATATCACCCAGCTCCAAATCTCTGCACTGGCCAGTCCCACTGCCCACAGGGCAGACTGCTGCCTCCTCCACCTCTGCTGCAATAACTGTTAAGTCCCTGCCAGGGAGTCATCTTCTACCCTAGAGGGAGACTTGTTCACCGGCCCACACTTTCAGAAAATCAATTGGCACCTAAGGGTGAAAAGGTCATTCCCCTTGCCAATAAACACTTGCAGTGATGCAAAATCCATTTGGCTTTCCTAATTAGAAGTCTTTGTTCTAACATATTTTTTTTTTTCGGTTTTACTGGCCTGTAAGCCGAGGCCCCAAGACTAATAGCCCCACCAGCCCTTTTATCACCACTAAACTGCTTGCTACTCTGTGCTTGAAAATAAACAATCATGGTTTGTGAGTGCTGAAACCTTTCTTACTGTTTATTATGGCACCCTCCAAAAACTGGCTTAGCTGTACTAATTAATGGCTTTGTTTGTAACACTGTGTTTTGCTTTGATGTCCTGTGAACAATAGCCACAGGCTTATCAGCACAGCTAGCACTTACATGACCATCCTCCTGACTTCCTATGCCTCTGTCATAGCACCACGCCCTGCCTTTTTCTTAGCAGCATCCTGCTGATGTTCTCTGAGAGCATGGGGCTACAGCCTGTGTCCCAAAGCTTGGGTCTTGCTTCTTTTGCAGTTATCAAGATGTTCTAACAGGACAGTCATCATGCCATGCTCCTCCACCTCTTATTTGCAGCATCAACCTAAGCGTACAGAGACACATATAGCACCAACCTGCACCCCATAATGGTGTTACAGGTAGCTGTGAGATCTGCCACAACCACAGGGAAAGGGAGCTTCCCACCACTACACACCCTGTTGGGCTGAGTGTGAGTGCAGAACCCTCTTGGTAAGGCTTGGGATCAGACTCTTCTTTGCACACAACAGGGTCTGCACCATGGGTCCCTTGGTGGGTCTCCTAGGAAGGCTCCATAGCCCTTGGGCTTGTTCCCCCACCCTTCTGGTATCCCTTAGCCCTCTTGAAGTTCATCCTCCCTCAATGTGTTGGGCTTATTCAGCAGCCTTATGAAGTGGGGGGACCCCAACTGCTGTTTACTTGCTTACTATTCACATTTAAACTTTGATTAGTCATCTGATTAGCTCATAAAACAACACTTTATCCACTTTATACCTATGCTTTCATGGATTACACATATTTAATTTATATTTTTTTATAAATGCATATATATGTACTATTGAATCTACATATATAAAAATATATCTATATATATATTTGCACTCCTTTATACATATATATTTCCATATATGTACATATTGGATATAAAAGTATATATTTTTATATCTGAGCTCTTCCTGGCCCAAAGGACATAGGCAACCAATCACAGGGCTGCCTGAGAACATGTGGGTATGTCAGTGTCAAGGGATGGCCATCAGCCAATCCTAGTACAGTGTGAAAACACATGGGTTTAACTAAAGGTACCATAGAATGTATGCAAACACATGATTTTCCTGTAACTGTTCCGGTACTGTTGGGTCCCTCTACGCTACATAGTGTCCATATTCCAGCTCCCTGAATTAGGTGTTGATTTTGTGGAAATTGCCAGATGCACAGATGTCCTCACCTTTTTTTTTTTTTTTTTCCCCTCTCTGTTTTTATTTATTTGGTTATGATTTCTCTTTTTTTTTTTTTTTTAAGTTTTGGAACAAGCAGAAGAAAAGGAAAGGAGTTGACCCGAACAAGCAAGTATCATCTCTCTCAAATGTTCTACAGCCTTAAAGAAAAATGGGGTATAGAGGTTGAAACTGCCTCCAGGCAACTTCAAGTTTTCGGATTGGCACTTACATAACTGATCATACTAGGCCTTACTGAATTTGGCAGCCATGTAGGGGTTATGTTTTTCACATGGATGAACTGTTCTTGAACAATTTCTCCAATGTATTAAGCACAAACAGGCTTTTCTTCAACATCAAGCATGCAGGTCTCCTCTCTCACTTTCTCACCCTTTCCACCCCCCTCCCATCCTCTGAACAACAAATGAAGTTATTGTGGCCACAGTGGTTGTGGAGTGGATTCTTGCCTAATAAAAAAAAAATATTTCTGATAGCACGGTGCTATTAAGAATGGGGAAATGGAAAGAAGTAAAATCACTTTGGGCTGGGTCGGAGCCCACACAATTGTGCCAGAGAGGGAATGTACAAGGATATTGCCCTTCGCTCGCCCACTACGCAGATCACCAATAACCGCACTCCCTGAGGATTAGCAACGCTCCAGAACAAACAGCTGAAATCCCTGACAGGGCGGAGGGAATATCGCGGGGCCCCCGCCTGCTGCGCACCGCACCCGCCAGCAAGAGAGCATGGAAACTGCTGCTCCGGGACGGGGAGACAGGGGCCTGGCGGCTCTGCCCTCCCTCCGCAGTGGCACGGTTCAAGCCTTCAGAGAGGGATGGAAAACTTTTCCTTACATCCCAAGATCCAACAGGCACGGGCTGGGGGTGGAGTTAAAATACACAGGATGTGTTGTGAGTGGCTGTGTACACTCAGCTCACCTTTTGTCTACCTTTTGGGTTGTTTTTCTGAGTAGTTTCTGTATGAGCAGCCCAGGGGTAAACAAGGGCTTTCTGAAATTCTGACAAAATGGACACCATAATTTGGTGAGGAAATAGTTTGAGAGAGGAATCTTTTGCTAAAAAATATTCTACACAGATCTTTGTAGGAGGAATAGGCAAGCTGGAATATTAATTTTCCAATACAATGGCATCCAATTAAATATTCCAAAATACACTTCCATCTTCTTTTTTTCTTTTTTTCTTTTTTCTTTTTTTTCTTTTTTTCTTTTTTTCTTTTTTTTCTTTTTTTTTTTTTTTCCCATTTGAGATACTATCAGGCGTACAGCATACAGATTGGGAGAACAATGATATATGTTAGTCACTCTTTCTGAATTAATCTCTAAGCTAATAAAAGCTATCAAAACCCATATATTATATGAGAGTTAACACCAACAGTGAAAACCTGATAGCCCCACCTGGAATTTCCTCTCAGATTTTTTGATTCTATTGTTTTACTACCCACGTGTGCATGAATGAAATTTTGGACTTATGGATGTTTGATTTTGGTTAAAATTGACCTGATTTTTCTCATTTAGTAAATTTTTATATTTGTTACTAGACCTTATGGTTGCTTTTGCTAACCTTATAGTTTAATATAACATCTATTTAAATGTGATGATTTTACTTTTGCATTTGTGCTAACAGCAATATTTACTCTGAAGGCATACGTTGCCCATGTTTTCTGTTTCTGGGAGATTAAGGCACCAAACTACTTTTTAGCATACGGTGATCCTATTTTATTAAATATTTCAACCATTTTACATGACTGTCTCATTTCTTGACTTCCCTAAAGTGCTGACGAATGGGGACAGTAACTGTTTATTGATTACAGATGAACTATGGACTATCTGTGAGGGGGAACTTAAATATTGCAGCAAGTCCTACACTGTGCCGTCTGCTATTCTAAAATCAGTCTCCAAACAGACCTTAGAGTGCTATAGGACCTGGCACATTCAAGCCTCAGCCCGGCTTGCCTTCAAACACCCAGCTTAGCTGGTCCACTCCCACAAAGATAACCCTGTAGTAAACTGGATCTTCAGGCAATCAATATTCTGCTTTAACTCTATGTACCAAAGTAATGAGACAGATTCAAAAAGTAATAACAGTGAAACAGTGGTGAATTAATTAGGTGATTATCAGAGATGTTGGGCTAGCCAAGCTACTTACAACAGGAGCAGCAGGTGTTTCTGTACATTTGAAAATCAGACTATAAATGGGGAAGAAACGAAACAGAGCAGCTTTAAAGAACATCTGAATGCAAAATGAATGCAAGGAGACGCTTCCTAAAAAAGGCCCGTGCAGTTGTGCTTAAATAAAACTGTTCCTTGTTGAATAGTGGATATTCCCCACAGGACATTCTAGCAGGATGATGTAAAGTAGTTCGGGTGTGGGAGGCCATACCATGAAGCACAGGAAATAGTTGAAATCTTTTGATATGTTTATAATGCTAAGTAAATGGGAAATGGCTACAGCTGAGGTTGTCAACCACTTCACATTTTTTCTGGCAGATGGTCACTTTTCACTGTCAACATTTCTCTGAAATTGCATACACAAGCAAGGTATGCAGGCATATTCTGCAGCTAGTGCTCAGGATAGGCTCTTAAAGTAAGTTGCTTTCAGTTTAAAAGTTTTCCTTTGCTATTCCTCATATCCTCTGTGAGGCTCCTGAATACTCCACACACACTTCAAATGTTTAAATATGGTGGATTTTTCATTTCACTGGAGGGGTTTGAATGCTCTTTACTGTACAGCACATGCTTTTAAAACACCCTGCAACACCAGCCATGACAATCTTGGAGGGCAATTCTGTTCTCTTTTTCTGCTGTTATAAAGCTGATTTCCATACCACTAAAAACACAGCAGAAGATTTTTTTCTTTTCATCCTTTTCTCCTTTGCTCTCTTCCTCTCTCTTTCCCTCCCTATCTCTCTCTTCCTTCCTTCCTTAGAATCATAGAATCATTTAGGTTGGAAAAGACCCTTACAATCATCAAGTCCAACCATAAACCTAACGCTGCTGTCCACCACTAAACCATGTCCCTAAGCACCATGTCTACATGTCTTTTAAATAGTTCCAGGGATAGTGACTCAACCACTTCCCTGGGCAGCCTGTTCCAATGCTTGACAACCCTTTTGGCGAAGAAATTTTTCCTAATACTCAATGTAAACCTCCCCTGGCACAACTTGAGGCTGTTTCTTCTTGTCCTGTCACTTGTAACTTGGGAAAAGAGAGTAACCTCCACCTCAGTACAACCTCCTTTCAAGTAGTTGTAGCAAACGATAAGGTCTTCCCTCAGCTTTCTTTTCTCCAGGATAAACAACCCCAGTTCCCTCAGCTGTTCCTCATAAGACTTAGTCTCTAGACCCTTCACCAGTTTTGTTGCTCTTCTTTGGATGAGCTCCAGCACCTCAATGTCTTGAAGTGAAGGGTCAAAACTGAACGCAGTATTCGAGGTGGGATACCACCAGTGCTCAGTACAGGGGGATGATCACTTCCCTAGTCCTGCTGGCCACATTATTTCCAATCCCAACCAACACCCCAAGAATCTTTTCCTTCCTTCCTTCCTTCCTTCCTTCCTTCCTTCCTTCCTTCCTTCCTTCCTTCCTTCCTTCCTTCCTTCCTTCCTCCCTCCCTCCCTCCCTCCCTCCCTCCCTTGCTTCCTTCCTTCCTCTTTTCCCTTCTCTTCCTCTTTCTTTCTCTCTGTCTATTTCTTTTTACTTTTATTTTTCCTGTAAAAAGCCCACCTTCTTCTATTGGATGCCTTAGTGCAGGTAAGCTCATGTCTACCTCTCCTATATGCCTGACAGTCTAGCTGCCAAAGAGGCTTTTTGGAGTTTTTGGTAAGGAGAGCAATTGAGAGTTGTTTAGAAAGGCTCAGGATTAAGGGACACTACAACAGAAAATTAAAAAGAATTGAAACTCTGATCCAGAAAAATGTCTTCATTCAGTATGCTCTCATATACTCCTGAAACCGGTAAGCCTGCATGCAAAATTTAAAGTTAGGGGTTTAGAATTCACACTTCAAGCTGAAGCAAGTTTTTGGGTTGTTGTTTCTCAGACATCACATTATATCAATTACATCTGTGCTAAGAGATTTAAAACATAACGGGTATTAAGGCAACTATATACAAAAAATGTAATACTAGGAACCTATTTGATAAATGTTAGTTTGAGAGACCTTACGCAGCACACAATTTAAGATTAAAGCTGATGTTGAATACATAGGAAGAATTTGTTGGCTGAATGACATATAACTTCTTTTACATCAAACAGGTATTTTGATATCCCAAATCATTAATATCTGTAAAAGTCTCTACTATCTGTAGTTTATAATTTTCCTTGTCCCTTCCTAAATTTAACTTGCAAGTAAGCCACTCCTCATTGCTTCCAACAATATGATTGTTGTGGTTGGGAGATCAAAATATGAATGTTTTGTGAACAAGACAAAGCAGCAGTCTATTCCATGGGATTTTATTCTTTAAACTTGAGACACTTTAGACCTTAATCCTGCAGCAGGTACAGCACAAAAAACAGTACTGCAAGGTTCACCACAAGCGTATCTGAGCCCTGAACTGGATGGGTTGCCCTCCTGCTGCTGCAACTACTATAAATGATCTAAGTTGTTTGTTCTAGTTTTGCTATAGTTTTCATTCCATCAAAACTGAAAACCCATTTAGCTTGGAACAAATTACTGGAATTGGTAAGAATGTTTTCAGCACAATCACAGCCTCCGCACTACTCCATTCTGCCTTAAAATTTTATCTATAATACAATACTTGCTCATGAGATAGACTGCAGGAAATTTTGTGACTTTAAGACCTGGGAAAAAGAGGTGATTATCCAAAAAATTTCATAGGCAATTGTAAGATTATATATATATGTATCTTTCAATCTATGGTGAGTTTTTTTTAAGGTAATAAGGAAACGCTACTTACTGCCCCGAAAGATACATTCTTCGGCCCAAAAGCCAGACATGAAAATATTCACTGTTTACTAGGAAAAGCAAAAAACAAAACCTGCTTTTCTCCATTCAAGTAGTTTAATATGTGAATTTATAATCCTATCTAAGGTAGGGTAAATGCCATATATATAATAAAAAATCCCATACAGAGCCTCTTATAATAAGAACATCTTTCTTGTCATAGAGCTCGTAAAATGGCTGTAAGCTTGCCCGTAACACATAGCAGCCTTCGATATGAGTGGAGTAGACAGTCACCTATTTAGGCAATGAAGTTAATTCTTCTTTCCGACCTCTATGGGTTACTTACTACTAATGACATTTTATGAGGGAGATATAATTCATATCTGAATGATCATTATGTGTCACATATCTTTATTTTGATCTGGGTTTCTGTGTCACACACATATACTGAAATCTAAGGTGTGCCTTAGATGAACTTAGTTCTAGTTCTAGTTCTAGTTCTACTTTACTACACATTATAGAAGAATTATTTATGAAAATGTACTTACACTTTGGAATAATACATATCACAGCTGAAACATACTAATAATGTGGCTTAAAAGTAATTTTTATAAAAAAATAATTAGATATGACTTGCTTAAAACAAAATAAAATAAAAATTTTACTAGTTTACTATGTTCCAAAGCCACTGGTCCAAACTTTAAAAATTAGAATCCAGACCCTCCAAAACTAAAACTATTGTAGTGTTACTGGCATGAAAGCTTTGCAACAGGGACGATCTGGTCTTATAGGTAGCAGTGCTCCATTTTACACTGGCTAGTGTTTATCTCCTCTAACCTTATTATCTGTGACAGTTTCCATTTTATAAGCAAGTAACCATATCTCTATGTGCCTTTCTTTCCCAGTCTGTGAAACAGAGATCTTCATACTTTGGTTTGCAAGGCATTTCAAAAATTACTCATGGAAGATCAGTGTCTAAAACAGTATTTTGGTTTAGCTCCATATGAATGTGTTTTTCACACTTTTTTTTTAAGCATCTGATTATTGCCAAATCATTATTAACAAATGTTTAGCTTATCACCTGTTCTGTTTCTGCTTATTTTTGAAGGAAGATTATGAATTTATTGGGTCAATTTATTTTCCTTATTGTAATAGGAACAGCCAGGCTTAAATCAAGAACACTGAATATTGTTCATGGCAGATGCCACTTCAACAGGACTGGAAGATACCACATCCACAGAGGAATGGGTAGAAACAGTGCCTCCAACCATACAGTTCTTGAACCAAACCTGATGTACGTGCACCAGCATCCTCAAAACAGCATATCTTGGCCTCTGTTCCTACTTAGTCTCTTCTAAGACTATCAAAGGGAGATGGTTCATATTAAACTTTTTTGTAACAGTAGACACTATTCTCTTAAAACTGTCCGAAAACATTTAAAAAATGACCTACTGTGCAGCTGTGAATTGCTAATGTATTCCAAGCTGAACAAATTCAAACATAGTCGTCTGATGTTTCAGAAGTAGAGTAGTCTGAAGTCAGAGAAATGTATTAGAATACGTTAGCTTCCTGGTATTTTATTAGTGGTGAATTATTTCTATACTTTTCTGGAGTGAAACTGTTGAGTAGCAAATTTAAAAAAAAATAAAAATTACCTGTTACTTCTATAGCCTTTTTTCTTCCCCTACAAGCCTAGCTTTGAATGAAAACTAGCTAAAACTGACTGTGATAGTTTGAAATCTTGTGTTCTCAATTTGAGTTGTATCTGGAAAATACTTCAGGAATAAACAGGATTGACTACATTTTTTCCCTTTCTTCTCATTTTTTGCTATTGAAAAAATATTCCTAAGATTTTTTTCTGCAAGAAATTAAAACTCCTGGGGATATCAAATGAATATTGGTGAATATGTAACACCCAATACAACCCAAATGCGTAAGACTCTCTTTGTTCCCTTACATTTGAAAAATACAATTTCTGGCAAATATGTTAGCCGTAATTGATAAAACCCAAAGAGAAAAAGACAAATGAGGGTTTCAAATTGTTTGCATTTAGAATGATGGGCTGTAGGCTTTTAATATATTTTGAAGTTAATATTGCTTGGCAATATAATTAAACATGTCTTTCTTGATTCACTCAGTCTGAATGCTAATTTTGATTTAGCCCTGAAGGGATCAGTTCAGGAAGAAGTTATGCATCTTCTGCAATATTCGTAGGCTTTCTTAGGAGAGTGTGGAATGCTGCACAAACAAGTAGAGTCACAAAGACTCCTTATCTATTTATATTAACCCTCCAACCAACTCTGCTCTTCTCTCCCCACGATTAAAATATGAAAATATGGAATTCACTTAAGGTGGATGATAGTTCCATTGTAGTGAAGTGTGAAACTCTTGTTTAAAAAGCATGTTAGCTTCTGCGAATAAACGTAAATTCTCTGGGGTAAATTTTCTATGAAATGATTTTAATTTGCAACACTAACAGAATTTTGCAAGTAAATTTCAATATTCAGGTTCATTACCTACCAATATATTCACATAGAAAGATTTATGTCTTGTGCTGATGCAGCTTTACAGGGTAACTTCTGCAGATCCATTCCATGTGTCAGTAAGTTGCCTATGGCTTTTATATATATCTTTGTACATGAAGTTGCAGCTTTCTATGTGGAATATTTGTGAATAGGAAATTGCAAAGCATTGGCCAATTCCTGCTCTACAAAGAGCTTGCTTTCCAAATCAACTCTTATTGATTCTCTTTGGCAATTCTTGTTAGATAGCAGCAGTTCAATGGCAGCATTGTAGGCTGGAAGTAATATCACTAAGAGCAGAGGACCAAATAATTCATTGTTCTATTTAGTGTCCTGCTTCATTGTCCACTAAGTGGACCAATATACTAATTTTAGTGCTGTAAGTTTAGTATTTAACTTCTCTACTTATCATCCAAGAGTTTGAATTAGGGGGTGTGTGTGTGTGGTAGTGTGTGTGTGTAGTTATTGAACATGTGTGATTTTTTTCTTTCTGCTTAAAAAAGGCAGAATTCTTATTTTCCCTATGTAAGGTCCATGCTCTTTCTTGCTTCACACAGGAAGCAAGATGTTGGCATTCTGAAAGTCCACAGGTTGTTTCTGAAGGCAAAGGAGCTAATTTGTGATTGTGGTTAAAGTTGAAATGTACATGTGCCTTCAATTGCTCATGTTAACCTTAAGGCTCTTATGTCATGGATTCCTGTTCCAAATGAGCAAACGTTCACATTAAAGAGACTGGCACTGTGAACAAATGATCTTAATCAAGAGGCAAAAGGCTACTTTCGTTCTCCAGCAGAAGGTATTTCTTATGTAAAACTGTATGCTAGCAGTATCTCTGCTTTACTTTACAGTTCAAAATAGAAAGCAGTTTACTGCTATATAATCAAAACCAGACCAAACCAACAAAAAACCTCTTGTGTAGAAGTCAATATAGTATGTAACAGCTTATTAACGTTTGATAACACTCAGTTATTACTTAAAAGACTGAATGTCATGTAGCATGCAATGATGATGACACTTCCCTAATTTCTGATGAAGAACTGGTTAAAACTCTCCTTGAAGAAACTGGCAATGGCACTATGATGCAGCTTAACTCTATCTGTGCTTCTGTCCTCCAAATAGGCGTTATAAAGGAGTAGATAGCTGTGTAGATACTACTTCAAAAGAAGGTGATAAATTGTAATTATTTGATTTAAGTCTAATAAAATAAATTAATTTTGATTTGAAATTTTGAACAAGTTTTAAGACAGTTTTTAATTCTTCTGTGAAGCGATATTCAAAACATATATGCAGATCATTAAGTAAATATTTTATGTAACAGAGTTGGGGATTTCCATTTTGATTTTGGAATCTGATTTTCTGCAGCATTAGATCTTTGAGCATTTACTTCAGTGAAAGTGGGAGTGTTTCTTCGTTTGTATGTTCTTTACAGTATTGTTCTTCATACTTTTTTTTTTCAGTAAGCAAAGTAGTTGACATAAATCAGACCTATGCTCTTATGAACAGCTATTTTAAACAGTGTTCAGACGTCTGTGTTTGTGGAATGTGCTATATCACAATCTGCAGATTGAGAATAGGTGGTGCCATGGCGCCCCAAAACATATTTTCAGCTTGGCCTGGAGGGGAATGAAGGACGAGGACACTACTGCTGCTTAGTGTACTGATTGCTTGGCATTTTTGTTGAGACACTCAGTGGCAGAGATAGCTTTTGTAATGTGAATCCCTTTAGCCTCAAAATGGCTCAAAATAGAGCTTTGAAAACTGGCAGCAATTTTAATTTATTAGTGAAGTATGAAGACATTTTATAGTTAATTATTCTTTCTCTTATTTTTTAACAGGAAGCTGGATAAAAGGGCAGAACTTGCAAAATGCAGATCTAAAGACACACCTTCTCTAAATGGGATGGTTTGGGATTATATTTTGATAGACAATACAAGAGACGCTAGCACCTCTGTTCTGGTCCACTAAAACTGAATGCAAATCTCCAAAATCTGGGAGTTCTTGGAAGCATGATTTTAGTCTGTAGTCAGCTGTGATTTGCGTCAAGGTAACCAGTATGTATTTACCGTAAACACTGGAGGTTCTTTTTTTTTTGCCCCTTTTTTTTAAGAAATGTTTAAGTTCTCATAGACTTTTGATACACTGGGTTTCCCAAAGCTAAAGGGTTTTATTAAAAGACTTAAAATTTACTTAAACTTTAATACAAGATGATAAATCAGCAACCAAGTTTGACTACTAGTAGCTCCGCTCTTCACTTTTATTAAAATAACCTGTTTTGATAGCACGTAGTAGCCAAAAACTATATTGGATTGCGTATTTCACATGTTCTGCCCTTCAGTATTCCTCTCCTCTTTGTTACACATGGGTGAACAGAAATCACCTGTGGATCAATTTTGGAGTAACTGTTAATGCTCCTATTTGCATAACATCAAAGGTATCTTGAGAAATTCTAAGGCAAAAGGCAAAATTCAAAATAGTATGTAATTGAAGTGCCTGGAAATGATTGTTAGGGCAGAGTATAGTTTGCAAAGTATAAGTCTTAAAAGAAACGTATATTCTGGAAATACCTTTTTTTTTTTTTCCTCCTGGCCGAGAAAGGAAAAAAGTTCATGAAGCATTTATACACACAGCTAGCACTCTAGTTCTGTAGTGCTCAGAGAGCAGCAGGCTCTGCAGCCTGGAAAGCCGTTATTGGACCATTAGGGAGTCCCTGGTGAGTTACAGAGCAGGCTGCAGTGTTGAAATCAGTGCCAACTGTTTAGATGCTGTGCATGGGTGTCTTCTACTCCAAAAAAGATGTAAGAAAGACTGGAAGTTGAGTTCTCACCTTCCTCCATACTGTGAGATCTTATCCTGACTGATAGGACTCCTGTAGCAGAGGAGGAGGAAGCCTGGTCCACTGTATACTTTCTCCAGGGCAGGACTCTCCAGAGTTACTGGAACATGAATCTGTGGAGCCATAGGAAAAGCTACTGCTGAGCTCACCTTTCCTGCTCCTTGTTTTTAACTATTTATGTGGGAGCTGCCATACTAGGCAAAATTAGTAGCCTGCTTGGCTGAGGCTCTGTCTGTCAGTGTTGGACAGACTGCGGCCATGCATGCCACAATTTAGTCAATTGTGTGCCAACACAGTGCATATTTCTGCCTAGTCCTCAGCAAATAGCTGGAGACTGACACATGTAACCTGTCCCTGATACTTTCTCTACATCATGTTTTAGAACCACAGTTATTTTCCTTGAAATATGTCTAGGACACTTTGACTTCTAGTGATTTTTTAGCCTCAGTGACATCTTGTGGCTGTAGCATGTTTATCTTTAGATTTTCTAAAAGTGTATTTTTTCATCTTGCAAGAGTTTCACTTTGAAAACTCTGTAAGACAAGGTGAGGAGGAAAATTGTTAGTAATATGGAGCTGTAGACTTGCTTCCCAAGTATCAACAAGTTCAATGAAATCTTTAAATAAAAACTTTATCTGGGTTTTTATAACGAGTTTTAGCCTGTGGTGAAATGGAATGAAACATGGTAAGAGACTTACATGGATATATACAAAAAAATTAACACAAGCTAGGACTCATCACAGTTGGGCATGACTTCCTACATCTCAGATAAGAGGGTATTGCTGGCTTTCTTGTCACGCTCTGATTACTTTCCCACCAGTAGGACTGAACTTGCCTGACTTCTGAAGTGATATTTCAGAAGGCTGCACCTGATTCACAGTTTATCAATAAACTTCAAGGGACATGGGATTAACTTGTTAACATTTATTTCTTATTTTTTTTCCATCTGAAACACATTTCTACTCAGCTCTACCAGTGCTGTCTTTCCTATCCCCATTTATGTCAATGCTGTAGAGAAGCTGATGTAACTGCAGTGACAGTCTACTCAAGTGCCATCTGACTGGTATTTGCTGACTCTTCCTAGGAGGGAGGGTCCTCGCTTTAAGTTATATAGGGAAGGAGAATGCAACCCAAAAGAAATAGCTGTCCTCAAAGCAAAGAAAGTCAAGCTTTTAAACTATGATGTTTCAAAGTACTTCACGTTTCAATTATTTGTTCATGAAACTAAATATCAGATAAATGAGCATCAGTCAGTACAAAGGGAGGTAGATTTACTTTACGGCGAAGTTGCTGACCAAATGCCTGGTTCAGAGCTTGTTCTTCACTGAATCATCTCTAGATTACTGGTGCAGAGTTAGCTGGTGCTGTTACTTTAAAAAGGAGAAAATATTTTTTTCCATGCATTGTTCCAGCATGTCCTATGTGCACCTGATAAATTTCATAATGTTCTGCTTCAAACTGTCAGGATACAATGTGCATTATTGTTGGCTACTGCTTCCATTTTGTATGGAACAGGAAGTGATAACAGGATTTCTATTTTATTTTACCATTGCATTTTAACACTGAGATTTGTCGTGTTTCTTGGTGCCAAAGGAGAAGATAGTTAAGACTGCCTAAACTTTTCAGGTTGCTTTGTCTTTATGAGTTCATGGGCTGTTCTCTCATCATTCGTGGGAAGGAGAAAAGTAGTTTGGTTATCTGTGCACGCCACTAGTGAATGTAAATGTTTTTACTATGCATACACTGTATATGTTAGGTAAAAGAAAATATTTTATGCTGGTAATTTTTCCGTACAATAGTTGCCTTCCTTCTACACAGACAGCCTAGGCTCATCAAAGATTTTGGGCCCGATTCTGTTTTCATCCAACTGCTGATCAAATGTAACTCTGCAAAAATTGGTCAAATTTTTCTGGGAGGAAAGAATATTAGGGCTCATGACTAGTTCTTGTGGGCCCAGTTTTCAAAATAGTGGATTGTTTATGTGGCCTTTTAACTTGAGGAATTGTGGGCGGTCTGGTCCCCTGTACCTGAGGCTGATGTATGAAAATGAATTCAGTTTTGGGAAGGAGCAAGTTGGAATGCAATGCAAAAAAAAAATAAAATGCAGGAAATGGATGGTTTATGTCACTAATACGTTTTGGTTTTCAGTAACTGTCAAAAGACAATGGTGCACAGAATACCTTAGAGCTTACAAATAACTTCTGGGATTTTTGGAGGATGCAAGGGGAAAAAGACTAAGTTATCCTTTTGAAAAAAATCATCTTTTGCTGGAAGCAAATGAAGACAGATTATGGCTATAAAGAGGAGATATGCAATAAGGTAAGTAGCTCTGCTTTTGCGGAAAGTTGATACATCTTCTGTAGAGAAGGAAGGAATACATGATGAAAAGAGGAGCAACTGTTCCAAAATGGCTGCTACTCTATCTACACAAAGTCAACATGTCAGGAAGGAACTCGGTCATTCAATTAAAACATGCAGATAATCCCAAAATGCTGGGGATTATACTGATTTGATTTGTATAATAATAGACTGTGATCATTCTGCATAACAGAGAATGATTTGGACTTTTTGCTAAGCAGGGTAGGTAGTAATGAACTACGTATGTTTTGTTAAATCTGGTGTGTTCCTACCTGTAACTCCAAAGAAACACAACTCATATTACGGGATAGAAGACTCTATCTAGGAAACAGATAGTCTGGAAAAGATTTGTAGGTTATAGTTGACACTATCAGCCAGTGATACAGTGGCCAAAAGGTTTTATGCAACCATTGGATGTGTAAAAAATGAAAGCTAAGTAGTGGTGAATAACTCATATTACCAGTGTATCTGGCACAGATGCAAGTATTGCTAATTGCTTTTTTACATCCATAACTCATGCAGTATGCTAAACCAGAAAAGGCTCTGAGAAGGGCCAAATGAATGATCAAGGAAATCAAATCGGGGAATCAAATCTACTTAGGTTTGTCAGAGGATAAAATTATAAGGCTGCAGTTCACATCAGTTCAGGCAGTTCTATGGCCTGTCTGATACAGTAAGTCAGAATAGGTGATCCAAATGCTGCCTTTTGCCTTTCAATTTGTGAAAAAAAAGTCTTAGAACAGATTTTTAAATACAGAATTGTTTCAGGGTGCTAGCTTTCAGGTTGACACAATAAAAATGTCATGTGACTCCTATCTGCAGTTTATCGTCTTGTGAAATAAGTAATGTTTCACACTGAGAACTGCAGTGACAGTGTTGTCCAAACAACTCTTTGTCCGACACTGATGGAGAGTTAAGTGTTTGAAGTGATGCAGGAGCTAGGGATCAGATTTGGATTCAAGTAAATCGATAGATGGTGCACTAAAATTTCGGTAACATAGTGCTTTGGAGAGATAATCACATTGAATTTACCAGCATCTGAACAGTGGAAATGAAACAGTTGTATGAAATTGTTTATGGATTTATTTATTTTTAATCAAGCCTTTGGAATTTGAAGGGCTTGGATGTCCACTTCTTGCAGTTTTATTGCCTGCTGTTATAAATCTATCTCTTAGATTGTGTGTCAGAGAAGACTAGATTTTGCTCTAAAATAAGGCCAAAGGAGCAGATAATAGGAGCCGTTGGCATGCATGGTACTGCAGAAAAGGTCTGCTGATGACGATCTAATTTAGAGGGAGAAAGCCTATTTTTATTATAATTAATCTCACTAAGGGTGAGAGCATCATCACTGAAAGCTCATAGTATTGAAAAGTTCCTTAAGAGGCAAATAAGACTGCTGATTTTAATTATCAAATAAGACTAATAAGAAATACTTAATAAAGTCTGAAAGGCATATTGATAAAACATTATGACAGAATGTAGGAATTGCCATTATTTGTTTTGCAATAAATACCAAACCTCAGGAAAACGTTTTCCAGGTATGCTGTAAGTACACAAAAGTAGCAAAAAAAATGCCCTGTTCCTATGCTAACGTGATGTTTTATGAGGGCAAAAAAGCACCAAAATATGCAAACAAATACTTCAGCTGTGTCAGAGAGTGCCACTCTACTCCAGCAGTCAGGGCTGGAATGTGTAACTGCCTGACAGCTCCTATATCAACAGAGCACTTCCCATGCCACTCGGTCTTTCAGGAGGGGGTAGATGCATCGTGCTAAAATACTGAAGTCTACATCACAAATGGTCATTTACAGGTCAACAAGAAGGTGAATCTCTTTTTCCACAGCTCCTTATGTAGCATATTCATATATGACTGTATTCTGCTCCCATCCCCTTTTCTGAGTGATTAACTTGCTTGATAAGAGTTTAGTAAGAGGAAGGAGGTGACAGTTTTGCTGCTATCTCTCTCTTCCTCCAACACTTGTGAGGAGACCAAGGATTGCAGGTGCAGGGTGAAGAACAGGATTCATCCTAACAGATAACAGATTTTAAAGAGATCTAGGAGAGGTTTCCTTCCCTGAGATGTTGCAGCACTTTTCCTGGGATGGATCTACCTTGCCCTGTGTAAAAGGATACTAGCAAGTAACTTTGAGACCTGCGGAATTCTGTCCACCAGCTTGGGTTTGTACACTGACTGACATCACAGACTGAATTCACAAGTCAAGGGAGTTGCATTTTTTTTTACTATTGTCATCCCTTTCCCTAAATGACAACGGAGAACTGCTAGAGGAAGCTGTCCCGGAACTGCCCTGAATTGATGCACTTCTTGCTATAGACATGACCACATATTTTGGCAGCTTTGTTGACTTCCACTTCTAGGGCTTCCTTATTTGGATAAAATAAATATCTTAAAAAAACCGCATAGATCCTTGAAAAATCATAGTACTACTAAATGTAGTCTGAAACTAAATTCAGTACATTATATGTGACTGTTTCCTGATTATATCGCAAGTATAGAGACTTCTAAACTACAGATGAGGTGCTAAAGGAATCAGAAACAATTTATGCATCAGTCTGCCTCTTCCACAAACGTTACGTATCTTAGTATTTTAAGTATTTCCTGCATATCCTTGGGGAACAGCAGATGGTAAGTGATTTGGGAAGGTCTTTAAACACTCTATGACAATTTCAACAACTTTTTATTGTTATTAATCCTAGACCTTGTATAGCTAGTTAAGCCTCACCCAGAAAGCCTCACCCAACAGAGTTTATATGTGTTATTATACTTTGGAATGTTAAGTGTTTTAGATGCAGTCTCTGCTGGGAGCTCTTATATAAAGAACAGGTTTTCTTCCATGAAACAAGCAAGTATTCAAAACACACACACCCCCAGAAAAAAAAGGCCTGAAGTTGTGCTGTATTGTTTAACTTCTTAACAGTTCGTGATGTCATTTTTTATAAGTTAAGAAAAACAAATGCTGTCACATTCTGAGTTTTGAACAAGCCAAAAATCAAGAGATTAAGTGTTCCAAACACTTAAGCATTTCATCCAATTAGCTAGTTCAGTCTGGCTTCTCTATCTCTGAACTACTTCCAATAAACTTTGAATATAGAAAGATAAACCCATTGATAAGTTTCTACTACTGTACAGATATAATGTTGCTTTTCATACAAAGTAGTTTTAGTGTTTAAATTTGCATATGAATTTCTGTGACCTTTTTTTTTACTAATTCACTATATTCTGTTACTCTGAAACAGATTCCGAAGGGGCCTGATTCTGAAGGCTCTGAAAGACCACCTCAGAAGTATTTAGGTGTTTGCTGGCTAAATATCTCCAAAGACAGATCACAACGAAAAATAGAGCAGATAGAGTGAAAAAATGATTGTCTGCTCAGACACCAACAGGTGAATCCGATTAATGCATACACATAGTCAATAAAATGCTAGCTTTGTTTGTTTTAGGAAATGGAAAATGGCAAAGGAAAAAGGAGAGGAGAGGAGAGGAGAGGAGAGGAGAGGAGAGGAGAGGAGAGGAGAGGAGAGGAGAGGAGAGGAGAGGAGAGGAGAGGAGAGGAGAGGAGAGGAGAGGAGAGGAGAGGAGAGGAGAGGAGAGGAGAGGAGAGGAGAGGAGAGGAGAGGAGAGGAGAGGAGAGGAGAGGAGAGTTGTAGATGTTCTGCTTCACTGTTCTTGTCTTGTAGGAAGGCATATTTCTAGAGATTGAATCCCCTTCAGCTTCACTGTCTGGGATGGAACTACATTATTAAAACTGCATGTTCTAAGGAAAATTATTAACTTCAAGAATGAGAATTTTAACTCACAAATTTGATATTTCAAACATTGGTATTTTCTGCATAAAATGCTTCCTCCACTGGTTTTCATTTACTTAACTACTAGGATTCAAGTCAAAGTCATGCCAGATATTAACTACAAAGAAAAATAAAGTTTGCTACTTATTACTGATTTTAAATAATGTGTAGTTAAAAATGCAGAAGAAAAGGAATCTGAAGATACTGATGATGTATTTCGTGCACCCTGTACCTGAGCTAACTCTACTTATGGAATGGAAACTGTCAAAAAACCTGAAAATCATTCTATCAGCAGCAAGCAAAGGAGGAAAAGAAGGAAAAAAATTATACACACATTTTCTTTATTCTTTGAAAAGTTCTGGGGCTCTTCATTGCCTACACTGAGCAGCAGGTGACATAGAGGAACGAAGGGTCTACCTACTCTGTGAGACACGTGGGGGCTCTCATGTTCAGCAACCCTCAACCATCTAAACAGGACCAAAATATCACAACAATTTTCTACCTTTATGAAAGGATTACATACTTATAACACAAGCTGGTGCTCACTGATGCAAGTTCTATTTATGCAAGCATCTAAGTGGAAACTGTGAACATCTAAATGGAAATATGGCCCACTTCATAGCTTCTGAGCTGCTGGAAAACCTGGGCCCCCAGAATTAATCCTGCAGAAGTACTGAGAGTGGTGGAACATCACTATTGTATTGCAGAGGAGCATTTTGGCCAAACATGCTGTGTAATTCTGAGAATGATGTAGGAAAATGCCTGAAGCCTTAGATGTTTAATTTAACATCAACTTACCAAGTATTATGTCTGCTTGAAGGCTCTAGCTGAATTTAGACCCGCAAGTCTGTGTTTAAAAATGCATTGCCATTTCTGCAGGAAATAATGAAGTTATGTAGGAAATAGAGACACAGAACAATCCTGTCTTGTAATAGTAAGGCAATGTTGCTGGGAGGAAAAAGTTAGATTTTCTAAGAGCGTACCCTGCCTGCATTCTAAATGTGGAGAAAAGCATATCATTGCTAAGCATGTTATTTGCTGCCTTCTGGCTAATGCTAAAAATGACTTCAAAGTTGTCAACCAGTCTCTTTTTCTGAACAAGGAGAGTCATTCCTTAGGAAATCTCCTTACGTATATTCCCTCCCTACACATGAAGTCTTGACCTTTTCTTAGATCTTAAAAGATCTTAAATCTTCCTAAGTCTTCTCAGATCCCTGGGCTGATGACACCATAGATTTGATATCTTGTGGTTGGCAATATTGTTGTGAGTGTCACAAAAGAATAAGAAGCATACTTCTGTAAGTTGTGTTAAGTTCTTCTCTAGTTAAAAATAGTATTGTCAAATGTCTTCATGTACTTTTAATTGGGAAGAGACTTCCAGAAAGCTCTTCCCTGTGTCGACCCCGCCCCCCCCCCCAGTCATTACTACATAACTCTATTGTTCTAGACACAACTATAAGAAAAATAACTTTTGTTGTTGTTGTTACATCGCAACAACAGTGGTACACTTTCCATTTCAAAGGAGTGTAAAATCACCTGTAGATAGAAAGTCAGTGTAAGAATAGAGAAATCTTACATTTTATATGCTAATAACACAGAATTCATAACTTAAATACTAACAATTGTCAACAAAAAAATTCCTGACAATTAACATATAGCTTGGTTTTACCTTGAACCCTCAGGCCCTTCAGACAGTTGTAAATGCCAGGAAATGTCCTCCTCATTTCTTAAAAGATAAGCGTAGTTTGCAACATGAGACTTGTAAACAGCTCATTCCTGACAAATTGGATGTCATATATGTTCAGCCAAATTGCATTTCTTGGATCATGTAGCATTTATGACATATTTTAGACCACAGTACTCTTCCATGCATACAGGAGCCTTAACCTCTATAATTACATGCTAATAAAAACAAGAGCTGCAGAATGTTTACATCTTTACCCAACCGTATGTCTTTAGAAAGAAAACAAAAATTCCAGAAGTTCATCTGTCATGCATATTCATAGATTATTCCTGGGTGTACTTGAATAAGCAAGCACTTTTCAATTTCAGCTACTGTGCTTTATGTAGCTATACTTGAAAGAGCATTTCTAAAATGTTAACCATAGCACTTTTGTTTGTTGTATAAATAACAGGTTGCAGAGAGTTATCAGATGAAATAGGTTATAAATCTCAATGTAAAAGAGCTGTTATGATTTCAAGTGCAGATCTGAGCCTTAAACATGCCTTCTTTGCACAGGGCAAAGACTTTCCCACCAATGGCTGACATAACGCATAAAAGATGAAGAGAAATATGGCAGTCTTTGGTCCGTGCACATGCTGCTTCATCAACATATAGTTTTATTTAGGATTTCCATATGATTTATTTGGCTCTTCAATGAGGTGTGCATTTTCAAGGGATAATCCAAGTATGTAAATACATGTGCCCAGACGCAATGGGAGCATTTGAATAGGCTCATGGTGGGAGCTTTAGAAATGTGTGTAATAACAATACATTTTCTTGTGGTTTTGCAAGAGACTTATAGGAGCTGCCACGAACCTCTCACAAGCAGCCAACACAAATTTAGCTAGGCTGATGTTCTCATTTGATTGCCACAGCTTGTGTTCTGACTGTTCTATTAACAGATGCTGGAGTTGCAGGTAGCCAACACCTTCAAGTGAAGGCTTGAAAGCAGCTGAGGGAGCTGTATGAAGGGGCTTTGCTGCCCAGGCCAAGCACCTGCAGCCTTTACCTTCAGGCAGATGAGAGCAGCAAGTGTCACAGCACGCCACCATTTCAGTTTATGTGTCCTAGAAATGCTCGTAGGCTTAGTAGGCAGAAGGCACATCAAAGAAAGCAGACCTGTGCACCATGGCAAGAGGGGCCCCATCCCTGGATCTGCATGACTGGCTATGCCTGCCTGCCTTGGGCTTGCCACTGTGTCCCACCCATGCCAATATACCCTGTTCCTGCTTTAACCATCCCTGCCTACATCCTTGCCTGTGTGCCCTACTCCTGCCTGCATGCCCCATCCCTGCTTCCATGCCCCATCCCTGCTTCCATGCCCCATCCCTTCCTATGTGCCCCATCCCTGTTTGCCTCACCCTGGAGGTCCTACCCCATCCTTCCCCACACACTGCGTCCTCTCCTGCTCGCCGTTTCTCAATGTGCGCCCTATCGCTGCCTGCCCAGCAACATCCCTGCCCGTGCGCTCCGGCCTCGCCTGCGCGCCCCGTCCCCGCCCGTGCGCCCGCCTGCGCGCCGCGCACCCTACGCGGTGCCCGCTCCCTCCGAGCCCCGGGGGAGCCTCGGGGGAGGCGGTGGCGGCGGCGGGCGGGGGCGGACCGGCGGCGGCGGCGACGGCGGCTCCCCG
The DNA here is from genome assembly GCF_964106895.1 of Numenius arquata. Lineage (NCBI taxonomy): Eukaryota > Metazoa > Chordata > Aves > Charadriiformes > Scolopacidae > Numenius > Numenius arquata. Next base: position 36,724,286 of record NC_133616.1, read on the forward strand.
CCTCCCTCCCCGCCGCCCGGCAGCGGGGGGCCGCGCCCCCGCGCACCTCCCTGCCCTGCGGGGCCCGGAGGCGCCGCGCACCCCGCGCCGCTCGCAGAGGCGCGCAGGGGCTGCCGCGAAGCAGGCGCGGAGCGGCGGAACGGGCAGCCCCCCCGAGTCCCACCCCGGTGCACCACGCCGGAGCGCCGCGGGAGCAGGATGGCCGCGGCGGCGGGGCAGCGCCGGGGCACTGCCGCCTCCCTGCTCGCCCTCGCCCTGAGGCTCCTCGCCGCTGCGCAGGTAAGGACGTCCGTGGGCTCGCCCGCCTACCCCGACGGTGGGCAGCGCCGGGTCGGGGCTGCCCTCCTCCGAAGGGGCGGCAGGAACTCCGCGGGGCTCGGCGGCGCGCTCCGCACCTGCGGCCGCCGCGGGATGCTCCTGTCGCCGGGGCTGGGGGAGCGCTGCCCCAGGCGGCGGCGGGGCTCCTCCTCGGGCGGCAGGTAGCACCGCGGGTTCCCGCGCTCCCTGCCCTGCGCGGAGGGCTGGCGGGAGGCTCTGCCGGCAGCTGTGTTTGCCGAGCGGACTCCGGGAGCCTGCGCCAGGCTGGTTTTACAGCTCTCTGGAAGGGAGGATGGGAGGGTCGCTATTACAAAAGTTACGATCCTGCTGAGCTTCGCCGAGTGTCGAGGGGTGAGTTTCTCAGCCTCCTTCGTGGGGGGAAATACTCTCCAAGATGCAGAGCAACTCTGGGAGTCTCCCGCCTGCGTTTCTCCGACGGGTATTTAGTTCTGAAAGCGGAGCGCGCTGAGCTGGGTCGTGTCACTGCATTTCCCTTGGGTGTAATTTACATCCTCTAACATGCTCTGCAGGTAGTTTGCTTTGCTTAGTCATCAATTTGCTATTGCTCAGACTCTAGTCAAGGCGAGAAAAGAAAAAAAAAATTAAAAACCTAAAATAACCTCTCTGATGATGCCTCAGTCAGCCTTCTGGAGACAATAAATGAATTCACTTTCAGCTTTGTTAAGTGCCCTAAAGAAAAACAAGTGTGAACATGGCTCTCCTAAATCATTCACATTGGCTTTTGTTCTTAAATTTGAAGATGAGTTTTAAATTAGTGATCGCAGATTTGCAGTAAAGATGATGATCTTTTTGTGTTTAGGGCACTAGCTTAACTTAAACCTCTCAAGAAAAAACCCGAACTTAATCTAAAAAAAAAGTACAGGGTCACTTGAAGTAAACTTAGAACAATTATTCTCTATATAGCTTCAGGCTGCTGTTGAACGGGATATTTCTGGTCTCCTTCTGTGCTCCTGACCATGTGTTTTCTCTTCCCTTGAGCCTCTGTGGTAACTGTACATCCATGAGCAGGTTAGCCTACTGATCTAAGTACAGTTCTTAGTTTTGATAGAGAAACTTTTATGTTACATCACTTTGCCTTCTGTTGTTGCAACATCGCATGATGCCATGGGAAGGAGATGATTCAAAAGCGCAGTGGGGAGCTGCGGGGGATGAGGATGGGAAAAGGATGCCACCCTACAACTGCAGGCCCATGGTCAGGACTGGTTCACGGCTGTGTCACTGGAAAAGTTGTTGACAAAAGCCTGAAGGGTGCATTGGTAGCACTGGTGCGCCTCAGGGGCACACAGAATGGCCTGCAGAGACCAGTGTCTAATGGGATCTGATATCTGTTTCTGATAAAGGCTACTAGAGCCATGATAGCTGTGATCCTGCAATGGAAACCTCGCCTGGCACATCATTTCACCCTGCCACCAACTCTGTTCCCAGGACTGAGATTGAGCTCCCCTGGCACTCTGCTCTGACCCTGCTTATTCTGGCCCTGTGCACCTGCTTGCCCCCTTTCTTGCAAGCAGCTCCTCTCTGTGGGGAATTAAAATAGCTCTTAACATATTTTTTTATTATTTTTTACATGCAAATACAGAACATTCAAGCTTACTTTTGAAAAAGTATGAAGCAAGTGAGGTGCAGTGCAGTGCCCTAGGAGCTGGAACAGACAAGCAGTTTAGTTTCCTTTGGCTTTTATGTTGGATACTTAGTTACATGAATTTCATTTTACAGTTACTGAGATAGAGTTACTCTTGAAATAGCAGTTTGGTGCTCCACCTTACCTCTAGTCTCAAATTTACACAGTGATAGTGTGAAAAAAATCAGTTGTCCTCACAGACAGCATTTCCCAGGGCCAAGAACATAATCAACTTGGGAAGCCTCCTGTTGTTTTTCTAGCATTTGTAATGTGAGATGGTGGAATAAGTGGGGATTAAAGATATGCTTTACTAAGCAGTCACAGGTATGTGCATGTATCACAAAGATGATATTAAAAATGACTGTAATTCTGTAATGCTGCATTGTATTAATATAAATTTAGATTAAAATAAGATCAAAAATGATTGTTCTCATGTACGAAGTTTGACCATGAATTTAGAATTTGAATGATATTGCCATAACACATAATGATAAAAAGGAGCATACAAAACCCTTTGCCTTTTTTTTTGAAGGAAAAGTGAACTGAGTCTTCAAATTGTGTGTTGTTGTTATTACTATTTTATAAGTCCCTTAGGCAGTAGACCAAATTGGATTTTTTAATTAGTAATAAATATGCTCTATTAATAATTATAGGTCTGAACTGTATTTTCAAGCTGTATTTTGGAATCAAGTGCTAGTTTGCTGGGGATGATATCCGTTCCTACTGCATCCTCAGTTCAGTGTTCCTGTGGAATTTCAATTTCCTCTTTTTGCATAGTTTTGACAGGGAATGACTATTACCAGTTTTTATAATTTTGTCCCCTTTTAGGTTTATAAACCAATATATTGGGATTTAGCGGAACTTTTCTTATAGTGATTCTTCTCGCAGTGATTTGGTTTTTAAAATTTGCTGTTGCAAATGTTAAAAATGTGGAAGAGATTATAGTAGATAGCCAATAAAAGAACCTAAACTGGCTTTTTAAATTTCATTGTGACATAATAATTATTGTAGCGAACCCAGTTTTTTAGCTCTGCTTAAGACTTCATGTATGAGCTTTGTGGATAAGTGCAGGCATATTCACATATGTTTTATGGGCTGACTGGATATGAGCAGGTTTAGGTCTGGAAGAGGTGTAGGGAAGTGTAGACCATTGTTCATATTTGTCATGTCCTAGAAGGTTGTGTCTCATATTTGCTATATCCTATTCATTTTTTATTTTTTTTTTTTAATTTAAATACTGCAGTAGTTGCTGCAATGTTCCCTTTTATTTTTTTTTTTTTTTTTTTTTTTTTTTTTTTATGTCCACAACACGTTATAGGATAGGAGGGAGTGAAGTGGTGGTTTTAGGAAATAGTTCATGCGGAGAAGAAAGCATTCTTCTGAAATACTTGCATGTAGTGAGGTAAGAGTAAATTATACTAAGTATCTATCTTTATCTTTTCTCCAACAAAATGTTACCAAGTAAAAATCTACTGAGTTTTGTTCTGCTGTCAAGAGAAGAGTATAACTCTCTTCTGTTGAATAAAGTTGGAAACAAAGCTGGTAAAAGCTAATGAAAATAGGAATACACTCACAATCCCTAAATTTGAAGAACTGACCATGTTACAGTTAGAAGATCAAAATACTTTGGAAGCATTTTAGAAAGATTGTAGAAAAAAATGTAATGAGGGCAAAATATTAGAGTACAAGTAGTATATTTATATAGTTCAACTAGTCAGCTAGCACTGAAATATCACCATACCCCTCCTTGTTCTATGTAGAGTCATATTGAAAGCGGTTTGTACCCATCAAAATAATTTTGTAGTGTGTTTCTTATGGATCTTGATAGTATTATGATTAAAATTATACTGATGAACATAATTATGGCTGTTATGTTAAAGTTGAGCAAACTCAAAGAAATTTCACCTTGTTGAGAAAGGCTTAAATAAACTTCTGTTACTTTAATGACTGGAGTTATTTTTTGAGCTTTATAGTAGATAAAATGGGTTCTTAGTTATATTAACAACTGAAAGCATGAAGCGCAGGAAGGTATATTCCTCTTACATCATCCTCTGTCATATTATTGAAGTTTCTGTCGCTTCAAATAATAAGACTCCTTCTTCCATTCTAATTGGAATCACAGAATTACAGACTGGTTGAGTTTGGCAGGAACCTCTGGAAGTCATCTTGTACAATCCCCACTGCTCAAGCAGGGCCCCCTAGAGTCAGTGGCCCAGGACCATGTCCAGATGGCTTTTGAATATCTTCAGGGGTGGACACTCCACCATTTCTCTGGGCAACCCATGCCTGTGCTCAGTTGCCTTCGCAGGGAAAGTGTTTCCTGATGTTCAGAGGTAATCTCCCATGTTTCAGTCTGCACCCATAGCATCTTGTCCTGTCACTGACAAGAGCCTGGGTCCATCTTCCATGCACCTTCTCTTCGTGTATTAATATACATTAATAAGATCCCCCTAAGCCTGCTTTTCTCCAGGCTGAACAGTCCCTCTCAGTCTTCCCTCATAAGAGAGATGGTCCAGTCCCCTTACCACCTTTGTCTCCTGACACTGGACTCTCTCTAATATGTCCACGTCTCTCTTGTACTTGGGAGTACAGAACTGGGCAGGACTACAGGCATGGCCTCACCAGTGCTGAGTGGAGGGGAAGGGTACCTCCCTCGACCTGCTGGCAATACTTTGTCTAATGCATCCCAGGATACCATTTGCCTTCTTTACCGCAAAGGCACATTGGTGGCTTATGGTCAACTTTGTGTCTACCAGCTCTGCCCCTGCCCCATCCTTTTCTGCAGATCTGCTGTTTACTTGCAAATTTGGTGAAAGAAGAATTTGGGCTAGTGTTTTACCATGGTGGCCACCTGACCAAATATTTTTAGGGAAGTTTCATGCAAAATTGTAGAGTGTTCTCATCTCTGAGAATTCAGGTGTATGTGGAAAAAATATAATTTAAACCAGTTTTAATTATCTTTCTTTCATGAAAGCCTTAAGATCCATTAGTTTCTTTTTGAAGAAGGATTAAAGTTTTAGTAAGAGGAAAGCCTTGCACTGGAGATGTCTATTGCTAAAATTGTGAAAGTGAGACTAAATTTGCTTAAGTTACTGAGCATTCCTTACCTGCAGCTCACTAGAGATTTAGGCTGTCAGCATTTTCACACATTTTCACAGGCCATATGTGAATATGGGCATACGTCAGGGAAAGAAGCAGTACTTCCTCTTCTCCTGTTGCACCAGGCAAAGTCAGATTATTCACAAACTGATATTACATCTGGATCCTACAGTCATGTTTTCATCTGGACATGTGCAAAAGTGGGGTGAGTGAAGGATTTGTGAAATACAAATGCAAATGAAACAAGAGCTACAACAGGTCAAGACATAAATATGGGGAATGGGAATATTTTAGCATTGGTCTTATTGTACAGCTTCTGAGAAGTTATATGATCTCTGACAATATTGCTCGTTGCTCTCTTGTGTGACTCCAATAAACAACTCATCTGTAGCAGCTTTTGCCTTCTTAAAATGAAAGGAAAAGAGGGAATCGAACTCTGTTTTTATGGCATCTATCTGATTTGAAATTTTATCTCATTCTTCTCTTAGAGCTGTATGCCAAATTTCATGGACTTAAAAATACTGCCCTGTTTGTTCATATCTCCAGTAATAATTGGGTTGATAATGCAACCATACAGTTAGGTACAGATATGGAATACTCTGTTATCTAATCATTAATGAGTGACAGTAGAACGGATTGATGAACATACCCTTCAAAAAGTGGAAATACAATTTTTGATAATCTATATTAAATTACCAGCACCATTACATGTGACCATCCAGTTGCATGCCCCTGTAAATTACTTCTCTTAATAAAAATGCAACCCGTGCATTTAAATGCATCTTTGTTCTTGTGCAGAAGTTCATATTGGGTGCACAAAGTGGGCACTACTAGAGCTTTATGGAAACATCACAGGATCTAAATTATTGCTGATAGGTGTCCCAAGGATTAAGGAATGCTGTGTGGCTATTAGATAAGCATGTGTCAGGTATTTTGAGTATCCTGGTTAGAAATTTAATCTTTTCCTCAGACTCTGAGTGACTTAACTTGAAAAAATTTAAAAAAAAAAAAAAAAAGTAAAAAAAGTAAAAAAAAAAGAAACCCACCTATGCTTTTAATCGTCTTCCACTGCAATCCACGCTTTAATACTTTTACTCCTTAGTGTCTTCTTCTAATTTTTTTTCCCTACAAAATATAATCAAGTATGCCTTGCCTGTGATGAAAAAGATGATAAAACATGATGAAGTCTGCTAATGGGATGATGTATGGCGAGTAAACTATTAAGTCATTAGCTGGATTTAACAACCACAGTATTCCCTTTATGCTTCTGTTCCTGACTTTAAATGATCACACAACAGCTCAAGTCCATGGATACATGTTACCATTGTGCACCTTAAACCACTTTGCACCCTAAAAATGCAGTTGTGTCACAGCTGCAAACAAGATGTTTCTGTCTTAGTAAGCAATGTAACAGCAATGTAACATGTCATTTGCAAGACTTGGTGAATAATGCCATGTGCATCTGAGTCATGCCCCTATTAAATTTAATTAAACTCTTTAGACCCTTCTCAGTCTTAAGGGTACGCATTTTGTATGCCTTTTGAGAGAAATGTTCAGTCAGCATAGTTGTTGAACATGTATGTGCAAGGAAAGTTAGCAAGAGGAGGAGAAATAGGAAGAGACAATTCAAGGCCTTTGGGAAATTCATTAATTGGAGCTGCAGTAGGTACCTTGGAATAAATTGTGGGATGAATAGATCACTGGTGGTGTTTGACATGCAGTTACATTTTCTAAAAATAGAAGAAAAAAAGAGAGGAGAGAAAAAAAGAGATTACATAATTTGGATTGGACATAAAGGGAAAATGAGATTATGGCAATGAGTTCTGATGGCTAACAGAGAGCCTGCTTAAGCACATTGTTCTACTGAGTGGACAAGAGCAGTATTATATGTGCTGCTTACACACCAGTTCAGGACTGCTGTGGGAATGGAGTGGGTGATCTAGCAGGACTGTCCCATCTCAGCCAATAATATCCATCAGAGGAATTAAACAAAGCCTATTCTTGCATCCGTGCTTCAGTTCATTCGTAGTCCTATATGGCTAGGTGCCATAAATAATGACTGCATTACATCAGTCCCAGATACGGCTTGTGGAGTGTTGCTTGATACTGTTACTTTTGACTCAACCAAGTATTTCCAGAATTTTCATCTGTACAAATATATTTTTTTTAAACTAACCCCATATATGTCAGTTCTTTCAATGAGACATTTAATAACAGAAGAGTGGATTTATATAAAACTGCCAGTAATTGTTTCATTTAGTTTTGTTTTGACTTGGGGATTAAACAGGCATATGCATTGCATTGAATGGAAAGACTTGCTTGTGGATTTTGACATAGTTATAATAATACTGCCACTCTCTGTGTAGCTCAGGTGGGCTGCAGAGTCCAGTTTCCTTTGGGCTGTGCATGTTTTCTGATTCTATGAAGGAAGAAAGACTTCATGTATAAAAATGACACTACTATGTAATATAGTAGCCCAAACCTAGTCCCGTGTGGCTGCATGCTTTGTTTGCTTCTATTTTATTTCTCTTAGTGTTTTTTTTAGAGGAAATAAAGGGGAGTCAGACTCATCCTGTCTTACACTAACTCCTGAAGAAAAGACTGACTGACTGCTGTACTGAGAAATACCTCTTCCTTTTTGCCATGGGCTTGGCTGAGCTGTGTGGTGGTAGGGTAGAGGAAATGAAGAAGGGAAGAATTTTTTAACAGATGAATGACATTTCAAGGTTTCCTGTCAATTTCAGAAAATTTGATATTTAAGTGTTTAAAATTTTTCAGTTGGCTGGAGAATTAAGGAGGCAGCAAAGGTCAGAGCTGAATGTCTTAATGATAATTTTGCTTAACTAATGTTTGGAAAAAAGGTGCATTTGTAAAGCTACTCTTCTTTCAGGGAAAAAATAACTGCTTAATTTTATTAGACAGTGTCAATAATTTCGTGTCAATTTACTATAGCAGACTGGTGCATAGAGTGGTGCATGGGACCATTTTGAAGTGAAAAGTCTAATTTTTCTCTGAAGTGTTATTAGAAAATTATCCTTTTGATATCTGACATCTGTACATTTCAATTAGAAAAAGCTGCCTTTGCAAAATCTCTGAAAGAAGAAAAGACGTGAAAAAAGAAAAGAAAAGACAGAAAATAATTTACAACTATTTTTTCTCTTCCCCCCTTACTTCTACCTGGCTTTTTGAATCCTCTTGCTACAGCCGTGCTCCTGCTAAAAGTCTCTGTGTGTGTTGTGTATTTGTAACTTTGGTTGTAAGTGATCCCAGCGAACCCAGGAAACCAGTCATATGAATCAACTTATGTGTTTGCAGATTTGGAGACTGTGTCTGAACAGTCCTTAGAAAGGCAACAAGACCTCTGTGTTCGGTATGTTCTCCCCCATTGTCTTTTACTTCTAACCTTTAACTTGCAGATAATGGCACCGGATATTGCATCCAAAGACTTATCATGAGCACTATCACTGAAGCGTAATGCTTCATCTTTGATTTGTACAGTAGCTTTTCAAATTCTATTTAGTGGATTACTGCTGTCAAGAGGCAAACTCTTTAGTACCTATGAGTTTCTGTGCTGTACTGCAATGACTAATTGAAGGGCTGTTTATCCTGAAAATGAGTGATTTTCAAACTTTGTATATATATATATACATTTTTTTTTTTTAAATATGCTTTTCAGGTGTAAGTCAGGAGTATATTTAATAAGCTGATTATAAATATATATTTAATAAGCTGATTACAAACAGTTTTCATAGAAACTGTCCTATTTAGGGATAAATTCCATGAGATACTAACGAACCTTTGCTGAGCCTTTGTGAAATATTTCAGAAGATTAAAAAGCACTTGCTAGATGGGTTAGAGCCTTTGGCTTTCATTGGAATATTTACATTGGTATTTAGGTTCCTACTGAAGTTAATTTTATAAGCGAGTACTCTGTTTCCTTTCTAAATTCGGTATTTTCGTATTGCATAGTTCATAAATGCTTAAGCATTTTCATTTGCTAACAAAATGTACGCTTATCCTGCAGGCCTTTACAAGAAGAAGCTGTTACTATAGTCTTGCACTTATACACCTGTATATGTTTATGTGGGGCAAAGGCAGAAGTCATTACAAAAAGATGCCTTCTACATTTGAAAGATACTTGCCCTGATTACCTTAGCATCCAATTACAGAGGGTAGAGAGAAAATGTTTTAGTGGGTGACTTTGAACATGAATTGCATGCTACCAGAAGTGTGCTTAATTTGTAGTAAGCAAAACTAAGATACCGAACAAATATCAGTTGTACATACAGGAAAGAACTGTTTCTCTTTTAATCTAGAAGCTTGTGCTGTATTAACATTTCTATTAGAAAAATGTTTCTTTCCTCTCCATTCTGTATTCAGTCTGATACTTTTGGCAGCAGCATCATTACATTGTTATGATGTTTTGCATTTAAGAGTAAATGAGCATACTGAAATGAAGACTGTGTATTTTTGGGTTTTGAATCAAAGACTGGGAAATGGCTTTATCTTTGCATTGTTTTATTTATTAATTTTTCCTGATATGAACCATTTTGAAACAGTGTGCATGTAGAACATATGCATCTTCTATGGCAAATTTTAAACATATCTGCCCTGGGTTAGTCATAGTGAGGTTGTAGTGTGGAAGGGATTTATTTTTTGATGATTGGTAAAGGAGGTTGAGCATAGGGGTTGCCTGATGGCCATTAACTTTTAATATAATTTGGAAAGTTAACAATCTTCTTATTGCAGTAACTGAGGGAATCTACTAGACACTGAACAGCCACATACTGTAGTGTTTTTGTCTGCTAGAAAATACACATGAAGGAAAGAAACAGGAAAACGATGCTTGTTTGCTGTTCAGAGGGACAAATACAGCAGAATTCATCAGACAGGTGGTAGTTTCGGCACTTGCCTAGACTGACTCACGGGACAGCAAGCTGAAATGTGATGTGCTTAACATTTCAGATAGATAATATAAAAGCCACTGCACCCTGATAGTGGGAAAATAACGTACAACGTGTATGTGAAAACACAATCCACAAAATTATTAGGCTTGCTGCTAAAAGGCAATTTTTGGAAGGGATTGTAAAGCTATAGTTAAACATTTTTTAAAGAAATGTGTACTCATCAGAAGAAATTCTTTTTAGGAAAAGCTTACTTCTAGAGCTTTTAGAGATTTTAGAAACTACTCTTACTTTTTCTAAAAGCTTTATTTGAATTATATTTGAAGTAAAAAAATATGACTTAAAATGTGAGGTTTTTTTCTGTCATTATCTGAGACTTCATACTTCATACCTGGTCAAAGTGGACCATTTTGAAATTAGTTTAACTAGTGAAACCTGCAAGCTGTTCAGAGGGTTTTGGCAGGCAGTGGGTGGTGTTTGGCTATTTGTTTTCTCTCCAGAGTTATAAGATTTCTTGGGGAAGTAGGAGTCTGTTTGTAGGGTTGTGTTTTTTTCTTCTTTTCTTTTTCTTCCTAAACTGTAGCAAGAACATTTCTGATATCTCAGATTTCTGTAAGAGAAGAACATGGATTTCTGCTCAGCCTTAAAATGCTAAAATTAAATTAGCTTGCAGCATGGTCTTATTTCCCTCTTTCCTGAAATTTAGGTGATGGAGCAGTCTTTGAACATATTGATGTAAATTAAATTTATGCATTGAATCTGAAACATTTTCCAAGAAATCATAACGTGGATTCTTTTTTTACCTCTTTTCTTTCTCTCTCTCTTTTTTTTTTTTTTTTTCTTTTTTTTTTTTTTTGTGTGTGTGTGTCTTTTAATTTAAATTTCCTTAAACTTAAACCTCAACTTTCAGGAGAAATTTTTACCTAGAACAAGTTTTATTCATTATGTCAATTGTAAAGCAGTCATCTGGGGAAAATAAAAAGAGGCTTATATAGCATCAAAACTATCTCCAACTGCAATGAGTAACAGTAGTTCTAGAGTCTTGCCACAAGTCTAGCACTGGCATACTGCTATTAATTGGTTGTTGATATAAAAAAGGAGAACTGATATTTTAACAGGATCCCTGAAATGTTCTGGGTTGTGGAAAACAACCCTTTTCTTGGTCTTGAAGACTGCACGTTTTTATGTCAGATCACACACAAAGAATTCTGGATGTTAGAGTGCAGTTAAAATGAGTATTTACTAAGTCCCTTTCAAACTGGTTTGCTACCAAGAAAAATATTACAAATATAAGCTGTGCCATTTATGTGACATCAGACCTCCAACAAGGTGAGAATACAGAGGAAAACCAAGAGCTCATTAAAATAATTTGAAATGTTTATAAGAGAACAATGAAGGAAAAAACCTGTGCAGTAAAGGGTGGGATAGTTTTGTTTTAAAAGGCATATTCCTCTGTAGCTGATTCTATCCTTGATATAGCTTGACACTATATTGAGTCTATGTCAATACTAGGAAGAAAAAGTGTTTTTTTAAAAATGTGATGTGTTAAAAACCTTATCTATGTACGTGCAGAAGAGATTCTGGTTTTGTGAGCCTGAAAGCTTGGATCTTCCTAGGCCCCCTTAAAAATTCAAGCCAAGATGAAAACATGGAAGAAGGCTAAGTATAAATCTGCTCCTCATGCTTTGTATAAAAGTATATTTAGAGCCTTGTCATGCTCCTGTAATATCCTTACGGGATTTTAACTATTATAGAACATGTTCTGAAATAGTGGCCATAGCTACAGAGGAAAGCTGGCATATCACAGCGTCACTGCAGGCACATAATAAAATGCAATAGTTGATCAACCTAATAAAAAAACCCCATAGTTAAGTGAATAGTTAGTCAGCAATCCATACGACCCAAAAATATTGCATCATGTAATGACCATTTTAAGATTGCAGCAGATAGGATTATCTGACCCCAGTCGTTAATAAAAGTACAAGACCAAAAGTACTACTGGCATAGCTGCCTACTGGCATAGCTAATGGTGTATTTTTTGTTTTGTTTGTTGGTTGTTTTGGTTATGTTTTTTTGCTTTGGTTATGTTTTTTGTTTTGTTTTGTGGGATTTTTTCTTTTGGGGGGGGGGGGAAGAGCTCTTGGGATTAATGTGGGAGTTAAAATATTTTTGCATCTTATGAAACCAACCTTATGATGCTTTTTGTGTTCCTGTGGTCAAATTGCATCCAGAATTAGGTGAATGAATTTCAGTTAAAGAAGAGGGGATGGAAAGGTATATTTTTGCATTTATTTTGTATTCTTTTACTCTCTGTAAAGCTTGAGTCTGTCCCACAGAAAAAAAATAGGGATCTGTTACATGTGGGAAAGCAATTTTGCAGAAATACAATTTTCAAAATACCTATATTTAATACTTTGTTATGAAGATGTCCCTGTGATCACGCAGCTCAAAGTTGAGGTTTAGATGTTTCATTCCTCTTATAAGTTTTGCAGTCATGGCCTTCTATGGTGGGGTTACAGCATTGGTGGATAAGGCGTGAGTGACTGTTGTCATCTACCTGGACTTGTGCAAAGCATTTGACACTGTCCTGCACAACATCCTTGTCTCTAAAGTGGAGAGACATGGATTTGGTGGGTGGCCCACTTGGTGGATATGGAATTGACAGTGTGGTCATACTCAGCAAGTTGCAGTCAATAGCTCAAAGTCCAGGTGGAAACCGGTGATGAAGGGCATTCCTCAGGGGTCCTTTTTGGGACGACTATTATTTAACATCTTTGTTGGTGATGTATACAGTGGAATTGAGTGCACCCTCACCAAGTCTGTGGATGACACAAGCTGAGCGATGTGGTTAATATTGTAGAGGGAAGGCATGCCATCCAGAGGGACATTGACAGGCTAGAGAGGTGGGCCTGTGTGAACCTCATGAAGTTCAACATGGCCAAATGCAAGGTCCTGCACCTAGGTCAGGGTAATCCCAAACATGTCTGCAGGCTAGGTATTGAGAGCAGCCCTGTAGAGAAGGATGTGGGGGTACTGGTGGATTCAAAACTTAATAAGAGCCAGCAATGTGCACGCACAGCCCAGAGAGCCAAATGATACCCAGGGCTGCACCAAAAAAGTGTGGCCAGCAGGTCGAGGGAGATGATTCTCCCTTTCTATTCTGCTCTTGTGAGACCCCAACTACAGTACTGCATCTGGCTCTGTGACCCCCAGTGTAATTAAAACATGGACCTGTTGGAGGAGGTCCAAAGGGAGGGCCACAAGGATGATCAGAGGGCTGGAGCACCTCTCCTGTGAGGACAAGCTGAGAGATTTGGGGTTGTTCAGCCTGGAGAAGAGAAAGCTCTGGGGGGACCTTACAGCAGCCTTCCAGTACCTAGAGGGGGCCTACAGGAGAGACGGGGAGGGACTCTATCAGAGAGTGTAGTGATAGGGTAAAGGATTTAAACTGAAAGAGAGTAGATTTAGATCAGGTATTAGGAAGAAATTCTTTACTGTGAGGGTGGTGAGACACTGGAACAGGTTGCCCGGAGAAGTTGTAGATGCTCCATCCCTGAAGGTGTTCAAGGCCAGGCTGGATGGGGCTTTGAGCAACCTGGTCTAGTGGGAGGTGTCCCTGCCCATGGCAGAGGGTTGGAACTCGATGATCTTTAAGGTCTCTTCCAACTCTAACCATTCTATGATTCTATGGGAGCTGCTTATTTAGTCCTTCATATTGTCAATGACTACTTGTGAAATGAAGACTGTTATGCTTTGCTTCATCATTGGTAACTCAACTTGTTAAGGTACAGTATTTTGTGCACTTATTTTTTATGCTCTCTGTGTTCAGGGTACAGTTTTGCTGGGGATTTGCATAGAATTTTAGGATATTTTAAGGAAAAATAAGAAATGGGGAGGGGAAACAGCAACCTCATTTGGTGTGATCATTTTTTAATTTCCTGAATTTTAACCCGCTCCATCCTGATAAGGCGCAAAATTCTCTCTTACCCCACAGTATTGACTCCCTGTGTGGAAAAAGCTCACCTGAATTCTCAAGGGGAAGGGTAATAGCAAAAGAAATGGTACACCACTTTTTCCAGTCTGTGTCCCTCCCAGACAATGTGTTAAGTAGAAGAGAGGGTTAAAGATGACTGAATTTTGCTTATATGTAAGCAACTGCAGTGGTCTCCCAACACGCATCATTCTGTCCTAATATATTACATGAATTTTAGTGGTTGCCCTAAGAGGAAAATATTATCTGTTTGGTCCTACTTTGAAAAGAGAAGCAGATAGAGCCTCCGAAAATATACTTACTGAATCCATTGTTTGTTATCCCTGTAAACATCTTTAGCATATACTACATTCTCAGTGTTCCCTTTCCTCTAGTAAATGGCATTGGTTAGATCTAACCTGGATGGACGTGGTATGAGGTAGGTAGAATGAAGTAGGTGCCCCAGTGATGGAGGATGCAGAGAAGGTGGAGTTACTGAATGCATTCTTTGCTTCATTCTTTACTGCTAAGGCTAGCCCTCAGGAACTCCAGACCCTGATGGTCAGAGAGAGTGCCTGGAGTAGGGAAGACTCTGCCTCAATCTAGGAGAGTTGAGTTAGAGATAATTTAAGCAAACTTGACACCCACAATTCCATGGACCCTGATGGGATGCAACCACAAGTGCTGGTGGAGCTGGCAGATGTTATTGCGAAGCCACTCTTTGTCATCTTTGAAAGCTCATGGAGAACAGGAGAGGTGCCTGAGAACTGGAGGAAAGCTAATGTCACATCAGTCTTCAAAATGGGCAAGAAGGATGACCCAGAAAACTACAGCCCGGTCAGCCTCACCTCCATCCCTGGTAAGGTGACACCTTCTAAGCATGTAGAAGAAGAAAAGCTTATCAGGAGTGGTCAGCATGGATTCACCAAGGGGAAATCATGCTTGACAAATCTGGTAGCCTTCTACAATGGAAGGACTGGCTGGGTGGATGAGGGGAGAGCAGTGGATGTTGTCTACCTTGATTTCAGCAAGGCTTGTGACGCTGTCTCCCAGAACACCCTTAAAGGTAAGCTTAGGAAGTATGGTCAGATGAATGGACAGTGAGGTAGATTGAGAACTGGCTGAAAGACAGAGCTCAGAGAGTTGTGATCAATGGTGCAAGGTCCAGTTGGAGGCCTGTAACTAGGGGTGTTCCACAAGGGTCAGTACTCGGCCCAGTCTTGTTTAATGTATTCATCAATGACCTCGATGAGGGGACAGAGTGTACCCTCAGCAAGTTTGCTGATGACACACAACTGGAAGGAGTAGCTGGCACACCAGAAGACTGTACCTCCATACAGCGAGACCTGGACAGGCTAGAGCGTCGAGTGGAGAGGAATCTGATGAAATTCAACAAAGGCAAGTGTAGGGTCCTGCACCTGGGAAGGAATAACCCCCCCCACCGGCACAGATTGGGGGATTACCTGCTGGAAAGCATTTCTGCAGAGAGAGACCTGGGAGTCCTGGTGGACAAGTTGACCACGAGGCAGCAATGTGCCCTTGTGTCCAAGAAGGACAATGGTCTCCTGGGGTGAGAGAGCATGGCCAGCAGGTTGAGGGAGGTCATACTTCCCCTCTACTCTTCCCTGGTGAGGCCCCATCTGCAGTACTGTGTCCAGTTGTGGGCCCTCAGTTCAAGAAGAATGGGGAACTACTGGGGAGAGTCCAGAGGAGGTCTACAAATGATCAAGGGAATGGAGCACCCCTCTTATGAGGAAAAAAACTGAGAGACCTGGGTCTGTTTAGCCTGGAGAAGACTGAGAGAGGATCTCATCAGTGCTTATAAATATCTAAAGGGTGGGTCTAAAGAGGATGGGGTCAAACTCTTCTCAGTGGTGCCTGGTGACAGGACAAGGGGCAACGGACACAAGCTGGAACACAGGAAATTCGGTCTGAACATAAGGAAAAACGTATTTACTTTGAGGGTGAGAGAGCACTAGGACAGGCTGCCCAGAGAGGTTGTAGGGTCTCCTTCTCTGGAGATATTCAAAACCAGCCTGGATGCATTCCTGTCCAACCTGCTCTAGGTGAACCTGCTTTGGCAGGGGGGGTGAACTAGATGATCTCCAGAGGTCCCTTCCAACCCCTACAGTTCTTGGATTCTGTATATGGGTGCAAACCAGTTATTAAAGAGGAGAATAAAACATTTCCAAATACTTGCTTCCGCTTCCTCAGTTGTGAAGGTTGGACGGTGATAAGGACAGTGGGAACGTAATAACATAAAACCGTGTTTGGATGGGGCAGTCTGCTTGAATGCATGTTCTGCAAGCCAACCTGGCAGGCTTTTTCCCTGCTTCTGAGGTGTCTTAATAATAGGAGAAAAAAAAGAACAGGAAACTCTTACTTTGTCCTAGTGCTCCTCTTCCCTTCCACTGTGTGCTGTTATTGCTTTATTTCCTGATAGAAAAGGTGAAACGTTGCAGAAAACCTTCAGCCAGGTGTCACTTTCTTTTTCCTTAGCTTTTATTCCCCGGTGAGGCTTGACTTCAGCAACTTGGAACAGCGACCCAGCTCCTTCCAACTTAGTCGGAAGAGGCGTGGCTGTCTTTTGCTCTCCTGGTAGTCCAGTGTGACTCTGACTCATATAGAGCACCAGGTGCAATTACAATTTTTGATTATGTATTGCTTTACAATATTTGCTTATCTGAGAAGCACAAAAAAAAAAAAATTGACTAAACAGATTTTTAAATATCTAAAATGCATTGAAAAATTTTGAGTTGAAAAATTTTAAGCGTTTGACAAAATGTATATTAGTGTATAAAAATTAGTTATTGCATCAGGCTTATATGTGCATGAATAGATATTTTCCAAATGTCCTTAGATCCTTGGATGGAAGTCAGTTTCCTGATGTTCAGAGAAAGGGAAAATTGTATATTTAAATCACGAAAATATCCGGGACTTTCAAATATTCATGACAAACAGGAAACTACAAAGTAGGTAAGCAAAGATTTTAGTTTAAATGTTTGCTGAGCTGGAGGAAGCCTTTTCTTAGAATCAGATGTTTGAATGCTTTTTTCAGATTGTGATAGAGGAAAGCAATTATATTCTCAATCAGTGAGTTTCACCCAGCTATAAACCCCAATATTTGCTTTTTTGAAAGTCCTCCACACAGTTACCTGATTTTCTCTACTGTTTATAACGATGTAGCCTAGGTTTTGAAGGGAAGAAGATCATTTAATGTAACTTAGCATTGCATCCTGTCAAATATAACTGTTCAAGTTTTTATGTGTATTTCATATTCTAACAGTGGAGTTGGTTGGCAGTACATACTCCCACTACTTTAAAAAGGTACACATGTAAAAATAAAACTGGTATTTTTGGACTTCAAAAATCACCAAACAATTTAGATTTAAATATCCAAAAGAAAAAGAATCATTCATATGGATGAATGGGTTTTGAACATGCAGACCCAGATTCTCTGGGCCAGATACATGCATGAATACTGTTAAATATTGTGTACATGCAGCAATCTATAAACATAGCTGGTGGATTGCTGTATGCTGTGAACACAAGAAAAACAAGTAGGCTTTTCAGGACTCCTTACAATTATTGTCTTTACAGAGAGAAAAAAAATAACCTCCAGAGGACACAGATTCAAAACCTTCTGTTTCAGAGCGAGGAAAATGCTAGACAAAAGAAGTCATCCAAATTTTATTCAAAGCCTCTCTCTTTTTTTTTTTTTCCTTTAAAGGGCTCACAAACAAAATTAAAGATAGATTGCTAAAGCTCCACACAGAAATTTCTACAACATTTGTGGGCCATGGCTGAGCAATAGCAATACTCGAAAACTGAACAGATTTGTGAGAGTTCCTGTCTGCCAAGGAAACTGCATCACAATACTAAGAGGGCAATTATAGCCAATAGAGGCTTTGTAATGAATCACTGCTTTAATTTGGTTTAGTTTTTATTCTGTAAAGTGTAGAATAAAAATATGTCTTTGAAATTATAAGTTAATTAGAACTGAAAATTGCCTAAGAACTCTAGTTATCTCCACTTAGTTAACTAACTAAGTCAATTTTTAAGAACTGGATTTAAAACAAAGGTCGAAGTGGGAAGAAACGGATTGCAACTAATGAGCTGACACAGGTTGATTCACTAAGGCTAAATCTAGGATATGTATCTAGTTTGAGCTCAGGTAAGTGGGTCAGGAAGAGCTGATTTCATCCGTTGATCTCTACATTTGAGCGTTCAGGCTGGTTTGAGACCACATTGCCTGTTTCTTTACTGCTCTGTTGCCCACGTGCCCTGGTCATGCTAGGCCGCAAGTTGCAATTAGGTTTAGGGAAAATGGAGGTAACAGGGCTAATTTGGTTCATAGGCTTTTTCCACATGTAAGCGGAGACAGGGAGATGGGGCCTGCACTGGGTGGAACATATTGGAGTGGAGTTTAGCAGCAGATAGAACTGACTAGGTATCACTGACTCTAGGAGTTTTGTTTCAGAATAGGTTGAGAATAGGGAGGATTAAAAAGCTGATTTTGTGAGTGCTGTAAGAGCTTAGTGTTATTAATTCAGTATGTTGTCTGAAAGGATATTTTTTTTGTTAGGAAGGAAGCAATGTATGTTGAAACAAGTAGAATCAGCTACTAAGAGAAGTGTGCTACTGCTGACACTTCTTACTAGACCTCAATTCTGCATATCAGAGCCGAAAAATATTTCTGAAAATATTGCTACAAGTGGTTCATCATCAGTGAAACTACAAAAGAAAAGTAGGAGAAACATTTTCCTTTTTCACCTGTATGAACGCAATAGTGCAGTATATATAGATTTTCCTATAAGTTTTGTTGGTTTTTTTTTATTTTTGCGTCAAGATTTTTTAAAAGAAGCTGAGACGACTGTAGCTAAGGGGATCTTTGGGTTTCTGAACTGACTTTCAATTATCTGATGTTCATTTCATCTACTGTTTGGTTTGTTCAGGATATCTGCTTTTCTTTTTCAAGTTATTTTCTAAAGATAGGTAATGGTGTGACATGAGAGCCTTATGAAACCACTTTGCTTCATGATTAAGGGCCCATAGGTTTTGCCAAGTCAGATACGATAAGATGTAAATTGAAATCAGCTGTGGATAGACCAGAGATATGTAAACAGATTACTTATAAAGCAATTTCTCCTGTAGACTGTCCTGTTACATGTTTGTTCTCTAACTGTTCGGGTGTGTAGGAGTATAGCATGCATAAAAGTGCATTTCAATTTATGCTACTTCTTTCAGTCTGTTACTTAAAAGGCACATTTGTGTTTCTATGTACAGTGGATTCCCATTCAGTGTTTGAGACTTAAGTTTCCAGATGGCATATCTATTTGTGAAAATGTCTATTATCTACTACAGCCGTATCTTATAGTAGGTATATGTATCGGTAATTTTGTCTTCATTGCAGTCAAGACCAATGTTTATTCAACGGATGTTAATTCACTGTAGGTTATCATTTTGCTTTGAATTCTACATACCCTACTCTATAAGGTAAGTTGTTCATTAGTATAAATTTACATGTCTCTGACTGGTTCAGGGTTGCCCCAGGGAAGAATCCACTAAAATAAAATGGTGGGTCTATCAAAAAATGACAACGTGTGATCTGAGAAGGAAGGAGTGACATTATGTGAAATTAAAATGCTGAATGCAATCTGCAGGCTAATATAGAGAAGAAAAGATAAAGTGCTGGTTATTTACCCATTAAAGGACGGGTAATAGAGGCTTGAATTCACTGCTAGCTTCAGCATAAAGCCTCAATGACCTTTGGCTAGGCTGGTTTAGGACTGTGCTTGTCTTATTGTGATTATACTTTACCTAGTTGAAGAAAAAGAGGGTTAGGAGAAGGAACAGATTTGTAAAGCATATTGAAAATGCAATGTGCTTTCTTTTTATATTCTCTTATTGTTAGAAATGAAAAAAATATTCTTGGCCTTTGAAAGATTATTTTGTCACAGAAGTGTCAGTGATTGAGCAGTGTTATGGAGATGAAGAGTTGGAGAGACCTGGGAGGATGGCAATGCCAGTGTTTCAAACAAAGCTGCTTTGGTTGTACAATTTCTCAGCCATTATTTCTCCCTTAATAAAGAAGATGTAATGAGAGGATGCTTATGCAGACAATTAGCTGAGGAAGAAGGAATCCCTAACTGTTGATGTAATTTGGGTATTTTTTCTTCTAATCAACTGTGACGGAGCAGATGAAATTAATTTCTTATTTTTCCTCCTGGAAAAAAGTTGTCCTGGAGCACAGAGGTACCTAGTTATTTTTAAACAAAATTTATGAGTTAACCACAAAGACAGCACCAAGTTTTTAGATTATTATACTTAGTGGCAATGTTGCTGAAATCTTGACAAAATATTTTGAATACCAGTAAGATAAGTATATAATAAAAATGAACTAATAAGATTTTGATATGGCTGTTGCACAGTCAAGCTACAGAATGGATCTACTGGCTGCTATACCAGAAAAAAACCAGGTCTGTAAGTTTCCGACTTAAGGGAAAATTCCACTTGTATTGTATAGCTATATTTGTAAATTGTCTATTTAAAGTTGTTCTTGAAAGGCCAAAGTTCAATGTTTTGTGTGTGTGCCTGTGTTCAATAGTGAGGATGGAGCAAGGCACACAGTTACATATTATGTGAGTAGGTAAAAGCTGAATTTTCCATTTGAACTGGTTGTTTGATTTTTAGGGAGATGAGAAGAGATAGTCACTTGCAGAAAAATCTCACACTGTTGTTTTTAGGCCAATGGGGTAGGAGGCAAAGGTTCACTTCTTCGAGTGTTACATCCTGCAATAAGGAGACAGGATTGATACGGACTATTTAGAAAAGGATACAAGTACCAAAACCAAGTTGAATGTGGCTGAAAAGAGGAAATGGATTAGTGTTACCCTCAAAGAAGAAAACACATAAAGGAAAAGGAATTTTCCTTTATATTTACATTTATTTACATCTCAAAGAAAAAAGGTAGGCAATTTTTTTTTTTTTTGCATGAACTTAAACTCTGATATCACATTTTAAGATTTTATGCTCAACTTGGATGCTTTATCAGTCTGTCTGAGGAGCAAGACAGCATTCTGTATAGTGCCCATTTCTGTGTCAGGAGGGGGAAACCCTTTCAACAGCAAAACAAGAAAAGAAGTTGCTTCTCATCTTTTGCATACCCCTTAAGCCCTTGTGAACAGAGAAACATGCACGTGAAAGGGAGACATTGAACCTGCATATTACTATTGTTTTCCTGTGGGCTGTGAACTAGAGCATCTTAAAAACCTTTTACCTCCAGACTTTTCTTCCTGTCCTCATACAACTCTGCAGTCAGAGGGTGATATTTTGTTCACAGATCCTGCCACAGGACCAAGCTGAGGTCTGGAATTTCTAACATCTCTTTAAGTAACCTACATTTTACACTCTTTATACAATTTTTCTGGTTGTAAAACAGAGATAAGAGTTTATATTTTCTTGTGTGTTTTATACCTTTGGTTGGTTTCAATGCAGGGATTTGTATGTTCTTTGGGCAGTGCACAGCACAACACAATGTAGTTCTTTGCAAAGTTCTTCAAAAAACATTGTAATTTAAATAACGACTGTGAAAACTGCAGGCTTTAATGGCAGAACCCTTGCTGGCCACATTATTGCTAGCTGAATGTTTTTGGATTACAGGATTAACACCTGAAAATTATGTTTAAAATAGTTGAAGTTAGATTTTTGCATGTCAGCTCTAAAATTTAGTTTAGGATCTGCTGGGAGCATTTTTCTTACTTGTAATAACAAGATTATATGTCTCCTCCCCAAAGTCTGCGTTGTGTAAACAATCAGTCATGAGCACATATCATTCAAACTCCTTCTCAGTGCTATTCCCATCACTCTCTCTGCTTTAGTCATGATATCCAGCTTTTTCCAGGATTATAGCTGCTGAGAAATTTGTCTGTAGTACTCGGTAAAATCATGGCCTGGAAAGTAATTCTGTAAAACAGAATTAGGAAGAAACTTCCTCTTTTTTAATACTGTGCTTTAATGCTTTTGTCAACACTTTGTAGTATAGCTGAAATATAGGAGACAGAAGCCAAAGAACTGACAGTACAGCCTTTCCTCTGGATACACCACCTTGATGAAAAATTCATTCTACCATTCTGCATATTGATGTATGTGTCTGGCTGATTGTAACACAGAAAACTTATAGTAAGCAAAATCGTCAGTGAGGATATTGAACTTGACAGCTGTACTTCATTTCTTCAAAATGACTTTTTGACACATTTGCAATTCTTGCAGTAGGCAGTGTTTGTCTCAACAGTAGCGTATGTTATGGACTCAGGATTTAGAATAGATTTTTTATTGCATAAAAAGCACAGAATGTCAAATATGCTAAGGCTAAAATAATAATTACAGCAATTACTTGTGTCTATTACATCCTATTTTAACAAAGTAGGAGGAGTTTTTTTTTTTCCTTTTTTACTTTTTAGGAGTACTTTGGAAGTACTTCATGCTGTTCATATTTAGTTTGTTTTACAGAGCTTTTATGTCTGTTTACTCTTTCTAAATATTCCAAAATGTCCAGAGGAAAGACTGGATTTGCAAAATGGCCTAAGTTAGAACAACATGGGACTTAATTCAACCTGATAGAAGTTTTCCCACTTATTTTGAAATCTAAGGCCTAGGATTACAAAGATTCCTAGTTTCTTAAAAGCTTTGGGATGTATACTTGTAACTCTGAGAAGGACAAATGACTTATACCAGATTTTAAAAGTTCAGGCATTCTAAAAAAATTGCAAGGTGTTACAGTTACTATTTTTAAGTAGCTGAGCAAAAAGAATAGATTTGCCTTTGGAAAACTTGTTTATATAATTCACAGGATTAAATGAACATACATAGTATGTGTTTATTATTCTTAACTGCAATAGTAAACTACTTAACAAAACTCAAACAGCATTGTTCTTTTGTGTTTGATCACTATAAGAACAAAGAAAGCAAACAAAATAAAAGTTATTCTATACTATTTCCTGACTAGAGTGTGCAGGTACTGCTTTGAAACAGTTTCCTTAAATATGGCATCTTCTTCACATTATGCCATGTTTTTTTTTCATACCACTACCAATTGTAAATGCATGTAAACCCAGGGATCTAGCAAGGTTATCTTCAGACCAGAGTATTTTGAAAATATTGTTTCATTTCCAAGAAAGAGAAAATTCTAAAAATGAGAAAAGAGATGGTTCAGAGGAAGTTATGAAAACAAAATAGAGGATGACCCTGGATTTTCACTTAATGAATTCCTCTAGCAGCATTCATGAGCAGGCACAGGAATCTCACTGGAAATGTTTTGAATAGTTATATGCAATAATACCTTGCACATTGGAAAATGGTTTAGGGGGAAGTATGGCCAGAAACAATTAACTGAGGAGGTAACCAGAACTTCATTACGATAAACACTTAAATAACTCCTTCTGGTGTTCCATAATCTTTCTGGGGAGGCATTTCCTTTTTTAACAAGCCTTTAACTAAACATTTATTTGTTCTGATGCAGCCTTCAGGCTTGGATGTCTCTTGGCTAACAGTTTGTCCATTAAATTTAGAAAGAAAGAAAGAGAAAAAAGAGAGAAAGAAAAGCAATTGGTTTAGTGTTGGCAGTAGCGTATTTTCATGAAATTGCTATAACCATTGCATTCTGTATGGACACATGGCTTTTCTCATGTTTCTCTCTGTTCTTCCTCCCCTATCTCAAGTCTACCAGCAAAAAAACAGTTTTCCCCACAATAACATACTGTGTCTTGTTGAAAGCAAAGTTTAATACAAAGATTTAATGATATTAATTATACAAACCCAGTGATAATAGAAACAGGACTTTGTTCCTTCTTAACCTTGAATAACAGGATGACATGCTAGTTATCTCCAGAATCTTGGAAGAATTATTTACATCCTCTCCTGATGCAGATTATTTGTTTCTCCCTCCCCCTCTTCCCCCACCCACATTCCTCTGAAGCTCTGGACATTTGCCATGGCTCGAAGGATGTTGAGCTGCATGTGCAAATGTTGCTGTTTACTTGAGAAACTTCCCTGGTGCTTGGTTGTGTCATTTTGCTCACTTCTAAACCACTTGCGAGATTTTTAGGTCAGCATCCCTGTGCTTTCCTCAACATCATCTGGGAAGTTTCATTTAACAAATTCTTTGTTGCAGGGGTGTCAATGATGCGTTCGATTTTTCCCTTCCTTGTGAAGTGCACAGATTTGTGACCTTAGGTACTTTGTAAAAAAGAGATGTGTCTAACCATTCCCAGGGGTGTTTGGTTGTATGTGTGTGGTAAGCATGCTATGGAGCTTTCTGAAATTGGCCTCTTATGTGAAATCAGTGACCCACGTGATTCTATCCAGCCCTGTTCTCATAGCCCTACAAAAAAAAAAAAAAAAAAAAAAAAAAAAGTACTTCTAAGTATGTCTCTTGTCTCTGTCAGGTAATTGCTTTTTGTAAATAATTTGTTATCAGCTTTTGTATTATCCATTGTCATGGACTCTCCAGGCTGCCTGTCTTGATTAATATGGCAATAAAATTTCACACTGCGATGAATCCTGTTAAAGTCTGTTTCATTTTCTTTATAATGGTTTGGATAATTAAATGTGTTCTCTCTAACTGTACTTTGTTCAACAGAAAGAAACATGACAAAAAAGGTATTAACTGAAAACTAATCCTTTTTGAATCTCTCATTAAATTTTTGTTTTCTAATCAAAGCAAATTGACAGTGCATGCATTTATATTTGAATAAATATTTTTGTTCTCCTTCTCAGGAACTGTTACAGTGCTGTTCAAGGATTTCAGTGGTTTTTTACTTTGTTAGAAGTTAGAAAATACAAAATATCCAAGGACAACTGGATTAATAATCATAACCTGGAATAAATTAATTGGCATTGAAGAGCTAGGAACCACGTTTATCCTTGATTTATCCAGTTATATATTCAGTGGCATTTTAAAGCAATAATGCACAGGCACTGTTGAATTAAAAATTCAAACTCTGTAATGCTGACATTTTCTCTGCTAATGTTTTTTCCTGTTCTTACCATCCCCACCCTCACCCCAAATCCTGCACGTGCACTGGCACGATTTCACAGAAAAGTTTAGAGGAGGTTTTATTATTTTATGCAGTGTCCTGCCCTGGAGCCTAAAAATTAGAAGGTGGTGGCTTGTCTATCTTTGAAGTTCTGTGACTAGAAGAGGAAAAAGAAGCATGTTGTGGATCAAAGTCACCAGCAGGCAAGAAATAGCAAGGGAAACATAGATATATGCCTGTATATGAAAGGAGCAGTGATGAGCAAAGCTGATAGTAGAATGGAGTAGATAGAGCAGAATGGCATGTAAGTGAGCCATAAACATGGGAAAACTAGAGGGACAGAAAACAAGAGACACAAAAAATTATAAGCAGAGTGTGATACTGTGTGACTAGTGGGCTCTTTTGTGTTTGGGTTTTTTTTTTCATATTTGAGACAAAATAAATGAAAATTATGTTAATACCAGTCAGAACTTAACATGCTTTTGTAGACAATTGGTACATATAAAAAAAATGTAATTAGGAACCACACTGTTTTTTATTACCTTAGTGTCACCTCCTGCTTTATCTACACCACAGAATCCTATCCAAATTATGTGTAGCTAGGCAGTGACTTGTTTTGAAATTTACAAGTTAGCTATGCAAGATACAGGTATATTGCCTCAAAATTATTTATATTTAATTTCATAGTAGCAGCATGGTTGCTCAAATCCAATGCTATCTTCCCATTACAGAAGGCACAAGATTCTGAAGTGGTACACAAGATGGTATTTGCTGTACAATAAGGTTATTTGAACTGGGAGATGGAAATGGCAGCCTCACTAACTTGAGGTTGTATGGTAAACTCTTCTTGTAGCCGTGAGCCTCAAACACATCCCGGACACCTTGGTGAGCAAAGCTCAGAGGCAAGGGAGTATGTGACTCCTTAAGGGCCCTTGGGAGGGGACAATGCTGGGACCAGGAACCTGTTGGATCCTGAGGTTTCTTTGCAGATCCTTCCACTGTACCTGCAAATTTGATTTGTGCAGTAGCGCCCACATTAGCAGAGGCTTTTGGCTGCTCAAGTGAATTAGCTGGTAGCACTGCAAGAGAGTTTTTCATAAGCAACATGTGGCTAAAAACCACATGTTGATTGCCCGTACATTAAGTATGTGAGCATATAAGGAGTTCTGGAGTGCCATGTGTATGATGGTCTGTATCAGCACAAGATAAATTTAACCACAAAGGGATAAATTCGATAGAACTAATGAAGCATACATTCCAGAATGTGGGCAATTAGCCAACGATGCATATTTTGACTCTGTAAGGTATGTGATGCCATTTTAAGTAGGTGGGAAAGCAGAAAAGCAGGTTTGCACATATTACTTCTGCTTGGGAACCATTCTGTATTGTGTAGGAACACTGTTTAGATCAGATAATCTAGGAGATAACAATATTTAGTAAGATCATCACTTCATTCAAGGAAATTGAGGCTTTTGAATCCAATGCTGCAGAATTACTTTTCTGGTTTTAGCTGGCACTGTGCTGCACAAAATTGAAGAGGACTGAATAATTTGAACAGTAGTAGGCTAGATTAGACCTGGAGTGAATATAACCACTTTAAGAGTTTATTATTTGCATTATTTAGTTTTTCTTGAAGACTTTGAGCATGCTTAGTTTCATTTTTTGTGAAAAGGTTTTCTATTTATTGTAATGTTAGCTGGGAGCAATGACCATTAGACTTTGCTTTTCTAAGAGTGGACTGAGCCAACGTGCCAAAATCACCATGTATGGTATGGTGGGTACGTTCAGTTCCTGAGCAGCATGTACTGTGTGTTCTGTGATCTTACTGGTTCAGAATTTAGCACAGATGCCTTTTTCAAGTAAAATAAATAAGACAAACTGCACACCCTTCATAACAACACACTTGAAAGGAATGTGCATATATATATATGTAAATTTATATTTATATGCAAGTGTGTGTTTATCAATTCAGTTAAGTACAGAGTGACTCTTAAGAATCTCTTTAATATAAGTTTATATATCTGGTGTGCAAACTTAGACAGAACTAACCATTTTAGTTCTATCAAAAATAGCTTGATACTGAAGAATATGCAAAATATAGTTTGGTAATAAAAGGGAATAAGCATTTTTCTTAATAAGTTTTAGATACCAATTGTGTTTTCCTGCCTCTAGCTGGGGCAAAAAATGGTATAATTAATTGATCATTTAAAAATGTAAAACTAATAATTTCAAAGTGTCAAAGTTGTCTAACATTGTGTAAGTACTCACTTTAATACCAGCTAATAATATTGCCGACAATAGTAATATTTTTTTTTGAAGACTTATGGACTAAGGAAATATAGGTTTATTTGAAAACCAGTAAACAGTGCTTTTAGTCTGTTTGGCAGTGACAATATGTGATTCTGATGTTTTCTTATTTGGGACATTGCAGAGACAATATAAAAAGAGGTTTATCAAGGCTATTCTTTTCATATATGCTATATTCCCAAAAGGATAGGGTTGCTAAAATAGTGGTGGATAAGGTAGTTTTTTTAATACTAGATTTTCCTGAATTTGTTCTATGTGTGCCCTGGATTGCTTCTTTTGAAGAATCCAAAAAGCCGTCCTGATTCTCATGTGAACTAAAGTGATCTGGAGTCCTCAGCACAAGAAAGAGATGGACCTGTCCAGAGGAGGGACACAAAAGTGATCAGAGGGCTGGAACACCTATTGTATGAGGACAGGCTGAGAGAGTTGAGGTTGTTCAGCCTGGAGAAGAGGAGGCTCTGTGGAGACCTTATAGCAGCTTTCCAGTACCTAAAGGGGCCTTATAAGAAAGATGGAGACAGACTTTTAATAGGGCCTGTAGTGATAGGACAAGGGGTAATGGTTTTAAACTAAAAGACTGTAGACTCTGACTAGATATAAGGAAGAAATTTTTTTCTATGAAGGTGGTGACGTGCTGGCACAGGTTGCCCAGAGAGGTGGTAGATGCCCCATCCCTGGAAACATTCAAGGTCAGGCTGGACGGAACTCTGGGCAACCTGATCTAGTTGAAGGTGTCCATGCTTATTGCAGGGGGCTTTGGACTAGATGATTTTTAAAGGTCTTCCAACCCAAACCATTCTATGACTCTATGATTGTAAATACAAAATGGAAAGAAAATAGAATTATTTGTCCGATGCAAATAGATAGAGGACATATGACTAGACCTGGCAGAATGAAAGAACAAAGGTTAAAAACTGCCAGACACCAGCTGAAAGTCACTATACAGCTAACAAAAGGAGAGGTGAGAGAGCGGTAGTGCTGTCAACTGACCACATGGAAATTCTTTCCATATGTTAGTGGAGAGTTCAGTGAACCATAGGATAGCTTGATGAGGAATGCCTTTGGCTTAGATAAAATGGTGAAGAAGAGCTATTTTAATATCTTCAGGTTTGTATTCAAGTCTGTCTCTTGACAGAGACGAATAGAAGGCTTTTCAATGAGATCTCCTCCATTGCTTTTCCAATGCAAGCAAATGATAATTCATTTGTAAGTTGTCATAAAGATACAGTACAATGCATTTGTTCAAGGACCAGGTGTGGAAGCAGCGCCACTATTTGACTTTTCCCTTTGACAGATGACTGCAATTGAAGACTTGTCTGGGGCAAACATTACCTCATAATATATTTGGCACCAGCACAACTGGAAAGATTATAAAAGAAAATAGTAGCATGCTAAAATATGAAAAGGAAGAGAGTATTGTTTCCTTCATCTCAAATTCACAATTTGTCCATTAATGCAGTATAGATTGTCTGTCTGAGTAGCTTATTTAACTATTTTGTGTATGGAAACAGGTGATTATTGCTGTAAAAGGTTTGTCTGGCCATCTCTAACCATTTGAGTGAACAATTTCTTCTTATGTGATGATAGGCAACCTTATTTATCATGTTTGAGGAAGCTTAACAAAGTGGTCATGTTGTCATTTTGTGTACTAGCATACCAAGCTGCCACTTTCTTCCTGTTTTCTCAGGCCTAATTACCTGTGAGCTACTATTGAGCTAGTAGCAAGCTACGTTTAGAGTATTTTCTGTAGTAACACCTAGTAAGAAGGGGGCCTACCAGGTCCAAGATCCCTGGCAGTTGAGTCCACCCAGCAATCTGCTTCCAATTTTCTCACAAGCATTCCTGGTTTTGCTTTTCAGCCTTTGGGAACTTTATGGACCAGTTTTCCTTTTCCTCTCTGAAACAAATGTCAGCAAAGTCAAGATCCATAAACTCACTGTTGAAAAGTGAAAACAAAGTGCTGACTCAGCCACAGGGAGTTGGAACCAGGTTGCTCCCAGAACAGGTTTGTGTAGAAATAGCTGCTAGGATAGTTGGGAGGGCCTTATAAGTTTGTTTTTTATTGACATTTCCATATGGGCATCTGGCGTTGAGCTTTTGCATCATTGCTTGAGTTACACAGGCTGCATGAACTGTTCTGGGAACAGTTACCGGAATGGTAACTGTTGTTAAGACTGTTGACTTATTTGTGTGTTTTTGAATCGATATTGTCTAGTGTTAATTACTGTGTCCCTTTGCTCTGAAATGTGGTGGTGTTCACTTCTGGGAACTGTGCTGATATAACTACAAACTGGCAGGTACAGGCAAAGTGTGAGTGCTTTCTGGCTTGTATTTTGTTTTTCCTGATTACATCCTGAAGGTGAAATCAAAACTATTATTTGCTTTTAGAGAGTTGTATCTCTGAATTAGGTAGTGTTTTCTCTCTTGAAGACATGCCATGTACTGATATCCATTTACATCATCTCTGCAGTGAGAAATAAATCTAGCAAACAAAACTGGTTTCATTAGCCTTAACTTTATAAATTTTCCACACTAGGCAGTTATCTAGTTAACATATGGATTGTACAATAGATGATCCCAATGTGACTATGCTGTAAGCCACTTGAGGGATTCTGTTGCTGTGATCAATCACAAGAGCATTTGCTCTAGGGCCATGTGTTATTATTTAGAATATATACTGTTTATACTTCATAAAACTCCCTTATCACTCCTTATTTCATAAAATCAATTTATTGAAAGAAAGAGCCAGAAGATTCATTGTTTTTATAATAAAATATCTGACTTCACCTGCCAGAAGTAGCCAAATTGATTTTTAACGTCTGTTAATGATTTAACTTTCCCTTTTTACTGACGTCAATAAAAGGGTGTTACCACTCCCAGTCCTCAGTGAAAGGGTATTTTCAGTTTACAGAAAAATGTACTCCTTGTCTCTGCATTTATATATGCGTAATGTACACTATACTTTAATTGCTTACCCGTAAAATGTTAAAAATTTAGGTAGAGCCTAGATAACAGGAAAACTAGAGACTCTGAATGTGGTGCTGGGCAAGACGGCATAGAAAGGGGTTTCTTAATGATTCATATCTTACCTTTACTACTCTTCTTCTATTAATTATGAATACACAAAGTAAGACTTCACTCTGATTTCTGTATTTATCAGTACCCCTGATTATAATTCAGAGATCTTCAGATCAAGTACTGATTAACTTAAGCCCCAAGGAGATGCGTTTTTGAAAGAAAATCCATTTCAAAGAGAGTTGAAGTCGTTAATTTAATCAATGTTGTCTTATGCCTCATGGTATGTAATGGAAACGTAGGTACTGTTTTCCTCGTTTCTCAGTAAAAAACAACTTCCTAAAGCTATCATTAGCATCATGTGCTGTGTAAGGCTAGGTAGAATTTCAGCATTAATTTTGCTTGTGTGATAGGTTTTCTTTGTTCAAATGTGTTTTCCACTCTTATTAAAAGATGTCTAAATGTCTAATCTTCGTTATAAAGGGATGTGATTACCTTATATGTAAGATCTTATCAGTTAAACAAAATGCATCTTTGTTTACATGTTTTTGCTAAAAATTACTTGGTAAAAAGTTCCTATCATCTAACGTATTTTCACTTGTTGTCTAATGTTTGTTAGTCAAAACATTTTGTAGAAATTTCAGTTTACCAAGACTTCTGTTCTGATGGTTTTCCACATCCAGGATGGTTCTCTTGTTTCAGACTGAGAAAAAGAAAAAGAAGAGGACCCATTATGGAGTAGCCAGGAAGATGAGAAAGATGCAGTGAGGAGTTTGAATCTGTTTCTCTTACACTTCATTTGTAACCTGTCACCGATAATTATTATTACAAAGTCTTATGGTATGGTTCTTTGCTGTTGAAGAAGGAAGCTGGGATGGAAAGGTCATTTACTCTGCTTAATTCTCAAACAGGGGAAATTATTTTTATGCTCCCTGGTCTGTCAAAAGCAGGCAGGTTTATGCACCTTCTGGAAGATGTGAATTTTTTTCTGAAAGTGCCTATTTTTGTCTTTTTATTATACAGTAAGCTTAGGAAGACTGCCTTTCTAATTTAGCACATGTAGGTTAACTTCTGGCATCTTGGTGATTAACCACCCTAAATCTGTTGCCCAGTGACCGTGTGGGATGCCATAGCCTGATGGAGAGGGCACTGAGCTGCTTTGTAAGTCACAGGAATCTGAATCCAAGTACTTATTCCCATGTACTTTGTCTCAACTTGCTGTGGTTAAATTTCAAATGATCACGTTTTGGGTTCTTTTTTTTCCTGAGAGAAAAGAAAGAAAAATCTGAATTTTTTTAGATAACCGTTGGCATGAGGTATAATCATGAATACATTTTACCTGTTGTCTTAATTCCTTACAAGTGAAAGGTTCTTAACTCTCACTCTATTCAAAGCCTCAAATCAGATCTTTAAAAAAGAAAAAAATTATGTCTATATTCTGAATAATAATCAGTTCTCACTAATGCTTATTTATAATTTTGTTTTTACCTGTTAAAATTATGTTATCAGAATACAAGCTCTGGAGAGCCTAGCCTTTCAGTTACTTTGCTCTGGGCAGCAATGAAATGGTATATCCTTCTTTAAATCCTCTTGCTACAGCTTGAACAACGGGTAAGCAGAACTGGGTCGAGATAATCTTGATAGTTCAAATTCTTTTTTTTTTTTTTAAAAATGTTATATTCAAATGAAATATGGACCTCTTCATTTTCTTTCTTTTCTTTCCCCTATCCACCCTCTGAGAAAATCACTCCTTGAACCAAAGAAATCAGTGTTGAGATTGTCATCAGGAAACTGACCATTTCCGTAGTTCATTTATGCAGATGGTTATCTGTGTTA
This sequence comes from Numenius arquata, assembly GCF_964106895.1. Taxonomy (NCBI): domain Eukaryota; kingdom Metazoa; phylum Chordata; class Aves; order Charadriiformes; family Scolopacidae; genus Numenius; species Numenius arquata. The sequence goes on from NC_133616.1 coordinate 36,756,413, forward strand.
ATGCTCATATTCATTTTTCAGCCTCAGGAGGAGAAGACTGTTCTTATTTTCTCAAGGTCTTGCTTAGACTCAGGTTAGTGATAGCTCAAGTAGTCTGTTGCCTAGTCTAACAAGAGCATGGATAGTTACAGCTATATAATTACATTTTACTCTGACAGAAACCACATTCTGTGGGCTGAGCTATTTTGGACAACAGAGTATATGACTGAGCTTGTGTGTTCTGAGATTACCGACCATGCCAGAAGCTTAATTATACCAGAGGGAAAGAAATTCCAAGGACAGTAGCAGTTCATAAAAACATGGCATGTAGACTGTGTCTAAGAGATTTCAAACCTGGTGGGAAGCACCAAAAGGTAATCAGGAGCCTTTATATGTGGAAATAGGTATGACAGATGTATGAAGATATTTTTCTATTAGGAAATCAGTGAACTCCGACAGGAATTAGAGGACAGGGGAAGCTTGGCAAAGACAGGTCACAGACAGTTTAAATAATTATTAGGCTTTTCTAATGCTTTGCGCGACCCAATAAATTGAATCAACTTGAGCTACTGGGTAGCTCAGTGTTACTGACTGAAACACCATTTCTTCAGTGAGACACCCAGGACCCAGCTAACTGTTACCTGATATGAATGAAAGTGTAGTTCCACAAGTTTTGTTGCTGGTTTCTCGAGAGTAGGGTAGGTCTGTTAAATCCCTTCTCTGAAAAGCCTGGCTATAGCTGGGGACTATATTTTGGCTTTATGTGGAGAAGCAACTTCAAACTGGCAGGACAAATATCTCTTATAGTGATGAATGTATGGTTCGGTCAAATCAAATGCTAAAGTTTCCTTATCCCTTAGGATCCGTACAGCTACTTTTTGATTACATGGCTAACATACGCCATTTTTCATCAAGAAGCTTGATTGCTCATATGGTGAGCAAATCCATGAATTGTAACTATATCACTCCAGAAAATTAATTTCAAAGCTGTGTATAGGTGGGAGAAGCACTTTGAATTTATGCTTGGGGGCCCACTGAAGTACTGTTGTGAGTTTTGGCTCGCAAGGTAGCAGCCTCTCCATTTGTTTGCATAATTGGATAAATATTCTTTCAGGGAGGTAACACAACTTACAACAGGAAGCTGAGCATCATGGAAAAAATTGCAGAGAAAAAGGACTTAGTTTAACCATTGACACAGGATTAAGAATGCACGGTTCACATTAGATCATAACACAAAGCATGCACTGCAATAAGTTATCTGTGAAATAGTTGTATTCTGCTTACAGTAAGTTCTGTACATAAAATGGCTTTCATAAAAGACAACTAAAATGTAAGAATGGATGTGAGAAACTTTAAAATAAAGTTCTCAAAAATATTAATTTTTTTGGCAAAAGAAAGAAAAGCAAAGAACTGATAATACAAGCTGACAAAATTTTTGATTCAAATCAGAACTGTGCCCTCAGCTTTGTGCTAGCAACTGGCTGTTAGATAAAATGTGAATGGAACATCCATGTCATCCACTGCAAGTGCAAAACTAGGCCTATAAAATAGACTGATTTATTGTGTTACTCTTTGATTGCTTAATTTGGTACTTGATTAGACGTTCTTACTACATGAAACACAAGTAGTACCTAATGCTGAGAGTGGAAAAACAATTCACATGCCCTAACCTTCTGTGGCATGTAAGGTGTACTGCATGTTGCACTTGAAATGAACAGAGCATGTAATCTCCATTGGCAAAAGAGAGACAAGCCAGTACAAGCAGGAGTCAGAAAGTTAAGAATGCAGTGATCTTTTAACATGGAGTAGTAATAATACATATTGTGTTTTCTTACCTGAGGTAATTAACCATTTGTTGCAATATTTTGACAGAGGTTCTAATTATATTCCACTGCATGTATGTCTTTTGTTTGAAAATGGAAGCAAAAGTTAAATTAATCACAGATCTTTTATTTTTTTTATATAGAATTTCTTAACACCCAGGTACACACTGAAATCACAAAATAGCAATGTAAGAGTGTTTTTTACTCAGGGATTTGATCCAAGCTCTGAAGAAGGGTGACTGTTTTGAGAACCTAAATAGAATTTGATCTCCAATGCAAGTTCTGTTAACAACCTAGCTGTGAAACTTCAATTAATACCTTGTGCAGTGAGCCTGAATAGGCTTGGGACAAGTGGATAAGACAAAAATCTGCAAAATATCAAAATTTTATTTTCAGAGGTGAAAATTTCTTACTAAGAATCAGTGAGGTCTGGGAGCATATGGATAGGACTGAATCGTTTATATAGTGCAGATTTTTTTCAGGCTAATCCCACTTTTTTATTTTTGCTTTAGAAACTCATCTGTTGTTTCATGGAATCATGCCAAAGTCCTTGTCAATTCAGTTTTTCCTTAACTTTTCCTCGTATTACACCTACCCTGTCCCATTCAGTTTGGTAGCTAACCATAAATAGTGTGGCAAACTGCTTACTGGCAATGGTAAGGTGTGACGCTTTTGTTTTTTCTAACATAATCTACCAGAGTCATGACTGCCACACTACTTACCATAAAAATAAAAGTATTCCTCTTGACTGGAGATAACTGCATTCTTAATTAAACTTCTCTGCCTTTCAGATGCAAAGGAAAGGGACTTCCATTTATACAGGCAGTTTGCTTAACTTCGATCCATTGATAGAGAGGTTCCAAGCACACTGCTGCATTCCACAAGTGCCTTTAGTTCCTAGTGGGTATTAAAAGGTATGGTGTGGCACTGGCTTTGTCCCTGTGAAGTTAGAGTATAACTCAAACTCAGATAGATATCAAAATGGGAATATATACCTGAAAGATACCTGCCTACCAAAAGCAAGCTCCTAATTAATTTCCCTTAACTGGCTGTATCTTACAGAAGTCTGATCTCTATTCTGTGTGACCTGAGTACTCTGCTTCAGTTCTTAAGCTCTATACCTCGCCATGGACTTGTTGAGCCCTAGTACTGATTCAAAAGGAAAAATGCTGTAGTTTAGGGAAGTAGACAGGACGAGTCCCAGGCTGACATCTTGTTGTTTTGATGTATGTGTTTTCCTTTCCTTTTCGTTTTTATGCACCTTTTAATTTTCATCAAGATCTGTCTCCAGCTATAGGGTGAAAACACTATTAAGGTTATGGTTCAGAAACATTGCAGGCTTTGCAGACTTAAATGTTTCTAGGTAAAACTGCTACCAACAATGGTAAAAAATTACTTTAATTTCCGTCTTCTTGTTCTGTAGATGACGATCTTTACATTTTGCAAAATAATTTCTAGGATTGGAATAAGCAGAATGAAAGGTGCTTGGGGACTGGAAAGGCATTACTGAGAGCAAATTCTTCAATAGTCAGATAAGAGTGGATGATTTGGTGATATCTAGCTCCCTTTGTCCTTCTTTCTCTTGGGACACAGATCAATGGGATATGCTATCTGTCAAATGCTGAAGGACAGAGCGTGCATCCTATGAATTCATCATTCTTTCAGACCTTTACTTTGATTACATGTGCAGAAAACTCTCCAGAATGAGATAGTTTGGAAGAAAGTCAGATAGTTTGTGGAAACATTACAAACTTCATGAATTAGCTGGTTTGTGTTGTGGGTTTTTTTGCAAGTAGTGACAGTGACAGGTTGCATGCTACATCTGATAAATTCCATGGACCAAATCCCTTCACAAGACTTGAAAAAGACTCCGTCTGAAGTATTAGCTGAAAAGGGACTGCTTGATTACCCATGTGGATCATGAAAATTGCAAAGAATGACTAATACTGAAACTAGGAAACGTAGTATGAAACAGAGGATCCTGAAAAGATTTTTCTTTAAAAAGCTGAGTAATATTGACTTTGTTATTTTTAAAATGAGATCTATGGATTTTCAGTGTTTCTTTTTTAAAAAAGCTTTGTTACATTAGCTTTGTGATTTCTTCTTAGTCAGTGTTGTGACTAGTAACATTAGGGCCAAGATCTAGTTGTTATGTACTAATAAAGGGGCAATATTCACAGCTTAAAATACCATTGATCCATTGTAAAATAGGACTAAAAAATGAAATCTATGGCAAACAGAAGATATATTCATGAAAAACAACAAAAAAAACAGGTCCTGCTTCTTAGTCTTTTCCCCATTCTTATATAATTTTAAACTGTATCACACACCCTGTTGGTTCATTATGACACGATATTCCCATGCTTCAAGAGTAACCTTTCACCTTTCTCTATCACCAAGAGAATCACACGTGCTAGAGTTTCAAAAAAGTTGGCTCTCCTTTCATAACAGAATATATTGTGGATTGGACTGCATCTTTGCTCATTTCCAAGGAGCTCCTAGATGAAAGGAGCTGGGGGGCAGTTAAACAGTAACCTTGATTTTGCCAGTTCTGAACCCAGTCTGTACCAGTGGAGTTTGCAGTATAAATCACAGCAGGCTTCTGTGAAGCTGGCTGGCTGCCATTTGCTCCAGAGACCTGGTAAGGAATTTGGGAATGAGTAAAACTTGTGAAAACCCTACCTGCACCACTTCTTCCCTGGTTACGCTCACTAGATCAAGAAGTAGGAGCACTATATTGTATCTGACATTAATTGGTTTTGTACCATTTCACAGAATCACAGAATGGTAGAGGCTGGAGAGGACCTTCAGAAGTAGACATTTGCATGTTCCATCTTAAAACTGATCTGTACATATTTAAGCAAGATGGATAAAAATTACAGAGGAAAAGAGTAAAACTGACTAGACTGTAGTAGATATGGTGCCAGAGAACTGTCACTTACACATACCCTGGTGGTATATTCCTCAATAACTGGATTACACTCAAAATTAAAAAATCATGTAGGACGTATTAAGAAGTGCTTCATTTCACTAGATGCAACAATTACAGTCAATCTCTGATGAAGCATATATTTTAGTTTTAAACCACAGTTCTGATCAGCTCCATAATTTACTGTGTACAGCTAGTTCTCTATAACTAGTAACAACTTTTAAAATTGAATTACACTTTTCAGTCAAATAGTAACTGATAGACATCTGGTAGTAAGACACGGATTCTCCAGCTTCTAAATCAGTGACTCCAAAATGTATGTATTTATTATGTCTTTCTAGTTATCTAAACGTAAATTTGAAATAATGTACAACACCAAGATTTCAGCGTTTTGGAGAAGATTAATGTAAAAATAGGTAAGGAAAAGAATAGCTCAACAGATTATTTAAAATGAACATTTTCTCCTTTTTGGAATTTTTAAGACTAATTTAAAAAAGAGAATACTAAGTATCTAAATGAGCTATTTAAGATTTAACCTCAGAGTATTTTATAACATGGGCTGCCTATAATAAAGGATTATGGGGACATACTAGTTCTAGGGCTAACATTAAAAAAAAAAAAGCCATGAAAAAAGAACTTGTCCCTACATTATTATTATGCACTTATTTTAGACTGCTCAGCAGAATGTTTAAGACTTCCATTGCCTCTGACCAGCTGCTGCTTAATGATTCCTCATCTGTAGAGACATCCCAGTGATGCAGAGGTAAATTAATTCAAGAACTGAGATTAAGTCCACTAATTTGTAATCTATTAATCTCAATTGTGAGACCATTTTTTCATTCCAGTTGAATGTATTGTAGAAATGACCTCTTGTTTCTGCATCCTTTAGTGTTTCCTGTATCCAACTGTAAATAAGGCCCTATAAAGTCTACAGTATTTTCTTGTATTTATACATACAAAGTACGTGAGTGAAAAGTGATTAATTTACATTACATAAACATACAAACTGATATTTGCAATCTCCAGTGAAGCAACCATGTAAATATAAATATACTATCTTATGTTAAATTTTCTGCCTTCTATGCACTACTATTAGTGTTACTTTGGAATTATAGAAGCAGGGAAGAGAGTAAAAGAAATATCCTTTGCAGTTAATTGCCTTTGCTGCACATGTCTTAGCATGTCCATTTAAAGCATCCAAATTCACATGTAATTTTTTTATGGATTTTCCTTTGAACTGAGGCATACTTGTGCTTTAACAGCCTAGTACTTTGGGAACAAATTGCCATCTTAAAATACATTTTATTTTCTGATAATAAGTGTTTAAGAAATGCTAATAGAACACGTGGCATTATTCTTGTTAGAACTTACTGTGAGAAAATAATATGTTTATGATCTGTTGTTATATATACTGCATTACTGCTAATTACTGCATATATTATTGCATATATATACTGCATTTATGCTTGACCTTTTTTAAAGAAAAATCCTTCAAATCTGAATAGTATGGTAAAGGTTAATAGCTTCCCCCCAACACACAGTTTTTGCTTTACTGAACAGTGACTTCGTGTTCATATTCCAGACATTTTTCCCTCAGGTAAATACAGAGGCCTTCACCCTGCTTCAGCGGGGTGGCTGTATAAAGCTTCAGAGGTGGCAATGTAGTGCCCAACACAGCAACGCCTCTCAAAAGAAATGTTGTGGAAGCATTTACTTGAGGAACAAGCAGTCCTTCAGTGAGACAAGCAGGGCCAGGAGGGCAGGAGGGACAACAGCCACAGAGGGCTGTAGAAGGGTGGATTCAGACATTGGTGTGCTGAGAGGAGTAACCTAACTCAGCACAGAGGTGTGGAGGCCCAACCTCATTGAAGCCAGAGGTCTTGTAAACTCTAGTCTTTGCAATAAGATGTGAATACAGTGTTGTAACTCCATTGGAAGTAGACTGATGCCCGCTTTTTAGAAATGGGTCTTACCATAATACTGCTAAAAGGCAGGTGAAGTTTCACCTTTGTCTGCAGATGTGGCTGACCTTTGAAAACATCTCTCTTGAGTAGGACCTGGCCCCTTGAAGTGCCACTGGACTCTAGTGATGTTGGGAATGGGTGACAGGGGGTAGAAAGGTCCGACTGTAAGTGACCAGGAAAGGCTAGGCTAGAGTAATCTCCTGGTAACCCTGCTACTGGCAAAATTATAGGATTCAGTAATACAGAAGGACAAACTAAATGGATAGTAAAATTTGCCAACAAAAAGTAAGTGTTTCACGGTAAACACCAGAGCAGGCGGGTTTCTAAACTGTAAAGGTACCATTAAAGGACAGTACCCAGGTTGTAAGTTTTAATCTTGATCACTAGGTGGACTCAGTAAAAACACTCTACCTGCAATACACAGCTATACCACCACATGAAGTGTGTTATAGGACCCTTTCTACTTGTAAGAAATTCTGCATTTTCTTACTGTGCTGCAAAAGGCTTTGTCTATCTGGTAGGTCAGTTACACCTATAAACATTTCTGTTTAAGCCTTTAAACCACATGAAAATATTTTAAATAAAACTTGTTTTCTATCGTGTTAGGTTGGGATTTTTCTATTAGTTGCCTGTAAGTTTCTGTAATATTAATACTTTAAGACTTTTGAATGACTATCTCTGGCTTCTTTTCACTTGATAATTTAAAAGTTTGACTTTGTTTTCTCAGTCTTGTGACAGGACAACTGAAACTAAGACTTCATTTAAGAAAAGAAGCTCTGACCACAGAGAAATCAAATTGATGTAAAAATTTTTCTATTTTCAGTTTTACCTGCTAGATATTTACCTGCAATATCTAGTGAGGCTTACCCTGGTGCTGGTCAGGAGGTGCAGAATTTAATCCTAACAGCGCATGTGGCTTCAATGGAGTTCATTTATCTCTTCTTCACTTTTTTTTTTTTGGCAAAGCTGGGCCTTACAGAAGGCTGTTCTTCTGCCCTGTAATCCTATCATGAAGGGCAAGATTAATCTGGAATATTCTGAATGTCAGTGCTGAAATACATCCCTCAGACATGCCATGAGACATCAAAGAAAGGTCACAATGTGATATAACATTTGAAAGTGAGAGTCCCATCAGATCTGCTACCAGATCCCTATTAAAAGTTTTATTTTCAAGGAACTAACTATACTGATGTCTAATTTACATTCCCTGTGGCCAACTTTTCAGTTACCTCCTGAATGCTGAATTATAACCCAGTCATAACTGAGATGTTGTTAAGGGAGAATGATGGTATGAATAAGTAAGCTATGCACGGATGCAAGGCATTTTTCAAGTCTGCTGATGTAGCCCACCCTTGTAACATAAACCAAAACATATTTAGACACTTCATATTCCCTTTACATATGTAATGACCTCTTTAAGGCAGAGAAATCTTGCTGGGGTTTCATCAGTGCAATCCATGTCAGCATTTTTGCAGTCAGATTGAGAGAGAAGCCAGAAGCGATCTGTCACCCTGAAATTTACCTCTGTAAAAAGTAACTATGAGTTTGGTAGCCCTGAATAAGTAATTTTATCAGTTAATATACACCTGTCATCCTCGACATAACTTTCAGAAAGTACTTGACCATGGTCTTGCTTCCTGGTTTAGTGTCATCTTCCATGCATACTTTCCAAAAGGTTCTGTTAAGTATAAAATATAGACATCTTCCCTCCTCAAAATAAGCTGTTGAAAGCTCAATTTAAAAATTCTATATCAAATTCTGAAAAGTTTTAATATTATTTCAAATCTATTCCACTGTAAACAGTTACTGGTTTTGAGAAAACTCATTCTGGAGTGAAGACGAGAGTATGAGCAGCTACGTGATAATGGATAGCACATGCGGCAATTAAAACCAGACTCAGTAACTTGCATGCTGGAATGCATTTCACTATTAGCTCCACTGTTTTAATACTCAGAATTGGGTCTCCACCAGACTCACTGAGTAGGAAAACCTAGTTCCTTACTGAAAACAAATAAGCCCCGAGGGTTTGCACTTCTCTGTGAATCAATGGGTTCTCTTGTCTCCACTATTTTCCCCAAGCAGTGCCTTTCACTTTAATATCTTGCCTCTGTAATGTCCTCTTCTTTTTATAGCACAAGTCTAGAAAGACTACATTTTAACACTTTATTATTGTTGTTTAGAGTTATTATCTTTTCTGTGAAGAGAGAATTTATATGATCCTGTATGTTTATCAACAGCAAGCCTCCTACTAAGGTTGCTTCACCGTTTTTATGATAGCCTTATCCACAACAGTATGAGAGTACGGCAGATTGTTTTAAATCACGCTGACAGTGTCTTTCTATATTAGGTCCATACTTCACTTGAGCTAAATGTGTGAAATGTGCCAGTGATCAGGGATATTAGCGGATCTGAATCTTGACTTTTTAGAGGTATACCTCCCCTGGTAGCGCCCACAGTCTTCTAAGCCCACTGTGATCTTCTCATTTGGTCACATAGGTGTAGAGGTTAGTTATAGACAAAGTTGCTTCTAGGGTTGTTTGTCAGTATAGTGAATAAAGCAAGTATCCTGTGGACAAGCACATAGTCTAACTAAAGACTACATTTTAATGGATTCTCACAAGGTCATAGGTTTAGAATACATCAACAACTTGTAAGTTTTGAGTGACCTGATTTCTGGATTCATGAGTCTGTGGCCAGGCACTGTCTGTGCTGGGTTTTAGCTTATGATCAGACACTTTCATAGGCTAAGGACAGAATGTGGCCCTTTGGTTTTGCAACGTTTTCAGAAGAACATTAAACAAAATGTATCCTAAAACTGTAAAGTATTAGTTCAGTCTTAAGATATTTCATCTTTGCAGTACAGTCCATCACAATTTAAAGATCGTTTTTATTTTTGAATAATTACCCCCAATGTAGAGACTTGCTGTCAAATCCCAATGTAAATATCAATACTATGTAAAAAAAAATATTTACGGGGAGTGCACAAAGGATGAGAAGAGAGAAGATGTCATTTTCAAGTGCTAATGCAGAGTTGAACTAATCCCTTTATGCTGTGATGATACAATTGTAAATAACCTGTGTGACAGCATCTGCCAATAAATTGATAGCATCTTTGACTAACTCAACCATAATTCTCCTTGTTTCGTTACATGCAATATCATAACATCCTTGAGGTCCCACCATGCTCATCATGTGTGCACAGCATCCCTGAATTTCATGTTGTCTATGCAAAGTGTGGAGAGCCGGGACAGGTTGGTGTTGTTAGATGGATAGGTGTCACTTTCTCTTCATAACTGGTGGATTTACAAACATCTGTTGGCTGATAACCTGTTCAGATTTATTTGCAGTAGATGTTGATGAATCAAAGCTTTTTGAGAACATCAGCTATAGGCTCTCTTGAATCTTTATGCCTTGCTTAGCATTTTCCCCAATTTAGCAGCCATTAGTAAGATGAACTGCTGTAATTTCTGAGATTGAATTGTAGATCGCACTGTATTGATTGCATTTTTTCAATATCCTCATTCTGGAACATGTTTGATAATCTGTGTTTTGGGTTCTTTTAAAATTATTTTTTTATTTTAATCATATTTTAATACCATTTTCATCCAAGTAACTGAAATATTTAAACATGGAGAATTATCCCAATATCTAGGATTACTGTTACAGCTATTCTTCCTTTGGGTCCTACACACCTTCCCCCCATGCCAATTCAAAATATGTTTAGAATTAATTTATAGTGTTCAGCTTCAGTGCTAAGTGTTAGAAAGTTGGCTAATTGCAACATTCTGGGTCTAGGGTATGACACTTAAGTGTTCAGAGCTAAGTAGCCTAAATAGAAATGTTGTGGTATTCTTCTAAGCTATTGAGAAGTCGCACCTTTCATTTCATTAATGACCATCTTGTTTTTCAAAAATAGCAGTGACAGTTAGAATAGTGATCTTTTTGTCTGTAAAGTTGGTAAACTTGATGTGGTCCTTAAGGTAAAAACTTTGTGATGCCATTTTCACTGTCACTTGAAAATAGTCCATGTTGTATACTTTTAAAATACCAAAATACCAACAGCATTATGTAATTCCTCATGTGTATAGTCACCAGAGATTTTATAAACTATCTCTTTTTGAAGAAAAAAAAATATATATGTTTTGAGATGAAGTACAATTTCAGGGGCCATATAAAAGCCTACTAAAATATGTAAGTTAATAAAAAAGGAAAATATACAGGTGAAGACAGTGTTTTTTGTTTAAAATCCTGGGATCAGAATGGAAATGAGAGTCCATTCTTATCTCTAACAGAGACCTTCCACGCAGCTTAGGCTTCTTTGTCTTTCCCTTTGTTCTGCCATTTATCCATCTCTAAAATCAGATTGGTACTTAAAAAAGAGCTTGGCTTTCTGACCTCTACTGTATGTATGCAGAGTGGAAAGCACAATAGAATCTTGACTGTGGTAATTCTCAAACTTGGAAATAACCATGAAAAAAAAAAACGTTTTAAAAAACTCATTACAACTCAGAAGAATTTGTGCTGAGAGAAAGAACAGCCAACGACTTCATCAGTTATTATCACCCTTCAAACTGAATTATCTTTTAAAAAATGGTAAGTTGTGTATATATTCTGCAATGACACATTTGAGATTATAATTTTTCCTTTTCTTTTGTATGTTGTTTTTGGCAGATTAGTTTGGGTGACATCCTGATCCCGTGAACATTTTTGATAAAATCCTTGACAATTTGAGTGACAGTAGACTTTCAGTCAGGTTGCCATCTCACTAGGGCATAAGAACCTACAGACTACTGAACACAACAATCCATCAAACCCAGAGTTTTGATCTGTAACGTTAGGCAATAATGAGTGCCAAGACATTTTAGGCATGCAATAAAAATAGGCTTCTAGCACTTTGTGGCTGTGGATCTCCATGTGCCTTGCTGGTGAATTATCTTATGAATATGACTAACAATTCTTTGAATCTATCTGTGTGTTTGACATCCACAGTATCTCTGCAGTGGCAGTAGCAGCATTTTTAGTTAAGTGTAAAGTAAAAGCAAAATACACCTGCACACGTGTACTTATATTTGTTTCTTAATAATAGATGATGGCTGTAGTCAGTTTTCAGTGTGTAGTTCCCTTGCAAGCTTCCAAGGTGTGGTAGAAACTCTTAAAATCATTCCTAGACATTTCAGCTGGTCTGTAGTCAGCCTCCTCACCTCACCCTCCAAAACAACCAGCAAAGGAAGTGCTCCCCAAAGCTTGAACTCACAGAGCAGCTTGCACATGGCTTACACAAACATGGGAACAATCAATCACACCAAAGGTGAGGAGGGCCATTTAGTATAAGTAATGCACTGATTATTCACAGTTTGTTCTGCATAAGGTTTTAAAGAAAATCAGGGACATTTACAGGAGTTAAAAGCTAAAGAAAATAAGTGAGCTATATTTTTCTCCTACAGCTACAATGGGAACAGAATTTGATCTCTTACTGAAATTGATTACCTTAGGGCTTCTTCCTTGCTCTGCCTGCAATGTTGGTGTGTGGGAATGGTCATGTGACAATACTGGCAGAAGTGGATGAGACCTGTGAAACAAGAAGATTGAGTGATGGTGAAATAACTGTCAACCCAACCCATTAAGGGTTTAATTCCACCCAAGCACCATGGGTACTTGGTTATATGACTATCATAGAGGAACTTGATACTTAAACCAGAAAATTAATTTAAAAAATTACCTTTTCTTAAATCTTCATCCAGTTTTATGCTTGCTGTCTTATATGTTATTATGTTATTTCCTTGTTATAATGTTATATTTACACCTCAATTGTAAGCATACCCACAAAAACTTGCACCTAATCAACAGGGATAGTATCCGAGGTATGTTAGCACATTTTTATCTGCACAGGTCAGAGTAAAGTAAGTGCTGGCAAGATGCCCAGTGTGGCAGTTTTGCTGCCATTGGAAATATAGACCAAGGCAGGGCTAGGCTGTAACTTCAAAATAGGAAGTTTTGCAATAGGACTGGCAATTCAAGTTGGGTCTGGGCACAGAGATGTAGAAATGGAGTTTACATATATATTTGTCAGCTTTTTTGGAAGTGCTTTGAAGTTCCAGAAAGTGAAACCACAGTTTACATAGCATCTTCTGTATAAATAACACATCCTGTTTATAGAAGTGCTCTCTGTGGGCTCCTATTATTTTACGTGTGGGACCATGCATGGTCATACATGATACTGTAGTTTAGGATTTTAAGAAAGCACAAGTTAAATGCATAAAGCTAAAGACTGTAGTGTGGTCTTTTATACATGAATATATATATTTGGAAGCATAATTAAGATTGTAGGAGTCTTAGCTTTGGTACATCTCTTGACTCTTGTTTCATATAGTTTTTTCATGTAGGATACATGGATCACCGGTAGTCTCCATGTAGTCCTCCCAGGAGGGAAAATAAAATTAGGTCATGTTTTAAAAAAATGATAATGACCTCAGTGCAAGGCATATGGAGAGGAAGGAAGAATTAATGATTACATCATCTGCTAGTGATAGTGCAACATTAGTGAAAAGAATTATTGTTATTTGTGACATTATAACAGAGTATCTTAGAAAACATCTTGGATAATTCTCTGTCTGAAACTATGTGAATTTTGATTTGTTTATAGTTTATATTCCTTTAATGACCTCAAGGTCAGGGTAGATGCAAACATTCAAATCTTTGGATTTTTTATTCCGATTTTTATATAAGACAGACATCATCTACCTGCTGTGTGCATAGTGATATCTGTTTAACAGTATGCATTCCTGATACTGCAAGCAATAAGGAGGTAGTCTGTCTTCCCAAAAACACAGCAGTATTGCTAGTTATCATGATTTTATGATTTTAGTCACAATTCTCTTGGGATTTGATGTTTTCCTCTTCCTTTTCCTTTTCCATTTTTTTTTAAGCTCCCCCTTGTGGAAGTGTGTGAATGTGAGATTCTCACCTTCCACTTGGAAAAAAAAATGGTTTTCCAATTGTTCTGACTTTGGAGAAAATATTGAATACATGAATTCCAGTGATTTCAGTGAAGGTGAGCAAATAAAAAAGAATCTCATAATACTTTTACAACTTCATTCCTGGAGACCTGGAATTAAATTTTTGATGACTTGGGGTGACCATTACTGAGATCTGGTTTGTTGCATCTACCCACACTGGAAATTGAATAGGATGCTTCTGCTAACATTGACTTTTGTGTGAAGCGTTACAGACCTTTCTATGTGTAAAATGTAGGGGCAGATCTCTGCTACGTTTCATAGGCAGGTTGGTCATTGGTCATAGGAAAGATGACTATGTTGAGGCTTTTCTGTATGAAATAGAAATTGAGGTAAAATACCCAGAATATCTGTTGGACATCTAGAGATTGTGTTTAAGTCTTTCTGAAAAGTTCATGGCTATTCCAACTTGCTTAGCTAGACTAAAGCTGTTAATCTAAAACTGTTAACTAACTGTTAATCCATGGAACAATGATTTCTTCAGCCAGAGGCAGAGCTCCAGGTAGAGTTACCTCTTGCTGTTAAAAGTATTGGCCATCCAAGGCAATTGCTTCTCATCTGGCACTTCCTCTTCTTTCTCCATGAATTCAGTAGCAATTGTGAGAGAGAAAACCAGACTACTGGTTACTGTGTGGTAACACATTTCAAACAGTTTTGGATAAAATACTACAGAAGCCTGTCATTCAGAGTTACTCAGGGTTATGCTCTGATGGACAAAATCTTTTAGCTCTGGAGTGCAGCCATGAGATAATATTGGTATAAAACATGCTTGAGTATGCTCAGATGTTTCTGTCAATGGAGAATTTCCTTCTGTATTGTAAGCACTGTAGATTTCAGTGGTGTGGCCCAGCCAGGGGAGTCATTGCTAAGCTGTTGCTTTAGTCTTGTTTCTGCCTGGCTTGCAGGAAAGAAAACAGAACCTTTGCTTCTGAATGTCTTTTTCAAATGTTTACCACCAGATAGTACCTTGTTTTCTCATTTTGGGTGATCATAGTTCTAACTGTTTGGGAAATTTTTGAACAGTATATATGGTGCTTTTTTTTTTTCTTGTGAGAAAACGTAGATTCATCAAAACTGAAACAAGAAAAACTCAGCTTCTATAAGTTTTTGATCAAGCTCTAAGCGTATTTCAAAAATTTCAGAATAAATGTGGTTGTTCTGTTTTATAACAGCCTTTTGTTTTGAAATGTCACTTATATGTTAAAAAAATAGCAAATTAAAATTAATTTTTAAGTTATGCTAATGAAAAATGATAACCTCAAACTTATATTAAAAAATTATTCACCATGTTACATATTTAAGTAATAAATTATAATAATCATTTAGATTTATAAAATAACATGAATATTCTCTGGTAATTTCCAGTCCACAAGGCCAGGCTTCTGTTTATGGGTAGTAGGTATTCTTACGACTTTATCAGTTTAGAGAGCTACCTACTATTAAAACTTAGACAGATGTTTATAATTGAAGTCAAACAATCTATTTTTATTTCACTTATTAAAATAAGTTTCTGAAAGCATTTGTCATGAGGTAAAATGTTTCCTTAATTCCTCACATTGTTTTTGCAATTCACTCAGAATTTTTTTCAAATTTTCCATATCTATTTTGAAGTACAGATGCCAGAACTGAGTTAAGTGGTCTCATCAGTGCTCTAAATATATGATATTACAACAAACATCTCTAAATTGTTAATACATTGTCCATAAATGGAGATTTGGTATTTCTAGTGCTTTTAAAACAGAAAAGCGCATGCAAAACACCTTGGTTAACAATTCACAAGTAATACTGACAGTGACAAAATCACATATATAGAATCTCTTAACTAGAGAACAAAATCCCTTAAACTGCTTATGGATGTGAAGAATTTATTTTGTCTGTTAGGTAAAATATGTGTAAGTCAAGGAGCAGTTAAAAATATGCTAACTTTTGTACTTGTAGACATTCAGTATTGTGGGGTACAGTTTAAATATCAGTAGAGGTTTAAGCTAATACTGAGATTGGGTAGTTCTTTAGTTTGAATGGTGCTGATTGCATGCATTAAGTAGTGTTATTGCTTTAGATCACTGGTGATGAGCACTACGATGTATCTGTACATACACAATGCAGTTCAGGTACAACTTAAGGTAACTACATTTGTTCAGTATTTGAAACTCTTGAGATTTATGGCAAATTTAATAGGCCAATGGCCATTCTACCCCTTCATAGCTTGTGTTCTTCTGTTGGTGTATGTTTTGTCTTCCATATACTTTCAACTACAGTGGTTGGTATAAATATGATGGGATATCTGCTGATGGGTTTAACACAGTTCACAGAAAATATTAAGCCTAGTGAATTAATGGTGACTTTTTCATTGCCAGATTAAGTTAAAGAAACTGCTCAATAAACTGCTTAATTATAAAGTGGCATTATTTCCTGCTCTTACCTTTCCTGGTGTTCCTTTCTAGAGAACACCATAATTCATCTTTCATGGAATCTGGACCTGTGGAAATTTTCTGTTAAATCTGAGAAAAGACAGAATAAAATAATAAAATTATTTATTTTATTTAAATTGCAGTGCTGGTAGGGTGGGGCCATTAATTAATTTCACAGATTTTGTGACATTCTTTGGATTGTACCATAAATTCTTTGCAATATCAAAATTATTCTGTGGTCATGGATCTCTCTTCAGTTAAAGGTGGCTAAAGCTGTTTCTAGTCTGTTGTCCTGAAATACTGAGCTCTCAGTTTAGTTGACAGGACCTTTCTTGTTTCATGGTCTGCATGAAGTCAAAATGTGTGTTAGTAGAGCTAACATACTTAAAAAAAAAGGGGAGGGGAAGGACAAACGTGTAATAGGAAAAGCATGTATCTACTAGATGAAGTTTGAGTTTGACCCTTTTTACTGGGTGATGGATAAATACAGCTTTGTTTTATGGACTCATCTGTACATATAGAGTACTTCACTGCAGTGCAGAGAACTTTTTACCCTGGCAAATAAGAAATATTCACAAAGTGCCTAGTGCTGTAAGAATTTGGGGTTTTTCAGCATGTGACAGTAACTAACCTGCAAATGTTCACTGGAAAATTTTGTGTGAACTGGGAAATATTTCTTCTTACGAGCATGGTGCATACCACTGTACCTTGTTTGTTGTGCAATTACCTCTGAGGTGGAGGTCAAAAATAATCCCAAGCCAAACAGGTTGAATTTCCCTGAGTTTATGCATGACAGTCGGGTTTGTAGCTGTGGAGAAACAACAGCTTGGCACCGTTGCCATTTTCACCAGACTTGAGGACAAAGATAAAAGGGAACACCAAGCCGGGAGAAAACTGTCATCCTCTCTTCCCCTTCTAGCCTAAATAAGAGATGTGTTTGGTGTCACTGAAAGCTGCTACGCAGCTTCTCAGCATAAAGGCCGAATTTGTGCTGCAAGCAGGATACTTCTGCTTCAACCAGGGAAGGTCCAATTGACAGAAGCTGGCATTAGAAACTAAGGGCTGAACAGAATACATGCATAGTGGCCAAACGGACGTTTTATCCTTGGCTCAGCTTTTTGTGTTTACGGTAATTAATATGTATGATATTTTCAGACTTTTTTTTATAGCTTGCTTTAATCAAAGA
This sequence comes from Numenius arquata, assembly GCF_964106895.1. NCBI lineage: Eukaryota > Metazoa > Chordata > Aves > Charadriiformes > Scolopacidae > Numenius > Numenius arquata. The sequence goes on from NC_133616.1 coordinate 36,773,718, forward strand.
TCCCAGGAGTGGAAACATAGATGGGTGTCAAAAAATGTTGCTATTCTCAAATCAACCACAAAGTCAAAGTTAGAGATGGCCTTGCTGCCAGTGGGCAGAGATGCAGTATGCATGGTGGAAACCACTGCCAACCCTGACTGAAAATTAGAAGACTGTATTGCACTTGGAAGAGACTGAGAGAAACAAACACTTAGTTTCTCCTGCAGTGGTGCCAGTTGCCAAAGGTATGAATTTTAAAAGTTATCTTAAAAATTTTGGCCTATCAGCTCACCATGCTACCTTACTAGCCCACTTCAAAAACCTTTCATTGATTTAGATCCTGAGAATTGGATACCTTTATGATTTTTTTTTCCTCTTTACCAGTATAGCAGTGACAGATCTATGGTGGAACAAGCTTTTCTTGCACTTTTTAATGTTTTTGCACAGTGAGATGCTTCACAAGACATGAGCCTTACTTGCCTAATACATGGGTTTACATGAACACATGTATAACATCCTCAATGTTGTTTGTATTTTCTCCATGGTTCAGTTGAAAATCTTTGAGAGTTGTTTCAGAAAATGTTGATATTTAGTGAGCTTCCTCAAAAAATCTGGATCCATAAATAGTTTATCAATGGATTGGAATTTTTCAGTTGCAATTCGCGAATGGGTATATTTGTACTTAAGCAGCCTACTGCTAGGGTAAGGTTGCCATACCTTCTCAGCAGAGAACTGAGGATGCAGCTTTGTTACTGCATGGATGTCACCACTTTGAATTGGCTGAACCACCATCTTATCACAGAATCACAGAGTCACAGAATGGTTGAAGTTGGAAGGGACCTCTGGAGGTCATCTTGTCCAACCCTTTCCTGCTCAGGCGGGGTCACTCAGACCTTATTACTCATGACCATGTGCAGGTGGCTTTTGCATATCTCCAAGGCTAGAGATTCCATAACCTTCCTGGACAACCTGTGCCAGTGATCACCCTCACAGTGAAACAGAGTTTCCTGATGTTCAGAGTCTCTTCTGTTTCAGTTTGTGCCTGTTGCTTCTGGTCTTGTCACTGGGGTCCCTGGGAAAGAGCTTCCCTTCGGATATTTGTATACATTGATGAGATCCCCTATGAGCCTTTAGTTCTCAAGCTGAGCAGTCTCAGCTCTCTCAACCTTTCCTCCAGTCCCTTCATCATCTCAGTGGCCCATCACTGGACTCTTCAGTATGTCCCTATCTCTCTTGTACCCAGAACTGGACACAGCACTCCGTATGTGGTCTCACCAGTGCTGAGTAGAGGGGAAGCCTTGATTGCTGTCAGCACTTCTAATGCAGCCTAGGATACCACTTGCCTTATTTGCCACAAGAACACTTCACTGGCTTGTGTTTAACTTGGTGTCCATCAAGACTTCCATGTTCTTTTCTGCAAAGCCGGTTTGCAGCCAGCTGTTCTCTGGCGTACACTGATTCATGGCATTATTCCTCCCCACGTGCAGGACTTTGCAGTTCTATTTGTTAAATTGCATGAAGTTTCTGTCAGCCTATTTCTCCAGTCTGCTGTAGTTGCTCTCATGAGTCATGAAGTAAGTATTGTATGAATCATTGACTCAGTTGACACTGCAATATATTGCTATTCATCTATTAATTGCAGTTAAACTCTTGCTCTACCACAAGAGTTTCCTGACCGCTACAGCATTAATGGACCATACCTAAGTACAGGACTTATTTTTACTAACTGTTAAATAAAATAAACGCTCAAGTCCAGTCTACCTGTTCTGGAATAGAGTCCAAGTTTAGTTTTGGTGGCTTTTTGTTTGTTTGTTTGGTTGGTTGGTTTGGGTTGGGGTTTGTTTGTTTGGGTTTTTGGGTTTTTTTTTAGTGCTATTTGTTTCTGGGGTTAATTTTGTAGGAAAGCTGAATGAACAATATGACACAAATTAGTAAATAAGTCTTTTCTGTCTGTCTTATACCTTCTCTTCTTGAGTTACCTGACCTTCCTTTATATTTGCCTATATCCTCTGCATTAGGAAAAGAGATCTGTATAGAATTTCCTCCCCTTTCTTTTGTGATTTCATCTTTGACCAAAATTTCCTCTTGGCCTTCTTACTGTGGTTTACAAGGTATAACACATAAACAAGAAAGCATTCTGGCCCAGATTTCATAGCCTAACAGTAGAATCACTGTCAGTACATAGTTATGGTGTGTGAATAAGTGCCAAGTGAATAATACTATTGTAGGGATCACAGCTGTTGAATTTTACAGAAAATGAGGCTTTGAATTTAACTCTTTCACAGTTCTTGCAACTGGAGATAAGCTTGGGAGGACTTTCCTATGCAAAAGACACGGCTGGCAGGGAAGCACGTGGGGGGTGTGTGTATGTGTATGGTAGTACACTGTAGAAGGATGGGAGCTGCTGATACTAAACAGTCTGCTTGAAAAAAATACTCCTTACCTGAGCTGTTAGAGGTAGCGTTACAGCACGTGGCATAAACATATGCAGTTTATCTGAAACTTCTTCCATCAAAGGCAACAGCCAGATTTCCACACATTTACTTGGTGGAAAGTTGTCCTCAGAGAAGCAAATTTCTGATAATTTGTTAAAGAATAAATATTTATTCTTACACAATTTTACACTAAAGTTGATACAGTCATCTCAGCAAATGGGGATAAAGGGCTAAGCTGAAATATGGCTAGCCAATTCCAAATATGTGTCCTGGATAAAAGAAAGAACTGGAGACTGGGTTCTTACTTTTTGCAAAAGCAAATTGAAAACTTGCATGGGCATGAGCCAAACTCAGATGTCCAAAGAAATTGTAAGCATGTTCTGAAAAGCCTTGCTTTAAAGTATTTTTCTTTTTCTTTGAAATTTCAATGGACAGTTTTTGACCAATCCTACTTGGATACCTTAAAAAACGCTATAGCTTTGCACACGAATATTTCAATTTTTTGTTCTAGTTTTGTTCTGTGAAAAATAGGTATGTATTAAAATTGGTCATTCACTCTCATTTGAATTCTTTCTTATCGGGGTGGGGGTTGGGGGGCGGTGCGGTGGGGTGCGTAGGTGTAATAAAGACATTCATACTAGGGAAATAACTTGAATTGGATACTATGCTACCAACTCTGTCTGTGTCTTACTGCTGTCATTTTCATGACAATGTTAAGAGTGATAACTTCACCAAGACTTATTTAGAAGAACTGAGAAATACCAGAATTATAACAGCTGCAGGAGGGTCTCTCAAAGCAGGAAGCTGGAGGAGCTTCCTTTGACTGTCACTCTTACCTCCCTTTCAGGGAAAGGAAACTCACCATTGTTTTCCCATATCCTACCAATGGACACAGATGGAGTATATAATTTCTCACATTTTTCTATCTGTATCACTCCATTGTGGAAAATACATTATTTGTAGTATGAGGTATGAGACTGAGAGAAAAAGAGATTCATCTGCACAATTTTATGTTCGGCTTGTAAGTATACATAGGGCAGGGAATGGATCAAAAAAAACCCCTGAACTTAAGTGAAGTTTAAATCACGTGCCTTTTAGACCATGAGCAGAGGAACTAGATCTGTTGTGACAGTGCTTAGACTCCAGGACTGAATCTTCACATTAATTTGCAATATGATCTGAGCAGTTCTGTAGTTCTATCATCTGTTCAGTGTACCTAAAAAATGGAAATCAATGACCTGATATTGTGATATTGTGATACTTTCATGAAGAAATACATTAGGCAAATGATCTCATGGAAATCAATTAGTGTGTAAGGGTGTTGTTTCTATTTTGTCTACAGTTAAGATCAACAATTAAAATCTTGTCCTGGTTTCTTCTCTAGTGAGTCCTAAATCCTGCTGAAATGACTGCTGGGATCTACATTTCTGTGTTTTCAAGTTGGGCCACATGTATAAGTCAATTATATTTAAAAAAAAAAAAAAAATTAAAAACAGCTATTAAAACCCTCTAAATTTGAGACAGGCCCAAATGTAAGTGGATGGAAATGAGGAGAACAACATATTTCTCCTTCATATGAATGGTAGCAAGTCAATTTAAACAAAAGTATACAGTGCGAAGTGAGAGAATCTTGTTTTCAGGACTGCTGCTTGGACTATCTCTAGCACAGAGAAATCAGAGGAATTAAAGTCTCAGAGGGCATATAATTCTTAGTGAACCTAGAGAAGTATTTGTTGGCAAAGTATTTGTCTCACTATGGAAAACAGTGTTCCAACTCTGTGGCTGGCTGAGGAGTATTCTCCAAGTAAGTTAAAGGACAAGATGGCATGCTTACTTATCAGCTTCAGTTCTTTTCTCATGTAGGGAAATTTCCAGTCTTTTAATTAAAAATGCTAAGACTTTCTAAATTAAATTATGTACAAAATCTGACAATGAATTTGTATTCCATGAGAGCAGAGAAGATTGCTATTGGTATGAAAAGTTATTTTAAATGAGATTAAACGAGAGCATAGCAGTATGTGAAGTGACACACTACTCTCGAAAAGGGTTTGCCACTGAATAATAATTACTATATAGGTGTGGTCATTTTGGACCATATAGGCACAGTGGAAATCACCAGACAGCGTTATTCATACTTGGATATAATGTGACGCTTACATAAATATATGGTTAATACACAATAGTTAAGAAAAAACATACAGCAGCATTTCATAGTCAATCATTCACAAGTTCTTTGTTTTGAGTCATTTCTTCTGTTTTGCCATCTCCATATCTCTTCTCTGACACTAAGTGTCCAGAAAGACTGAGATATAAACACTGATTTATGGAAGTTCTTTAATATATGAAAACCTACAGTGTTTTTAAAAAATATCTTCTTTCCATTGGTAGTTCAAAGTATTTCAACTGATTTGTCCAAAAGTTGCATTCCTGCATGCGGCAATATACAAGAACTTTAAAGGGCAAAAATAAACAATGTTAATACTTATCTTCATAAAGAAGAAAGAAGTTTATTGTATGTTGCTTAACGGTTCACTTGAACAACTGCAAGTATAAAGTACTCACCTTTCCAGTGAAGTGCTGCCTTTTGCATCTTGACACCTTGTTCCTTACATAGCAAAAAATTGCCCTGAAAAGATATTTGATTCTTAACGAAAAAATGTATTTTTTTTCACACTTACACTTAATAACTGTAAATTTAACTAAATTTTTGCATAAATGAAAATGTTTAAGGTTATGGGTTAATACCATGTGATTTCCCAGGATAATGAGTTCAGCAAATGCTTGATGAGGAAATGAAGAGTTAGGTATACGAGCACATAACTTTAACTCTGTTTTCTTGGAACTGGCAGAAGCCACTGGAAATTATCTGTAAGTGCTCCTGTTGCATTCATTATGTTCTTCTTGTGTCCTCCTTCTGTAACTATGTTTTTCCAAAGTGAGGAACACGCTGTGGTGCAATTTGTAGTCCCAGCTTGGAAGCCACTTGTGCTTTCAGTTGGCCAACAGTTGCAAAGTATTCTTGTAGGGATGCCTCTACATCCTCATTCTGCCTGACCATTCTGCGTGTCCAGGCAAACATATAGATTGTTCTCAGTAAGTCTAAGGCATCTGCTAATGCTTATTGCTAATGCCTTAGCAGTATATTCTCTCAAAACAGTGTGTAACATTTTAATGTACCCAGCTTTCTCACATCAAGCAGAAATAGGAATGGCATAAGCATAAAACCTTGTGGCAATCTCATATTTGTGTGTGTGTGCCTGCTTTTGCAGGTTTTTCTAAGCAATACTACTTTTATGGAGAAAGTCTGTTAGATTGTGACGTCATACCCTGCTGATAGATTTGGTTTGGAAGGTACATGGAATAATGAAAGAGAGAAGCTTTTGTGGTGATATAAGATGATCTGAAATACATGACTCTCCTCTTCCTCTATTTTGAGAATGATCAAAAGGTATGGACATCTTAAAATACCTGGCACACTTCTCCTTAGTGCAACTGGAGATATTTTTCATTTCATAAATAAAAATGTCCTAATGTGAAGTAGAAAAGATTTTCAGGGAGCTAGCTCATAGAGTCATAGAATCATAGAATGGTTTGTGTTGGAAGAGACCTTCAAGATCATCGAGTTCCAACCCCCCTGTCATGGGCAGGGACACCTCCCACTAGACCAGGTTGCTCAAAGTCCCATCCATCCTGATGAGTGAGAAAGCACAATTTGAAATGGAATCTCTGGGAAAGGTGGATGCCTTTATTCATCACAAGCTTTGTTCTCCTTCTTCTGTCCTCTCCCTTCTTGTATTCCTAACTCAAAACTTTGTATCCTTAACTGAGAGCTGTGATGTACATAAAGATGTCCCTTAAAAATTCCTCAGTGCTGTGTGCTCGAGGAGTGTACCTATCCTAGTATTTCTTGGCTCTCCATTCAAACAGAAGAGTGGTGTTCCCTGTGTGTTCTCTCTGATGGTTGACAGGGATAATACGTTGCATGCAGCCAATTATATGTAGAAGGAAAAAGTGGAGGAGTTCAGGAAAGCTCAACTCCTTTTGTCTTTGCTTCCAATAACTACAAAGAGTAAGGTGAGATGAGTAAAAAGAAAGAGAGCAGGAGTAAGAAAAAGGTAAGAAAGCCACATCTGGAGAGGCAGAAACTTTTCAAAACCTGAGCTTCTGTGTTTTAAAATACAGATGCAGAAGAAAATGCATGAGGAAAAAGGCACCTAGGATGGTGGTAAATTTCTGCTGTAATTATAAAATGGAATGAAACATGTTCATTAAGTCACTCTGTATTGGAGGCTTTTGAGGGAGTATACCTTGTGGCTATCCTGTGCATATGAATTGGTTTGTGTTGCTGGCACCTGCTTGAAGGGGGATTTGACTTTGTTGTTACAGTTTTTGGTTTTATTCTTCCCAATGAGAATTAAATGTCCAGTAGTATAAGATAACTGTCAAATGAAGCATGCAGATACAGCAAATTACCAGTGGTGCAGTAAAAAAAAAAACTGCTAGAACCTATAAACCAATAAGAAAGACAGTGGCAACATATTTTGATTTTTTGCTGGGTCTTTTTTTTGGTGGGGAGTTATAGGTTGTATCTGTGCTCATTAATCTGATAGGCTGATGAAGTTGTTAAAATCACAAATGGAGTAGAGAATACACATGAATAGAGAAGGGTTGATTACTATCCCTTCCACTCCGAGAATGGAAGATCCTCAAATTACAGCAACAGATGTTAAATTAAAATGAAAAAAAGGACCATCTTTCTTCAAAATGTGCACAATTGAGGCACGAGGTGACACAGATTCAAAGAGCTGATATCATAGCTGTGGTGAAAATAATCTTATACTTGCTCTGTTCTTACACTCTCTCTTAAGTGACTGCTTTGGCCATGGTGGAGGTGGGACACTGCTAGACAGTTTCGTTGAAATCAAGGAAAATTCTCTATCTGAAAAATATGAATTTCTATTGAGAGGGAAAAAAAGTCCAAACAAACATCTCCTTTCCTGATGGATCAATTTTAAATTAGTGTAATCATAATGAGAGAACATTTCCTATAGTACAACTGGTCTTGCCCAGCTGAGCCTTGTATGAATATTCTAAAATTATTATCTTAATTTGTACACAGCAAACACTGTTTTTGAAAACAGTTGAGAATCACTAAGGAGAAAACTCATTTAACTGAAATGTTCGTCTTTACCAAAGTTGACTATATCTTAATTTTTAAAGAACAAATTGTGTACAGATATTGATCTGTACAGAAATAAATGTAAAAACCCCAACAACCCAAGTAAACCCCAAACATGTTTGCCTGTATTTCTATAGTATTTGTGGTGTTTTGTTGTTATGAATAAGTGAGGGAAGAATGTTTGTATTGCATACATTTTTTGCAAGAAAATCTCCAGCAGGAAAAATCACAGATGTAACTGCCAGTCTTAAGTTTCTAACAAATTACTCTGCCTGTCCCATGTGAGCTTTGTAATTGAAAATCTCTGTTGTGCTGAAATTTAATGGGGGTGTCTGTGTTTTAGCTGTCTGAAATATTTGCTTGTCTTGGAATCAAAAGTTTTTAATTTTTATTTTACATTTCTTTACTTCTTCCTTTCATTTTGAGGATCACAATTTAAAATATGTCCTTCAAATGGATTTTATCCATGTCCTGCTCTTCTATTACTCCAAATATAAAGTAGGCTTCACCCTTGCATTTCTATACTACTGTCAGATATAATTAAATGCAGCAAGAAACCTACCTGAAAGGATTTGGCTTGCAAGTTCTACACTACATTAACCTGAAGGAAACAGTTGTCTAAATGGAATAATCCCAGTGTTAGCAAAGCTTATGCATTCTTGGCATAAATAGAGGGAGGGGAAAGAAAGATATCTCACTGCTCTACAGAATAATCTCAGCTGTCTGAACCTCTTGATATTCTAAATCTCTCTCCTATCCTGCTTGCACATTCCACCATGGAAATCTTTAGTAGCTAAATACCTAGATTAGGAGTTTGTGCAGTGGCTGCAGCCCTGCTTGTAAATCTCTGTCTGACATTTGAGCCCACTTACACTGCTGTTTCAGTGCTGACTATTCATTTACAATTTTATTCACTGCTATTAAAAAAGATACCATGTGTCTGCTACTGTTTCTGGAATACATAAAGGATTGTGCAGAAATGCTGATTTCCTTGGGTTGTGCAGGCTTCCAGACTCCCCCACATACATGTAGGGAGAATGCCTCTCCCCCTACCTCTTTGTCATAAACTCCGTGATTCCAGTGTGGATCCTGAGTGGTTTCAACTGGTGGTAAAGAAATTATTAAAAGTGTAACTCTGAAAGAATAATATGGAAGAACGATGTAGAGGAACAGTTAAAGCTGATACTTCACGTGTGCATAACTGATGAGTAGAGAGATGTACCAGTGGCGGTTTAGCTGATCTTTCTGTAGATTTTTCCTTACAGTTGAAAATGGTTGATATTAAAATTTCACTAAACAGGAGCTGCAGTTTCAGTCCAAAAATTATTTTTGTGTGTCTTTGTATAGTAAATTGCTCAAGTGTCTCTATAACCTTCAATGGTTAGATGCCTGCTGTAAAATGTAAAAGTTCCATTTCTTATCACCATCTCTGCAAATTATTGGGTTAATCTCAATGACACTTAATTGCTAGCAATGAAGATTTTGTATGCCTTGTTGTTGCCTTCAGTAACATTTGTGCAGTAATATTACCTGGAATGTCATTATTTGTCCTTAAGGGAAAATTAGCAAATTGGTTTTTTTCAGGATATGAAAGAAGCAAGACCCTATTTCCTTTCCATCTTATCAAGGCTAATGGGAGTAAACAGTAGTAAACAGACATTTGTATGTTAGCTCAGGAGAGCTGAAAAGTATCAACTACATGTTAATATAACTTTTGCCCAGAAGAGAGGAATATCACACTTTGCTGTACTGTACTGAAGTACAGGGTTAATGTCTGATGTGTGGTAGAAAATATTTTAATAGGAAGCTTTTTAATGGAGTTATTACTGTAGAACTGATGGGCCAAATCCTTAAAGACTACTTGTTGTTTCCACTGTTTTAATATTGCTGGAGAGCCTGGCAGGATGTCATATCAGTATTAACTAGCTCTAAAGATTTCTTTTAGCATCGGTTGTGCCTGAGTACTGCTTTACAATTAATTTTGTGTTGTAATTTACTCACAGGAAGGGAAAACTCTCTGCAGACTGTGTGCTGTAATCATCAGTTCCTTTTGACATAGTATACTTGTTTGTATACTTGTCTGGTTATTTTACCTAGATTTCCTGTGCTTTTATCCCAACATAAGTTCAGGACTGTGAGTGATTTTAATTTGTTTCATCTTTTATATACCTAAAATGAAATAAATTTTACCTCAGGAAATACATGCTAATATTTTTAATTAAAACTGTTTTAATATCTTTAAAAGTTTCTTAACTTAGAGAAAAGATACTTTGGAATACTCTCCAGCACGTGCCCTTGTTTAAAAGCTGTTTTGCTGAAAAGCTTGACTGTCACATAACAGAAACTTCTCTTTTACAACACGCCTCTTGCTGTTAGGCGGATTGTTTGGCCATTGTAAACCTCTTTTGTCGAATGGGTGTTCTGAGTGTGAGCCAGGCTCCACTCTAATTTCCATCCAGGTTCCGAAAGGTGAAACCAAACTATTCACATACAGTTCTGTTATGGTATCTCCTGGGTTTTGGCTTTTGGTTGAGTTTTTTTGTTGGTTTTTGTTTTGTTTTGTTTTTAATTTTCCTTTTTTTTTTCATTTTTTGGCTTTTTAAAAATAAAACAAGATAAGTATTTTGTACAATCACCACACTCATGGTCAGCATCTGGAAAAATACCCTTTTCCATTGTATGCTAGGCAAACCATTGAATAAATGGAAGTAACTATATTGATCTCCGTGTTCTTGGGACTGTGCAGCTGGATACAAAACTTTACTTTCTTAAAAGCAAAGAGAAATGAGGAGAAAAGTGAACTGGCTGCCACATTCTTTTCAAGAGGCAGATCTGTGGTTCCTCATTGATTGCAGACAACTTAACTCATCACAAGCCAATCTCAATAGTCTCCACAGGTTTACAAGCCCTTTGTGAATTTGTTGCTTTTAAGAAACTTCAGATGAAGTTTTGGATGATAACTGAGTCTGATTTGTTTGGTGATGCTGTTATGCTAGCACATATTATATCACTTTTATTGAAAAAAGCACTCTTCTTGGGGAATAATAATTTTGATGTGATTCTAAAAGTCTAGCTGAAAGATTTACAATATTGTTCTTTGTCCATCCCTAGTGAAGACTTGTTCATGAGTGCTCTTATTCAACATAAGAAAATCAGGCAAATTAACTCAGTGATTCTTGATCAGTACCAATACAGTAGTATTTGTCCTCTGGGGACAATTATCCTGTATAGACTACTTCCATCTGCCCTTTCTGTGCATGTGAGTGATCATGCCACTTTCCTTTATTATTTCCTGTACTTTCAGGCCCTCTCTCTCTTTAGCAGTTAGAAGAAGCTATGTTTGTTCTAGGGAGACTTGCATTAAGGGCTTGTGGCCTTTGCCTGAAATTAGCTTCTATAAGGTATAAAGGTTACCTGTAGTTGATGGGGGAATCTTGTGGCTCGGCTGATCTGGCTTTGATTTTCACACCTGGCTTCACAAGTGAATTATAAAAAATTTCTGCAGCAAGCACTTGTGTCAGATTAAAAAAGAAATACTATTAAATGTATTTGGAGTGGCTCAATACTTTGGTGATGGAGGAAGGTATTTCAAAACAGTGCTTTTCAACAGCTGGAAAAGCAACTACGTATAAAACTGACTTCCCAGTTTAACCCCCAAAAGGGAAGGTGCTGAATCATGCAGGCTGCACTCACACATCATTTTTCCCTTTGAGCATACTTTCTCTGCAAAAGGGACCAGCAGCTTTCTCAGTTGTTATTTTAAATACTATACCTCTTTGTAGAAAATAGGCCTAATAATTGCCTTTGGCAAGAAACACATTCAGCTTACCTTGTTCTCCTGCAGTAATCGCTGTGATAAACAAAGTGATCTTTATCAATGAACTTGATTTAATCTGAAAGCAACTGGAGCCAGTGTTCTTGCTGATTTGCATGTGTATGAGATTATCTTCTAGTAGTGGTAGCCTGGTGCTTTTATTTCTGGAGGTCAATATCACATTTTACCCTCTGTGACTTGTGCATCTAAGAGAACAGGTTGAAGGAAAAGTGTCTTGTCTGCTACATGCTCTAGCCAAGCAGGCCTCTGAAGATTGTAGCCAAGGGTGTATTTTCCTCCTCTGTTTCTCTAAACAATTTGAAGGGAGGGGCAGCGTTCTCAGTACTAATTTTCATCTGCAAAATGGGAGCTCCAACAGAACTGGCGTTTGCTGCGGAGAAGTGATTTCCTAGGGTATTGTGGAAATGACATAGTTGAACAAGTCAATAGTTCTCCCATGTTAATTTTACATTACAGGTAAATCCTTTAAGGGCAAGTTCTTTTGGAACAAACAAGGCTCGGTTAATTTACTATAACACAGTTTTAGTGCTCTCTGTGCCACCAGAGCAAGGGGGCAGACAGTCTAGTGCTGAAGTGCTCTAAGGGCTGGCTGGTGCCACCTTTTGTATTTCGAGCTTCAAGGCTCTAAGTTTAACCCAGATAGTTGGAACACCCCCTTATATCCCCTTACTATTCTAGGAGATGTGCAATGAACTTCACACAGAATCACAGAATCATAGAATTGTCTAAGTCGGAAGGGACCTTTAAGATCATCTAGTCCAAGCATTAACCTAACCCTGATAAAAAAAAAATCACTAAATTGTGTCACTAAGCACTATGTCAACCTGTCTTTTGTACACCTCCAGGGATGGTGCCTCAACTGCTTCCCTGGGCAGCCCATTCCAATGCTTAATAACCCTTTCAGTGTAAAAATTTTTCCTAATATCCAATCTTAACCTCCCCTGGTGCAACTTGAGGCCATTTCCTCTTCTCCTATCGCTTGTGACTTGGGAGAAGAGACTGACTTCCGCCTCTCTATAACCTCCTTTCAGGCAGTTGTAGAGAGTGATAAGGTCTCCCCTCAGACTCCATTTCTCCAGGCCGAACAATCCCTGCTCCCTCAGCCACTCCTCATAAGACCTACTCGCCAGACCCCTCACCAGATTTGCTGCCTTTCTCTGGACCCGTTCCAGCACCTCAATGTCTTTTTTGTGGTAAGGGGCCCAAAACTGAACACAGTACTCAAGGTGGGGCCTTCTTGCCCACCTGGGCACACTGCTGGCTCATATTCAGCTGACAGTCGACCAACACCCCCAGATCATTTTCTGCCAGGCAGCTCTCCAGCCACCCTTCCCCAAGCCTGTATCACTGCATGGGGTTGTTGTGACTCAAGTGCAGGACCCAGCACTTGGCCTTGTTGAACCTCGTCCCATTGGCCTCAGCTCATCCATCCAGCCTGTCCAGATCCCTCTCAAAGCCTTTCTACCCTCAAGTAGGTCAACACTCTCACCTAACTTGGTGTCGTCTGCAGAGTTACTGAGGGTTCACTCAATCCCCTTGTCCAGATCATTGATAAAGTTGTTAAAGTGAACCGACCCCAATACCCAGCCCTGGGCAACACTACCTGTGACCAGATGCCAACTGGATTTAACTCCATTCACCACCACTCTCTGGGCCTGGCCCTCCAGCCAGTTTTTAACCCAGTGGAGAGTACTCCCATCCAAGTCACGGGCAGCCAGTTTCTCCAGGAAGATACTGTGGGACACTGTATCAAAGGCCTTACTAAAGTCCAGGTAAACAACATCCACAACCTTCCCCTCATGCCCAAGTGGGTCACTTTGTCATAGAAGGAGATCAGGTTTGTCAAGCAGGACCTGCCCCTCATGAACCCGTGCTGGCTGGGCCTGATCGCCTGGGTGTCCTTCATGCACTGCATGATGGCATTCAGGATGATCTGTAATATATCTCTGCATGTCCATTACAGTTCAGAAAAAAATGCTGCAAGGATGGCCAAAACTTTGTGTTCGTTTGGAATAGCAGAAAAAAAAGAGTTTTACCTTATCTTATTCAGTTTCCTAGAATATTTTTTATTCCTTGACTGGTAAGCACATGTAAACTGCACATCTGGACTAAAAAATTGCTTTTGGGTTTCTAACATAAATATGGAGGTAGCACAACTATTTGGTTATAGCTCATGAAACATTTCCTGCTCTTGTGATTACCTCACATCTTTCTGCTTTGAACCTCCTTTTGGAACAGAAAGTTATCCCCAGCTAAATAACAATTCTGTTGCCACTTGGGAAGGCAATTTGGCTCTGGACCCATGTTTCTGTGACCTGTGATCATGTCCAGTTTTACCTGTATACTTTTCTTTTTTTAAATTATTTTCTTAAAGGGCTCAAAAGTTACTTTTAAACCATCTCTCCTTTTCAATGTTGTTACATTGGTTGCCGTTTAAAGGCCATATTTCACTCCTAGTTAACACAGCGTTTGCAATAGGATTATCCAGGTTTAGAATAGGAAGTTCAGTTTTGTATAGCAAATGCTGTAATATAGAAACTGATGCAAAAGGAATTGGATTTGCAAGAGGGAACTTCCATATTTCAGAGAAAAAGAGAAGTAGAAGTGAATAATTTTGAGTAAATCAAAGATTCTGTGCTTGTGGCATTGAAAAAAAAAAAAGGATTAAGTGATTAGGTGATATTTGGAAATGGAGTATTTGCCTAGGATACTCTGTTGCAAACAGCTATAGAGCATGACCTGTCTAATGAATTGTTACTGAGACTCGCTGTTGCAGACGGAGTGATTAACTTCACTAGTTAGAGTGAAGTAGTGAAATGTTTATTAAGGTGAAACAGTGATTTAACAAAATCAGTAGTAAGTGCGATAAAACCAGTAGTAAATGCAATAGTTTTACGAGATTCGATGTCAAGGTACACTCTATTATTTACTGCATAGAGGACAGGGTCAAACAAGCTGTCAGGGAGACCCTCCCATTGAGTCACGAGGTTCAGAAAGGACCCCCTTGCTTTCTAAACTCCTTCTCAGAGAGGAGTCTAGGTGCGGCTGGATCCAATCCTAGTCCCAGACTTGGTCAACGGTTTATGTCTAAAGGATTATATATGCACAATCAATCCTTTACATCACTTAGCTAAGATTTCAAAGTTTAGCATACTATTAGTCACTTACCGAGAATCTGTTGTGGCAAGGAATCTCTCAACCTCGAGGAGTGGAACCTTAAGCGAGCATCCTCACAAAAGGGGAGATCCTGGCATGCAGCCCACTGCCATACAGGAGAGCTCAAAGGGCTCTTGGGCTGTCCACTATTTATACAGTAAGATAATTGACCTATAGTCATATTCTCATGGGAACAAAATTTCTAGGTCCCCACTCCAGACAGTATTTTGGCTGCGTTGCCAGCCATCCCCCAAAGTCCAAGTGCAAGTTACCACAACTGATGTTGTGATGGCCATGGTGGCCAAGGCCCGAGCAGGAGCCAGAAGCTGGGGGGGGGGGGAAGCAAATCATGGAGAGCACACCGCCACACTCATTCAGCCTCGCCACTAACAGAGACTGACTTCCTGTAGTTCAGTTTACTTTTGAGAGTCACAAGTGTTTATGCTTTGATGAAAACATGCAATAAGTAAGAAGTACAGAACTGAGGATTATAAAATCCTCCTAATGGTACAGTTACAGCCAAACTCCTTCACCTTTATTCATGTCAATTTTTTTACCCCACAAGTAATCTCATCATTGGTACTGGTCAGTCTGAATAAATAAGGGAAAACAGACCTTTAGGATCACTTTTTGTCAGATATTGGTCTTCAAAAATGGATTTCTGTGCAGCATTGTAGTTTGGACTGATTTGGACTTTGTTCTCTTGATTTACTGATAAAATACCTGTAATACTCATATTGTCAAAGAATAGCCGCTGTGATCCATGTGATCCATGTTGAACAGCTGTGGCTGTTTGGGGCAGAGATTCCTTGAATAATTTTTATACAATCGCTCCCAACTACTTCCCCATTTCATATTCTTGTCCTTCAAAATCTGGTGGGAATGTGGGAGAGTATGACCTGCTGAATACAGGTTATGTTTTCCCCAGACATTGGTGAGTCCTTTGGACTGGAAGCCGGATCTAGTGGCTTGAACACTAGAGTGAGAAACAAAGGATTATGCTTCTGTTCGCTGTTTTACCAATGAATTCTTGTGTATGAAGGGAAAAGGCATAAATGTGGTGAAGCGCTTGTGACAACACACTTGTGAAGTTGAAATGAACATCCAGGTCACTAAAATTGATTTGTTTCTTTGACAGCTTTAATTGAAAATTGCAGGGTTGACTGTACACACATAATTTGCATGCCTTCAAATGTCTTAACCGCTCTTCAGTGAGGACACAAGAATGTTTTTGAAGTATGAAATGTAAGTTTAGCTGATATCAGCTGTGAACTTAAACATATGGTCAAGCTCATTCACTTTTCCTCAGGAGAGTTAGCGGTTCTGAGCTCATATGAAAACCAAAACAAATAAAATAAAACCTTTTAATTTTGTGGCTATCTACAAGCAAAGAGCAGTTTTGTGTTCGTCAGTAACCTACAGCCAGAGCTGCTGATTAGCAGTCAGGTTTGCTGATGTATTGGAGCATGACACTGGGGAATGCAGCTTTTCATGAAGAATGTGCATTTTCATGTAAGCTACTGTTACAGTTATTTAGTATTCATGTCTTCTCAAATGTCAGGTTTGGAAAAGAGATGTCTAGACAATCTGTCTCTTATTGAGAAGAAGGTGGTAGAGGTTGGACATCTGCAAAATCATCTTAAGGGAGATGAACAGGAGGTCATAGAACAGGTTCAGAAGTGAGCAACTGTAAGTGATAGACACATCTCCAAATGACAGCACACATTTGAGGGAGAGTTCCTGTAGCCTCCTGGAAGAGTTATGCAGTCTTTGTGTCTTTCAGGCAGCAAAAATGCAGCCCATGTAAACTACATGCATTTTTTAAAGTAAGTTTCTCAGAGCTCTTTCTAGTAGGCTATTTTTGCAAGAGTTTGCAGATGTTCAGCTCATGCTTCCTCTAGAGAATTGTTCACTTAGTACTCTGGAACTGATGCAAGGGAAACTTAGATCATTTTACATCGTCCCAAGTTTGTACACATAATCTGTAATAAAAACTGGAGAAAATGGAGGAGAGAGAGATGTCAGCTGGCAAACTAAAAAGTAGTTTGTTTTCTAATCTATAATTTTAGGAGTGTATAGAATTTGATTTTCATTATTATTTTTATTATGGTATTTTAAAATGAAGGAGCATACTGGCTTTTTTTCTAGGAAAATTAAATCTGTTGTGTAACCAATTAACTTGTCTGCAAACTGCGTTGGATTCTTCTGGGAAGGCATTAATGTATGAAGCAGTTGCTTTTTAAAGTGTGTTGTCATGGCTCTTTTAAAAGAGATTTCTACAATCAGTTTAAAAAAATCTTTTCTTCATTGTAAAATAGCCTGAGATGAAGAAAACATAGTGTCTCTGAAACCTGTTGTGGTTCTTTGCAAGAACTCCACTTTCTATCAAAGCATGTAGATACAAGATGTTTCATTGATATCACAGAATCACAGTGTCTGAGGTTGGAAGGGACCTCTGGAGGTCATAGAATCATGGAATGGTTAGAATTGGAAGGGATCTTAAAGATGATCTTGTTCCAACCCCCTTGCCATGGGCAGGGACACCTCCCACTAGACCAGGTTGCTCAAAACCCCGTCCAGCCTGGCCTTGAACACTTCCAGGGACGGGCCATCCACAACTTCTCTGGGCAACCTGTTCCAGTGTCTCACCATCCTCACAGTGGAGAATTTCTTTCTAGTATCTAATCTAAATCTCCCCTCTTTCAATTTAAAACCATTACCCCTCATCCTATCACTACATTCCCTCATAAAGAGTACCTCCCCATCTCTCCTGTAAGCTCCCTTCAGATACTGGAAGGCTGCTATAAGGTCTCCCCAGAGCCTTCTCTTCTCCAGGCTGAACAATCCCAGTTGTCTCAGCCTGTCCTCATAGGAGAGGTACTCTATCCCTCTGATAATTTTCGTGGCCCTCCGCTGGACCCTTTCCAACAGGTCCATTTCCTTCCTGTGCTGAGGACTCCAAAGCTGGATGCAGTGCTCCAGGTGGGGTCTCAGGTGAGCAGAGTAGAGGGGCAGAATCATCACCCTGGACCTGCTGGCTGCACTTCTTTTGATGTAGCCCAGGATGTGGTTGGCTTTCTGGGCTGCCATTGTGCACTGCCGGCTCATGTTGAGCTTCTCATCCATGAGCACTCCCAAATCCTTCTCCTCAGGGCTGCTTTCCAGCCATTCTCTGCCCAACCTGTGTTTGTGCTTGCAATTGTCATGATCCAGGTGCAGGACGCTGCACTTGGCTTGGTTGAACTTCATGAGGTTTGCATGAGCCCACCTCTCTAGCATGTCAAGGTCCCTCTGGATGACATCCCTTCCCTTCAGTATGTCGACCACGCCACACAGCTTGGTGTCGTCGGCAAACTTGCTGAGGGTGCACTTGATCGCACTGTCCAGGTCTCCAACAAAGATGTTAAGCAGCACTGGTCCTAGTACCAACCCCTGAGGAACACCACTCGTCACTGGCCACCACTTGGACATTGAGCCGTTGACCGCAACCCTTTGAGTGTGGCCATCCAGCCAGTTCCTTATCCATTGAGTTGTCCATCCATCAAATCCATGACTTCCCAGTTTTGAGACCAGGATGTTGTGTGGGACAGTGTCGAACTCTGCATAAGTCCAGGTAGATGATGTCTGTTGCTCTGCCCTTGTCTACCAAGGCTGTGGCAATATTGTAAAATGCCACCGAATTTGTCAGGCATGGTTTGCCCTTGGTGAAGCCATGTTGGCTGTCACCAATCACCTCCTTGTTTTCCACACACCTTAGTAGAGATTCCAGGAGGATCTGCTCCATGATCTTGCCAGGCACAGGCATGAGACTGATTAGCCTGTAGTTTCTATAACATCATCAGTTACAAAGGGAAGATTTATAGAAAACGGCTGGTTCTTTTTCCACCTGGTATAAGAACTAGGGAGCTTCAGATAAAACTAGCTCATGGGAAAGCAAACCAAAGGAAATTAACAATTTGTTCTTTCTTTAAAAAGAAGATAAGTATTCCCAGGCTGAGATATGAAGCCAATAGCAGGAAAAGTTTACTTCTGAGTTTGGAACAAAAATCGGTAACAGGAATTGGTCATCCTGTACAATTGTACAGGTACAATTGGTTACCTGTAACTTTCCAGAAGGGCCATCAAAATAAAAATACTGTATGTTATACATAACTGATATAATAAATTATGTATAACCACTCATTGATCCCCAAATATTCAAGATGTCCTATGAAAACAAAAGTGGTTGGACACTATATTTTAAGAGGTAAAGGATTTTGTGTTGAAAATACAGATATCACTCCTTTCAGCATACTAGCTAGAAACGAATGTAAACAAGAACATAATTTAAAAATTTATTTTTGCAATATCTGAGTTGAAAGAAATTAATGATCAATAAGGAAAAAACACACAGACAACAACCCTTTAAAAAAATTAAATTTAAAGTATTTCTAATTTTTGCTAGCTAGGTAACAATCACTAACATACTGGACAACTTCATTTAAATCAAAATTATGACTTTTTGAGAAAAAGGGAAAGAAATAAAGAAAATGTCAAGAAACAAAGAATCTGTGCTTAAGAAAAGAATAGTTGAACAGTCCTTTAGGCTCAATAGTCTTCACTTGTCCTATCCCTTTACTAGCTGACCTGGTTGGCAGGAATATTCTCCATTCTGTCAGTCACTGAGCCAAAACCTAAATATATAGGAAATCCCCCAGCTATTTTTATTCTCACAGATTGTGCATAATTCTTTTCAGGTCACTCCTCAAATATATCAATAACATCCATCGTGTGCTTATAATCAGTCTGTCGTCATGCTTTCCAACAAGTATGCTGCGTATTGTTTCAAGTAAGCTGAGCTTCTATACAATAGTTTGTCATGTGGAGTCTGTGTAACCTATCCTCATCCTAGTAGTCATCTGGTCACTTCTAGGCCACAGAGTGAAAAGTTTAAATCTACCATCTGAATGCCATGGCAGGACAATAAATGCTGTCAGCTCAGCAGAGTGTCGCGTGTACTGGGCTGAGTGTGGCTCATTCCAGGTATTTGGTCTTCAACTAATTATAATTACTGAACATTTGTGGTGCATACTCAGGGCAGAAATTATGAAAGACTGTAGTTGTGGGATGGCTGAATTTTACTGAGACAATGGACTAGCTGAAGCATTTAGTATGAGTAGTATTCACTGGGATAAAGCTTTTGGTGCTAACTCTTTGCTCTAGAATATGTAATTCAAAAAAACAAACCACCGAGGTGTCATGTCAGTGCAGAGGCCTGCAGTTTTGAATTTGTTTAGCAGAGCTACACCAGATGTTCCAGAAAAGACTACTTATTTAAGTGATGAGGAGACAAAAGCTAGAATAGTCATTCATTCAAGACCTTGCCAATTGATCAGAATAACACCAGTTTTGATTGGCAGCTAGTTATAATTTTACCTGCTTACATAAAGCACTTGGAATACCTGGAGGAAAGGGATCACCTTGATAGAACTAGATTAACTAAAATAAAGATCAACTCCTATTGTCTGGAAAAAAAAAAAAAAAAAAAAAAAAAAAGAAGCGACAAATACAGCAAAAGAAAGCAAAAATAGGACACTACAAGAAATACATAAAACTAAGAGCTGGGAAAGTTGTTCTGTTACTAAATGATAAACCGAACTAACTCACTGCCAGCAAGCACTGCTAAATCCTTGTGATTGTTTTCCCCACCTTTTTATTAATCTTGCTGAAAATTTAAAAGTAGAAAAATAACATTTTTTCTACTTGGCTACTAGTTGCTTAGTAACAGATTTAAAGCCTTTTGAAGTTCTTAAAGAGGTTCCCAGTGTCTAGTGTGAGAGTTTGATCTGAGTCTTATTTCTCAGTTTCATTTGGTCAAAAGGAGTTTAAATGCCTTTTGAGTCATGTAAAAACACAGCCTTGATCTGTCAGTGAGTTCCATGCACGTTCAGCATTTAGTTTGTGTATGTCAAGGTTCATAGGGGTTTATGTCAGCAGTAGCAGTAGCAGAATTTCTGAACTTGCTTACGTGACTTAAAGTATATTTACACAAGTAGCTGATATACAAAATGAAGGTGCCTGAAATAACTAAGATTGTAAATTGTTAGGCTGGATCACTGTGCTCCCCTGGTTACCAGACCAGCTTGAGTGTGAATATAGCACTGAAGTTGCCCTAAGGATAATAGATCACAGGTTTAAATTTCCTAAGTCATATATGCAGTAAACAAACTTTTTCTTGCTCTTCAACTTGGAATCCAGTAAGGAAAAGCTATTAAAAAAAGTAATGTAGATTCTATACCTTTATGGTTTCTCTGTCAGTTTTTGACACTTCTCATTAGTTTGCCTTATATTAAAATAAGTATCCTTCAAATGGCAAGAAAAAAAGAATATGTTGGGGAACAAACATCCTCTGCAGCCTGTCCTCTCCAGCTGCATATTTTTTTAGGTAGATTTTTTTTTTATTATTAACCCTAGGGGGAATGAGCAACATAACACTACTGCAAATTGTTGGGACATGTAAGGTTGCTTTTTGGTTTCCTGTGGAGTAATTTATAAAAGTCCTGCATAATTTTAGGGGTTGCATAACCTATTCTATTGTAATTGTTTACCATGGTATTGTTGTAAAACTTTTAAAATAGGGACTGAATAGTTTGCTTAATGTTAGTCTCATATTTTATCCAGCATACATAGATATAAACACTGATTTAAATAGTATGACCTATTTTTCAGCATGTTAGATTACCTGGTTACACTTTCTGGACTTAGAATCATTTGATTTTTCTACTACCATTATAGTCAAGGAACTTTGCAATACTTGCATCCTTTTAGCACTGAGAAAGAAAAATCATGTGTATAGACCTAAATTATACTGAGCAGGCACAAGCACAAGCAGAGTCTCTGATAAATTGAACATGATATGTGCTCGTCGTCTGTCACTTGAATAAGAAGCTGAACAGAGAATTGCACATTAATAGCTCTTTAATACCACTCCCTGGTATCCAGTGACAAGGTTCATGGTCATGGTTCAAAGCTGCCACAGGGGAGGTTCAAACTTTTCATTACGAAGCATTTCTTTACTGAGAGGGTGGTCAAACACTGGAACAGAATTCCTAGAGAGGTGCCTTATGCCTGTCAGTGTTTAAGAGGCATTTGGACAATGCCTTCCATAATAGGTTTTAACTTTTGGTCAGGCCTGAAGCCCACAGGCAGTTGGACTTGATCATTGCAGGTTTCTTCCAGCTGAAATTTCTGTTATACTCTACTCTACTCTACTCTACTCTACTCTACTCCACTCCACTCCACTCTCCACTCCACTCCACTCCATTCTTTAATATATATTTTATATATATACTACATATATATGTAGTATATATTACATATATATAACATATATATGTAATACATATTACACATAACACTTGCCATCTGTAATTACTTGAACAGCACTTTTTATCAATGTCACCAAACCACAAATGAATGTTGAGCTAAACTTTTCCATTTGCAAAATGGTTGCTTAACCTGAAAAAAGAAATTCCATCATAGTCTGTCACTTTTTAATGATGGTAAAATGTAGAGAATATATATTACACTTAACTATCACCTAAACTGTGATAAACATGTGATTTATTTACTAGGGACCCAGTTGTATTTTCATTAGGATTATCATACAATCATAGAATACTGGGTTGGAAGGGACCTCAACTATCATCTGGTCCAATCTTTCTTGGCAAAAGACAAGATGGCCCAGCACCCAGTCCAGCTGAATCTTAAAAGTGTCCAACACTGGGGAATCTACCACTTCCCTGGGGAGTTTATTCCAATGGTTGATTGTTCTCACTGTGAAAATGTGAAATTTTCCTCTTGTGACCAGTTGGAATCTCCATAGGATAAACTTGTACCTATTACTCTTTGTCTTTTTCACGTTATTCCTTGTAAAAAGGGAGTCTCCATCTTCTTTGTAGCCCGCTTTTAAATACTGGAACTTGGTTATAAGATATCCCCTAACCCTTCTTTTCTCAAGGTTAAACAAACATAGTCCTCTCAACCTTTGCTCATATGGCAGGCTTCCTTGTCCTTTGATCATCTTTGTGGCCCTTCGCTGCACCCTCTCCAACTTGCCCACATCTTTTTTGTATAGCAGGGACCAAAACTGAACACAGTATTCCAGGTATGGCCTGAAAAGCTCTGAGTAGAGTGGAATAATGACTTCTTATCTCTGCTGGTGATGCCCTTGTTGATGCAACCCAGCATCCTGTTGGCTTTCTTTTCCGCTGCAGCTCACTGTTCACTCATCTTGAGCTTCTCGTCTACCAGGACCCCCAGGTCCCTTTCCACAGAGCAGCTCCCCAGCCAGGTAAATCCCAGCCTGTGCTGCACTTCTGGATTACATTATCCCAGGTGCAAGGCCTTACCTTCGTCCTTGCTGAACTTCATAAGGTTCTTGCTAGCCCACTCTTTCAGCCTATCCAGGTCTTCCTGCAGTTTGGATCTGCTTTCCGAAGTGTTGACTTTCCCGCTCAGTTTGGTATTGTCAGCAAACTTCATCAGGGTACACTTGATCCCATCATCCAGATCACTTATGAAGATATTAAACAGCGTTGGGTCCGGTATTGATCCCTGGGGGACCTACTTGTGACAGGTTGGCAGTTTGCAAAAGAGCTATTCATCACCACCCTCTGAGTGCAGCGTGTCAGCCAGCTCCCCACCCACACAGACCACTTGTCTAGACTATAACGCATCAGTTTCTCTAGGAGGAGACTGTGGGGAACTGTGTCGAAAGACTTGGAGAAATCCAGGTAGACAATGTCCACAGCTTGCTCCACATCAACTGAGCAGGTTACTTTGTTGTAGAAGGTGATCAAGTTTGTCAGTCATTATTTGCCCTTGGTGAATCTCTGCTGGCTTTTCCCAATCACATACTTCATTTGACTTGTGATAGCCCCCAGGAGGATTTGTCCCATAACTTTCTCAGGAACTTAAGTAAGATCGATGGGCCTATAATTTCCTGGATCCTTCTTTAACCCCTTTTTGTAGATGGGGGTGACATTAGCCTTCTTCCAGTCTTCTGGGACATCCCCTGATCTCCACAACTTCTCAGAGATTATGGAGAGTGGCATTGCAATGATGTTACCCAGATCACTTAACACTCCTGGGTGGATAACATCAGGGTCCACTGGTTTGTAGGGGTCAAGCTCCTATAATTGTTTGCATACCAACTTTTCCTTCACTGACCATGGAGTAGAATGAGCATAAATGACATTATGAAATCCCTTAAAATACACCTGAGTGATGAAGTCAGGTGGATGTGGGACGGGGGTTAGGGCCAATTCATAATATTTTGTCTCTGCCAGTCTTTCCTCGTCATGCTCTACCACTTCTCCAGTGTGGGGTCCCTCCCACAGGATACAGTCTGTCATGACTTTCTACAATGTGGCCTTCCCACAGGCTGCAGTTCTGCAGGAATGTACTGCTCCAGTGTGGCTTACCCACAGGGTTACAGAAAACACCCTCCCATGTGGTTTCCTCTCCAAAAAGCCTTAGACAGAGATATGATTTAGAATCATGACTGCCTAAACTACAGTCTGATAATTGGCCATTTACTTTTCAGAAGAAGAGAACATGAGATTTGAGTTTTGTGACCTCCTTTTCTCACTTTCTTCTTAATGGTCTACATTAATCTACTGTGAAACTCCAAGAAAGCTGAAGGATAACTTGAAGGTTTAATTTGTCCCAGGAACAAAAATGAGTTGCATTGATATCTAGGAGTGACTCATCTGGTCTTACCATGCAACAAATTATGGTTTTAGAATATGATATCCA
Source organism: Numenius arquata (assembly GCF_964106895.1). Lineage (NCBI taxonomy): Eukaryota > Metazoa > Chordata > Aves > Charadriiformes > Scolopacidae > Numenius > Numenius arquata. Next base: position 36,798,100 of record NC_133616.1, read on the forward strand.
CAACCTTTCATGATCGTAATGTCATCCAACTCCCCATCATTACTGCATAAGTAAAATTACTAGATTCTCCTTACTAACTCTTTTCCTATAACTTCCAAGTTGACAGTGGTTGTGTTTTGGGAAAGAAAGTCTCTTACAAGTAATATAAGAAGCTCTTCTTGGATGTAGCTAAGCTAGAGATTTCACCAGGGAAAATGCTTAGTCATGCAGCCTTTGATAGGAAGTCTAAGGGGATGGGACATGTAAAGACGTTCCAGGATGTGTTCTATGAGGTGAAAAACGTGTTTCAAGTTCAAGTGGAATTTGAAAAGAAACATAGTCCTTGAAACTTGAAGATAATAGACCTGACAAAATTAAAGCTTTTGCAGAATAAGCCCAGGATGCTTTATGCATCCTGCTGCTCTGCTAGAGGTGTGTGTTGTTAGACCAGCTGTTGAACAGCGCCAGCTGGATGCTTCTTTGAGCCCCTTGCTACTTCTGAACTGCACTGATAAATTCAACTAAGTTTGACAGTTGCATAAGTGACTTGAAGTGTCAGAACCTAGCAAGCTCTGCTTTCAAGGTGTTTGGATGCCTCCTGGCAAGCAGAGAGAGCTCAGGCTTTTCCTTCATTCTGGACAGCAAATCTGTTGACTAATCCCGTGGCGTTCGGAGGGAGCGGGTTCCCGTCCTGGAGCTGTTCAAGGTGCTAACATAACCCTCACCGCCTCTGACCACTTTGGCCTACCTGTGCTAATCCATCAATTTTAGGTACTGACTATCCCTATCAACAGGAAAGTGATGTAGGAAACAAGACTTCAAAATTAAAAAGAAACAATAACCTTTGTTTCAGCCATGCTAGCTAGAAATGTATTTGTATTGTTTTCCCATGCTCAGTGAAGACCTACTATTTGGACCAGATTTAGTCGGTGCTGCTATAAAAAGTGAATGAATTAGTCCTATTTGGCGCAAACATCTGTTTCCTTTTCTCTTATGTCTGGACTGCCAGCTGCATACAGCAAAGATATTGTCTCCATGCTTTTCCTTGTGCTTAGTACTGTGGATTTCTGGTCTTTGTGTGCCCTAAAAGAACAGTAAAATCCATGGAAACAGAAGCTTTGAAAGCAAGGCTGAGGAAGAGATAGAAGGGAGAATGCAGGAAAAGAATAACTATAAAAATGAGGTCAATATTCATCCTGCAGGAGGGTCATCAATAGCTCTAAAAGTCATGGTTTCAGGTCTTCTAAAATAAAGGTGTTGTTATCACAATGGAAGTCACAAAAATCAGCAGTTACATGCTAACTGAGAAATACAGATATTATCTTTATTACAACATAAGAAGCATTCGTTATTTATTGTGCATGATTTTGCTATGATCTTAGCTTCCAAAATAGTGGTGGAAGAGGAAATACAAAGCTTTCAGTATATAACATAGTACTGCTAGTGGTGGCAAATGTGGATGTCCATGAACGAAATAAAAATGTCAGCTTCCTGTGAGGAAGGGAAGGTAGATGATTACTATCCAAAGGAGAGCCTGCATTCAGCTGCTGTGCTTTCCCTTCAGACTCCACAAAGGAAATGGATATTCATGCTGTGAGAGGATGTGGGAAGAAAAGATGGTAAAAGGTGATGAACTGGTTACCTTCTGTCTGAAGTGGGTGAGGCAATTGGGTGAGGAAAAGATGATGAAAAAAGTGAAGTAGAGGCACACACCTGCTCTAAAGTAAAGACAAGCCTGATCAAAAACACAGTAGGAGGAAGCATACAGCACTGACATATGGTGATAATCAGTGGACTGAACATTGATAAAGGCATGAGAAAGACAACACGGAGAAAGTAGCAGTGCTTTAAAAATCTTCTCTGCTATAAGGAAAATTAAGTGCCCCCAGAAAATGTGCTTTTTTTTTTACAGGTGCCTAACCTAGCTTTCCTTTATTTTGGAGGTTCCAGATATAGAAAAGGGGTACCAAAACAATTCAGCTATTCATAAGCAAGGCACAGCTGCCAATCCAGGACAAAAAACACCTAGCATATTTTTGAACATCTCATTGCATTATAAATATATCATTCCAGATAAAGGTTGCATGTTTGGTGCAGTTTGCTTCCATTGCTTTTACTTTAAATATTTTTTTACTGTCTTGTCTTCCTTATGTGTTTCTCATTTAAAGAAAGTTAGCATAAAGTTAAATAGGATTTCCCCTTAAATCACTGGCTACTTTAGATTTTATTTTAGTAGTTCATTATTTTCCAGCTGACATATATTTGATGGTAATAATTTCATTTGTAGAAATCTATGTGACAAATCTCCTGCCCCCAAATATGCTCAATTTGAGAGAGAAGTTGGCCATAACTCTCTATCTCCCAGGTTCTGATAAAGCCTTGGCGTAACTTAAAGTACATGAGAGACCTGATAAATTAAGAAGGCCATTCAGACTCCATAAACACTCAGAAGCACTGGGAGCAAACAGAGACAACCTCAGTATCCTTGATAATGGATTCCTGCGAGCTGAATGCTGGAAGAATATGAATGTCAGCTCCCTGATCTGAGAATTTTTCACATCTTAGTGGAGAAGAACTGAAATCTGTTTGAAATGTCAGGATAATAATATTGATATCGAAACCTTACTCTCTGAAATATCTTGAATCACAAGATTTAGACACTACATAGACTGTCAGGGTAGGGGATAATAATTTTTATCTTATTTTTTTCTAACAAAAAAATGATTTATAAATGCTGGTAAATTGGCTGTAGGTACTAGCTTTACACAGAATATACACAGGGTTTGAATGAGGGCAAAATTTTCATGCAATACAGGGAGTAACAGATTGTGACATTTGGACAACAAAATTACTTCATTGGACTGTTCGAACTGTAGGACAGGGTAAGCGTATTTATCCTGTGTATGGTGTCTTCAGGCAAAAGGATCATTCCTGCACCATTAAGTTGAACAAGCATATCAAGGACAATGTGGAAAACCAAACTAATCTTAGTCCTGAGAAAGTAGAAGGCATGCCAGAGATTTAAGCAGATCAATTGAGATTTTGTCATCAGGGTAACAACCACCTAAAGTATTTCTGGCAACAATTCCTGATTCAACCTGAACTAGAGACATTATAGTAATTATCTTTGTACAATTAACATTTTGCTTGATTGTGGTCCAATGAGTTATTCATTCTAAGTTCCATATAGAATCATAGAATCATAGAATGGTTAGAGTTGGAAGGGATCTTAAAGATGATCTTGTTCCAACCCCCTTGCCATGGGCAGGGACACCTCCCACTAGACCAGGTTGCTCAAAACCCCGTCCAGCCTGGCCTTGAACACTTCCAGGGACGGGCCATCCACAACTTCTCTGGGCAACCTGTTCCAGTGTCTCACCATCCTCACAGTGGAGAATTTCTTTCTAGTATCTAATCTAAATCTCCCCTCTTTCAATTTAAAACCATTACCCCTCATCCTATCACTACATTCCCTCATAAAGAGTACCTCCCCATCTCTCCTGTAAGCTCCCTTCAGATACTGGAAGGCTGCTATAAGGTCTCCCCAGAGCCTTCTCTTCTCCAGGCTGAACAACCCCAGTTGTCTCAGCCTGTCCTCATAGGAGAGGTACTCTATCCCTCTGATCATCTTTGTGGCCCTCTGTGGCCCTTTATGGCCCTCTGTGGCCCTTGTTCCAACAGGTCCATGTCTCTCCTGTGCTAAGGACTCCAAAGCTGGATGCAGTACTCCAGGTGGGGTCTCAGGTGAGCAGAGTAGAGGGGCAGAATCATCACCCTGGACCTGCTGGCTGCACTTCTTTTGATGTAGCCCAGGATGCGGTTGGCTTTCTGGGCTGCCATTGTGCACTGCTGGCTCATGTTGAACTTCTCATCCATGAGCACTCCCAAATCCTTCTCTTCAGCGCTGCTCTCCAGACATTCTCCTCCCAACCTGTGTTTGTGCCTGAGATTGCTGTGACCCAGTACAGATTAAATTTCCAAGATGTTACCCATTTCATTTAGGAACTCCCTCTCTACTTATGGCCTTTATGGAATATTCTCATGAAACACCAGAATTATAGTGAATGTTTAAAGAACTTTTGGATGTTCAATATACTTTTTGTATCAGTAGGAATTTGTTTTTAGGATGATATTTTAGGATATTTTTAGGATTTTTAGTAGGAATTATTTTTAGAATGTATTTGCAGAGGCTGAAACTCAAGTATGTCAATAGTCCTAATTTAATTCTAAATTGTTTGTACACTACCTAAAAACCCAAATTGGAAAAGTCTTTGCAGCTGTTTTTTTGTCAAAGATTTCTATTGAATTTCCTAATTGGGCAATCCCACCCCTGGAATGCTCACAGCAGCATACGCCAGGAAATTAAGTAAGATCAACGGGATCATCTTGTCCATACATGCTGAAAATCATCTGAACATGCTGGTTGCTCTCTGTGGATTAATCAGATATACAACATAAAACTACCATGTTTAACATGTCCAGAACTAGGAAGGTGGGGCTTTTTGGATTTAAAAAGTTGTTCTCGCAAGGATGAGCACAACATCAAAGGTATAAATATCAGGTAGACAGGGATCTGCATCCCAGTAAGATGTTCAGAGTTGTTGAGTGTTTTGTATTTTCATTTTTAGCGTTTGTATTCTTGTTTGAGAGAAAGAGGGAATCATGCCCAAACATATGATATTTTAAGTAAGTCCTTCTCATTGTGTCCACTGCCTTCTGTTACTCTCCCTTATAAAACATTCTCAATCTTTAGAAACAGTTAAGAAGCCTACATCTGACTTTATATATCATGGTGCTCCAAAGTCCTATTAAATATTTAACAAGTTGTACAGAAATTCCATGTAGGTGGATTAGGGTGAAAGAACTTTAAAATACAGTGTATTTTATATTGTGATATGTTACACATCCTTCATGATCTCTTGTAATAACTAGCTTCACCAAGATCAATAAGAAAGTGCAGAAAGTTTGAGCATGTCTCTTCTCACCTAATTCTTAGATCTTGATAAAACAAAAGAATATGGAAATCCTCAGAAATAAGCTGTTCTATTTATTCAGCTTTTCAAAATCCTTTGCAGAGAACACATAGCAGTCTTAAAAATAGTCAGCTGTGTTTCTGATTGAGAAAAAAATTCTAACATGTATAACAAATGCTTGCATTTTTTAAATACACAGACCCACCTTCTGAATTGTAAATGGTATCATGTGTAACTCCTTATCTAGTCAAATTAAGAAAAAAGCATTCCTTCATTAGTCAAGGAAAATGCTAAAGCAGAAGCAACCAGGGCTAATTGCAGACTATGACACTAGTGCTGGCAAATTCTTCCAGCTGACTATTTGTTTTGGTTCTCTAGAGCGCTAATCTGCTATTAGTGTGTTAGCAATCCTTCCTTCTGGTTTTCAGAAAATGTTAATTATTTCTAGTAGACTAACACTGTACCATGCCAGTATGTTTGTAAAACTTGTGTTGGATAGGTTTGGGGTTTTTTTTGTTTACAGCAGCGGCCCCGTTGTTCTGATACAGGTGAAGAAGGGGTGAGAAAATTGAAACTGGCTTTAGGTAGAGCAAGGCTCCAGACAAGCTGAAACATGGTCCCCTCCTTGCTCCCACCCATACATTAGATGACTTGTACTACTAATTAGCTTGGCTTCCTAAGGTGCTTTCTTCTGGTCCCCAGGGTCCCAGACAATTTCCCTGCTGGTTCATCCATAAAACTCTCTCTGAATCAGGTTTGTGACATGCATTACATCAATCTAGTAAAGTTATGAATAATGAAGACCCCTGTGTTGGCAAGCGTGTGTGATTTTAAGTACTAATGTGAACTTTTCATGCTCCTAATATTACTACTCTTAATCTTTTAGTGTAAAAAAGTTTAAAAAGTTTCCTTTTAAACAGATATGGTTTAGTTCTTACAGTACTTCAGTTGTTGACTTTGGGCCCAATAAATAAATGAGGTGTTTTAAAAAAGAGTTTGTGTCTCTTTCATGGGCAGTTTTATGTGTGAATTCAGGTGAAATAATTCATACTGAGAAATACCTGCACATCTTCTCAATTCTTGGTTAGATGCGATGCTTCTCGGTGAAAAATAACCCTGTCTGATTCAAGCAGCTAAAAATGAAAGTACCAGTAAGTATCATTGAAGAGTTTTAGCCTTGTGGTTAAAATTCTTCTGACATAAGCTGCGGATGACTGCATTAGCTTCCTAACACTGAAACAGACAAATGACTTTTGAGTTCCCTCAGCTGGAGATGAAATGGAGTGAAACATCTAATTAGTATGTAGGATGGTAAGCATTAATTAAGCATAAAGTGCTTATATTATGAATGTAAATTTCTGTGTATCAAATACAAAGGTTTTTAGATTCTCCCAAATATTAGGTTCTCCCAAATTAAATTCTCCTAAATTTTAGGTTCTCCCAAACTGGTAAATAACACACCAGTGAATTGAGCAGAGTAATTGTTGCTTAGGAAGAGGCTATTCAATGTGGGGGAAAAGTCATTTTTCAATATGAATAATATATGATTAGGAGTACCCTATTAAATTTCAGGAAGGAATTGTCTTTTAAGATAGAGTCTCAGAGAATTCCCCTCCATTTTTAGTCTCATTATTTGCATCTTGTTCTTTACTGTCCTGCAATGAATCTGCAGTGCAATTTGTCATGGACTTAGTGTTTCAGAAGCATGGTAGGAGGTAGAGTTAGTATCCTTCTTGTAGTCTATCTTGACAAGGAAAAATGTATGAAAACATTATTGGTCAACTGGATTAGAACAGTGCTGGGTACATCCACCAACACTGGTCTGTCTGCAGCAGAAGCAAAAGCAGTTGTTGCTTCAGGAAAGTGCACAAACCTAACAGTTTCTGCAGTCCAATACCCTTTTACTCCTCCAGCCTGTGGAAGGGGAAAGCACAAGGTGGCAGCAAACATCCCTCCTTCTTCTCTTCAGTAGCCGCTTCTCTTCCTGTCCATGCATTCATCTGACACACTGACACTGCCTGCCTCTATAGCCTGATGGAACCAAATTCAAGAAGTTTGTGAGCCATCAGATGACACTGTACTTGGCTTTATTTTTTTTAACCTGATCTCCTGCTGCTTTCACCTGGTGACCCTCATGCTCATACCATGACATCTGGTGAGGTGCAGTTTTGCATTCAGCTTACCTGCTGCCTTCAGGAATTTACAGATCTCAGTCATAGCCTTCTCCAGCCTTTTCCTCTCCAAACTGAAGAACTACTCATCCTTTTAAATCTCTGCTTGTGAGGCAGCCAATCCACCTACCGGATCATTTTAGCTGCTTTTCTCTTTATGTTCTATAATTCTCTTACCTTCCCTTTGAGGTGCAAGGACCGGAATGACACACCGCACTCAAGATGTGGGCACATCAGCGTTACAGGAACAAACAGATGACCTTGTTCTCAGTGACCTTCCTGATGAACCCAAGCTTTTTCTTGGCTTCTCAGATGCCCTTGCACCCTGAGTTGATGATTTTGGAGAACTGCCAAGGTTGACCCAGAGATCTTGTTCCTGAGCTGAAACTGCTATTTCTGCATTGTTTCTCCTCAACACGACCTTTCGCTGATGCTCACCTACCACAGCCCTTTTACTGTTCTTTGTTATTGGCATGGGTAGCATTCACTACCCTTAAAGAGCTCAGTAACACCTGCAAGCTTGGAAGTTTCACAGTTGCCTCTCCTTTCCAGGTCACTGAAAGGGAGGTGATATAAAGCTGTTCCCAGCACCAATCCATGAGGGAGGAACCTCTCTCTTGGCATTTTTCCATCCTGAAAGCAATACCTAAGCATACCTTTTGTGTCTTCTTCTTTAACTGGTTCCCTGTTGTTAACAGGACCTCATTTCCAATCCCACAGCAATGGAATTTCTTTATAACATTTCACATGGAGCCTTGTCAAAGGCCATTTCAAAATCCAGGTCAGATTTATCCACATGAGTATTGTAACCCTTCTGCAATTCCAGCGTATTAATGAGGCAGGATTTCCCTTTACAGAAGCCACACATGCTTCTCCTACAAAACTGTGTTACTCTGTGTGTCTGTTAGGTAATCTTTTCTTTCTGTCCTTTTTTTTTTCTGTTTTAAAGACAGATCGCCATCTTTCCATGGATGGGTGCAGTCAGGCTCACTGGTCTATAGTTTGCAACATTCACTCTGGAGAGCTTTTTGTAGATGGGACTTATAATGGCAACCTGCCAGTCCACCAGCACAATGGCTCTTTATAACGGTAGGTTACATACCTTGGCCAACAGTTCTGTAATTTCACATTTGAGTGCTGAAGGAACTCTCCAAATTTATCTCAAAGAAGCAGGAAAGCTGTCTTTTCCTTCTCAGTTTTAATGTAAAACCACTTAATCCTTTTGGTAGTATGGTGATTTGCTACAAATAATCGAAGGAGTCGTCGTATTTCACACTTTGCCAGATTGTTTTGTTTAGTCCTGCATTTGATCTGTTTGACTTAAACCAAAATTCCCCAAAACTCCAAAAATCCCTTTCAAATTATGTTTTTTTCATTTTTATATGAGTGTATGGACTTACTTGGTTTGCAAAGAACTACTTAAGAACGCTTGTAAGTAAAAACATTTACAAATAAGAATTGAAATTAAGAGCTTTGCACTATCGTTTTTCATGACTTTTTTCATGTAACACTCAGTAGACTGTTATAATTCATAGTGTATTTGAAGATTTTGGATACTTTACAGACATCAAATTGACATGTGAAATTCACAAGTGAGATTATTTCTTTTTTTGGATCAAGTGCATAGGAAATCTCTGGCAGAACTTGTGTATCTTGACACTCAGCTGTGTGCTTTATTGTTAAAGATGTCTTTGGATAAATAATGTTTTTGGAATTTATTGAATTTGTCTAAGAAAAGAAAAATCAGTTTCAGGATAAAACCCTCTTAGTTTCATGGAGGTTAAGTCCTCCTTGGAAGAACACGTCTATGACAAGATACTGCAGGTGCTTTCCTTTCACACATCTCAAGAGGGATGTTTTAATCAACAGACTTTTTTTTTTTTGTATGCAGCCCTCGTGAGTTGTTTTGCAGGGGGCTCTGGAAACCTTCACGGAATAGTATGAATCTCTGGAAATTTTTGAGGTGGGAAGTTGAGAGAGGGTAACATGTTGATGACTGTGAGAAAATCTTCTCTCCATGGAGAGACTTCAATGTTTGTAGTGGGGCTTCCAACACCTTTCTTCCTCTATTTCATGGATTAGGGTACACCACATGTCCCCTTCCTTCCACCCATGCAAATAAACATGATATGTGCCTCGAGTAGTTGACTATGGCTTATGCCTTAAACATGCTCTTCAGCTTTAAAATCACAGATTTTTTGTGCACTGTAGGAGACTTGGAAAGGCTAAAGATGGATGATAACCTAGGTGTGACAGGTGACTGAAGGCTCTTAGAATGACCACAAAACTTTTGAAAGGTTATGAAGAGTTTGAAGGAACACTATGAAGAGGTTGAAGGAACTCTGTTCCCAGTATGCAAGCTAACATCCATTCCCACTATTAGCATGAGAAAAAAGTAGCTCTCCTGTGGGTTTTCTAACATGCTTTTTGATTCTTGGATAAATGAATAAAAGTTTTCAACCTTTTACTTTGAAGTAACGTGAATTTCTATTTCTGTCTGATCTTGCAGCTGCTCAGGTACTTGCACACTGCAAACTCGTGCTCTAGGGTGATCCTTGTAGTTATTAGCTCATCTGCTACAGCTTCCTCACTGGAGCTGGTGCTGCCTCCCACCAGGATAGTCTAGTCAGGATACTTTTGGGCCACCAACAGAATAGGGAGTTGCCAAAATAAATGTTTTCCAACAAGATTTCACACTCATGCCTAATGAAATAGACATTTTTCTAGCTGTTGCTTTAGAGCTTAGATTTTCTTCAAGGTTTGTAATGAAAATATTTCATGACCTGTTGACATATTCATATGGTGATTTTCAAAAGAGAGATTTCGTTTACAAAATGGTCTTGGCAACGACCTGGAATATCTGGGAAGTTGAACAAGACTGTTGACAGGCAAAATTAGGGCTGAATCATAACTGACATTAGCTTTGCAGCTGAGCCATTTTAAAAACTGACCAATAGGGTTTGCTCTGGTGTTTTTGAGAGTGCAAAAGTGAGATGGGTAATCCATGTATACTCACAGTGGTCATTGTGGTTGTGGAGATAGTTACACGAATGGCAGGTTTTGACAGAATTCACTAGCTCTTAACTCCTGTGGCTGTGCAAACTACAAGAATGGTACAGAGAAAACACTTGGCTTTTAAGAAATAACTCATGGTGAGAAAAACTTTTTTCACTGCCAGTAAAACAATAAATAAAACAAAACCTTTAGGTTCCTTTCTTCTGTATATTTTTCCTTGGTATACTACATTTGTTTTCTTATCACAATGGAACAATTCCAGATTTTGTCTTGTCCAAACTCCCAAGTGCATCAGGAGCTGATGATTAATTTCTGCTGGTTCTAAAACTTGCAAATACCCCAATAATTCTGCATATTTATTCAATAAATGAGCACATTTGTTTATGTAGGATTGAACTGTAAATTTACGCCTAGTAAAGGGTCATGCTTTTGTGTCATGCAGAATACCTTATAAATTCTGAGGATTTAATTATAGTTGCAGTCATTCAACATCATATAAATTGAGCCCTTATCTTTTAAGAGGCACATCATTCACTGAAAGAGGGTGGACAATGTTCTTTATAGTAGTGGAAACAATAGTTCAGCCGTTTAACAGTATTACTCTCAGAGAAACAATGCATATTCCATGCAAATGGTTGCAATGTGAAACTTAGGAATCTACTGACGAATATGATGCTAATCACTGCAGTAGTTACTTTTTTATATTGGAGTATTTCTCAGAATGGTGCTAATCTTAAGCATACACTGTGATGTAAAGTTGAAAACACAGGTGACTTTTAGATGACAATTCAGGACAAAAGTGTTGATCCAATACAGTATAATTTTAATTGTTCTAAAATTTAATATAGCTTGTAAATTGATTTTACTGAGTTAGTGCAAAATAGAGAGTTATGTCTGTGGCAAACATGGAATTTACAAATTGTATCTAATGTAACTGAGGAACTGTTAGGCCTAAAATCTGAATACTTCCTTCAGATAATACAATGACACTTTAATAGTACCATCAGGATAATTGAGGATGGTTGTAAAGTAGACTTGATAGAAATGGTACAGTTTATAGAAATGGATAGCAGTTTCATGTACTAAACACCTGTCATGGTTTGGGCTGGACTGGCCACTGAGACAAATGACACATACATATCCATACACATACACAGAAATTAAATTATATCCATGTATTTTAGTTTTCTGGTGAAGTTTCAAATTTGCAAAAGTTGAAAACATAATACTGCACTCTGGCAAAGCTCATTTTACCTCACTACATGTAGTACTTCTGATAAATAAAAGCAAAATGTTAGGGTTTGCATTTTGTAAAGGGTAAGAATAGAAAACATTTGGTATAATAAGTGTAAGCTTATAGAAGAAATGCCAGCCATCTTTTAAATCATCAACATTTTTCGAAAAACAGAGTATGCCATTTGTTTATAAGTTCTGGACCACCTCAGAAAAAATTTTGTCAAATAAAGAAAGTAGTATTTAACGGAGAACCTTTACTATGCATGGATGTAGAGCTTCATGGCTTTACATTTTATTGCTGTGTTTTGTGGTACCAGCACTTGCCCAAATCTTCTAAATAATATGCTGTGAAAAAAAGGTTTGTAATAGGATTTTCCACTAGTGAAGCATACTATATGTATAATGATTTGCTAAAAAAAAAAAAAAAGGATAGGATGGGTAAAAAAACCCTGTAATGAACTATAAAAAACACACTCTTCAACTTTCTTTCAAACACAGAGTGCCAGTGGGAGTAGAAGTATGAAAACTGCTGATTATTTGGAGACTGTTCCTAGTCCTAGGTCTAGTATTATCAATGTTAAAAGTTGAACAAGTTTTAAATTTTGAGGACTAAAATAGTTTTGACAAGTATAATTCATGCTTCTTACTTCCTCAGCATATTTGCAACCATATTTTGATACTATCACAGGTCACAAGTTTAAAAGTGTTACTTTCTTACTACATAAAGTGAGAAACTTCCTAAAAATTAATATGTTGAATAAAAACTACACGTACTCATTGGTCTGCATTCTTTCCTCTGCTCTAAATTAAAGCCAGTGAGGTTGGGTAGAAAAATAACCTTTCATTTCATAAGAAGTTGATTTTTGCTAAAAGATAAAAATTAATATAATCACAAAACATAATACTGAATATATGAAAATTCTTTGGATGTAAGTTGAAATATTCTGGTATTTTTAAATTTTTTCTTTTCACAAACAGAAATTTGAGGAAAAAATTGTTTCACACTGTTCCAAAGAACAACTAGTTAGGGAAACATTAGTCTGGAGAACTTTTCTTAGCTGAGGGGTTTTTTGCAGGTTTGGGTTTGACAAAGTTTTACAACTTTGAATTTTCCAGTATAGAACTATCTTAAAAATATATAGTTTTTAACTCTAGTCATTACTCAGGGATGACATTGGGAGACATTGCAATATGTCTTGGCTCACCTTTAAAAAACAGTTTCTTATAGCTTCCAATCATATAGCATAATTCATTTAACTTCATTTTAGGATTCTTTGAACAAGCAGAATGTCTTAATCCAGGGTTATGTATGCTGCAGAATAAGACTTACAATGCTTAGACCTGCCTTCACTGAACTGGGTAACATAAAGCCAGAGGTAAAGATGGTCTGCTAATGAAATTTTTTTATTTCTTAGACTGTGATGACATAGATTATGGCTTGTCCATAGTAACAAAGCACTATGCTAAACAAAGAATGTAGTGCAGTAACTAGCCTTCCAAGCTATGGTATGAATTTTCCTATTGTTTAGATTAAGCACAATAACATTTCTTGCACTCACTTCTGTTTTTAAACAGGGGACAATATGCTTTAGATTGGTTAAAGCCATTTTAGAGTTAGAGAAATTAATTCAAAGAAATATTTAATCTTCAATTAGTTCAATATTCAGGTTAATTTAGCTAATAATCTTGTATTCTCTCTTGCCTGAGTTTTCATTCTCTGTAATAAGATGCAGTCTATCATTCCTATAGAATAACATAGTGAGTCAGTCATAGGAGAAATAGAAGTGTGCTGTGAAAATTCTTAGACAATTTTTGGGAAGTCCACACAAAAAACCCGTGAGTTATTCAAACTCAGCTTTACAGGATGCAATAATCTGAATTTTTCAGTTTGGATCTTTTTTACACTGGTAAATTTATTAGAGCAAGATCAATTTCTTGGTTTTGGTTTGTGTACTACATAATGGTTCAAAGACACTGAAGATTATCACCACATAAACAGTAAATTGCCAACAAAGTTTTAGATAAGTAAGATATTTATTTATAAATCACTGACCAGAGGGAAATTTCCCTACTCAGTTTTGCATTTGGTGGAGGAGTTAGTCCTGGCCAAAATGACACAGCTGTCTCCAACAGTTTTTTGAGTGCTCCAGGAAGAATGATGTGGTATTAAAAAGAATAATTTTTTGAATAAGAAAATAAAAACCACTACTGAATAAATTGGTCTTCTCTTAAAAAACCCCTGCAGGTTTTACCTGGTTTAAAAGAGAAAAGATCCCTTTTAAGCTCTGAAATAAATTTATATATTGATAGCATCAGTGGCATTGTGAAGAGTTTTCTTTTATTTTAAGTTTTAGTTGTTCGGTAAAAAGGAAGATATCTAATAGTTGACAAAAACTGAATTTCGAATTTTTGGAAACTCTTGTAAAGATTTCACTCTGTTTAAAGACATTAGAACTTTTATTTCATTTTTTTTTACTTTCAGCTGGAGTTCTAGTTAGTCATGAAGCCTTATCTGATGTATTTTTCACATTATTTCAGTGGTATTTTAAACTGATGTTAAGGTGATGAAATATACACTAAAGCTTACTTGGCTGTGTTTTGAAGTCCTGGAAATCATCCAACTATTTTTCTTTAGGCAGTCTCTTGGCATCAAAGCAAGAAGATGCTATACCACTATAATACCAATATAGAATGAACTCAAAGAACTCTAGTTTTTCTCATATTAACCAATCCCAAAGTATTTTCAAATATTTTTTAATATAAATTTTTAAAGAATATCATCAGTAAGGGATGATGAAATGAGAGGAATTTTGGATGCATAAGATTATCATGTAGCGTATGTAAAACAGTTTGCTGGAATCAACGTGTTTCATGGCAAACAGGTGTGTCTATTACAATAACAACATTCCTATATCTAATACTTATTGAAACTCATGCTGCTGGGTGTTTTAGAACAAATGCCAAGGATTAAGCTGGCATGAAGCCTAAACTAATCTTTCCTTCTGTAATAGGTACATACAAAAGCTGTTCCAGTTTCATGAGAGTATTGAATTTATTCTTCATAATAATACTTGTTGAAGTATTATATTTATGTGCACACAGAAAGCAAAACAAGAAGCCTAAGTAAATAATTACTTCTTGATGTTTTCTGTAAATTCAAAGGTAGGACTTAAATGCAACTCAAGGTCAGCAGTGCTTTTTAAAATTTAAGCATAGCTTGTTGTTTTGAAATATAATTTTCATTTCACATATGGATAATGAATTTAGCTGCATTAGATGATCATGAAGCTTTTACGTTGGCCCATGCATACATACCTAAACATTTTTAAGGCATGTCTTTGGTTGATAAAAAATGGTAATAATTTTCATTATATAAAATGCAGTGCAGAGAATGTATTGTTTGAGGTAATTGAAGCTGTTCATTTCCTTAATTAAAGAAAATAACAAATACATATTTCTTCTATAAAAGTGTGAAAGAACAGGACTAATGGAGAAACAATTAAATGGCAGTAATGAGATGTGGATTCAGTGAGAGCTTTGAAGTGTACATGCTCAAATTTTCTCCTAAAATGAATTCCCCAAAATGCTTTTTACACTTAAAAAAAGCAATTAAAAATAAAACAAATAAATTCATCATTTTAAATGGAGAAAAAAACAATTTGGTATTAAATTCTTCAGGAAGAGTAGAAGCAAACAGAATATTTATAATAGCAGTTCTTTCTCTGTAATTTCCATCCTGACAGGTCTAACTTGCTTCCAGCCAACTCAATGGTAGCAAACATACATTTCTCCCTGGTTCCAAGGAAACTCTTCTTTCTACCACCTCAGAGATACCATATCATCTCCCGAAAGTTATTCTCCTTCAGCTTGCTTAGCCTCTCTCCATGTGAAAGTGAAAGAATCTTTTTTCCTCTGTGGGTTTTTCCTTACTTTTTCTTTTCAAAATAACATAAGCTGAGAAAGAGCTTCCAGTGGAAATGGATAAAACAGAGGTACTCAGTGCCTTCTTTGCCTCAGTGTTCTCCAACATGGTCTGCCTGATCCACCTTTTAATCCTTTTATGAAGGATTAAAAGGCTGGATTTGTGAATAATGTGAGGACACTGGATGGATGTCATTTACGTTGTCTAGTAAAGCTTTGAACATTGTTTACCACGATACTCTTGTATGCATTTTAGGACAATGAAGCTTGAGTAGATGGATGAGTAAAATGCTGTTTGGATGGTCATGATGAGCGTTTTTTACTCTGCCTGGAGGCCAGTAACAAGGAGGCATTCAACAGGGTCTGTCCTGGAACCTGTTTTGTTTCACATCTCTATTGGTAACTGGGGAGGAGAGGTTGGAGGGTATGCTTGTCAGGTTTGCAGATGACTCCAAACTGTGGTGACCGCTTCTCCACTAAATTTTTGTGCTTTCCTAGGATACTTCTCATAATTTTTGAATGGCATATAGGTGAAGAACCAAAAGTAGCAATGTTTGTGAGCTCAAAATGCCATAACAACTATTTCTTAACTGCTTCAAATTCAGGAATATAAATTGGGGTATCAAAAATGGAAATAAGTAAGTCGATTATATAAAACATAATGTTTAGCTTGGCTTTATCCATTTGGTATGTGAACTTGTGAGCTACAGCCATCATAAGTGGAAATTCAGAAAAGCAAGTTGTCTGTTGGTTTTGCCCTGATTAATTTTTATGTGCTTTTTCTTTCTTTTCCCCCACCTCAATTCCTTTTGTCAGGCTAGTGTAAAGCAGTAATGTGATTTTGCCAGTGCTTCACATATTGATTAACTCAGTCCTTGGGAAACTTTCTTGCCTGCCCCAGAGGAGTGTTTTGGGAGAATTTAATATTCGTTAATCCTAAGGGTTAAGTTGATTTTTAAATTTATAGCCTTTTGTTTCTGCTAATTTGAGAAATCTTATAAACTTGGAAAAATCTTGGAACTTTCTTTTGGTGTTATAATGCTCCCATTTGTTGTTTTTGCTGAAGCTGGAATGAAAGAGTGAGAGGGGTTATCAGACCAGCTAGCAGTTGTTATTGAGGAGAACAAAGACAGTGCAAAATGATTAAAACACTCTCTTTTGAGATGTGTGTTGGAAATCTAGGACACAGTGTTAAATATATTTCTATTTTTGCTTAAGAATGTTTTAGCAATAAACAGTCTCTTGTGCTAATAACTTTCCAAGGAGACTTGCCTAACATTAACCTACCTTGTTTTAACATTCAGTTAACAGACACATGGCAGTTGGACAGGGTCCCGTTGTTAGGAACACCCCTAAATTAAATGCCCCTCATTACTCATGATCCAAGTGGTATGTATGAAAAGGCAAAGCAGCCAACTCTCAATCTGTGATCGCCTTTAATGGGGGTGAAGGGGGATACTCTGGAGCCACGGAAGTCAAAAACAGAGACAAACATAGAAACAGCATGGTCAGGGGCTGTTTTAATCACATAATGGGGACATGATGATTTGATCCAGCTACACTCAACACTTAGGAATAGATGGGGCTTCTGAAAACTGAGTGTATTCCAAAGTGTAATAGTTTCAGGTTCAAATGAATTGGACTGCTTTCAACTGAATAATCAAATATCTTTCTCTCATTCTTGTGTATTTTATTTATTACTCAGATAAAAGAAAGAATTGAACAGCAAATTATGACAGGCTGCCTTCTAAGTATAGGACAAACTATGCTAATAGGGAGAGCTGCAGAGGTTGGCATTACTGTATTTTGGGGATAGAATCTGCATCCTTCTGCACAGTGGTAATTAGACGGCATAGATTTGGCATTAGATGTTCCACAGTCTCACAAAGAGAGGAGGAATAAATAGTCCTTGCCTGCTGCTTAGCTACTGTTTTCAGAAAACAGAAACAAAATGTCTTCCAAAGACTTGAACTCATTCTGTACTTATTTTTGTCATAGCACTAGTGCAGCCATATCTTAAGGGAGTGTTTTTAAAAATAATTTATCTTTTAGCAGTGTCTTTTCTGGTGGTGAATGGTACGTAATTCTAATGTGAGATGATTACAAGCAAAATCATTATTCCTACTCAATGCTACCTGCTGCTATTAAAGGAATAATTTCCACATATTCCTTAGCTGTTATTAAGGATTCAGATCTGAATTTCTGATATAACCACCATGAATTTGTGAAATACTAAATTTATCATTACTTTATCCATCTATATTTTCCTGTTAAAACCTGTATGCTCAGAGAAGGATTCTTATGCTATTTCTACTCTTCTCTAAGTGTCTGTTAGTGGTCACTGTTTTATGTTACCAACTGGACCACACCAAGCTTTGGCCTGATGTAACATAGTTGTTCTTGTGTGTATATCCCTGTGAAGGAGAACATTTCAAGTTTTATATGCTGCATTGTTGTAGCTTGAATTGCTTATCTTCAATTCGTGTACTTGCATCTGACTTGAAGCTGAGATGAGGTGGTTTGAGCACAACACCATATTAGCAGTGAGCCTAGTCCAGATGTCAGCAGAGTCTCCACTGGAAGGTGGTAGAGTTTGCTCTGTAAGCTAGGCTTCTGACCAGGTACAACCATGAAAGGTCAGGGTGTAGTTTTACACGCTCTGAAAATGTGACTTTAAATCTCAGGTCTCATTAGTTTGAAGATACTCTTCAGAATACGAACTGTGTTTAGGCAAGTCTGGTTGCTTCTATCCAAAGCCTTAAAAAGCAGTGTTAGGAACCTGGCAGCTATCCTTATTTCCTCTGAAGACTTAAAAATTCTCTAGGTACTGTAGTGTTTTGAATGGCCATATAATGCTGAGTGTCCTACATGATTGTTTTCAGCATACTAAACACCTAGGGTTTTTGCCGAGGGGCTTGAGTGTTGAGCTAAGACAGTGAAGAGACTGTCACCATACTTTAAAGTAAGCTTAACCCTAAGGAGAGTATGAAGACAGTTTCCTGTGAAAGTAAAATTTCTTCTTGCACTTGGCACTAATCAGTATTTGAATAAACTGTTATTCTCAAGTACTGTTTCATCAATCTCATTCATTGTAAATGTGTATTTTTAAGGTGAGGAATGCTTCATTTTGTACTGTTTTTACTTCCTGGTTTGATTTCAGTGCACTGGAGATTCTCAGTCTTGACTGATGACATTTGAGTGGATGTTTGCATCTCCCTGCCCATCCTCATGGGAATTACAGGACAAAAACAGAGATGGCCCTAGTTTTAAAGAAAATATATAAATATGTATAACTGTAGGAAATAAGGAATGATGATTTTGATAACAAGTTGATAAATTAATATAGTATTTTGTTGTTTGTTGATTACATATACCTAGTGTTTCCATGTTTCGCACATGTAGTGGAACCCACTATGTGCATGAATCACCAGGTTTGGAGCTTCTTTAATTTTTACCCAACATGCTGCTGACTTTTACTGTTAAACAATGGAACTAGTAAAACTTATCTGCAGGAGAAGGAACTTGACAAAACGGAGTGCAGCGACTTCACTACTGTGATTGCTGAATTAAGTACACTGAAACTTTGAGCTAATAACTTAAGTTTTTCAAGTGTATGCTCCAGCAGATACATTCGGTCTACAACATACATTGGTATTATGACAAAGAAACACTTTGTATGTCTTTTAAAAGTGATTTTCCTGTAAAATCTGAGCCATTGCCTCCTCTGTGGGATAATCTGAAGGTGCACTAGAGTATAAGCACATCCACATAGCCAGTGGCAGATGTCCTGGTTACACAGCTGTCAGCTGATACTGCTTGGGCTCAGCTGAAGTTGCTGCTTAACATTTCCCTTAGTTGGTCTGCAGTACATACAGGATTTTAAGCAATAAAATAGCAGGCTTGTCTGACAAAACAACAGCAAGAAGTAGAATGAGGGTTTAAGTAAATTTAAATCTTAAAAAACCTATTTTAACACGACTGGTAGAAGTGGTCTGAAATACCAAGGAATGTTTGAACCTTTAGGCAAACGGTGTCTATATAAATGTTTGTCTTATTTGCACAATTTCGATAGCCAAGTAGTTAAATCTACATGAGTGGGTGTTGTGCTTGTAATTCACAAGCCTGGCTTGGGATGGGGGGAGGAGTGGGGTGGGGAGGGGGAACCTGAGGCTAAAGGTCTTTAGTGCTTTGGAGTTTGTTAAAGCCATGTTTGAAAAGATGTTGGGAGTTCCCAAAGAAGGACATTGGTTTTTATGGTTCACTAATACCTCAGTTGCCAGACAAGGGGGCAGGGCTGGTCTCCCAAACTGTCTGTCATCCTTGCAGAATGTGGGGAGTGGAGAGTTGAGGAGCACAAAATGAAATTTCATCGTGTAACCAGGGACTCATTGTTAACACCGTCAAGCATATGGCACAGATGGGAAATTTTTGTGCCAGGCCTGGTGAGCTAGTGGGAAAGCTCGCAAAACCAAGCAAGCCATTTGGACTGATGGTGCTGTTAGTAGGAAGAAGCAGATGATAAAACAATTTTATTTAAAAGCTTAGAAAAGTAGTCCTGTGATTTATTACCTAAGCCACCAGATGTACTGTACTATACTGTACTACATCATTGAGCCAGCATTGTCTGATGTAATATATATGATATAAAATGGGGGGGGAGAGGGGAGAGAAAGGAGTAGTGGAATTGAGGGCAAGTTGAGTAAACTGTTGGAGATTTGCTGTTGGCTTTTTTTTCTCTCATTGCAGAGTGTGAAATCCTAATATGCCCCATAACTGAAAGGCTCTTAAAAATAATGGTAGGCTCAGAAGGGCTGATTTTTGCCACACATCAAATCCCTGGCAAGCCATTCCCTGTGTATGGAAAGATGGTTCAGATTTTGTCATTCTTTTTCAGAGAGTCGTTGTTGTCAGCGCTGGGAAGGTTAGTGACCTAGGGACTGGGTGTGGAGAGGGGAGAGGTTCGAGCTACTTTGGCAGACTTCAGATTATTAGCAGGAAGCAGCCAGGAGGAAAAGTGCAGTTTATGGAGTCCCGTTCAATGCTCCGAGAGCAACGAAAAACATGCAGGGTTTTTGGTAGCACAGATGGCCATGCCAGACACAGAGTTTGTGCTTCACTCAGGTGGTTCTGTCAGACCACCAGGTTTTTATCTTGCCTCCCAGCAACAATTTGAGAAGTTCCCCATAGTTGTATGAGAAAGGCATTCCCCAGATGGTGGGGCTGGGAATATAAATCAGCTGTAGAGAAAGCAGGAAGGGAAGAGAGGTGACCAGTGCTGGCAGATACCCACTGTCTCAGAAATATATTTGAAACCTGCTACATGTTAGTTGTGTACCTGTAGATGTCGCCTGCTTTGCATTATAATTGCACAAGAATCTAAAGCCTTGCAAGAACTCTGACAAAAGCAATTTAGTTTGTAAAACTGAGAAGCTGTGTGAATTAACAGTTTTAAAAAAGAAATCAGAATACTTCAGTGCTGTGCTTGATATATCCTTTCATAGAGGGATTCAGGTAGTGGGGATAACTGGAAAAGGAAGGGATGAGGGAGAATCAATGTCTGTACAATTTCTGAGAACCTTCACCCAGACAAGCTTTTCTACATCTAAATTTCTGGATATCATATGTCTCTTTTTATAACAGAGCTAGCAATACACAGGCAGACAGAATTTTTTTGTCTTCAAAGAAGATAAACTGTGAGGTTTCAAATAAGACTGATTATTTATCAAAAGGGAAAGGGAAGAGGAAAAGAAAAAAGGACTGTTGTAACAATAGATTTTTTACTACTTGGATTTTGACTTTGTAGAACAAAATTTCTGTCTGTAA